>NC_132851.1:49443478-50075978 GCF_048164855.1 Canis lupus baileyi | reverse complement strand
TATCATTTACTATGTGCTTTAAAAGAAGCTATACATTTTCCTAGAACTTCAGGTGGTGACCAGTGAAAGATGACTGATTATGGCCTTTGTATTTTGTCACCATGCTGTGTCTTTCTGGATGGGGCTCAGGCAGAGAATCAGAAACAAAACTCATTTGGCCTCACATCATCTGGCTTTTATACTAACTCCATTTTTTATAAGCTCTGGAGGAATGAGGCTTCAGATTAAATTAGTCTTCTTAGAGCCTGCTATTAGAAGTCTAATATATACTGTATTTAATTTTTAGTTTGCATATATGCAATTACAATAGTCATTTTCAAATGAATATTTACATGTTCCCGCATAGTCTAGACAACTGTTAATTTTTAGATTGAGCATATCTGTGCTACCTCATACGAACAGAAAATCTCCCATTCATTGAGTAGCTAAGACCAGGACATTTGAAACCATTAGAGAGGTTTTATATATGTTTTATCATTTGATCCTTACAATGACCCTGTAAATTAATTATTATCCCCATTTTACAAATTAAAACAACAACAACAACAACTGGGTTCCATGAAGTTAAGGATTTGTCTCAGGGTCCCTTAGATAGTAAGTTGTAGGACTGAAAATGAGATCCATATATCTGGTTATAAAACTGCTACTCTTGTAATGATACCAATATTTTCCAATGAAGAGACAAAAAATAAGAATACAGAAACAAATAATCTGGGATGATGTGCCTAAACATAAATAAGGACAAGGTCTATCATAGACACAGGTAGTGTAAAACATCACTGAACAAATTCAGATATGTGTTTCAGAAAAATGCAATGTTTCTTGTGGAAGAGAATTATTATAAATGTTTCTTTTTGGAAAAACCTATAGTTTATCAGAAAAGTATTTTTTAATAATTTGAAATTGTTGAAGAAGGCTAAGATGTCTTAATAAAGCTACATTAGACTAGCCAAATTGTTGTATAATAACATACACTCGCGGTTTGGAAAGTTCTATTTTTACCTCCACAAATATTTCCTTCAGGCACATTAGGGATGCTTAGCTTCTGGGAGTTGGCTCCTCAAACTGATTTGCAGGTTCCTACTTACTTCAGATGTATACTTTCCTGTGTGAAAGTAGAAGTTCAGTATTGATCAGATGTTTACCAACTAGCTTTCTTGTTGTAGGTTCCATAACTTAGGAGGAATGTATAAGAATTTGTCTCATGTGTTAAGGAATGAGAATCATATGTGGGTAGTAAATAAGATTCATGCATATTGGTTACTAAGTACATGGGAATTAATTTAGATCATCTGCCCTCCTGAGCAAAAACTATTGTGACCTGCTAGTTCTAGCTCAAGTGCCACTATCGCCCAAGGTCATAATTGTTTATTTTTGCCATTAGGAAGAATTTCTTAAAGTTAACAAAGATAAATTATCTACTTTGGATATGTTAGCTTTTAATTGGTAGTATGGCTCATTTCTTGTGAACATATGATTCTCAGCTTTAAGTGGATTTTAGAGTACTATAAACGTAATTTAGATTCCCATTTTATTTGACTCCTGGAGAACCATATGCAATTCTTTTGCTATAGAAGAATTAATCCAAAATCCATGTTTATTATTTGACTTTCCTTGTCTCTTGCTTAATTTAATTGATAAAGAGATACCTTTAATTTTAGGGACTTGGGTTCTCTTACAATTTGGGGGCTTGGCAGAAACAGTGGACAATTCATGTCATCTTCATTTGGCTCAGTGAGAGTGTGTCTTTTTCTACATGGTCTCTGAATCATCCTTAGAAAAATCATGTGCTTTGTCCATGTAGTCAGCTCATAGGAGCTCCACAGCATTCCACAAAGTAGAAATCCAAAGAGGAAGATGACCTCATGAGAATCAAAAACTTCAGTTTCAGAATTATTGAAGCAATTTAAACAGAGTTTAAAAATTTTTTTTAAGATTGTATTTATTTCTTCGCAAGAGACACACAGAGAGAGAATGGCAGATGAGAAAAACAAATGTAAGGAGAAGAAGGGACTTCCCCTGAGAGAAATACAAATTAAATGAAAATGAAATAAAATAAATTAAGTCATATTTTGAATATTCACAGTTCTATCCATGGTATGGACCCACCTAGAACATAGAGTGTACAATAGATGTCAGAGGCATAGAACCTGACCGAGTAGAAAAAGATCTAAACTTGGACCAGAACAGAAGCACAGAGCATTATGTCCTACTGAGGGAAGATCAACAATTAACATCAGACCCACACTCTATGCTCATTGAAAACTGTCATTTAACTACCTATCTTATATGAGTTGTGTATGGTTTATCCCATTTAGAGTTTGTATTTTCTTAACTAATCCCTTTCATAGATAGTCTTCTGCAGATTCCCTTAAGATACTGGTAAGGGGGATGTCAGTACTAGATGGACCCAAATGACCTTTACACTTGCCATCCTGGTTCCCAGATTGGGTAGACCAGTCATGTACCCAGCACATCCATGTTGATTGATTAGACACTTGGATTAAGGGGCATACTAATCCTTTAAAATTATGTTTGATCCTCAAATATATTTCCTTTGTGAATTAAACAACTAAACATCATCCCTGTATTTATTCCTCTCATCTACATTAGTGGATTAGAATGCATTTTTATTCCCCCAAATTTGTTTCTAGTGAAAGCCAGTACTGATTCAGGAGAACTGCTTTAGAGCTGGTATGTACGTACCCACAGAGGTGGCCATTAGGGAGTACCTGGTCAAGAAATAAGTATGGAATGAGTATAAGGCCAGACTCTTAGCTCAGCAAATGAAGATATGAAGCAGACTCACTGGCTCAGGTCATTTTTATTTTTAACGAAAAGTCCTAAAAGAGATTGAAAAACACAATTAGAACGTATTTCAGCATGCTCTTAGAAGTGCCATTGTAGGGGTCAAGGCATGGGGTTTATTTAGTTTGCTTAACTAAACGATGCCCCTCCCTAACTTGTCCAAAGCTCTACCTGGTAACTTCCTCATACTGGAAAATATAATTGAAACTTGATAAGACATATTGTTGTTTTTTTTGAATTGTGTGTTTAAGATTTAATTAGTAAAGTGGTATCGCTGCACATTAGAAATTGTTCTCAATACATTTGTTAGTGATAAAAGCAGTCTATAAAATTATGACTAATATGTTTTCAATAAAGGTATATATATGCATTTTTACAGTATAGTATATGGCACAAAATTTTAACAACGATAATCTAGTAATGATGTATTTTTTTGGTGTTTTAAAGTTTTATTCTTTGACTATTCTTATATTTCCAAAAATATTTTCATAACAGATTACTGTTTAAATCAGAAAAAGAAACTTAAAAAATTCCAGTTCTGCCTAGGTTAATGTTTCTGTAAGATGAACTGCAGATTGTGAAAGACTAACATAGTAAATAAAGAGGAAAGTTCATAAAGGAAAGCTTCCTGTTATATGAGACCTGTATCTTGTCCTGGCAAAGTCAAAAATGTTACTATCATAAGACATTAGTAGATGCTTATTGACCCCCACCTCATATACCTTAGCCCACCTCCAATTTCGACTTTTAGCTCTGGATGTTGACAGCATTCCACCTCCAGTGCCCACTCTGGGAATAAGATTTTGTGGGTAAATGCCTCAGCTTCCTGATCTTTGGTGGGAGGTTTTTGAGGTATTCCTCAAAGGGTCCTGTATTAGTTACCTGTTGTGGTGTGACAAAATGCCTTAAATTTAGTTTAAAATAACAAACATTTCTTGTTCCATAGTTTCTCTAGGTCAGGAATCAGGGAGCAGGTTTGCTGGGTTGTGTTGGCTCAGAGTCTCTCACAAGGATGCAGTCATCTGAGGCATGACTGGGTCAGAAACATTCACTTCCAACACACTTATGTGACTGTTGGTAGGAGGCTTAACTTCACCCTCTGGACCTATTCCTGGGGCTCCTCACCACATGGCTTCCCCCATAGTGAGTAGTCTGAAAGAATGGGCACTTTCCAGTGTCCAAAAAGGAAGCCATAGTCTTTTTTTATGACCTAATCTCAGAAGTGACATACCATCACTTCCATTGTTTGCTATTGGTTACTCAGACCAAGGCTGGTAGAGTCTGGGAGGACATACACAGGTGTGACTACAAAGAAGTAGGTGTTGTCAGGGGCCATCTTGGAGGCTGGCTACCACGGGTCCCAGCAGGACTGAGAAGTCAATAGATAAGGCATTGCTAGGTTGTCTTTTTCTTTTTCCATGACATCCTCCTCATTCCCTCCCTTCTGCTTCCTGAGATCACCTTCACTCCAATGAAAACCCTCCCGAAAACTGACCTAAACCGAAGTCTGACTTAGATTCTCATTTCAGAGCAACCCCAAATAAGAGAAATCTTGGCTCATATGCAAAATGTCAGTTAAGGTCTTCCTTGAATTTTGTTAGTTTACCAAAAAAATGGCCTCACTTCACGTTTTTAACTTTTTATATGAAAATAATATAAAACATCAAGTTGCAATAATAGTATAATGAGCCCCCATATATATTCATCCAGATTCACCAGTTTTTAATGTTTTGCCACATTTACTTTTATTCTCGAAAGGCCTGCATTTGAAACCCAAATAAAATATCAAATATCACTCATGCTTTGCTTTTATTCTATATTTAAAATATGACATAATTTTATTTCATTTTCATTTAATTTGTATTTTTCTCAGGGGAAGTCCCTTCTTCTCCTTACATTTGTTTTTCTCATCTGAAATGTGAAGATAATAACATTTACGGGTTAGGTGTGTTATAAAGGTTGAGTGAGCTAGTGCACATAAGACACTCAGCACATGGCCTGGCACACAGTGAGCACTCAACAAATATTAACCATTCATTCATTTTTATTAACAAATATTTATTAAGAAAGTTTTTGCTTTTATTCTTATTATATATCTTTTTAAAAAGATTTTATTTGTTTGACAGAGAGCACACAAGCAGGCCCAGTGGCAGTCAGAGGGAGAGGGAGAAGTAGGCTTGCTGCTGAGTGCAGAGCTCCATGAGGGGGCTTGATGAGGGGTTCTATCCCAGGACCTTAGGATTATGACCTGAGCTGAGGGCAGATACATAACCAACTGAGCCACCTAGGTGCCCTCATATTGTGGATCTTTGATGACTTATAAATAATTCAATTCCAGGAGGTAAGCACTGGTAATGAGAGTTAAAATTATAGTACGTTGACAAAGATTAAATAAATTGATATCGGAGTTTGCTTCAAAATAATTTGCAGGAGGAATGGCTAGGGATGTAGATGAAACAAGATTTTGAAGCTGGATGATGGGAACATAAGGTTTCATTATATTATCTTCTTTTTTAAATGTGTTTGAAATTTTCCATAATACAAAGTTAGAAAAAAAAGTACAAAGACACAGACATACAAATCAAATTAACCACTCTCAAATGCCTAGTAAATGTCACATTTTCTCAGAGTTGGGTCATTTAATTAGTTTGAAAAATAGTAAAATGAGACGATGAATCTTAAGCTTCTGACAGCCACAAAAGTTGCCTTCATGTACCTGCACCATTAATTTGACAGCTACTTTTCCATATTATTTTAGTATTGGGCTTTGACACAAATTATGTCCAAGTATTTTACCCATAGGCTATGCCTGAATAATAAATTGTTTACTTATTTCAGGTTTATTTCATTACATAGGCATTCATAAGATTATATTTATAAATGTGATTCTTTTTTTAAGATTGTATTTATTTATTTGAGAGAGAGAGAGAGAGAGAGCACAAGCAGGAGGAGTGGCAGGCAAAGGGAGAGGGAGAAGCAGACTCCCAGCTGAGCAAGGAGCCTGAAGTGGGACTTGATCCCAGACCCTGAGATCATGACCCGAGCCAAAGGCAGATGCTGAACTGACTGAGCCATGCAGGTGCCCCTATAAATGTGATTCTTAAATCTACTAATCAATTTAGGCCCTAACCAATGGGAGCCCAAACATTTTCCATGCAACAAAAGCTGGTATAGTTTAAATTTGTATTGTGAATGGCTATATTCTGAGAGCCAAACAGCAAAATTTTCTTGAATCATCATTCTTACTTTGATAAGAAACAAATATAAGCAAGAGAGGAGTTGTAAACTTGAATAATTTCTTCGTTAGAGATCCCTGAGCATTTTTTGTGAACCTCTTGAACTCGGTCTGAAAATGACTTTTCAGATGAAAACATGTGTGTTCCACCCTTCCCTCCTTCTCCAAAATCTTGTTCCATTATCTCCTCCCCAAACTGATTCTTCAATCTCTCTCCATGTTCTCACTTATGGTTGTGTGGACTAGTCTGGTCCGGTATTCCTTATCTTAAAATTCAGCAAGACTCTGCCCAGATGCCAAACTCTCGCTGATACACAGGAAGAGGACAAGAGTATATGCTATAGGTATAAAGACATTGTGGACAAAGGAAACAGTGGCTGCTCTGTGTTCCAAGGGTAGAGGACATTAATTATGGCACTGATTTCCTTCAAGCTGCTCCTCACAAGGCCATATTTGGGCAGCTTATTCCGATGTAAATAAAAGCAGATATGTGTTTCATAACATTATGTGAAGCTCCCAAGCAACTACCTCTGAATAGGCCAGCAAGTAAAGAATAACAGAAAAAATTGCACAAAGAAGTAGCAGCAAAGGGTTCAATTTTTCCTTTCTAAGCCCAGAAACCTTTCTGGCCTCAACCTTCATGATCTACTCTGCCTATGCCTCCTCACAAAAGGAGCTGCATGTCTGACTTCATTCTTTCATCAGAAGAATAAGAAAGTGACATTTTAAAAAAGCAATGGATTTTATTTTTTAAAGATTTTATTTATTTATTCATCACACACACACACACACACACACACACACACACAGAGGCAGAGACACAAGCAGAGGGAGAAGCAGGCTCCATGCAGGGAGTCCAATGTGGGACTTGATCCCAGGTCTCCAGGATCACACCCAGGGCTGAAGGCGGTGCTAAACTGCTGAGCCACCTGGGCTGCCTTAAAAAACAATGGATTTTAAAAGTTTCCAAGAATGCATCCATTTCTTCCAGATTGCCTAATTTGTTGGCATATAGTTGCTCATAATATGTCCTTAAATCTTTTGTATTTCCGTGGTGTTGGTGTGATCACTCCACTTTCATTTATGTTTTTATTAATTTGGGTCCTTTCTCTTTTCTTTTTGATAAGCCTGGTTAGGGATGCCTGGGTGGCTCAGTGGTTGAGCGTCTACCTTTGGCTCAGATTGTGATTCTGGGATCCAGGATTGAGTCCCACATTGGACTCCCTGCATGGAGCCTGCTTCTCCCTCTGCCTCTCTCTCTGCGAGAAAATAAATAAAATCTTAAAAAAGAAAAAGATAATCCTGACTAGGTGCTTTCAATCTTATTAATTCTTTCAAAGAACCAGCTTCTAGTTTTGTTGATCTGTTCTACAGTTCTTCTGGTTTGTATTTCATTGATTTCTGCTCTCCTCCTTATTATTTCTCTTCTCCTGCTTGGCTTAGGCTTTATTTGCTGTTCTTTCTCCAGCTCATTTAGGTGTAAGGTTCGCTTGTGTATTTGAGATTTTTCTAATTTTTTGAGGGAAGCTTGTATTAAAATGTACTTTCCTCTTAGGACTGCCTTTGCTGTATCCCAAAGGTGTTAAACAGTTGTGTTTTCACTTTCATTAGTTTGCATGAATGTTTTTAATTCTTCTTTAATTTCCTGGTTGACCCATTCATTCTTCAGTAGGATGCTCTTTAACTTCCAAGTGTTTAAGTTCCTTCAAATTTCCTTTTGTGATTAAGTTCTAGTTTCAAAGCATTGTGGTCTGAAAATATGCAGGGAATAATCCCAATCTTTTGGTATCAGTTGAGACCTGATTTGTGACCAGTATGTGATCTGTTCTGGAGAAAATTCCATGTGTATTTGAGAAGAATGTGTATTCTGTTGCTTTAGGATTGAATTTTCTGTATATATCTGTGAAGGCCATCTGGTCCGGTGTGTCATTCAAAGCCCTTGTTTCTTTGTTGATCCTCTGCTTAGATTATCTGTCCTTTGCCGTGAGTGAGGTGTTGAAGTCCCCTACTATTAATGTCTTATTATCTGTGTATTTCTTTACTTTGGTTATGGATTGGTTTATATAATTAGCTGCTCCCAATTTTGGAGCCTAAATATTTATAATTGTTAGATCTTCTTGTTAGATAGACCCTTTAAGTATAATATAGTGTCCCTCTTCATCTCTTACTAGTCTTTGGTTTAAAATATAATTTATTGGGATGCTGTATAGTTTTACAATCAAAAGAGGGCTTGGGGAACGCCGGGGTGGCTCAGTGGTTGAATGTTTGCCCTTGGCTCAGGGCATGATCCTGGCTGGAGTCCTGGGATTGAGTCTGGCATTGGGCTCCCTGTGAGGACCCTACTTCTCCCTCTGCCTGTCTCTGCCTCTCTCTCTCTCTGTTGGTCTCTCATGAATAAATAAATAAATCTTTTTAAAAAATAAAATCTAATTTATCTGATATGAGGATTGCTACCCCAGCTTTCTTTTGAAATCCATTTGCATGGTAAATGGTTCTCCATCCCCTCATTTTCAGTCTGGAGGTATCTTTGTAGACAGCATATGTATGGGTCTTGTTTTTTTTTTAAGATTTTATTTATTTATGAGAGAGAGAGAGAAAGGCAGAGACACAGACACAGGCAAAGGGAGAAGCAGGCTCCATGCAGGGAGCCTGATGTGGGATTTGATCCTGGGTCTCCAGGGTCACACCCTGGACTGAAGGCAGCACTAAACCACTGAGCAACTGGGGCTACCCAGGTCTTGCTTTTTTATCCAATCTGATACCCTGTGTCTTTTGATTGGAGCATTTTGCTGAGGATGTAGAGAAAGGGCAACCCTCTTACACTGTTGGTGGGAATACAAGCTAGTATAGCTACTCTGGAAAACAGAATGAAGGTTCCTCAAGAAGTTGAAAATAGAGCTACCTTACAACCCAGCAATTGCACACTATTGTGTGTGTATGTATATATATATATACATACACACACACTGTATACACACACACACACACACACACACACACAATGAAATATAGCCCAGCCATTAGAAAGGATGCATACCTATTTACATTGATGTGGATGGAACTAGAGGGTAGTATGTTAAGTGAAATAAGTCAATTAGAGAAAGACAATTATCATATGGTTTTACTCATGTGGAATATAAGAAACCATGCAAAGAACTATAAGGGAAGGGAGAGAAAACTGGGAAGAGATCAGAGAAGGAGACAAACCATGAGAGACTCCTAACTCAGGGAATAAACAGCGTTGCTGAAAGGTAGGGGATAAGGTAATTGGGTGATGGGCATTAAGGAGGGCACTTGATGTGATGAGTACTGGGTGTTGTATGCAATGGATGAATTGCTAAATTCTACCTCTGAGACTAATAATACAGTATATGTTAACTAAATTGGGTTTTTACAAAAAAATAAAGAGCAATGGATTCTAAATTAAGATTTTCGCTGCTTGGTAACATCCTGGAAAAGGAGAATTTAAATTTTTCTCATCTGTGTCCTTACATATTTGAACTCTCTGGAAGGACTCAGTGGAAACAAACTCTATTGGGCTTTGTTTAAGTGTGTACTCAGTGCTTACTAAGAAAGGTTAGTTTGAATCCTTGGGATGGTTCCTTATTTTCATTCTCACAGTTGTTTTCCACAAGATAATTAACTTAATTCTCCTTCTACCATTCTCTGTTAATTATAGCTATGGCTTGCCGGAAATGAGTTACTATAATATTCAAAGTCAATCACATGAATTTAATGAAATTAGATATGACTGTAGTTTGGAATGGGAACCTGGTGCAGAATGTCATACATTTTCATTTTTTTCCCTGCTTTTTTCCCGTCTTACTGTACTAAATGGATTTGCTTCATTGAATCACCAGCTCTTAGAATCTAAAGCTTCCTTATACATCAGAGTTGGGATTTATTCAGTACTGTATCATCTGCATGGAGCATCTGGAACACCGTATGTGCTTAGCAAATATTTGCTCAATAGCTTTGTTTGGGTCTGTCTTCCCACTCAGTGCAGGAATCTTTTCAACTATTTTCCTTCTGCTTGGACCTTTCTGCTTCCAGGGAGTCTCTTCCTTTCTTCTTCCTTCCCATCTTTTCTCCCTTCTCTTCCTGTAGATCTATATTAAGTAAATCTATGCTGGGCACTGTGCTGGGCTCTGGAATATTAATGGTGAAAATATGCTTCCTGCCCTTGTGGAATTCACAGATGAGTAGGGAAGACAAATGTCTATTAAAAGGTCAAGCAAGAAAAGTAAAGATAAATGCTAAGGTGGAGAGCACAGAGGGCAAAGTGGCCTCCTCTGGGAGGTCAAGAAGGATTCTGTGAAGAGGGGAGAACTGAGACCTGAAGGATGAATGGCAGTTGGTTTGGTGTAGAAAAGAAGGAAGACCACCCAGGCAGAAAGACCTGGGTGTTCAAGACTGGAATATGGGGAGGACCTGAGTGTGCACCAGGGACTGCAGTCAGCTGAGTAAGGGGGGAATGGGGAAAAGCTGGGGCTGGGCACCAACAGGAAGGCCTGCCACACAGGGTCTTGTAAACTCTGCTAAGGAACTTGGACTTCATCTTAAAAGCATTGGGAAACCATCCAGTGATTTTTACAAGGGGGTGATATGATCAAGTTGGCATCCCATTCACTGCAAGTTGTGCATGCGTGTGTGTGTGTGTGTGTGTGTGTGTGTGTTACAAAGTTCTTCCCTCTACTGACTTCAGACTGCCTCCCTATGACTTTGCCTCACCTCGTCTTGTTCTGTCTCTCTTCTGGAGCTCTCCAGAAACAAATCCACTCCCTTTTCTCAGTGATGCCTTTTCAAACGGAAGTTCTGTTTCAGCTTATTACTATCCTAATCACATTCTTCTGTACTTTCTTTATAATCAATCTTCCTAATGAAACATGGCTCATGAAGTTGAGTATAATTCTCCAGAAAGCTTTGGAGAATAACGGATATATTATTTTCTGTGGTTTGGACATCATTCTAGAGACACATGCAACACCAACTGTTTCCTATTAAGTTTGTAGTTTATCAAGTAACCCCAACCCACCCAGCCTTTTGAGATGCAAAGCTAAAATTCATAGGGTCTCTCTCATTTTGTTTTTGCTCCATTTTTAAAGCGCATGTAAATACGATGGCTCTGGGGTTCAGCCCCAACATTGCCATCAGCTTGCTGTACAATTCTGGAAAGGTCACATATTCTCTCCAGGCCTTTGTGCTTTAGAGAGGGGAGAATTTCTTTCTCCAATTCTGATGTATCATTCTGTGTGGTAGGAACCCCATTCCTGAACAAGTCTTGGATTGTCTCCATCCCTCTCACTCAATATCCCCAGAGGAGTGACTGATCTGATGGGTGAATTTGGAAGGAGAACATGGACACCCATAGCTCATGCCTTCCTCTCTCCCCTTTCTTTAGGAGCAAGCCAGCACACAGAAAGGATGTGCCCTCATCTGCTCCCCTGTGCTGAAAGTTTTCCAAGGAGTGTGAATCTCCAGATAGGCCTGCAGCATTCCAGTGGGTTTCTGTATTGGGAGGCCCACTTATGTGCAGATTTAAGCAGTTTCTTCATTATTAACTTCAACTATAATAAAATAATAGTTCTATCCTCAACTGCCTTATATCATTGTCCTATTTCTCAGTTGATTCAGATACAATACTATTTTTGGGCTCTCTCAAACAATGAAGGGATAACCAATGTTCATTTTCTAAAATTCCTGTCTTTAAAAACAGGACTTGGGATCCCTGGGTGGCTCGGCAGTTTAGCGTGTGTCTTTGGCTCAGGACGTGGTCCTGGAGTCCCGGGATCGAGTCCCGAGTCGGGTTCCCTGCATGGAGCCTGCTTCCCCTCTGCCTGTGTCTCTGCCTCTCTCTCCCTCTCTCCCTCTCTCTCTGTCTCTCATGAATAAATAAATAAAATCTTTAAAAAAAAAAAAAAACAACAGGACTTTGCATTTATCCCATTAAATGTCTTTAGGTTGGTTCCAGCCTGTTCTTCACTACAGCCAGTATTAGCACTAATTGGTACCCAGTGGTCTGGAGGAGTTAACTCATGTTCTTAACCAACTAGCTAGCTCTAAGTGATGCTGACTCTGGAATACATTCAAGAAAAAGAATGCATTATACTGAAGTGTTGCCATAGTATTATTCTCAACACCATCGTACAATAATATGGAAGCTCCAGCAGTAAAATGCCATTTCTTTGGGAGGCTTAAAATCAGATATGCTCTGTATTTATTTCCACTCTGCTGTAACTAATGTCATAGGAGGTCATATGTTACACATTTGACATATCCCCTGAAAAGTTTGTCCATGGTGCCTGTCGTGCAACAAATGCAGAACTAATCACACACATTGGTGATGGTGGTGTGTCAAATTGTTAGTAGTAGTAGTAGTATTTGCCAACTGCTTTACATGATTTAAAGAACTTTCAGGTACAGTATCTCACTTGGGTTTCCCAGCAACCCTGTGCAACAGAGTAAGAAGTATAGTCTTCATTTTGCAAATGAGGATACTGGCTCAGAGGTGTTCAAAAATGTGTCTCAAACCACAAAGTATATTTAGTAGTGGAGTCAGAACCAGAACATAAGGCTTGCAAATGTCTGAAATTTGCCTCTAATCCTATGGCCACTCCAATTATGTATTATCTTCCACCCTGAATTGGTTCTTACTTACAACTCTGATATAGATGTGAATATCACACGTTCATCACTAGACTCAGTGCCCCTAGTAAATTGCCTCTTCATGTTGTTCACTGTTGTGTCTATAACACACGTCTTGTGGGCAATAGGTCCCAGCTTCCTCAGGTTAGGGGCCAAGTGCATGCTGTTTTCTCAGCACCACATTTAATGTGGAATGGCAAAACCATACTTGATTTTAAAAAGAGAATGGAGAATGTGTTTGATATCCATCTTCTCTTTTTTCTCTCTTTACTTGGTTTTATAGATACAATATTAATGCATAGTGGGAAGGGCTCTAAGACCACAGGTATTAGAAACAGACTACATAGCTTCCATTCCTGGCTCTGCCAATTGCTGCTTGGCAATTTTTTTTTTTTTTGCATTCTCCTGAAAGCAGAGCCTGAAACATGAACTTGGGTGAAGATAATTTACTTCAGAAGTGATCTCAGGAAGCAAAGGTGGGGAAATTGAGATTTGGAAGGAAGAAAAACCAATAAGCAGTATATAAATGATTTGGCTGCTGTTATGGGCAAATAAGACTCACTTGTGCTGGAGACCTGAGGACCTATATAGAACTGTCTCATCCCAAGATGGGGACACTGGTGCATTTACCTACTGATTCCAACTCCACCCACCCATTGGTTGAGAGTAGACCCTAAAGTTATTGTCTCCATCCCTCCCAAATGATGCAAATGATGATCCTGAATGTCTATCACCATATAATTAAAAGGAATAAACTTATAGGCATACAGAAATCCAAGGAGTGTATGCACACACATGTGTGTGTGCCTGTGTGGGCATATGCCACGTGCACACTTAATTTTAGTAATTCATGAAAGATTTAATCCATATGATCTTCATATTTCAGAAGTCTTATGTTTTGGAGATCCAATTATGTTAATCTGCATTTGGCATTTTCTTCATTTTTCTGACATTATTACAACAAGACTGATTACATACCCAATGCTGTATTTTTCATCCTACTGATTTATTTATTTTATAACTGAAAGTTTATACCTCTTAATCCCCTTCACCTATTTCTCCCATCTTCCCAACGCACTCCCCTCTGGAAACCACCAGTTTGTTCTCTGTATTATTCTGGGGTTTTTTTTTTTGTTTATTCATTCATTTTGGTTTTTTAGATTCCACATATGATTGGAATCATATGGTACTTGTCTTTGACTGACTTCATTTAGCATTTTATTCTCTAGATCCATCCATGTTGTTGCAAATAGTCAGATCTTATACTTTTTTATGGCTGAATAATATTGCAAGATATATATATATATTCTTTATATTCTATATGTATATATTCTTTATATATATATATCTTCTTTATCCACTCATCTATAGATTTTCACACTTGGATTGCTTCCATATCTTGGCTATTGTATACAGTGATATAATAGGAATGCATATATGTTTTTGAATTAGTGTTTTCATTTTCTTTGGATAAATACCCAGTCCTGGAATTACTGGGTTGTGTGGTAATTCTGTTTTTGAGGAATCTCCATGCTATTTTCCACAATGGCTATACCAATTCACATTCCTACCAACAGTGCATGAAGGTTCCTTTTCTCCACATTCTCACCAACACTTGTTATTTCTTGTCTTTTTAATATTAGCCATTCTGACAGGTGGGAGATGGTATCTCATTGTGGTTTTGATTTGCATTTCCCTGGGGATAAGTAATGTTGAACACTTTTCACTTGTCTGTTGGCTATCTGGATGTCTTCTCTAGAAAAATGTCTATTCAGGTCCTCTGCCCCTTTTTAAATCAGATTGGTTTGTGTGTGTGTTGAGTTATATACATTCTTTATATATTTTTATACTACCCCTTATGAGTCATATCATTTGAGAAAATCTTTTCTCATTCAGTAGATTGCCTTTTAGTTTTGTTGACTGTTTCCTTCAATGTATGGAAGATTTTATTTTGATATAGTCCCAATAGTTTATTTTTTCTTTTGTTTCCCTTTCCTGAGGAGACATAGCTAGAAAAATGTTGCTTAAAGCTGATGTCCAAGAGATTACTGCTTATGTTTTTTTTTCTAAGAGTTTTGTGGTTCAGGTCTCATATTTAGGTCTTTAATTAATTTTGAGTTCATTTTTGTGTGGTTTAAGAAAGTGATCCAGTTTCATTATTTTGCATGTCACTATGTAGTTTTCCCAATACCACTTTTTGAAGAGACTATCTTTTTCCTCCTTTGCCATAGATTAATTGACCATATAAGTGTGGGTTTATTTCTGGGTTTTCTATCCCATTCCATTGATTTATGTGCCTATTTTTTGCCAGTGTAATACTATTTTGATTACTATAGCTTTTAGTATATCTTCAAATCTGGGATTGTGATACCTCTTTGTTCTTTTTTCTGAAGGTTTCTTTAGGTATTTGGGATATTTTGTGGTTTTGTACAAATTTGAGGATTATTTGTTCTAGTTCTATAAAAAGTACTATTTGTATTTTGATAGGGATTCGTTGAATCTGTAGATTTCTGTAAGTAGTATAGACATTTTGACAATATTAATTCTTCCAACCCATGAGCACAAAATATCTTGTCATTTGTTTGTGTTCTCTTCAGTTTCTTTCACTAATATTTTATAGTTTTCAGAATACAGGTCTTACATCTCTTTGGTTAAGTTTAATACCTACCTATAAATTAAGAAATACCTAGGTATTCTTTTTGGTGCAGTTGTAAATGGAATTGTTTTCTTAATTTTTCTTTCTGCTACTTTGTTATTAGTGTACAGAAATGCAGCAGATTTCTGTATATTACTTTTGTGTTTTCTGACTTTATTCATTTATTCTAATTATTTTTTGGTGGAGTCTATAGTTTTCTGTATATGGTATCATATCATATGCAAATAGTGACAGTTTTACTTATTTTTTTAGCAATATGGATGCCTTTTTTTTCTTTTGTTACCTGATTGCTGTGATTAGGACTTCCAGTACTATGTTGAATAAAAGTGGCAAGAACAGACATCCTTGTCTTGTCCCTGATTATTAGAGGAAAAATAGCTGTTTTTCTCCATTGAGTATGTTAGTTTAGCTGTGGGTTTGTCAGATATGGCCTTAGTTATGTTGAGGTATGTTCTCTCTAAACCAACTTTGCTGAGTTTTTTTTTTTTTTTTATCATATCAGATGTTAAATTTTGTCAAATGCTTTTTCTTCATCTACTGAGATGATCATATGATTTTTTATTCTTCATTTTTTTGATGTGGTATATCACATTGATTGATTTGCAGATATCGAATCATTCTTATATCCCTGAAATAAATCTCATTTGGTCTTGGCGATTGATCCTTTTAATGTATTATTAAATTCAGTTTGCTAATATTTTGTTTGAGGATTTTTTCATCTATGTTCATTAGGAATATTGGCCTGTAGTTTTTCTTTTTTGTAGTATCTTTGGATGGCTTAGAATCAGGGTAATGCTGCCCTCCTAGAATGAATTTGGAAGTTTTCCTTCCTTTTCTATTTTTTGGAATAGTTTGAGAATAGGTATTACCTCTTTTTTAAATGTTTGGTAGTATTCATCTGAGAATCCATCTGATCTGGATCCTAAAATTTTGTTTTAAGGAATTTTTTTATTACTCATTCAATATTTATTACTAGTAGTCAGTCTGTTCAGCTTTGTTATTTCTTCCTGATTCAGTTTTGAAAGATTGTATGTTTCTAGAAGTTTATTAATTTCTTCTAGGTTTTCAACAGTTTTCTGACATGTAATTTTTTGTAGTAGTCTCTTACAACCCTTTGTATTTTTGACGTGTCAGTTTTTATTTATGTTTCATTTCCGATTTTGTTCATTTGAGTATTCTCTTTTTGATGAGTCCAGCTAAAGGCTTATCAACTTTATTTATCTTCTCAAAGAAGCAGCTCTTGGTTTCATTGGTATTTTTCTGTTATATTTTTAATCCCTATTTCATTTAGTTCGGCTCTGATCTTTCTTATTTCCTTCCTTATATTGGTTTTGGGTTTTCATTTGTTCTTCTTTTTCTTGTTTCTTTAGGTATATGGTTAGATTGTTTGAGATTTTTCTCCATTTTTTTTAAGATTTTATTTATTTATTCATGAGAGACCCAGAGAGAGAGAGAGAGAGAGAGAGAGGCAGAGACACAAGCAGAGGGAGAAGCAGGCTCCATGCAGGGAGCCTGACGTGAGACTTGATCTCGGGTCTCCAGGATCACACCTTGGGCTAAAGGCGACAGTAAACTGCTGAGCCACCCGGGCTGTCCCTTAATCAGAGAAATTACATAATTGGAATTAGAGAGCTAGTACTGGTGCTAAGATTTTATATCCTGATGTTAGATTTTCTGGTCCCAACCCTAGCTCCACCATTCTTTAGGTATAGGCTCTTAACCAAGTTACCTTAACTTTCAAGGTCTTATTTTCCTTGTTTGTGCAACAGAGTGATAATAAGGCCTAGATTTTAGTATTGCTCTAAAGATTAGATGAGTTAAGGCTTAGGTGGAATTGAACGTAATATCTGATACTCAGTAAATATTCAATAAAAGTTAGTTATAATTATGTTGTTGATTTGATTTTAGAAAGAATTTTAGGTTGAGAATGGTAAGAAGGGTGGATTAGAAATGACAAAGCAAAAACATAGAAAACAATATCCAGATGAGATATCCAGAAGGGGGCCTGAGCCACACAAATGTATTTTATGTAAGCAGCTCTCCAAAACACAATGCCGTACCAGGAAAATGGTATCCTTGAGAGCCATACAGCACTATGGAAGGAACAGAATAATTAATAGGGCAAATTGCATTTTTTGAGATGGCTATGACAAGATCACTAATACCCAGTGCTCTTCTCTGAATGTGATGGTGATGTTTCTCCCATTCAATGGTAGGCCCTGTATTCCCTTCCCTTAGAATATTGGTGGACCTATGAATACCAGAGGTAACTATCTGATTTTCAAACCTGGGTCATAAAAGGGATACAGCTTCCACCCGGTACTCTTTGGACACTCCCTCTTGGAACCAGGAAGAAGAAGAGTTATCCATGGAGAGGACACATGT
The DNA here is from genome assembly GCF_048164855.1 of Canis lupus baileyi. Taxonomy (NCBI): domain Eukaryota; kingdom Metazoa; phylum Chordata; class Mammalia; order Carnivora; family Canidae; genus Canis; species Canis lupus. The sequence goes on along the minus strand of NC_132851.1, from coordinate 50,058,249 downwards.
AGACGTTCTAGCCAATAGCCCTGGCAAAGGTCTGGGTAGAAAGATGAGACAATAGGTTTAGGTTTTGACACATGGTATTTGAAATATCTAAGGACAGCTACATTTAGATGTCCTGCAATCTGTTGACTCTCAAACCCAGAGGAATTAGGGCTACAGAGATTGTGATTCAAGAGGCAATTATGTTAAGCCATGGGATGACTGAATATCCCCAGGAAGAGTATAAAAGTGAGAAGAGACCCCAAATCAGAACTCTGAGAAAGCGTGCATTCGAGGAAAAAGAACAGATCAACGTGTAATCAGAGAAACAGGAGGAGAATCAGAAGAAATGGTTGGCAGAGGCACCAAGAAAGGTATGTTGGGAGGGGCTGGTCATTGGATCAAATGCTCTAGAGATGAAGAATGAGACATGAGAAGAGGGTATTGGGTTTAGCTCTTAGAAAGCCATTGGTGAATTTTGACAAAGGAATTTAGTAAAATAGAGGAATTGGAAGTCAGGTTGCAGATAGTGAGTATTATTAAGGAGGAATAAAGAAGCAGAAGTGCAAACTACTCTTTCTAGGATTTGTGGCAGTGTAGAGATAATAGAGCTAAAGCTAGGTGCAGGGCAGCCCCCGTGGCTCAGCGGTTTAGCACCGCCTTCAGCCCAGGGCCTGATCCTGGAGATCTGGAATAGAGTCCCAAGTCAGACTCCCTACATGGAGCCTGCTTCTCCCTCTGCCTGTGTCTCTGCCTCTCTCTCTCTGTGTCTCTCATGAATAAATAAATAAAATCCTTTAAAAAAATAATAAAGGTAGGTGCAATGAAATTCAGAGAATCCAACTATGCTCCTGGGCTGTAGAAAAGGACCCATGAGTTGGGGAGATTCATTGTACAATTATAAACTGTACAAAGTTGTCATTTACAGCAAAAGTGGGTGACTAGACAGGGAAAGTTTATTTCTTGATGCAAACTAAGGTAGAATCCTGGTAAGTGAGACAAATTTTGTTTTGTGGCCTGGAACATGATTCTGAGGGAAATTCCCAAAGTAAAGTTCCAAAAAATTTGTTGTTGTTGTTAAGTAGGCTTCATGTTAAGCATATTAGGCTGTGGGGCTTGAACTCAAAACCCTGAGATCAAGACCTGAGCAGAAATCAAGAGTTGGATGCTTAACCGACTGAACCACCCAAGTACCCTCCCCCCAAATATTTGAACAGTAACTTTTTTTTTTTGGAAAGAATATATAGATTCTTAGGATGCCCCTGGAAGACAATTTTTATTTGTCTGTATAAATTCTGGTGCCCTGGCAAGAGCAGATACTGTAATTATTTCCATTCTACAGTAAAGGTAGAGGTATAGAGTATCCTGGTAACTTCCCTCCAAAGTGTGAGCTCTTCATACTGTACTGGCCTTCTTTGCCTCTGTGTTTTGAGAAAGTTTTCTTTTATATATGTTTTTTTTACACTTATTGCTCATGTGGGTAATATTGTACAGTTTAAAGATACAGAGGTCATCTGGGTAGGGATTGACTGGCTGATTTTTCAATCTGTGAGACAAGACCTCGAAGACTGGCCCTACCTTGATGAAATCACCAGTCTTTCAAGTCTGGTTCTTAGCTTTGTGACCCAGGAACTTCACTTTCCCAGCCTACCAAAAAAGTCAGCTGACGCAAGTGATCTGGCTTAGACTAAACCACCTTGCTTACCAAATTATCATTTCATGCTGGGGGCTGTTCTTTTGGAACAACACATCACATCTGTCCTCCAGGAAGCTCTTCCTGGTTTCAAGATATCTCAAAGCCTGTGTGGATATAAATCAGTTGGTTGCTTTGTGAGCACAAAGCCAAAACAAAGGGAGGTTGATAGTATAGCCAGATATATCAGGAAGCTAAATGAGTCATTTCTGACTCAGAGCACAGTATTGCCTTTAGTAAGCATATTTACTTTCTTAGGGTCAGTGTTTGTTCCCCTGGACAATGTTAGATAGAAGGACACTGCCACCTTTAGTTGTTCTGATCCCCGTTTTCTGGCAGTTTCTTTCTTTTTTTTTTAAATTTATTTATGATAGGCACACAGTGAGAGAGAGAGAGAGAGGCAGAGACACAGACAGAGGGAGAAGCGGGCTCCATGCACCGGGAGCCCGACGTGGGATTCGATCCCGGGTCTCCAGGATCGCGCCCTGGGCCAAAGGCAGGCGCCAATCCACTGCGCCACCCAGGGATCCCCTGATCCCCATTTTCATATTTTCATGTAGACTACTCTCTCTTGCTGCAATATTCTATTTTTTTAAAAGATTTTATTTATTCATGAGAGAGAGAAAGAGAGAGAGAGAGAGAGAGAGAGAGAGAGAGAGAGGCAGAGACACAGGCAGAGGGAGAAGCAGGCTCCACGCAGGGAGCCCAACACGGGACTCGATCCTAGGTCTCCAGGATCACACCCTGGGCTGAAGGCAGCGCTAAGCCACCGAGCCACCCGGGCTGCCCTGCAACATTCTTTATTATGAGATATTTATTTCATACAATACTGTGTGGGGGCTTGAATCCTTTTATTTTTTTAATTTGGCTGCCTTTACATATGTGTTGATATTTTAAATCAACTCCATTCTTTACCCTCTCTACCTGACTACACTGTACTCCCTGAACAGACACGGCATGCTCTGAAGGAAGTAAATCAGACAGCTCCATGCGAGAAGTTATTTTTAAAACTTGCATTTTGCCTAGTGAAATACCTGTAAGAACACTGCTGGGGAACATTAAAGAAATAGCATAGCACTGCTATTCCCCCTAAGCTATTATTGTAGATTCCAGCCATTTATATTTTGCTTTTATATTGGTTTGTTCTCCATAAAACTCCCTCATGAAAACCCAGAAGAGATATTTAGACCACAAGCACAGCTGTGTTTGATGGCCCTTCAAGGTCTTAATACTTTTTTCTTTTGGAGTGGACTCCCCAGATCCTATCTGCTAACTCCTTTATTAACTTGATCTTTAGATGTCTTTATATTTATTTGGCTTATATCTATGAGTAAAAGCCATGTTCTCCAAATGCAGTTTGTGCTCTTTAAGACTTTGTTTAAAATTTCTTATGTGACAGTGAATATTCACCTGTTCCTTAAAGTTATAGCTTTATCTATAAAGCAAACATAATACCAGTACCAATTTATATTAGATTCTATCCACTGGTTCCATCTCATATTATTTTCAGGCTTCTAAACACCTATGTTCTCTAGCTCCATAGGCCGGAAATTTGTGTTCTGGTCTAGGAATTAAGAAACTTACTTACTATCACGTGAGAAGACTTAAAACCTTCCAAAATGCTAACTCATGTTCCCGCTCCCCAACCCTGGAGAATTTCAGAGTGGCATTGCAGCACATGCTGTCAGTCTGTCAATGTCTTGCCCAGATTCCTCCTCCTGCCACTTCAGCATGCCCTAGCCTACTTCCAGCTGCTGGTAGCTCCATCTCTTTGCCTGAGGGCTTTTCTTGAAACCACGTGCTCTGCCCGGATACAAAGGGGCAGGCTAGAAGGAAGGAATGGGGAATTAAAATACCTGAGCTTCCTCAACTAAGGACTGTTAGGACATGGTGTACAAATACTCAACATAACCCACTCTAGAGTGGACACCTTTGAGGTATATATTATACCATTTCTCCAAGTTCCTAGCAGCACAAAGCTTCAGTTGCCCACAATGATAGATAGCTTGATTACATGCCCTTTATTGCTTCCTTCCTTTCCCTGTCTCACTTCCTCATTCCCTACCTGTGCTTCCTGCGCTTTACATATAAACTACTTTCACTTGAATCATTGTCTCAGGGTTTGCTTCTGAGCCCAAACTGAGGCATGATATAATGGAGAAAAGGAAACTCCCAAGGTGTAGGACCAATAAAATCAATAGTCGTAGAGTCACAGCTGATGAACTATAATGGACATAGTGCCTGGTATATAATAATAATTGTTTTATTCATACTTTTCAAACAATCATTGCTTGAGGTCTTCCTTCAAGGAGCTCCCAAACCATTGGAAGTGGTTGACATATGGAATGCCTGAGTGGCTCAGCAGCTGAAGGTCTGCCTTTGGCTCACGGTGTGATCCCGGGGTCTAGGATCAAGTCCCACATCAGGTTCCCTGCAGGGAGCCTGCTTCTCCCTATGCTTCTGCCTATGTCCCTGCCTCTCTTTCTCTGTGTCTCTCATGAATAAATAAAATCTTTTTTAAAAAAGAAGTGGTTGACTTATAAACTCTGCAACTTTAATACAGTATAATTAGTGCTATAAGGGAGGTGTTAGAAACCTCCTGTGGAAGAATAGAGATGAATCAATAGTTCAGCAGGCTGGGATTGGAACTGGAGAAGGGGTTTCAGAGAAAGTTTTATTGATGGAGTGACAGGTAGGGAAGCTGGAAAAGAGCATTTCAAAAGGAAGAGCATGAACAGAGAGAGATTTGAACAAGCTGGGAGTACTGACAAGGTAAAGGGAACAGTGGGCTCCAGCATGGGGCGTTAGGGCGTAATGAGTGAGATGAAATTGTGAGAGGCCTCAAATGTCATGTGAAGGGGAATCAGCCTCTTTCTGAAAGTGATAGTGAGACATCAGAGGCTATGAAGTGAAGGAGCACTATGATCAGATCTTTACATTAGAAAATCTGACTTCCAGATATCTATGGAAGTAGATGGGACTACTTGGAGTAGTAGTATGAAGTAATATGGGACTTAAAACTGTTCTTAGTGCTCTTTTTACTTAGATGGGACAGTAGAAGGTAAGTGGTTAAACACATGGGATTTTATTTATTTTATTTATTTTATTTTTTATTTTTATATTTATTTATTTATTTTTTTATCTGCCTCTTGCTAATTGTGTGATAAAATAACTAATCTTGAGACAACTGGGTGGCTCAGCGGTTGAGCATCTGCCTTTGGCTCAGGGTTTGATCCCAGGTCCAGGGATCAAGTCCCGCATCAGGCTCCCTGTCAGGAGCCTGCTTCTCCCTCTGTCTCTGCTTTTCTCTGTGTTTCTCTCATGAATAAATAACTAATATCTTTTTTAAAAATAACTAATCTTTATTGATTTTACTGTGTTCATGGTGCAGTTATAGGTACTTTACATAAACTCAATTATTAAGTCATTTTTCCTTCAGATTCCTTACCTATGCAATGGAGATTTTTTAAAAAGATTTTATTTATTTATTAATGAGAGACAGAGAGAGAGAGGCAGAAACACAGGCAGAGGGAGAAGCAGGCTCCATGCAAGGAGCCCAACATGGGACTCGTTCCCAGGACCCCAGGATCAGGCCCTGGACTGAAGGTGGCGCTAAACCTCTGAGCCACTGGGGCTGCCCTACAATGGAGATATTTTAATAACAATATGGTATGTAACTGTCTGGCTGAGTAGTTACATAAATAAATTTACTTGTGTGAAACTCTTAGAACAATGCCTGGTATATAGCAGATAGCAGGTGATTAATATATACTATTGTTATTATTATATGCACCCCTCTGCTCTCAAAAGAGCTCATATTAAGGGGAATCCATGGCTTCACTAAGTTCCCCCATATGTGAGTTCCGACATTCATTACTGAACAGTATCCCTGGTAGGCACATGCTCCTGTTAAAGAACAGTGGAGGGTTATATGGTACAATCTCACATAGCCTTACTTTCCTTATATAGTTCTAAGAATTTTTGTCCACTGAAAAAGCAGCATACCTCCCAGACCAGAGACTTTGGAGAGCTGTCCATTAGTGGAGGTGCTGAAGGAGTTAGAATAAGTTTTTCAAAAAAAAAAAAAAAAAAAAAAAGAATAAGTTTTTCAACAGCCAAGGCACCTGAGCAGTGTTCTAGGCCTTGGAATCTAGGAGATAAAAGAAGCATGAAATTGGAAGTCAGTTCTAGGATCAGAATCTGGAGCAATGTCCGTTTGGCACATTTGATTTCAAGGAGCTTCTGCTCATTGTCTGTGGAACTGTCTGTAGAGCCTCCAGTGAACAACTAGTAAGTGGCTCACCCCACAGAGAAGATTCACATGGTTTTGACTGTGGAAAGGGCTATAGAGTTTCCTTGTGGGACAACCTTACTCCTGAAGCTTCAAGTAAGTTATAATTCTAAATGTCCCAAGCATGACACCTTGAGGGACAATGGAGACTATGGAGTGACAAGTTATTAAGCTTCTTACACAGACATCTTATGAAATTTGAAAGTTATAATTATGAATGTGGGCTCTAGGTACCGACAATAATTTTGGATTAGAGTTTGGCTTTCAAATTTCTAGAAACAAATGAGGTTTACAAAAACAGGTGCACTGATATTGTGATTTAGGCTTTATATATTTAGAAGTTGAACTAATTTTAGCTTTTTTGGAAAAACATTGCATGGCCATGTTGCTTGATTGTATGTATCCTTCCTAATTTTGTTCCTTTCACTAAACTCTTCCGCCTCGAGGTGAGTAGAAGGGTTGGCTTGAATCTTCAGACATTTCATGTTCATGGGGTCCCTGGGTGGCTCAGTCAGTTAAGTGTCTGATTCTTGATTTCAGCTAAGGTCATGATCTCCAGGTCGTTGTGGGGCTGAGATCAAGCCCCGCAACATGCCCCACATTGGACTCTGCATCAGGGTCCACGCTGGGCATGGAGCCTGCTTAAGATTCTCTCTCTCCCTCTCCTTCTGTCCCCACCCCCAAGTCTTCTCTCTCTCTTAAAAAAAAAAAAAAGAAATCTCATGTTCATAAGGAACTCTTGGGCCATTTTCTGGTTTCTTTAAAACAATGGGAGAAAACCATTTACCATCAATTGGGCCATTTATGTATTTTTGGGGTGTGTTTATACCAATAGTTCCTTAATTTAGATCAAGGAAAATGTATTGTCCTTCCTTCACATAAATTCCATGTTTTGAAAGATTCTGCCTATGAAACAAACAACTTCAACTGAGAAGTAATTGTTGGTTCATGAGAATTAAAGTAAGGGATTAAAGAATTTAGAAATAGGGAAAATGAAGTTGAATTCCTACTAGATCAGGGGAAAGAAATCTAAAGAGAAGGAGACAGAATTGATACCATTGTAGCCAAAAGCAAATACATTTGATGTCTCATTACCATGTATAATGCAACCATAGGTGATTATATAAATACTGTAATGGAGCCCAATTGGCTAACTCACCATCCATTCTGACATATTTTTAATGTGTCTTCCCACCCTTAAGAGGCTCAGAAATTTTGAACTACATTTCTGAGAGTTCCTTGCATCTAAGAATTTGGGTTTGAGTTGGAGTCTGCTAAGTTGGATGAACTTTCAAGGAGACTTGAATTGGAATGGAGATAAGTAGGGAGAGAGAAAGGCAGGGTGTACTGTATTAGAGAAGCATGGATCCAGCTTCCCAGTTCAACAGGCAGCTCTTTGATTGTGTCAGGGGCAGCAGCTGCCCTGACAACCCAGTTCTTGTGATGATGTGCCTTCAGGAGATGACCCAAGAATGCTACTGAAGTCTGTTATTTCAGCCCTCCCAACAATTCCATGAGCTACTAAATACCTTGTAATATATCTCATTCCACTTACACTACCTAGAGTGGATTCTGTGTCTACAAATGGACTCTGACCTATGCAGTTTCCACTAGGAATAAATATTGAAAGGAGATCGAGAACTCATGACCACCTTTTCATATCAATCTAGGCTTTTCCCAGTTCTCAAAAAAAAAGTTGGAACAAAGTGGAATCCTCACTTAATCAATTTTAAATGTTTAGCATCCAGATGGATATTATGGAGAACTCTTGTTATGATGAGCACTGGGTATTATAGATAAGTGATGAATCACTAAATTCTACTCCTGAAACTAATATTATACTATATGTTAACTAACTAGAATTTAAATAAAAATTTGGGGAAAAAAGAGTGCAAACTCAAAAAAAAAAAAACAACAAAATTCAGTAATTACATTAAATAAGTGGGCTAAACATTCTAATTAAAAAAATAAATGTTTACCACTCACACACAATGGGTCAATGTTTATTTCCATAAGTATGTAAAACAGTGTTTATTTTATGTTGGCTTCAAAATCCTTACTCTCACAAGTAAGAAAACTGATTATAAATATTTTCTATTTCATGTTCACACCTCCCTATTGGAGAGTAAAAAAGTTAATCAGCTAATAGTTTGGTTTGTATCTACATCAAAACATTCCCCTCCTTCCCAGGGAATTTTAAGGTGTTAGGGAATTTTTAAACTTCATAATAAAGGCAAAATATGGCAGCACAGAATAAACTGTTGGGAATTTGAAAATAATTTTGAGGTGCTACAAATTTGCTAAGAACAATTTGAAAATCTTTAGCTTGATGATAAATGAATTATAATTGGGGGGAAAAAACTCTCCTGATTTGCTAGTGTTAAATAAGTTAGTCTTACTGGCCAGAATATACATATATTTTATTGGCTTAACTAAAATGAAGAGATTATAGATCACATTATTTTCTTTAAAATTAAATTTAATAATTTTCCTTGATTATACGTTCATTGTAGAAAAAAGTTTCTACAAATACATTATAGAAATCCACCATCCATAATCCTACCGCCCATATATAACTATTGATAATCTCAGTACATATCCTTGTCTCTTTCTTTTGGGGTGTGTGTGTGTGTGTGTGTGTGTGTGTGTGTATTATTGACATCATATTATATATGCTGGTATGAAACCTCACTTTTTTTTTTTAAGAGAGAGAGAGCATGAGCAGGGAGCTGAGGATGGTGAGAGAGGGAGAGAGAGAATCTTAAGCAGGTATCATGCCCAGTGCAGAGCTTGACTTGGGCCTCAATCCCATGACCCTGAAATCATGACCTGAGTAGAAATCAAGAACCAGACATTTAACCAACTGAACCACCCAGGTTGCTCCTCTTTTTTTAAATAAAACATCATATTACAAAAATACCTAACTTTTAAATTTGAAAGGGATATTATTTTGCAACCTGTGCTTCCTTGTGCCATGCAGGTAATAAATGGTATTTAATCTACATGCTTCAGCATCTTTTCAAAATAATCTTATAAAGCATTATTATCCTTGTTTTCCTTATAACACAACGATAAAATTTGTGTCTACAATGAAATTAAATTACTATTCTTTACTACCCATTTGGTTAATATGTTTATTATTTTGGTAAAATCTGAAACATGAAGCAGATTGAAAATAAGAGTTGAAAAAGCAGATTGAAATAAGCAGTTAGGTACCAACTAAGGAAATAATATTAACAACTATTATCGTCAGTGAGGTAAGAAACATACTTTGGAGGTATTCTCCATCCTAAACATATCAGCGACACTAAGTTACAAGAATAAAAAATATTCCAATTATCACCACCAGCATCAGGAACCATCTGACTCTCCCTCTGCCCATCTGGAGAGCATTTCTAAATCCTCTAAACAATTAGGAGCAGCCTCACAGGCCTCTGGAGTGAAATGCTTCTTACAAAATCTATTCAACAAGAGGTGAGCCTGAGTTTATGCATTAAAAACTATTTATGCATCCTTTGGCCTTGCTACTCAAGGTGTGAATCTGGACCAGTATCATTAGTATTACCTGGGAGCTAGTTAGAAATTCAGAATATTGGGCTCTACTCTAGATCTTCAAGTCCACATCTGTATTTTAACAAGATCCTTGACTCATTTGTATGCACATTAAACTTTTAAAGGCATTGCATTGCATTGGGAGGTAAACGATATACTAAAGAATATTTTTTCTCTCATCTAATTGTGGAACTTACAAATGCTCCCCAGATGGACAAGAGAGACCGTCAGATGGTCTCTTTTCCTTTTCCATATTGATTCTCTATGCAGTGAGATCTAGTGTTTCGTGTAGAAGATCCAGACCACTCTGGTTGAATCCTGCGTTTACCATTTGTATAACCTCACTGCTCCTCAGTTTTTCTACCTGTACAAAAGGAATAATAATAGTATCTCAAAGAGTTGTGAGGATTAACGAGTTAATACTTTTTAAACTCTAATGGGAGGCCTAGGTGGCTCAATTGGTTAACTGTATGACTCTTGCTCTCAGCTCAGATCTTTTTTTTTTTTTAAGATTTTATTTATTTATTCATGAGAGACACAGAGAGAGAGAGAGAGAGAGGCAGAGACACAGGCAGATGGAGAAGCAGGCTCCATGCAAGGAGCCTGATGTGGGACTCGATACTGGGTCTCCAGGATCACACCCTGGGCCACAGGCGGCGCTAAACCACTGCACTACCGGGGCTGCCCTCAGCTCAGATCTTGATCTCAGGGTTGTGAGTTCAAGCCCTGCGTTGGGCTAGGCTGGATCTGGAGCCTACTTTTAAATAAATAAATAAATAAATAAATAAATAAATAAATAAATAAATCTCTTAGAACAGTGCTTAGCACATAGTAAGTATTCAAAAAAGATTCATTAGCATCATTATCAAGGTCTGAGTTTTGTAAGCCATTATCCTAGAATCTCACGTCCTACTTTAAGGTTGCTGCTGGCCGAATGGTCCAGAGACAAGGCTGGTCAGTTCAGAGAACCTGAGATAAGCAGGTTTGTCCGTAACCACTTTAGGACAGGTCTAGCTCTGGCATGAGACTACCATTTAATAGCTTAGTGCCCCAGTGTAATGATCATGGGATATTAATTACTAGACTAACCTCTCTTTCCCTCAAGTCCATTCATTAAAAGTCATTGAAAAATTTTTAGCCAATTCCCTGAAATCTTATTATCTCTACTTTGTAAGAAAACAAACTTCTTGAGTATAATGAAAAACCACTGTTAATATATCTTCTTCTTATATAATTTGATGTCATTGATGGAATCAATTCTGGCGATTTTCCATTCCTCTCTTTGCTGCAAATAACTCAAGTAAAGATGCGAGACTGAGTGAAATGAAAATGACAGTAACCTGATTCCATCCATCACCAGTCATCTCTAAGAAAGAAATGTCCCTTGGGCAGCCTGGTGTCTCAGCGGTTTAGCGCCACCTTCAGTCCAGGTCCTGATCCTGGAGACCACTGATGGAGTCCCACGTCGGGCTCCCTGCATGGAGCCTGCTTCTCCCTCTGCCTGTGTCTCTGCCTCTCTCTCTCTCTCTCTCTCTCTCTGTGTCTCATAAATAAATAAATAAAATCTTAAAAAAAAAGAAAAGAAAAGAAATGTCCCAGGCCAAGGAACACCTACCAGCCAGAGATTTGGGCTGTAACCCTGACATGGAGCCCTAGAGTACAAGGAGAAATCCTGTTGCCTGGGTCACTGCTTCTGAAAATATACAAATAAATCATCTTGTTAAAATGCAGATTCTGAGTGGAGCCTGAGATAGTGGAAGAGGGCCTGAGATTCTGCATTTCTAACAAGCTCCCAGGTGAAATCAATGCTGCTGGACTATGGACCACACTTTGAGTGAGGATTAGGCTATAACTGGTTACACCTAAGTAAGTCAAAACGATTCTTCTGCAACGGCCTGCCTGAACCCCACCCAAATCTTGACTCTATATTGTGGTTCTTAGTCCCATTTGCGCATTACAAACCATCTAAGACCCTCATCCCCAACTCCAGATGTTCTAATTTAATTGTTCTGGGGTCCATGAGTGGAAGAGAGCCAAAAAGGAAGAGTCAAAAAGAAATGATTCTTTTTTTCTCCCAACCTGGGAAAGGTTGGAGTTTTCATCCGTCTGCTTTAATAATGAAATTCTTCTTTGGCACTGTGATCTAATAAAATAACCTTGCCCTTGACTCTGACCCAGATTTGAGTAGAGAGTCAACAAGAGTGGAAACCCTTGAGCTTTTCATGGAGGTGAATAATAACTGCATGCAGTCAACATGGATGTCAAACCATTTTAATACAGCAGACCTAGAATGTTCTTTAAAATATAATACTAAAACATGTTCTTTTTTTAAAAAAAATAGATGCTATTTATTTATTTGAGAGAGAGAGTTGGAGGAGAGGCAGACAACCCACTGAGCAGGGAGCCTAATGCGGGTCTCAATTCCAGGACCCTGAGATCACATGACCCAGGCCAAAGGCAGACACTTAACCGACTGAGCCACCCAGCTGCCCCTATGGCTGACGTTTTTGGAGGGTAGGGCAGAAGAAAGTAGTACCTTAAGGTAACATTAGGGACTATGATGAAAATCTATTCACTATTTCAAGGCAATGACCAAATGATCATCTCTAGTTAAGACACTAGAGTGACAGCCTTTACAGGTTATGAAATTTGCATAACAAATACTGCATATGCAAGTGTCCACTAACAGTAACTTTGTAGAGCAAGGCAGATACCAGCTAGCAAAAAAGTGGTGCCCGAAGACAGTGTTAATCTTGGAATCCTGGAAACCAGGAAGTGCTCATCCATCACGTGGCCATCACACCCTGGTAGAAATGTCTGCAGAAAGCAGTGTAGCCGGCCTCACCAGCATTTACGCATGGAACATCTCTTGGGCAGCCAGGTGTCATGGGGCACAGACTCACAGTTCTCTTTTCGAGAATCGTGCTCACAGTTGCGACCATAGAAGGAGGGGCGGGCAGGCACAGAAGGATCCCAGCATGCAGGTTTCCCCATTCAGACAGCAAGTTTTGTTTAACTCCTTACTGTCCTGGATCCCTACGGAGGGCACAAAGTGGGAAGCCCGGTGATGAAATGCAGGCTCCTCTCGGGACCAGACACTGCCACCATCCCTTAAGGGCGGCTCTCTCCTCGAAAGTTCACGGTGGCCCAACCCAGCAACTAATTCCAGTTCAAACGCTTTGGAAATGGTCATAATCAAAATCACCCTGAAAGAGAAGCGCTCCATCTTTCTGAGGTCCATAGCTTCTAACGAGTCAGGGGGAAGGAATGTCAGCATGGCTTTCATTCATGGTCATTGCTAAAATACCCAAAGGAAAACATGAATTTCATGAAATGAAAAATGGGGATTTAGCAAGAAGAGTATCTCAGAGAAGGATGCTTTCCCCAGAAGGTCTTAGGAGGAACAGGAGCAGGATGTCCTGAGAGACGGGGGGCTCATCACCGAGCTGGGTCCTAAGGAATGCTTTGACCTTAGCCGGGGAGCGAGCCCAGCCAGCGGCCTCTCCTTCCTCAGCAACCACGAGGGAGGCAGGGAGGGCCGGCAGGTGGGCACGGAGGCTGAGACCCACGCCCATCACCAGGCACGGCCTCTCCTGGGCTCCTAAAACATGTTCTTGTGAAAAAACTAGGTCCAGGAATTCAGGAATGCTAATTTTCTCAGACTCTGGCAAAGGGACAACAAATCATATATTCACTTAGTGGTGGTGGGGTATATAAATATATATATTAATATATATATTTAATCCTTTTTTGAGGATTTTATGCTCTAGTGCTCTAGTTTGGGAAATAAAACCTACATGTTGGGGCAGGCCAGGTGGCTCAGCAGTTTAGCACCTCCTTCAGCCCAGGGCCTGATCCTGGGGACCTGGAATGAAGTCCCACGTCAGGCTCCCTGCATGGAGCCTGCTTCTCCCTCTGCCTGTGTCTCTGCCTCTCTCTGTGTCTCTCATGAATGAATGAATGAATGAATGAATGAATGAATGAATGAATGAATAAATCTATCTTTTAAAAAATAAAATAAATAAAACCTACATGATACAGTAAAGGGTTAACTCAGCAGGTCTGGGTTGCTCGAACCCTGTATATTCCAAAGAAAGCCTATCTTTATAGGACTGGCCTAGCTCCTGGATGATAATCTCTGAGCCTTTGGAATATCCTGCCTGTTAAGCATGTTTTTGTATGACTAAGGCCCTGGACCATGTTGTATCAGTTTGACCTCTGGAGAGCTGCAATGTGAGTAGTTAATGTTTGTCATGTGGGCACTGCATGCATACATGACTGATTTGCAATAATCATCATGGCTAAGAAGGCTCGAGTGGGTTTCTCTAGCTGGCAATACTTCACATGTGTTATCATGTATCATTACATAGAGAATGAAGTACATCCCTGTGCAACTCCATTAGGAAGAAACACCTGAAAACTTGTGCCTGATTTCTCCTGATTTGTCACATGCACCTTCTCATTTGCTGATTTTAATCTGTATCCTCTCATTGTAGTAACTGTAACGATGGGTTAACAGTTTTACTGAGTTCTGTTGAGCCTTTCTTGCAAATCATCAAGCCTGAGTGTGGTCTTAGAAACCATTGATAAAACATGGAACAGGCAAGACTGTTCCCGCCTCCCGCCCAGGAAGTTTATTTGGGAGGTGATCCAGAAAACAGAAGAGAAAGAAGGAAATAAAGCACACGTTACCGCATTGATCATCATCGTAAGTGCCCAAGGCTTGATGTTCCTGGGACATTCTGAGGAACTATAAAATATCTCTCAGAACTGTCTTCCTAAAGTGTGGTGGCAGCATTTATCCACCCCACTTCCCATTAATTATTTTTTTCAAAAAGATATTGGCTCCTTTAAATTCTGATCACTTTGATTATAAACTCCTGGGTATGTCCCACCCTGAGGCATCAAAGAGGCTCCAGGGCAGAAAGCAGGAGGTAGTTGGCAGAGCCTAGGCAGGGTGTTGTCGGAGCTGTGCAAAGGCTGGTTGCCATGGTAATGGCTGGAGTAGAAGATGGCTGAAAGCATGTGAGGCTGAGCATAAGAACTATTTATGACATGGGCAGCCCAGGTGGCTCAGCGGTTTAATGCTGCCTTCGGCCCAGGGCGTGATCCTGGAGACCCAGGATCGAGTCCTGTGTTGAGCTCCCTGCATGGAGCCTGCTTCTCCCTCTGCCTATGTCTCTGCTTTTCTCTCTCTCTCTCTCTCTCTTTCTCATGAATAAATAAATAAAATCTTAAAAAAGAAAAGAACTATTTATGACAGTCTATACCCTTGTACCACAACTTGTTGCCCTACATTAGGTCCAGTCCAGAACCCTCAAGATAGTGGTTGGCCACAATCTCTATAAAAGATTCAGTTCAGAACAAACTACAGTCAGTACTGCTGCAAATGGTCTCAAGGCTACTGCTGATATTTATGATCCACCTTTTCTGTTGTCCATTCTAGATTCCCTTCACCCTAGGCCTGCAAGCTAGGTCAGCAGAGTGCAAGCTTGTAGGAAGTAAGCATCCAGAACATTGAAAAGGAAATATATAAAATGTGTGAGGTGATTTTTAAAACTCAAGTTGAGACACTGTCTGGTTCTGCTGGACCCCAAACATGGGAATGGTTGCTGGTTATATAAATAGTAATTTATTGTGTGAATTGCTGTTACAGAAGGGAATATGCTGTATCCTCAATGTGTTCTGAGGCGGAAAACGGAGATTGAAAACTACTGATCTAGAAAACAACTAGTATTTGAAAACTTGATTTAAATTTAAAATGTTCTAGAAAGTAAAAAAATACTGTGATTAAATATGTACAACTGATCATCCATAATTTATGAGACAAAGAAACACTTTTTATGCTTTTATGAGAATTATACCCTGTCATTTTCTTAGTATCTGCTGGAATTCTGTTTCATAACACTGATCACTAAGGCCCTTCATTTATTAGAGTAATTTAACTATATTAAGACAACAAAATAAAAATTTAATGCCATCCCTATTTAAATCAAATCATCAGAGGGGCTTGGATTTAAGAAAAACTCAGAAAAAAGAAACACAGACAGATACACCCATATATACAAAACAGCATTCTCTATTTCTGTTTTAACTAATTTCCTATTTAAGAAGTCAAAACTCATGATGTCAGATATACATTTATCCAAAAAACATCATGAAGTCAAGAGTTCACTCATGTTTTTCCTTCCTTCTAAACAGATAATCATAGCAAACCTATTTAAAGAAGTTAGAAAGTATTCACATTATGATGACAAATGCTATATATAAGATTATACATATAATCTATGTATTATATCTATACACACACTCACATATATCTATATATTCAATTTTGTAAAAAAAATATAAGGTAAGTGGTGCCCTGCTGGCTCAGTTGGTAGAGCATGCGACTCCTGATCTCAGAGTTGTAAGTTAAAACCCTGTAATGGGTATAGAGATTACTTAAACAATAAATAAATAAAATCTTTTTTTTTTTTTTTTTTTTTTTAAAGACATAGGGGATCCCTGGGTGGCTCAGCGGCTTAGCATCTGCCTTTAGCGTGATCCTGGAGACCTGGGATCAAGACCCACATCGGGCTCCCTGCACGGAGCCTGCTTCTCCCTCTGCCTGTGTCTCTGCCTCTCTTTCTGTGTCTCTCATGAATAAATAAATAAAACCTTTAAAAAGTAAAATAAAAAAATAAAAAAGACAAAGTGAGATAAAACTATAGAACTTAACCATTACTATCATTGTTATTATTATCATTATCCTCATTCATTATTCAGGTCTATAATTCCTTGTCTAGGGATCCCTGGGTGGCGCAGCGGTTTGGCGCCTGCCTTTGGCCCAGGGCGTGATCCTGAAGAGAGGGGATCGAATCCCACGTCGGGCTCCCGGTGCATGGAGCCTGCTTCTCCCTCTGCCTGTGTCTCTCCCTTCTCTCTCTCTCTCTCTGTGACTATTATAAATAAATAAAAATTAAATAAATAAAAAAGAAAAAAAAATTCCTTGTCTAAAACTCTTGGAGCTAGATGTATGTTAGTTCAAAATTTTTTAGGCTTTTGAAAAGTAATACCGTGTATTTACAGAGTATTACAGAACAACTGCCATTTGGTCTGGGAAAGAATCCTGTAGTGAAAAAATAAATATTTATGCCACAAAATGTTGGAAATTCACACTAAATGGCATAAATGATATAAATAAATAGCTATGAGTAGTCTTTACATTTCAGGCCAAGTTTTGTTACCAAATTAATTTAGCTTATGTCAGGTTTCACTGCCAAATGAGTTATGAAACGTAGCTTGGGGCTTTTTGGATTTTAAAATTGCTGTTATGAGTTTGTGGACTCTTTCATTATTTTCATTTCATAGCTCAGGCTTGGATTAAAAAGGGCAAATATCACCTGCACCCAGAATGTTTGCTCACTGTCAGTGCTCAAAGCCCCACATATGGCAGAAAGGAAATAGGTTTTTTTGTTAGACAGACCTGGTTTGAATCAGACTTGGGAAAGTCACTTACCTTCCCTGAACTTCATTTTTCTCATCTACAAAATGTGTACAGTAACTCTGTGAACCGTCAATATTCCACAGGATGTATCTTGAGATCTTATAAAACTACAAACTTGTGAATCTCATTAGGTAAGATAGTCCCCTCACAAAATTCAATATATTTTTAGTGAACCCAGTTGCTTATCCACAATAGCTCATCTGTTGCCCTTTACAAGTAGTGAGACAGTCTAAATAGAGCTTATAAAAAAATGAATATTCAAAAGCTGTTGTTGGTTTGTTTCACTATCTCACATACAACATCTCGTAATCACTTATGTGGAGACATGTTTTATTCTTTATATGTAGTTGAATTTTGCTTTGGACATTGACACATCCATGGGAAACATCCAAATATGAAAATAAGAGACTTAACTAGGACTTTTTTAAAAAATGTTTTATTTTATTTTGAGAGAGTACATGTGAGCGGGGATAGGGGTAAAAAGGGAGAGATAATTTTAAGTAGATACTATGTATGAAGCTCTATGTGGGGCTCAATCTCATGACCCTGAGATCATGACCTGAGCTGAAATCAAGAGCTAACTGAGCCACCCAAGTACCCCAGCTGGAATTTTTTGATACCATGCAAAGAAAGTGCTTTTTAAGGTCTCTACTTAAAAAAAAAAAAAAAAAAAAAATTATATATATATATATATATTTTTATATATATGGAAAGTTTTGAAAAGAATAGTCATTTTTATGTAGTAATTCAATAATTTGAACTTAATTTTCCCCAAAGAAATTGAGGAAAAATAGTAAATAATTTTTAGATAATGGCTACCAAAACAAGGGAAATTTAAATACTTAAATCCACTGAAAGCTTATTCATAAAACAAACTTTCAAAGACTTAAAATTTTCACTTTTAAGTACAAAAAAAGCATTTGGAAATAGACATTTCACTGATGTTATTATTTTTAATTTAATGCATGGCAAACACCTAATTTCAGGTACTTTTGTGATGCTTAAAAATCCTTCATTTAAGGAGATACAGGATTTGGGGACTGTCTAGAGCCATTTACCCTTACCATAATCACTAACAATTCAGCTGAGCTTAAGTACAATTCACGAATCTAGAGTTGTACAGGATAAAGTTAAACAATTCAGGATGCCTGGAGTGTGTCATTTTTGGTATATAAGATTCAAAAATGAGTCAAATGAATCTCAAGATTTCACAATTAATAACAAAAAAAGGGACACTTCAATTCTAATTCAGACTTAGGGAATTAAAATGACTATTATATAAAAAAAATAAAATAAAATGACTCTTATGAAATCACATCTTCACAAAGTAGAAAGTCACCAGAATTAAATAATCAATCAAGCCTTGGGAAGAAAAGAGACATTATCTACTTGATATCTTTGTAAGTTTTAAATGAGTACTATGTGTGCCTGGAAATGAAAGTCTGGCTATCAAAGCCGCTGACAGGCAATGGCATCCTTCTCTGCCCCAAGAGAATGTTAATAATTCTTAGAGATGATATTTAGAATGAACTATTTTCTCTAGACTGTCCTCTGACATAAGAATGATCAGTTATCTTATGTGACTGAGTCTAGATTATGTCCTTTCTGGAGTGTCCTTATTGTGGTTTTTACAATTGGCATCCATCATAGATGAGAATGCTGATAGTTGGCAGTTGTGGTATCACTAATAAATATAAAAATGAATTTCTAACAAATGAGAACAAAAATAATACATTCAAAGTCTGTATCTAAAAATAATGTTTCTCATTTATTCATCCATTATCTGGGCAAGTTATTACGTCTCCTTAAGAGATTGAAAATAATGCTAATGATTTAATAAAATTTGATTACAATGTCTTTAAGTAGTTTTCCATGCTCCTGGGATAATCAAAGTGCTCAGAGGAGAAAAAAAAGTTGCGTTCTTTATGAATTCTATTTCCTCTCCCATGGATTCTCCATTTTTCTTAGATGGTACAACTGTTACCATCAGAATCTCACAAGATTTAGTCTGTATCAGAATTACCCAATTTAGGGAGAAAAAGCTCTAACTGGCAACATTTCCTTACTCTGAAGACTTTTTTCTCTCTGAAATAATCAAATTATAGGACAGTAATTTGGTCATATTACTAACTGTAACAATAATATTCTCTGCTACCAGAAGGATAGTGTTTTTCTTTGTTTTTATACCATACACATAAAGGATAGTTTTTAAGGAGACATTGTGTGTTAGGCATTGATACCTTATTATCTTTTAGGCCTGAGGCTTTTTTTGCTAAGTAATACCTAAGGAAGATTAATGTTTTATTCATAAGGTCCCAAACTTGAAACTATCCAACTGCCCATAAACCGGAGAATGAATTTTTTTAAAAATGGAATATTCATTCAATAAAATGCTACTGAGCAACAAATAAGAATGAACTACTAAATATAAGTGACAACATGAATAGCTCTCAAAAACATTTTCATCTATACCCACTAGAATGGCTGTAGTCAAAAAGACAATAACAAATGTTGGCAAGGATATGAAGAAACTAAAACCCTCATACATTGCTGGTGGGAATTTAAAATTATGTAACCACTCTGGAAAGTAGTTTTGCTGTTTCTTAAAAAGTTAAACATAAATGTACCAGATGAGCCAGTAATTCATCTTCTACTTCTCTACAACCCAAAATAAATGAAAACATATGTGAAAACAAAGATTTACAAATGAGTATTCATAGCAGCATTTTTCATGCAGTCAAAAAACTGAAACAACCCAAAATACTCATCAACAAACGAAAGGATTGAAAAAATGAATGGATAAACAAAACTAAGTATGTCCACACCATGGAATATTATTTAGCCAATAGAAGTTAAGGGGGACATATCTAGGCTACAATATTAATGAAATTCAAAATACTGTACTAAGTGAAAGAAGCCAGACACAAGGGGTCACATATTGCATGATTTAATTTACATGGGCAAATGTGTAAAGACAGAAAATAGATTAGTAGTTGCCTGGTTTGGGTGTGGGTTTGGGAAATACTTGAAAACAAAAATGAAGGATCTTACTGAGATGATGAAAATATTCTAAAACTAGATTACATAATTGCTCATCTGGAAAAATTTGTTAAAGTCATCCAACTACACTCAGAATGGGTGAATGTAATGATATGTGAAAGAAGCCAGACACAAAAGAGTATATTCATGCATGGTTCCTTTTAGATAAAGTTTAAAAATAGGCAAAATTAGTCAATGGTGTTAGGAGCCAGATATTGGTTGCCCTGAGGTAAGAGTGGAGGATTATTGATGGGAAAGGAACCACAGGGAACTTTCTGGGGTGACAAGAATGTTCTACACCTACATCTTGTTTTTTGAGGTAGATACCCAAATTGCTAAAGGGGATACAATTGTTAAAACTTGACACACTGAGCACTTAAGATCTGTGTATTTTGTTGTATGCAAATTTTATATCCATTAAAAATATAACAATAATTCCTTAATATTACCAAAAATTCAGTTTTGAATCCCCTAATTATTTATACAAAGGTGATTTGTTTAAATTAGTGTCTAAACAAATTCCACATATTGAACTTAATTGGTATGTCTCTCAAGTCTTTTTACTTTTTTTTGCTTCAAGAAAAATAACAAGAGGTGCCTGGCCAGAGCATGAGGCTTTTGATCTCAGGGTAGTAACTTTAAGCCCCACATTGAGTATAAAGGTTACTTGAAAATAAAATCTTGAAAAGAAAAAGAAATATAACAAAATTGATTTCTTGGTATGTGTTTTGCACATACATTTCATTCCATTTTTAGTAACTTTTGAAAAATATTTTTTCTATAATAAAATGCAAAGTGTTCAGTGTACATAGCTTGATAATCTTATAATGTGTACATGTATTTCTAATTAGGAAAGTAATTTAACCACATTGTACAATATATGAAAATGAGGGAAAATAAAATAAAAACAACTATGATTACCATTTTGGTATATTTCTTTTTATCTTTTTATGCAATGGCCTCTCCTGTGAAATGATATGTATAAAATATAGTATCTATTATTATTATTCCTTTCACAGGCATATATTTCTGAGGAAATGGTCAAATTTGTAGCTATAAATCTTAGTAATGCAACCATACTGAATTCTGAAGCCGCAGGCATGGTATCTGATACTACTCTATCATGGTCATATCCAAGGTAATTAGGAAAAGGCTACACACATGTGCAGCAGCATTGTGTACAATCACCTGTCTTCTGATGGATTGATTTCTTTATTTTTTAAAAGAAAATACATTTTATTATAATTCCTTATGAAGTTAAAGACAGAGGCAGACCCTTTTAAATAAGGGATCATAAAACAACAAAGGACCATTCCATTCAAAATCAAGCTTTCTAAAACATTTAAAAATGTAAGATAATACACAGGATCCTCAGTCAGCATTCCAGCTACTAACACGCAGTTCCCCTGTCACAGCTAGAGAGATTTACATCCACTTTCCAAATTCTCAGGTGAAGAAGGACGAGCCATATGATTTTTTTAAGTAGCAAAACTGCACATTAACGTAGTTGTTCATCTCCAGCGTGCAGCTCTTTCCATTTAGGGAGAGCAACATTCCAGTGTGTAACACATATAATTGTATGTATTCAGAATTTTCCTTCTTGGCTGTCTTCTCTTTCCTGTTGACAATCTCTCCAATGTATAAGTTTGCTGTTCCTGGGCTTCTCTTGAGGCCACCTTGTTTATTTGCATCACTTCCTGTGGTTATTCTTATAGGAGCTGGATGCTGAGGGACAATATAGGCTACAGGTATGGAAGCTTCAAGATCCGAGAACTTTGACATAAACACAAACATATACATAAATGTGCAGAAATTTTCCTGAGGATTGCAGAGGTCTTTGTGTTTGTTTCAGGGGAAAAGATACTGAATTATTCCGTACACAGGGGCCCATATTCACTTCCCAGTAGTTTTCCATTTAACAGAAGGATTGCATAGGTCTTTCCTTTGACATTTTCAGGTTCTCAACTGAGTATGTTTTCTTGAAAATGAAGTCATGTCCCAGCATATGTTTTGATCTATTCTTATCATAAGCTGACTTACTCCATACATGGGCTTTTTGAAAATAGTTTCCATGTAGCACTTGAAGCATTGATCTTTCTGCAATCTCATTAACTCCCATGTAAATGCCAGGTTTAACTGAGGAAGAATAAACTATGTTAAATGATGGGAACCTTGAGGTTTGGGTATTACTTTTACAGGCAGCAATTTCTTTCTGGTTTGGAAAAGGTCATAGCTTTTCTAAGTGTGCTGTTGTGGCAGGCAGTGGGAAGGGAATGCTGGGTGCTGCTGTTCCTTTTCCTGAAATGTAATGAGATGTAATTGGTCTGTCAACAAAAATGACTTTCGGAGGCTACAGTAAAATCAAATCAACACAAACAAGATTATCCTAAAGTGACTTTGGGTTTTTTGTTAAGATTTTATTTATTTATTCATGAGAGACACAGAGAGAGAAGCAGAGACATAGGCAGAGGGAGAAGCAGGCTCCCCACTGGAAGCCTGATGCAGGACTCAATGCCAGGACGCCGGGATCACAACCTGAGCCAAAAGCAGACACTCAACCACTGAGCCATGCAGGTACCGCCTAAAGTGACTTTTGAATAAAAGTGGTTATCCTGTTTTCTAAATAGCTTTGAAAATAATACCAAAAGGATGGAAACAAATTCAAAGGTAACTTAATGTTTTTAAAAGTTGATTGAGAACTGGGAATCTGGTTGGCTCAATCTGTTAAGTGTCTGCATTTGTTTGGCTCAGGTCATGATCCCGGGGTCCTGGGATTGAGTCCTGTGTTGGGCTCTCTGCTCAGCAAGGAATCTACCTCCCCTTCTCCACACCCCACAAACTCATGCTCAGTCTATCACTCTCTTTATCTTACATAAATAAATAAAACCTTTTAAAAAATAAATAAGATAAAAGTTTATGAGAGCCTTTTCAAAAAATGTGCAGGAGCAATTGGACATCACCGGTCCATCCAATTGGACAAAACCTTGACTTAAACCTTATACCTTATGTAAAATTTAACTTAAAATTAATCACAGACTTAAGTATAAAACATAAAAATACAAAACTTTTAGAAAAAACATAGGAGAAAACATTCAGAACCTAGACTTGGTGAAAAACTTTCTTTCAGATGTGACACCAGAAGCATCCATGAAAGGAAAAATGTGATAAATTGCACCTCATCAAAATTAAAACTTTTGTAGGGCAACTGGCTGGTGTACTCAGTAAAGCATTCAACTCTTGATCTTGGGATTGTGAGTTTGAGCTCCACATATGGCGTGGAGTTTACTTAAAATAAAAAAAAAATTTAAATTAAAACTTGTTCTGTGAAAGATCTTGTGAAGAGGATGAAAAGCCAAGCTACAGACTGAAAGAAAATATTTGTGAATCACGTATTCAATATAAGGTTCTGTATTTAGAATATATTAAGAACACTTAGAGACCAACAATTAAAAAATAATAATAAAATCTAACATACATTTCATTGAAGAGAACATAGAGATGGCATATTTGCAAAGATAACATCAATAGCTCTTAGGGAAGTGCACATCAAAACCTCAAGAAGATGGGGACACCTGAGTAGCTCAGTGGTTGAGCGTCTGCCTTTGGCTCAGGGCGTGTGATCCCAGGATCTCTGTGGGGAGCCTGCTTCTCCCTTTGCCTATGTCTCTACTTTTCTCTCTGTGTCTCTCATGAATAAGCAAATAAAATCTTTAAAAAAAACACACACACAAGAAGATATCACTATACACCAACAGAATAGCTAAAATAAAACATAATGAAACACCAAATGCTAGAAAGGGTACAGAGAAACCATCACCCACTGCTGATGGGAAAGTAATACGGTATAGCTATTCTAGAAAATAGTTTGTCAATCTCTTACAAAGTTAAATAAGCACTTAGCATATGACCCAGCAGTTGCATTCTTGAGCATTTATCCCAGAGAAGGGAAAAATTATGTCAATGCAGAAACCTGTACACAGTTGTTCAGAGCAGCTCTATTCATAATAACAAAAACTGGATGCCATTCAACAGTTGAATGGTTAAATAGAATATAATAGAAGGAAATCTAATGATACAACTTGGAAGGGTCTCAAGGGAATTAAAATTAAGAGTTTTTAAAAAGCCATTCTCCAAAGGTAACGTACTATATGATTCCACTTAAATAACATTTTTAAAATAACAAAATAATATAGAGGAAGAACAGATGGTTGCTAGGATTAAGAATGAGGATGGGGGGGCTTGGTATTGACTACACAAGGTTAGCATAGGGAGTCTTGTGGTGATGGAATTGTTCTGTCTTGATTCTGGTGGTGGTTACAAGAATTTATGCATTTATAAAATTGCATAAAAACACACACACGAGCACATGTAAAATTGGCACTATCTGAATAAGCTCTATGGAATGTATTAATGTCACTTACCTGATTTTAATATTATCCTATAATTATGAAAGATGTTACTTTTGGAGAACACTAAATAAAAGACACATAGGACCTGTCTGTATACTTTTTTGTAAAAACTTCTTGTCAATCCAAAATTCTTTCAAAATAGGAAGTTTAGAAAAATTGCAGGGGCTTGAGTTGTATGTTTATTGAGAAGTCTGGTTGGTAAAAGACCATTGTAGTAGTTTGTCCCATCTCCTTCTTCTGCCTTCCAGGGGAGCTGGTGGGTCTAGGTCTTGAAAGTTTCACAAAAGAACTCAATCCCAGATCCACGGATCACGCTCTGAGCTGGAGGCAGATGCTCAACTGGTCAACTGCTGAGCTACCCAGGCATCCCTTTCTTTTTTTCTTTTTTTCTTTTTTTTTTAATGTCTGTTATTCCTAGGCTCAACATTACCACCCCTCGTTGTGAAACTTTTATTTATTTTTAAAAAGATTTTATTTATTCATGAGAGACACAAAAAGAGAGAGTGGCAGAGACATAGGTAGAGGAAGAAGCAGGCTCCCTGCAGGGAGCCTGATGTGGGACTAATCCCGGATCCCGGGATCAAGCCCTGAGCTGAAGACAGACGCTCAACCACTGAGTCACCCAGGTGTCCCTCATTGTGAAATTTTTAAAACGTGGAGCAAAACTTTAGAAGTTTTCAAAACCCTCTCTTCTATTTGAAGACTTCTCTTCCTTCTCCATTTGCTTATCATCACCCATACAGTAAAACTTGTTGTGAACTTATTTTGTGTCAAACACTATTGAAATTTTTAGAAACCCAAACTAAACAAAATAAAAATGGAAATTTTTGATTTGCCTAATTCTGAACTCCAAAGGATGGACCTGACTTAAGGCATGTATAACAATTTCAATCTCTTTTTTTCTTTCTCCATTTCTCCTCACTACTTGGTATCATTCTAAGATAGCCTCTCTTCATGTAACTCACATGGTCTTTATATGTCAGGAAAAAAAGAAAGCCTTTGCCATAGCCCCTGTGCTAATCCAGGGATTGCCCTTGAATCTTATAAGACTCAGAGAGGAGGGAAGAGGGAGAGGGAGAGAAGAGGGATAGCTGGTTTTCCAAAGGAAGGGATGTTGTGCGGACAAAATTTATACACTCTCATGAATAATAAAAACTGGACTTTTCAAAGGTCAGTTATTATCCCAGGCCTCCCAGCTAACAGGTGGTGTTGCTATGACTCAAAGATGGTTTGTCCAGCTTCACTGCTCTGGTTCTCAATCCTGAGGTCATATTGCCTCTAAGAATTCTTGCTCTTCTGGTTAGATAATCCCAGTTCCAAACAAGATTTCTACACCTATTTTTATTTTCTACCATATGTTTATTGACTTTAAAAAAAAATTCCAGGGCAGCCCTGGTGGCCCAGCAGTTTAGCGCCACCTTCAGCCTGGGGTGTGATCCTGGGGACCTGGGATCAAGTACCACGTCAGGCTCCCTACATGGACCCTGCTTCTCCCTCTGCCTTTGTCTCTGCCTCTCTCTCTCTCTCTCTCTCTGTTGTGTGTTTCTCATGAATAAATAAATTAAAAAAAATTTTTTTTAATTCCAGGTTCTGAAGTCTCCCAAACTGAGTAGAACAGAATAGGAAATAGAACCAGGGAAGATTCTAAGCAATGCTTTATACATTAAAAGATGTCTTCTTTATTCCCATATGATTTAAGGGTGTATCACCATCTAGAGTAGATACATGCTTAAAGATTATATAATATTATAAAGTTTTATGAATTAGATTATTTTCCTTATTCATATATATGTATATATATATTTAGTGCCCACTATATCCCAACCACTCTTAGCACCAAGAACTAAAGACAATAGAATAATATGAAAGTGAATATTAAGTAAACAGTTGCCTTTTTTTTTTAAAGTAGGCTCCATGCCCAACATGGAGCTTAAACTCATGACCCTAAGATCAAGACCTGCATTGAGATCAAGAGTTGGATGCTTAGCCAACTGAGCCACCCAGGCACCCCTAAAATAAGTGTTTTCAAAACGATAAAGGAGATTAAAATCCTGACTTGGAGTTCTCTGTCCCGCAAAGAGAGACAGATAATAAACAAACAACAACTCTATTGAGTTATCGGGTATGGTCTACCGGGTGGTAGTATAATAGTAAATGCTAGGGAAAAAGTAAAGCTGTGTAAAGTACAGGAGGGATGAAGTCCTGAGAGAAAGAGTGCTATTTATTCTCAGATGATCAGGGAAGGAAGACATCATCAATAAGGCAGCATCTTATCTGCTTCCAATGCTTTGTCCAGTATAGAATTAATGATGTGGTGGGATAGAACAGGAGTTGGAGGCAATTCCTTGACATATTTTTAAGAGAATGAAAGTACAAGGAGATAAAAGGGTGAGAAAAAGAAGAAGTTCAGGTTGATTTTGATTGACCAATGACAATTGCCACAAATCAACAGTTGGCTGTTGGCAATTGAAACAAAAGACATTAAACATACAGATGTCATGACAGAGAATCCCCCGGTGACCTGCTTGGAAACCTACTCAGGTAAGGCAGTAATTGCCTTAACTTTATTTTTCAGTTTTCTCTGAGAAGTATGTTATCTTGTCTATTTCTGTTTTTCCCTTACACTGTTTAAAAAATTTTAAATTAGGGTTGAAACTCAGTAAGATTGAAAGTAACTTCTATCTGAAATCATACTAATGAGTGAAAACACAGGAAGGGGATCTGTGATTAATTTATGAGAAAAATGGATTTGATTACTTTACAAATGAACGAAGATGTGGCATTGGCTAATTTTATTCTTTTCAGAAATTTCTTAAAACAATATCAACTAGTATTTAAAGCAGTATGACATACACATATATACAACTTGCAGCATTTCATATCTGCATGGTCCACTTAAAAAATCAGACCTAAAATTATTTGAGACACTAGAGATAAAATGAGTAGTGATTATTCCTTTTATGATACTAACTGAAATGTCACTTATTTTTATATTCAGAAACTTACTCCAGGTCTCTTTTGATCATGTCAACATTTTTTAAAAAGATCAAATCATACCATTTTCTTCTCTTTATTTCTTCCAATTACCTTTGACCAAATGCATAAGATTTTTTATTTGAATATGTCTATGTAAGGAAACTGTGTATTTTTCATAAGTACCAGATATCTTTTGAAAATACAATAATGTTTTAATTCATTTTTAAATAGATTGAAAACCATCTGGTGACTAAAAATGGTTTTACAGTTTTACTGTGTAGAAATAATAAAATTTACTTTATCTGCCCTGTTATTTTTATAGCTATCATTTAATTTTAGGTTCTGTTTTTATAAAACCTCATATGTCAGGAAGCATTTGCTTTTCCGCCAGCTTTGCCCTGATGTGATTCATAAATATGTCAAGAAAATCTAATAAATCTTTCATTAGTCTGTATTAATATTTTAATTGCAATTTAAGGAACAAAGAAAAGAGTCTGCCCTCAACTGACTAAAATTTTTTTATCATCATGTTTCAAATTAGAAGTAACAGTTCTGCTTTTCTGTAATGGCTTTGCCCTCAGAACATCTATCATGAAAAATCTAGCCCTGTGGGCATTGATGTAACTGCAAAAAGTTATTGACTTTTGCCTTTTAAAAAATTCTCTTATTACTTTTCTCAAAAGGAATTTATCTCTAAAGGCTTTGAGGTAAACCTGTGTCTGCATGTTAACCTTCCCTGGACTGTGCTGAGAGAATTCACAGACAATGTTTCCACCCACAGTGCCTCCTGATCTCAAGAGTTGAAGAGATGGAACGTAGCTTCTTTCGCAAAACACAAAAACAGTTAAAAAAATAAACAACAAAATCCCAAAACATTAGCAAAAGTGTCTCTTGGACATACAAATTTCTTGTTGGCCATAAGTCCATATCACTATGTGCATTGGAAAACCCTTAAGGGGAAGGATTACAATAATGATGGTTATTATTCCTGAAACTATTCAAAATTAATTTTATCAAAAAAATTAATTTTACCAAGTAATTAGAGAAAAATTTAAAGCTTCCTCCTCTTATAAAAGATGTTGTATTTCTTACAATTATGTGAGCTACTGTGTCAATATTAGGGCAGCTAATTATCCTACAACAGAAAGTCTTAAGAAAGGTAGATATATTTGGTCTCTGATCCTCCATTTCTTGTATTCATTCTTCTTCTGCTGTCTTCTAGAAGAGTTTCTCCTAGAGTGATTTCTCGGTACAATGTGGTACCGAGAGGTCTCTCGGTACCAAAAGTCCTTCTGAGTCAAGAGATTTTGTGGGAAGCAGAAAGGTTGATATCTACATAGTTTGAAGACATGGATGGGAAAAGGGATAATTAGGATTATTGGAGTTACTATAAAACTTATGAAATATTAGTGCTGAAAGAGAAGGCAAACTCAGCTATAAAATGGGAATTTCATCTAGATGCCAAAGATGTTTGTGGAGAGAGCTGAAAGGTATCCTTGTCACTAAATAATAGCTACCCATCTTCTGAACCAAATAGAGCCACAGTCACTTGGTCATTTTTCCAGCCACAAATGACCACCTCTTCTTGCGCCTCAGCTCTGTAGGTCCACAACTGGCTTTTTCCCTGAATCCTACTTGGAAACCATAGGCTAAATTGGGTCTTTGGAGTCATTGGCTGTTTTTTTTTTTTTTTCCATTGGCTGTTTTATTTATTAATTGAAAAAAAAATTTTAGTGAACTTCTTATTTATTTTTTCTCTTTTCAACACAAGGCTAGAACTCATGACCCTGAGACTGAGACCTGCATCGAGATCAAGAGTTGGATGCCTAACTGACTGAGCCACCCAGGTGTCCCTATTTATTTTCTTTTTAAAATTTTCTATTTATTTTTAAGTAAGCTCTAACACCCAAAAGGAGCACTGAATTCACCAACCCAAGATCAAGAGTCACATGCTCTACCAAATGAGTCAGTCAAGTTCTGACTCACTCCTCAATTCCTCAATTCCTCACTCAGGAATTGTTGGCTTTCAACTTCCATAACCTCTATAGAACTTTGACTCTTAGATATTAGAAACTCTTAAGCAAAAACTTTTCTCTACATTTCAAATTTGATATCAGGTTGGTATTTCTAAAAGGTTCATCCTGCATGAGTATAGGCTGTAAAATACAGGAAGTAAAGAGCGTGGATGATAGGGTGCAAGTGGTCTTAGAGAAGCAAAACAGGACACAGACTTTTCAGCATTTTGTGCATCTATAACTCTTATAGCTGACACTGACTTAATAAATGCTCACTGAGTGAATGAACAAATGAGCATCCTAAAAGCATTCGAGTTATCATTATTTCACAAATGCTATCCACTTTCCATGTTTTAGATAATGATGATATTCCTAGTTAAAGGTTATATCAAAGTGACCATAAAGAACAAGGTTCTCCATCTGGGTGTAATGAAGTATTTTCTGACCTGAAAAAAATCAAAGCTGTGACTCTAGCACAGTCATTGATACAACCATGGCTCAGGTGAATGTCTTCACAAAGTGGGAGAGGAGGATCTCATAGTTGCCAAGAACATGCAGAAATTAAATAGCGAATTTTGGATATTTCATGCCAAAAACGGGTAAAACTTACCTGTACTAAATGTTTAGCAAAGACTGCCACCATCTAGTCCAACAGTCACCATGATTGTAACTGACCTGGGCTTCTTTCTTCTTTGAAAATTGAGGTGTAAATCACATACCGTATAATCCTTTTAAGGTATGGAATTCAAGGGATTTTAGTATTTACAAGATTGAGCAGCCATCACTGTTGTCTAATTCCAGAACATTTTCATTACCCTGAAAGGGACCCCCCCTTACTGATTAGCCATCATATCATGTCTGTTTCTCCCCAGGCCCTGGACACTACTTATCTATTTTCTCCCTGTGTGCAATGCCTCATACAATATGTAGCCTTTTGTCATTGGCTTCTTTGACTTAGCAAAACTTAAAAACAGGTTCATCCAGGCGATAGCAAGTTATCATTCCTTCATCCCTTTCTCTGGCTCTGCTGTAGACTTCTGCAATGTCCTCCCACTGTGGTCACCCTGCCTGCATCTACTAGGGTCCTTGGGAACCTGCTCACCATGGAAGCCAGGATGAGCTTTTTCAAATGTCAGTCACATCACCTCACTCTTTAACTCAAAATCCTCTAAAGGCTTTCTATTTTACTTAGAGAAAAATTTGATCTCCTTGCCATGGCCTCTAATGGCCTTCAATGATCAGGATCTGACCTTGTCTACTTCTCCAACCTCAGCTTCACCCTATTTTTCACTCTATGCCAGTGACTTCTGCTTCTTTAAGCTTTCTGGCTTGTTTCTGTCTTCGAGTCTTTGTACCTGATGGTCCCTTCACCGGGGGCCCTTCATTTGTAGTCCTTCCCATGACTGGTTTCTTCTCATCCTTAAGGCCTCCCACAGCATCTCCCCAGAGAAGCCAGGCTAGATAAGCCTGTCTCAAGTATCTTTCCCCCAACTCGCAGTCACCTATTATTATTGCATTATCCTGTTTTATTTTATTTTAAGATTATTTATTTATTTATTAATGAGAGACACACAAAGAGAGGCAGAGACATAGGCAGAGGGAGAAGCAGGCTCCCTACCTGAGCCAAAGACAGATGCTCAACCACTGAGCCACCCAAGCATCCCTGCATTATCCTGTTTTAATTTCTTTGTAGTATTTACTACTATGTGAAATTGCTTTGTTTTGTCATATTATTATCATCATTTTCTCCTTGAAAATCTGTCAACTCCACAAAGGCAGGGACTTTAGCTGACTTGGTCACTGCTGTATCCCAAGCTTCTACAAGGGAGCCTAGAAGGTGCTCAATTCATATTTGAAGGATTGTATGACTATTGTGCCTAGAACTTCTAAAGTTTCTAGATCTTGCCCCTATTCTCAATTCCTAAACCTGGATCTCTTTGCCTGCTACTAGACTTTGCTATTGCCAACTACTGTTTGACTGGATTTCTCTCTATTGCTGACTTTTTCACTGTCTGACATGCAACCCTTCCCTAACACCCTCCATGATGAGTCTTCTGAATGTCCCTATCATAGGCTAGCAGGTCTTGTTAATCTGTAGGTCCATGATCAAACGGAGCCTTCATACTTACAGGGTGTAGGCAGAAATTAAAGTTCAGTTGCCCATTTGCAATCAGGAATGCAAGAGATAATGGGTAAGAGGAATCAGCATGGTACCCAGATTCAAACTTTCAGTGTTGAACAGAGTAAATGGGAGTGCTTTAGATTCTATATACTACATATGATGGTGCATACTGATGTACAAGCTCAGTTTATTTATTTTTTTAAATATTTTATTTATTTATTCATGACAAATAGAGAGAGAGAGAGAGAAAGAGAGAGAGGGAGAAGCAGACTCCATGCAGGGAGCCCGACATGGGACTTGATCCCAGGTCCCCAGGATCACAGCCCGGGCTGAAAGTGGTGCTAAACCGCTGGGCCACCGGGGCTGCCCACAAACTCAGTTTAAATGAACATGGGGACACTTGGGGAGCTCCGTGGCTGAGTATCTGCCTTTGGCTCAGGGTATGATCGATCCCTGGGGTCCTGGGATTAAGTACCGCATCAGGCTCCCCACAGGGAGCCTGCTTCTCCCTCAGCCTATGTCTCTGCCTCTTTCTCTGTGTCTCTCATGAATAAATAAATAAATAATCACTTAGAATATAAATAAATAAATAAGAACTTCTAGGTACAGACTGCAATGTTTGTAAGAGAATTGTTAAGCCTCCCCTGCAGAAATCTGGGATCTAATTTCCTTGAAATATTTGGACAAAAGGGGACCTCTGGAATCAGCTTCATTCAGTCAGTTGTGGAATCCATAGTCTTTGCTTATGGGTAACTAAAGTGCCTATCTTCCCTCATTCTCCCATCCATCTTCTCTTATCATCCAAGTCACACAACAGCATGACCATTAGTCAGCACATCTTTTCTTAAGCAATTTTTTCAAAAATAACTCATATACAGAGAGTAGAACACAAGCCATAAGTGAGGAGAAAATATTTGCCAAACATTTAACCAATAAAAGTTCTGGAATACATAAAGCATTCCTATAATGGGTTAAAAAAAATAAAAAGCCTAACAACCCAATGGGGGCAAGAAACAAATGGGCATTTCACTGTTGCGAAAACAGCAATGGCGAATATATTTGTGAAAAGATACTCACCCTTATTATTAACGCTGGAAATTGTAAATTAAATCTATAATGAGATGCCACACCCACCAGACTGGCAAAGCTTTCTGCAAGGATGTGCAGCAATGGAAATTTCATGCATTGTTGGTGGTGTGGAGATTGGTATAACACATCGGAAAACAATTTAAAGTAGAGTTTAATGAGATTTTTCTCCCATGATAACTCTACTTCCAAGTACAGACCTCTGAAAACTCCTGCACATGTGCACCAAGGGACATGTACAAGGACATTCAGAGCCACCAGGTTCATGCAGAAAAAAATACTTGCAATGCATGAGTTGTTTCTTTTGCTGACCTGCTGGGGTATAAAAAGCCTTGAGGCCACTATTTGCAGGCTTCTCTGTTCTCACTGACATCTCACCCCACACAAGCTGCTGAAGCTAGACATCCTTCAGTGCACCTCCAGGAAATACAGGAAGGCAATCGGGAATCAGGGCCACCTCCACCCATCAAAATCCTCTGCACTACCTTTTTACTACTTTGGGAATAAATCAAAGCTTAAGCAATACTGATCAAATCTATTCTCATCCATCCTTGATTCCTGGTTTGGACCATGACTGTCATCCGGCCTTGCTCATATGCTGCATGAAAACTTAAAAACAGGAGTGACTATTTTTTTCTTATTACCTGTCAGGATGAGCACTTGCCTTGTAAGACAGCTATTTCAGTATGGATTTGGGGCCCTTCACCAAGTTCTAATTTCCTTTAGGGAAATTCCTCCTGTTACTAAAGATTCTAGTCTTTAAGGCCCCACTTTGCCTATAGTGCTTTGCACAGTGCATTTCTAGTGCATTAAAATCCCCAGCTTAGAGAAGAAAGGTCTTCGCAGAGGGGTCTCTCCCACAGGCTGATATCCTTGGGCAGACAATTTAATCTCCAAGTATCATCAGTATCATCAAATAAGCGTCATAATAGTTTTACCTTCCAGAGATGACATGAGTGTTAAATTAAATAGCAGGGGAAGATGTCCCTTAGGAAATGTTAATGTACTTCCTTTCTACCCTTTCCTCTGTGTTGCTTTCGTAAGGAGGTCAAATGAGCTCAGTCTTCCCTCTTTCAGTAGAAGGAAATTAAAACAGTATCAGCCAGTGTCCTAGAGAGGCTGCTTCCTGGACATTTCCACTTAGGAAGTAAAGGAAAGTATGGAGGGGGATGGCAGAGTTCCCATCACCCTAGAAATCAGAAAGCAACAGCTAGGGGGAGGGACCGCGGGAGAAACGCATGGAAAAACGAGCAACCTTGGGAACACATAGGATAGCCAGAGACCTTCCAGACCTATTGGAAATGTATGTGTGGTCAAATCCCAGCAATCCTTTCTCCTCGAGCTTCTTCAACAGATAACTGCATTTCCCTAAATGATCTCAGATCTTGCAGGAATTGGGGGAACACCAGGGTCACCACTGGTACTCCGGTACGCACCGGGCTTGAGCTGGGAGCTGGGGACGAAGGAGCGAGCGGGACAGAGGTGCTTCTGCGGAGGTGGAGGTGCGCACAGTGGGTGCGGCAGAGGAGGCCTTCCCGAGAGGTGCGCCAGGGGCGTCCCAGGACCCCCCCCCCCCCCCCCCGCGTAAGAACCCCGATCCCGGCCCCTTCGGGCCTCCGGGCTCGCGCTCCTCCTCCAGCCCCCGCCCAGACCCTCTCCGAGCAGGGAACGGACGTGCACTGGGTCGTTTCCAGGCTCATCCCCGAGCCCCGGGGCGGCCGGAGCGAGAGGCGCCCTGAGTCACGACAGTGGCCGGGGGCGGGTCCCGCCGCGGGTGGGGGCCGGGGGCGGGCGGCGGGTCGCGAGTGACGCGACGGAGCCCGGGGGCGTGGGCGGCGAGCTGACGCGCGTGGGGACCGCGCCGCCCCAGCCCACGTGTCCGCCAGATTTAAAACTTGGCGGCGGAGCCCCGCGAGCCGCGCGTCCGGGACCCGGAGGCACTGCCAGGGCCCCGCGTGCCGCGCTGAGCCCCGAGATGCCCGCAGCGGCCGAGATGCCCGCGCCGCCCCCGCCGCCGCCGCTGCTGCTGCTGCTGCTGCTCGCCTGCTGCGCGGGCACCTGCCCAGGTGAGCGCCCGCGCCCGCCGTCCTGGCGCCTTCCCCGGGCCACCTGCCTCGCTCTCTTCCTCCCTTTCTGCTGTCGGCTTGGGGGGGGGGGGCTCCCCGGCTTCCCGCCTCTGACGACCCTCGCGCGGCGCCGCGCACCGGCCCCCAGCCCCGCAGGTCCCGCGCACCTGGCTGGGCTCCCTCACGCGCGGGACGTCCGTGGCCCGCGGACCCGGGAAAACTTGAACGAACGAACATGCCGAAAATTAAAGTGCGTTCCCTTTCGTGGCAATGACTAGCCGGATTGATGGCTAAAGCCGAACTGGACTTTGACACCTGCCGATCACCTGGCGCTGCTGCCGGTGAACTCGGGAGAGCGCCGCTCTCCTTTAGGGAGTGAGCTCCTGTTGCGTTCAGATCACCCCGAGCGACGAAACAGGCCCCCTTCTGGCCCTTTAGAAGGGGACGGGGGTGCGCTCGGTGCCTTTCTAGGTTCTGACGCACCAGGTCAGGAAAAAGAACGGAGACTTTCTTTGTATCACAGAGTTGGAGAGGCAAGTGCGCCAGCCGGGCTTTCAATCAGTGCCGCAGCGAAAGCCAGTGAAGGCAGATGCCATCTGATAAAATAGGGATTTCCAGTGCTTGGCTCAGAGAAAAGAACTGGAAAAAGCAAAATCGAGGTCAGGGAGGGATGTCTGCAGCTTGGGAGACGAGGTAGAAGGAAGCCCAGTATGTTCCAGCGGGGAGATCACTCCCCTATTCCCCAAAGATTACCTGGAGGGATCCATCCTTTGCCCCCCACCTCTGATCCAGAGTCCCCTCCAGGGCCAGCCACTATCCTGCCAAGACTGAATCTTCTAACTCCACAGCAGGTTCCCTTAGCTTCCCTCTGCCCTCCTGGCGGTGAGGCAGAGGTGCGCAGACCATGTCATCACTGTTGAGAGCACTGGGGACTTGAAACCGTAACTGCAGGGGCCTTTCAGAGCTTGCAGGCCAGCCTTCAATTAGAGGTGGAGAAACTGAAGCTATTCTTTTCCAATATATTTATTTTTATTGCTGTCCTTTTATCATTTTTGGTTTTTTGGCCCCTTTCCTGGGGGTATTGGAGAAGGAGGTGGGGAGGAGCTCTCCTGCTTGCAAAATGAGGTCATTTGGCTATGGAATGTTAGCAGTCCGAAGCTAGACCTAAACCTTCTCCATCACATAGCCAGCAATGCTACAGCATAACCTATGCAAGGTAGTGTTAATATTTTAATGTTTTTAATTTGTTTTTGGTAGAATTAGGGTGGCAGTCTTTATCTACCTTGTTAAAGAAGCAGATGATTATAGTTTTAAAAGTGTCCTTTTCTCTGTAAAGCAAATGTACCTGCTATACATGTTACATGCTATATGATTACAGTGATATTTGGATCGGTGGGAGATAACTGCTTTTTTGAGAAATGGGGGAATTTTCAGGCTGCTGGTGATTAAGCAGAAACTGTAGAAGGCCTTTTTTTTTTTTTTGGCAAAAGACAAGTCTTTTTTTTTTTTTTTTTTTTTTTATTGGTGTTCAATTTACTAACATACAGAATAACACCCAGTGCCCGTCACCCATTCACTCCCACCCCCCGCCCTCCTCCCCTTCTACCACCCCTAGTTCGTTTCCCAGAGTTAGCAGTCTTTACGTTCTGTCTCCCTTTCTGATATTTCCCACACATTTCTTCCCCCTTCCCTTATTTTCCCTTTCACTATTATTTATATTCCCCAAATGAATGAGAACATATAATGTTTGTCCTTCTCCGACTGACTTACTTCACTCAGCATAATACCCTCCAGTTCCATCCACGTTGAAGCAAATGGTGGGTATTTGTCATTTCTAATAGCTGAGTAATATTCCATTGTATACATAAACCACATCTTCTTTATCCATTCATCGCAAAAGACAAGTCTTGGGTTTTATGTTGAGAAAGAATGTTTCTGCTGGCTGACCAATCATCTCATAAACATCCCCAGTATTTCTCAAGCAAACAGACAAGATGCCTTTTCCACTGCACAGAAACCCCCTAGACTATCATTTTGTATCTTTTTCCCCTTTAGACCTGCTCTTGATATTGAAAAAAATAATTTTATCTCTCTAAAGATGTGAGGGAGAGGGGAATGAGTGAACATAGTATGATCTTCCCTAGTCCTGAGTCCCTAAAAATGGCATTGGAAGGGAAGCATGACATACATAATCAAAACTGGGAGATAATCTATGAAGATTAATCATTATGCAGGATGTAACTGGATGTATCTAAAAACAACAAAACAAATATCACAAAGCCGTAGGAAAATAAAATAGTGTCAAAAAGTGGAGCATCCTTGGCAAAATGAGTTAGCAGAGCATGCAACAGCAAGATAAAGAGCCAGTCACAAGTCTGGTGGATGGAAACAGTTTACGATTCAAAGAACATCATTAAAATAAAGAAAGAAATTTTCTAAAAGAGGGAACATTTTGGATAACTGCAACAAACCTTGATTTGGCTTGTGACAGTAAGTGATCAAAGTGCCCAAGACTAAATTAAGAAGGGTTTTTTCCTACTCAGACCCTTGCTCTTTGAATATGTCTTAAAATTCAGACTCCTGCTCATTGACTATGTCTTAAAATTCAGTCAGTAGTAACAATTTCTCACTTTGGAACCCTACACTAGCTAAGTGCTAGCAACAAGGAAAGAAAATTAGCACCACTTTTAGAATAATTAAGTCTGGGGATGCCTGGGTGGCTCTGCAGTTGAGCGGTTGAGTGTCTGCCTTTGGCTGAGGGTGTGATCCTGGAATCCCAGATTGGGTCCTCCCCCCCCCCCCCCACCAGCATTGGGCTCCCTGCATGGAGCCTGCTTCTCCCTCTGCCTGTGTCTGCCTCTGTGTGTGTGTCTCTCATGAATAAATAAATAAAATCTTTAAGAAAAGTAATTATCTCTGTTTTTCAGAGAGAGACAGGTACTATATGATCTGACCTGTACATGCAATCTAAAAAACCCCAGCAAAACAAAATCAAACCAAGCATGTGGATACAGAGAACAGAATAGGGGTTCACAGAGGTAGGAGGTGGAAGTTTGAAATGCGTAAAGGGAGTCAAAAGGTACAAACTTCCATTTATAAAATAAATAAGCCATGAGGATGTAATGTAAAGCATGGTGACTACATGGTGTATTTGAAAGCTGCTAAGAGTGAATCTTAAAAGTTCTCATCACAAGAAAAAAAACCTCTGTAACTACGTTGGTGATAGATGTTAATGAGACTTATTGTGGTGATCATTTCACAATATATACAAATTTAGGATTGTTATGTTGTGCAGCTGCAACTAGCATAATGTATGTTGGTTATACCCCAATCTAAAGGTCAGTTCTTCTTTCTCTAACAGATGGTGTATTTGCAGATGCAAAAGTTGTCTATCCGTATTATTTGCATTAGTTAGACTGTACACTATAAGACTAAAGGTTTCACTTTACTAGACAGTATATAAGTATCTTAAAGCTGATCAAAAACAGTGCAGTTTTTGTAATCTACGAGATAACGACACTTTGACTATACTTAAGAAAATATCTAGGGATCCCTGGGTGGCGCAGCGGTTTGGCACCTGCCTTTGGCCCAGGGCGCAATCCTGGAGACCCAGGATCGAATCCCACATCGGGCTCCCGGTGCATGGAGCCTGCTTTTCCCTCTGCCTGTGTCTCTGCCTCTCTCTCTCTCTCTCTCTCTCTCTGTGAGACTATCATAAATTTAAAAAAAAAAGTATCTAGTACTACTATTTGACTATATAAAGCCCATACCTAGGGTATCTTGGGGGAAAAAATCACATCAACTTTGGTTAACAAGTACACAAAGGGAAGAAAAATATTTCCTTTTTACATTTGGGTCTGGTACTCGGATATTAGTGAGTTTCTATAAATTAAAAACATTTTGAAATTTTGGCTCCTCTAACCTTTTTACCCTGAGACTGTTTACATGTGTTGTGTAAGAACCACAAAGTACCCCTTTTTGATTATATAAGTGCTTGGGAGTAAGATATCATGGCAATTTCTGTGTGGCCCATGCAAGCTTGGGATGTGGAAGGAGGCAAGCTCACCGGGAGGCAGCATGGAGCTGGGAGCTTCCACTTTTACCGAAGGGTGGGAGACAGGCAGGTGAAGAAAGAATATAAAATTGTGAGGTGTCTGGGTTGCTCAGTTGGTTAAGCATCTGCTTTTGGCTCAGGTCATGAACCTGTGTTGGGCTCCCTGCTCAGAGGGGAGCCTGCTTCTCCCTCCCCCTCTCCCCCTGCTCATGTTCTCTCTCTATCTCAAATAAATAAAATTTAAAACAAAAAAAAAAGAGTATAAAATTGTATTCTTTAAACAGGAGCACCTGTCAAAGAGAAATGAACAGTGGTATAGTGAGTGGAGAAATCAGAAGTACATGCTGGTAAAGACTGAATCGAAAGAGTGGAAATCTTTGTGTTTTCCCTTTGCATCCGTACCTGCCTCTGGTTCTGTTCTTTTCCATCAAATCGTGCCCTCCCCTTCCATTCCTCTCCATTCCACCTTCCTATTATTCAGTCTTAGTAACTGCAGATAAGCAGGGCGTCCAAGTTGTAAGGAATGGGCCAATGGCCTTTTAGGTGGTTTTCGAGAGAACATCCATACCCCATTTTGGAAGTGTTCAGACTTGTTAGAGAGAAGCTTGGACCTAAAATGTCTCTTTGAGCTGCTTAGTTGTGTTGAACAATGAGGCATCCTCCATTTCTTCCTACGATGCAATGTTCTATCCTCCTGGATGTTCAGTGGTATCCAAGAACCAGTAGCATCAGTATCATCAGGGAACTTGATAGAAAAGCAGACGCTTGGGCTGGTCTCTGACTGCCTGAATTAGAATCTCATTGAGTAAGATCACCAGGTATTTTTTGTTTGTTTTAGAGACTTTATTTATTTATTCATGAGAGACACAGAAAGAGAGGCAGACACATAGGCAGAGGGAGAAGCAGGTTCCCTGTGGGGAGCCTGATGCAAGACTCGATCCCAGAACCCCGGGATCACCACCTGAGCCAAAGACGGATGCTCAACCACTGAGTTTCCTCATCTTAAAGTGAGAACAGGTATAAGAGCTATTTCAAAAGTCTGTTAAAAGGATATAATACACTTTAAATGTCCAGGATAGTGCCTGGCATCAATAAATGCTCAGTGTTAGTAGGTGCTATCTTATTTTTAAAAAGTTATTTTCTTTAAGCTTATTCTTTTAAGTATTTAATTTTGCTACATTTGAGATCTTAGAAAAACTTAGTCTTTGATTGCAGGACATTTTCTTGATTTTATTAAAGATAAATGTACATAGATAAGAAAATAAATAGTAATCACATTTAATATTAATAAATATTATTTCAGTGTTTTTGCTGAAATAATTTACATAGCATGAATTAGAAAATTGAATCTATGGAGAAAATATTATTTTAGTGGATGTAAGCTAGCTAACATTTTATTTCAGTAATAATTAAGGGCCTAACAAATAATTATTCTTTAAAAGACCTTTATTGAAATATACTTTATATACAACTCAGTAGGGGTTTTTAAAAAGATTTTATTTAATTATTTTAAAAAGCGAAGGAGAGCACACAAGCAGGAGGAGAAAGAGAGAGATCTCCAGGAGTCTCCACACTGAATGCAAAGCCCAACTCGGGGCTCAATCCCAGGACTCTGAGATCATGACCTGAGTGAAAACCAAGAGTTGGACAGTTAACCAACTGAACCACCCAGGTGCCCCAACTCAGTGGGTTTTACATAGACTTTAAGAACTGTGTAGCTATCACAATAATACAATTTTCCACTCCCCCCCCCAAAAAAAATCTGTTATGTCCATTTGCAGTCAATCTCCATTCCTACTCCCAGCTCCAGGCAACCACTAATCTTTCTATTATTATAGATTTGCCTTTTCTGGACATTCCATATAAATGGAATCATATAATCTTGATCTTTTGCATCTGGCTTATTTGATTTAGCATAGTATGTCTGAGATTCCTTTTTGATGAAGTATATATCAGTACTTCATTCCTTTTTATTGCCAAATAGTATTCCATTATGTGCATACACCACCTTTTGTTTATCTCTTATCAAATAACAGATATTTGGATCATTTCCACTCTGAGGCTATTATGATATACTGCTATGCACATTTATGTATACATGTTTTTGTGTAGACGAAAACAAATTCATTCTTAGAGTTATATTTTTGAAATGCTACTAAGGTTTATTTAATAATTATGTATCCTTATACTAAGTCTAATGCTGAAATATCTAGCTGAAATAGGAGGGTAATGATGTACAGTGAAAATGAAAAATGTCATCTGAAACTGAATTATATATAAATGTTTAACTTTAAAAGAAATACTATAAAAATAACATGTAAGCATAACTTTATTTTTAGGTGCTCCAGTATTATCTCAAGGATTACAGCCTGAACAAGAACCACAGCTGTGGAATGAGGTAAAGAATTGTTCTTATGCAAATTAGTGGAAATTTTACCTTATTTGAAATTATCAAATGAAATAAGATAATTGAGTTTTGAGACAACTATGATTTTACTAATATTCTGATATGATAATATTCAGAATTATTATTCTCTTGAAATGAAAGAAGGAAAATGAAAAGAAACAAAACAATTACAGTAAATGGTAAAGTAACATGACAGAAATAAGCCCAATAATAGAGTAATTACAATAATGTGAATGTACCAAAAATAACACTTAAAGACAGAGATTCTCAGATTGGATTTTTAAAATAAAGACCCAACAATTTGTTGTCTATAAAAGTTGCACTTAAAAAAGAAAAAAAGGCTATCCAAAAAGTCTGGGAAAGGACCTTCCAAAAAATATGAATTGCAAGAAAATTGGAGTAGCGATCTTAATATCTGATAAAATAGAATTCAAATAAACCATCATAGAAAAGAGGGAACCTTATTTTATGCTTTTATTAATAATGCTCAGTATCTCCATATGCTCAGATCTTGAATTATGTTCAGTGTTTTTATGCTGATAAAAGAACAGCAGAGCAAAAGATATAGCCATTATTAATATGTAGTTTAAAAAAACTCAAAATTTACTTAATAACTGGTAGAACTTCATGGAAAAATAGATCAATGAACAGTTATAGTTAGAGATTTTAGTATACCTCTCTCAAAACTGATGACATATAAGTAGATACAGCAAAGATTTAACCGTTCCATTAATAAATTCGAACTATTAAAAATACTTTTTAAAACCTACACTAGATAGTATACAGATTCTTTCTGAGTATAATTGGAACATTACACAAAAATAGACCATGTGTGAGGACACAAAACTTCCGTAAGTTAAAAGGGAAGCATTTTATTTTATTTTATTTTATTTTTTTATTTTATTTTTTTAGTCTGTGAATACCTTGTTCTACATTTTATTTATTTATTTTTTATTTTATTTTTTTTTAATTTATTTTTTATTGGTGTTCAATTTACTAACATACAGAATAACACCCAGTGCCCGTCACCCATTCACTCCCACCCCCCGCCCTCCTCCCCTTCCACCACCCCTAGTTCGTTTCCCAGAATTAGCAGTCTTTACGTTCTGTCTCCCTTTCTGACACTTCCCACACATTTCTTCTCCCTTCCCTTAAAGGGAAGCATTTTAAATGTTTTCCATTCATAACGCAAAAGAATTAGAAATTAACAGCAATGAAAGTACAACTTCAATATCCCATCTGTTTAGAAAATATGCAGCATTCTGGTAAATAACACCAGGCTAAAGAGAAAATTACAAAATGGTTAGAATTAAATCACATAAAAACACTGTAAGTCAAAATGTGGGGGCACCTGGCTGGCTCAGTCAGTAGAGCACGCAACTCTTGACCTCAGGGTCATGAGTTCAAGCCCCATGTGGAGTGTAGTTGAACTAGAAGTGCCAGAGAGTAAATGCCCCCCACTTTAGATAGCCCTCAATTGGTGACCCAAGGGAGTTGCTGAATAAGTACCTTAGCTGCCTCTTCCCTCTATCCCTCTTCAGTTGGGATAACAGATGTATTCTGCATTGGTTCCTAGAGTTCCCCAGACAGACTGATCCCAGTTATCCATGGTGGTAATATGCTTGAAAACATACTCTTTACTGGATTCCTTCTCTTTCTTCTCTGTCTTCATTATCCTACCAGTGCTTCTTGGGTCATCTCCCCGAATAATCTACTCATATCTACATCACTATCTCAAGGTCTGTTTCTGAGAGAACCCAAACTAAGGCAGAAATGCACAACTTACAATGAAAGCAACATTAAAAATCAGAGGGGAAAGCACAGATTGTTTAGCAAGTGAA
Organism: Canis lupus baileyi; assembly: GCF_048164855.1. Lineage (NCBI taxonomy): Eukaryota > Metazoa > Chordata > Mammalia > Carnivora > Canidae > Canis > Canis lupus. Next base: position 50,015,233 of record NC_132851.1, on the reverse strand, counting down.
GGCTGAGAAACTGGCTCGCTGTATGGAGAAAAATAAAGCCAACACCTCATTGGACATTTTGTAATGTATATAAATATCAAATCACAATGTTGTGCACCTGAAACTAATATATGCCAATTATTTTTCAATAAAAAAAAACTAACAAGTGAGCTCCAAGTGGATTAAAGATCTAAATACAAATGGTAAATGATAGTTAATAGAATCTATCTTTTCTATTAGGAAAATATCTTTGTGAGCTCGGAGGAGGGAATGACTTCTAAAACAAAATTTCAAATATAGATCATAAGGCCAAAAAGATGATAGATTGAATTACATTAAAAGTAAATATTTCTATCAAAAAGACTATATTTAAAAAAAAAAGTAAGAGCCTTTGAAAGATGTTGGCTACATATAAAACTGACAAAGGATTAATTTCTAGAATCTCTAAGATACTCTATCAAACCAATTGGATAAAAGATAGGAATCCAAGGTAAAAGTAGTCAAAGACAGAACAATTTACAAAGAAGAAACCTGAAGACCAACAAGTATATAAAGAGAGGCTCAGATTCATTAGTAAAAAAGAAATGAAAATTAAGACAACAACAACAAAGTGTCACTCTCTACCCATTAGACTAGCAAAAAATTGGAATCTAGGTAATGGCAAGAGTTGGCAAGAACGTGGAATGTACAAATCTCACACGTTGCTGGTGAGAGTGTAAACTGGAGCTATCTGGAAAGCAACCTAGATATCCCCATAATCTAGCATTCCCCCTCCTGGGTATATAGCTCAAAAATATCCTCCTTTAGAGCCATAAGTGGAAAACAGATACAAGGAGGTGGATAACAGCTTTGCTTATATTAAAATAGAACTGGAGGAAACCCAGCTATCTATCATTGGGGAGTGGGTAGGCAACAGTCATATGGTAGGCGCATTATAGAGTATTCTATAGCAGTTAGGAGCAACAAACTAGATGTCCCCAGTAACGTGGATAGATCTCAAAATATAGTTTTGAGTGAAAAAAAAGTAAGAAAATGCCATACATGCACACCAAATAGCAATACAAATTTTACAAGAACATAAATAAATGGGGAACACACATCAAATACATTAAGAAGAGTTGCCCATGGGAGGATGGAATAGGAATAAGAAACTGAAACATAAAAGAATAAATAAATAAAGCGAGTTCAGTGATGATCATAAACTATGAGCTGAGGAGAATATTCTGTGTACCTAAGCCACCCCAAACAAAATACATAAAGAAAGAGGCAAGTTGGAAAGTAAGTGCCAAGTACTACACAAGCTCTAATAACATAGAAATTCATAAAGTTTATGATAAAGTTCTCTGCCTTGGTCATCTATCAAAATACATGCTAAAGGCAGATAAACAAGATGAAGAATAATTCAGACAACAGACATTAATGTATAATACAGAAACATTTATTTTAGCTTGAAATTATATTTCTGTGGAAAATCTTTGAAAAAATATTTTAGATGATAACGTTGGGAAAAAACAGTGTTGTAAAATACTACGTTCTTTTACAGAAGATACTAAGATGCTAGAACATGTACTTTTCTCCTGGAGGTTTTAGAAATTACTGAGCTATTCAGACACCAGAAACACATTTTTTCAAACCTTATACAGAGATCTGACCATTTTCAAGCAGATTCATCAGTGGACTCTACAGAGTTCTCAAAAGCAATTAGTGACATTTAAAACCATTAGGGCCACAAGCTGAGTAAACTGAACAAATGCTTATCCAAATGGAAAGTGGGTGAACAATGTTGCTGTGCCTTTTAAAGGAAAGAGAACAAAGACTGCAAAGCTTTGCAATTATCTCCCAATTTGATTAATTGGCGTTTTTCTTATTCTGCTATTTTTATTCAAACAATATGAATGCACTAATTCATTAGCCCTTAGGCTCAAGGATTCACTATTTTTGGACACAGCCACCTCGCCCAGGCAGGCAGCTTGGTCTGCAGGTGGACAGCTTTGCCTTGGAGCATGTGATATCTTCAGATACCTAAGTACCACAAAAGTGTTATGGGAGGAATCTGTTCCTCTAACCATCCTGAAGCGAACTAAGCAAATTAAGTGGAGGTGATACATTGAAGCATTGATCACAATTCACAGCTTTAGAAAGGTATCTTTTTGCCTTTCAAACCCAGGAAATTGACTCAATTGACTTTTAATTTTCTCTCCATAAGTTCAATGCAATTTAATTAAAGAATATTTATTGAACATTTATTCCGGGCAAGTTAGATATGGCATAGCCCCTGCCCTCAAGAAGTTTATCCCTGTATGCATGTGTATATATCTTTGCAGTCATGATTCTAAATTTGTATGGCGTGGAAAAGGGGATAGTGGGTAGACACAGGGATGAGTGGAATAAAAAAATTCCCTAAATATTTGTGACATATAGAGGCCATGAGAGGCTCTGTGGGGATAAAAAGGAGAGAGACATGAAGACTTTGGTCTTCTTCATTTTTCTCTAAATTAGGGAATCGTATATTATAGTACATGTTCAACTTGGAAGCAATAAGGAGCATGAGGAGTTATGACCGAAGAGTATGATTATTCCCTCTTTGGTATAGTGTAAGAATGAAAACTAAATTAAACTGATCAACAAAGAATTCTGAGATGTCATACCATAAACAGGACTCAAATCATCCCAGACAAGAAACAGTACTGTTTTTTTCCAGCCCCATTTTAAAAGGCCACCAAAGAAATAAATGCCATAAACTACTCCAGACATCCAGCTTTAGTGCTTAACTTTGCAGCAGTTTTTTAATGATTAATATAAATCTCCTATACTACAGTTTGAAGTCTTTCCGTTTTTCTCTTTAAGATAAAGACTGAGAACAGCTGTCAACTGTTCAATAAACTTTTTTAGTCTGTAAAGATTTCTTTCTCTCAACCACAACAGCTGATATTCCCTGCTTCTAACTATTGCCATTACAAAAAAACACAACAATATTTTATTGTATCACCACCTCCTTTTTCATAAAGACCAGTTGATATCACATTTTGTTTATACAATTTAAAATGCTCCTTAGTAATACAAAACACAGGTGATTCCCTGAACATCTATTTCATGATAACATACATTCATGTTATAAGTCAGACACACAGTATCTCCATTTATTTTTTTTTATTTAAATCCAACTGGCCAACATATAGTACATCATTAGTTTCAGATGTAGTTTTCAATAACTCATGAGTTGCGTATAACACCCAGTGCTCATCACATCATGTGCTCTTCTTAATGCCCATCACCCAGTTACCCCCATCTCCCTCCCCTCCAGCAACTCTGTTTCTTTCTTAGAGCTAAGTGTCTTTCATGGTTTGTCTTCCTCTCTGATTTTTCCCATTCAGTTTCCCCTCCATTTAGATTTCCATCATATATTCTATCTTATATTGTCATTATTCTTCAAAAGGAAATTAGATATTAATACGTGAATCCCACTGAATGAAGAAGGGCATCACATTACCTTTGATGCAGCCACAACTACAATCCACACAATTTCACACACCCACCAGGAATACAGGTATTTCATGAAGTGATTAGAGAATAGAAATACATTAAAATTTGCCAGTTACAAATGCCAGATAGGGTCAGTATAAAAAGCATGTTGTAATTAACTATATCTGTCCAAAATTCCATCCCCTTTATTTTTTGAAGCATACTAGCAAGTACAGTATCTAAGCATTTAACTCATATTTCCTATAATATTTCCTGTATTACTCATATTCCCTATAATATTCCCTGTATTACTCATATTCCCTGTAATATTCTGACTTAATGTCTGAAAAGAGTGACTGACTTATTGCTTTCTACTGTGAATTGTGACATTTACTGACATTTGATGCAAAGTATGTTTCATGACATACTTTTCTAAATTTTTATGTCTGTAAAGTTATTTTCCTTTATGCACTCCCTGGTGCTTTCTAAGGTGTATTTTTTTAAAACAAAGGTCTTTCCCCTTTCATTACATTTCTAGGGTTCGAATCTAGTGTGACTTTGGGGATATTGAGTAATGATTGAATTCCAGTTAAAGGCTTTACTACTTTCTTGACATGTTATGGTTTCTCTCCTGCACGATATCTATGATGATGAGTAAGTTGTGAGCTCCAGTGAGAGACTTGCCACATTCTTTATATTTGTAAGGTTTCCCCTCAGTGTGAACTCTGTAATGATGAGTAAGGGTTGAGAAGTCCTTAAAGAATTTACCATATTCTTTACATTGACAAAGTTTCTCTTCAGTATGAATTCCATGATATTGAATAAGGTTTCAGCACTGAATAAAGGGCTTCCAAATTCTTTGTAAAATTTCTCTCCAATATAAATTCTCTGATATTGAGTCAGGGATTAGCATCGTTGAAAAGCTTGCCACAGGGATGCCTGGGTGACTCAGCGATTGAGCATCTGCCTTCTGCTCAGGGTGTGATCTCAGGTCCGTAGATCAAGTCTCTCATATCAGGCTTCCTGCAAGGAGCCTGCTTCTCCCTCTGTCTATGTCTCTGCCTCTCTCTCTGTGTCTCTCATGAATAAATAAATAAAATCTTTTAAAAAGGTGTTCTGAGAAAAATACTGATATAAAAAATAAATGAAAGCTTGCCACATTCTTTAACTGGTAATCAAGCCTTACTCAACATCACAGAATTCAGAAATCTATAAACTTGACAAATGTGGGGCGATACTTAACCATCCATAGTGCTCAATAAGTATCAGTATCGATCATCGGGAAGACCTTTACATGTGTAGTAAAATTAGAAAGGCCTTTACATAGGAGTCAAACATAAAAAAACTACAAAGCCTGTAGGGGAAGGGAAGGAAAAATAAAATAAGAGGGAAACAGAGAAGGAAGCAAACCAGAAGAGACTCCTAACTCTAGGAAACAAACTGAGGGCCTATGGAGGGGAGAAGGGTGGGGAATAGGGTAACGGGTTGGGCATGAAAGAGGACACGTGATGTGATGAGCACTGGGTGTCATATGCAACTGATGAATCTCTGAATTCTACTTCTAAAACTAATAATACATTATATGTTAATTAAATTGAATTTAAATTTAAAAATTTAAAAACCTACCAGAGGCCTTTGTAATGGAAAGAGCAATGCAGTGAACCTGAGAAAAAGTTTAAGCAAGGCTCAAATGGTAATAAACATCTGAGGACTCACTTTCCAGAGAACCGTTATAAATAAAATAAATGTGTGAAGGTCTTTTCTGAAAGCTCAGACGTTTTTATACGTACGAGTGTTCATATTGGAGAGAATCTTTAGACATGTAATGAATGTAAGAAAGCTTTTTCCTCCGATCAGAGAATTCATGTTGGAAAAACCCACGTAGATGTAATAAATCTGGGAAAGTCTTGAGTCAGTCGTCAAGTCTAAATAGACAGAAGACAATGTAAACTGGAGAGAAAACCTACAAATGTGGGGAATCTGGCGAGGCTCTTAAGTGGCCCCCCTTATTCCACATCACAGAATTCATGCTGGAGGGAAAGCTTACAAATGTAAAGAGTGTGGCTCTTTATTGATTCCCCAGTAAACCTTCACTGAAATAGAACCTTTTCCTAATGCTGGCTCCTTGCTGGGGAACTGATAGACTGCCACTGATTAAGAATTTTTCCTAAAAAATAATAATAATAATTTTTCCTGTGTGCTACTGATCAGTTTTGCACTTATGCTATTATCATGTTAACTTAGTTGATGTGGTTCGATTTATGTCATAAAGAACTACATGATAACAGGGTGCTCCTTGATTTTGAGGCCATTCTTTCTGTTTCCGAATTGTAACTGGCATTTTTTTATTTTCTACAGATAAGGGATGCATGTTCCGCTTTCCTGTCCCTTGACTCTCAGCCTCAGGTAATTCCAGTTGGCGGTGTTTTGTAGTGACTTAAGTAGATGTCGCTCCATTTCTCCCTCTGGACCTGTCATTACTTTATGGACTCATTAAAACATGTCAACACATTAGAAATGATTACATCATCTGCAGGTAATAATCAGTGCTATGAGTTTATGTTGTAAGGTCATGCTGGGGCCTTTATCTCTAAGTGAAATAGATTTGCAGGTAATATGCACATATTTTGGAAATGAAAATGCTAATTTCAAAATCAAATTCTGTGTTAGATTAAAAATAATGTGTCTGTTGCTGCATTTGGAGGCTAATATTCCGTCCCTCAATTGAGTTTGAAACCCATGGAGAGAGAAACATGGAGTCAGTCTCAGAGATCAAGTATCATTGTAACTGAAAAGTCAATTTATAAATGTGGCCTTCGATCTGGTGCCAAGTGTGTCTGCTAAAACTACTCCCAGAATGAAACTGGGGTTGCACAGTGACTCAAAGCCTCCCCGCCAGTCAGGTTTTCTGGCACCAGGCAGAGACCCGACAAGAACAGCCAGCCAGAAAGCTGGTTCCCTGGGAAGAAAGGGCTGAATGGAGCATTCCCAGTTTCCTCCTCCCAGTCATCCATCAGGTGAGCCTGTCCTCTTCCCACAGGCAAGGGTTCAGAGAGGGTTGGGGAGTGAGGAGTGGGAGTCCAGCTCCTGTAGGTGGAAGTGGGAGGAGCTGAAAATAAGCGCGTCCTCCTTACACCATCTCAACTGGGCGCTGCTGCTTTCTGTCTGCAGCTCTATTTCCCAGGTAACTTCAGAGTGTTGCCTTTCTTCACCAGTATCACTAGTGTCCCGGATGCAGAGGAGATTCTCAGGAGAGGATCTTGGCTCAAGTTCTTTCAAAGCAATCAGTGGTGTGCCTGGGGCATAACCCCTCTGTGGTCTGGCTGAGGTGCCATGCTATGCCAAGGTCATAGTGTCCTTCCAGAGTGCCATCATGTAGAGAAGCAGCCTTGTGCAGTGGCTGTCTCCTGCCTCAACCCATTCCCCAGTCTGCAGACGAGTATGTGCAGGGAGCTAGTGGCATTAGATGGAAAAGCAAGACCAGGATCACACTACATGACATTTATGAATGACATTTCAAATTGTAAGGAGCACTGATGGATATATGACATGGGCTGGATGTTAATCAGTGTGTAAGCTTCTGCATTGATTTTAAATTCAGGAACACCCTCAGAATCATTTTATGTCTTCAGTACTAAAAGGATGAATTTAAAACACTCCCTAGACACCAGGAAGCTAAATGAAGCTTTTTCTGGATTTGGAGACTGTGCACCTTTGGATGAGAGCTTCATAAATTTACCATGGAATTGTTTATGTTTACTGATACAATTTTTAAAATTCACTACTTTTTGCATGAACTACAATTTTATTATTCATGTGATTATCTGAACGGGGCTTCAGAACACTTTTAACCAAATAGAAAAGAAGGGATCTTTAAGGTCCACAAATAAAAAATAAAATCTTAAAAACCTAGTGTGAGAAAAATCCTTGAAGAATAGTGGTAGCTCAGAGAATAATGGCTTTATGAGAAGAGTGGCCGGAGAAAATGCAATTTGTTTTGAAACTTTTTTTCCGTCAAACTTCAGTCTTGTTGCCAAGCCTCATCTGGCTTCAAAACTATGTTCTCAGGAGACACTGAATTTATTCTTCTGCGTGTTAAGAGACACATGACATCACTAGATATTTTCTTTTTATTGTTTTGTGTTTTACAGCATTTCTAGATAGGCCATAAAAGGAGGCTTCAGGAATGTGTTTCCAGATTTTTATGGGGTGACCTATGTACCCAACCCTGAAGGGAAAAAGTGGGAAGGAACGGACCAGTGGTACTCTTTCCCTCATCCAACCCCCAGCCATAGGCTTAACAGTCAATGCCAGGGAAACCCACGAATGCCTGCAGGTCAGATGGCCGAGCTCCCAGGCCACACTGGACCAACTACGAGCCACATGTGGTATCGAGCAGCCCACGGTCTTTTAGAACCTCACTCTCTTTACACACGAGAAGAACTCTTGCTGTCCTGTGTCTCTCACAGCTGTGTTTTAAGGACAGAATATGAATTAGGTGTATGGAAGTGTTTTTGCAGTATATTGAAGCACTTCGTAAATGTGAACCATTTCATCTTATTCCTAAATATCCCCACAGTCTGCATGGCAGGCAAACAAATGGAAGAGAACAAAGCAGACCTCTAGGGTGAGAATATCGGTGGCCCCCAAACAATCTTTTATGGCACGTCTTCTAAATTAGGAGTAACTACAGTTGTAAATCCAGCTTTACAGGCCACACATTCTTTCAGGCTATTATTGTTAACTAATTGCTATGTACCTGGCACTGTGCTAAGAGCTCTACCTACGTTTAATCCTTCCAAGAACTCTCTGCAGCTATGCTGTCATCCCTGATTTATAGCTGAAGAAACTGAAGCTTAGAGACGTTAGGTAACCAGCCCAAGATGACACAGCTGAGGAGCAGAAATGGAACTTGCGGTGCTTTAGGGTTGCAGGCTGCTCAGCTCCATAGCCTGTGTTTTCATCTGCTAATTATATTGTTCCCCCAGCCCCTTTCCAGCTCCTCAGCGCTTCTAATGTGCATTTATTAAGTAATCAATTGTTCATGGTACTAGTGTGCTGAGTTCTGTGCAAAGCAGGTTTCGCCCCTGCTTGTCCATTTGTGTTGCTCCTCACCACACCCAGCTGGCTCCTAACCACAGGGAGCCCTGCCCTATTTTTCTGCGCTCAGATGCTTTGTAAAACCTGATCCCGGGGTGTGCAGTCAGCAGCCTGGCAGGGTGGTAACTCAGATGAGGTGCACCGTATGCGCCTTCTTCCCCCTCCAACTCCCATTGTTTGCGAGCAATTGCAGGATTTTCAAATTAGCCAATAATGAGTAATATTCAGCGAGGCTCACAGCTTTGGCACATAGATTCAGACTTTGCTACAAGCTGGGAAGAATAATCCCTCTTTTTGGCACCATTCTCCTTTCTCTCAGTCATAGAATTTCATGGACACTTAGCAAGCCCTGAGAATCTGTATCTGGACCACAGTGCAAGCCTGAATCCTTGCATATGTACAGTGTATAACATTCTCCCCCACTGCTTGGAAGGAGGGTTTTACTTGTAGGAGCCAAGTTTTTGTCATGGGAGAAACCAAGGGATTCCTGCAGAGTTTTAATGGGACACAAGAAGGATTCTATTCTGGGCATTTGGAATATCCTTGCGCTTCTAACATTCAGCGGTTCTATCTTCTACACAAATGTAAAAGCAGAAGCTCGGCCTATGAACCTTCTTCTTTTCACTAGGCACCCAATGCATTGAAGGAGCTTTGCATCACAATTATGGGGACTCTACCAAAGCCCCAGGTAAGGCTGAAATAGTATTTTATTTGTAGGCAAAAATAAAAAAAATTAAAAATTGCCCAGTGATGCCTGGGAATTTCTTCCGGAAGAAAATATGCCCTGTTTAGGAAGCATGTCATGAAGAGCTAGGAGAGCATAAGTCAATTTGGGATAAGAAACAGATACTTCAGCTTCTCAGTTGTCTGGGAATTCAGTGTCAACCATAACGGAGTTTACAGTCATCTAATTGGAAAATTATATGCCTTCCTCATAAGATGTGTTCTAGTTCTGATGAGAGAAACTTGGAGTCATTTTGGCTTTTTCTCTTCCTAACTTATACTATAATTGGAGAACAGATGTGTCTCAGCTTAGAGGTTAGAACATTGTGCTTTGTTAGAGAGGAGGACGTTAAAAATATGAAAAAAGCAAACTATATTGTCAACACCACTGTGAAAATTATATTCTTACTGGGGCACCTGGGTGGCTCAGTTGGTTAAGTGTCAGACTCTTGATTTCAGCTCAGGTCATGATCTCAGGGTCAGGGGATCAAGCCCCTAATTAGGCTCTGCGCTGGGTGTAGAGCCTGCTTAAGATTCTCTCTCGCCTTCTGCCCGTCCTGCCCCCTCCTCATGCTCCCTAAAAAAGAAAGAAAAGAAAATTAATTTCCCATTTTACCACTGTTGAACTATTAGGATGTTTCCAATTTTATTGTTTATTTACTTATAAACAATATTTAATTAATTTCCCATTTATTTTTAGAGCAATATGTGCCTAACCAATTTCAGTCTTATATTTTATATATAACATATGTGTCACATGTTTTTTAAAATTATATATAATTTATAATATTATAAATTTTGCCTTACATATACTATAGTATATGATTATAATACACTATAATAATATGGTAAGATAGTGTTTTTATATTATATAATTTTATAATATGTTATATATAATATGATTTTTCTCTTTTTTCCAACAGGAAACTGATGAAAAAGATAATACCAAAAGGGTAAGGTGATTTCCATAAATATATACACTAAAAAAATTGTAAAAGAAACCAATAGCCACCTATAGTAAATCTCACTACTTTTTTTTTTACAGTTTTTATTTCATTATTCAAAGACACGGAAGTTGGGCAATTCAAATGTTGTGGTAAGTTGTAGAATTACTTCTTATTAGAAATCACTAGTATTTTTCTTCAATCTGTTTTGCAGTTTACCTAATACAGCTAGATCAGGATTCATGTTTTTTTCTTTAAAAGTTTATATGTGGATAAACAAATGAAATTCAATATTCATTACACGTTTAATCTTTTTTATCTTCCTAGCTACACATAAATTAAGTTTATTCATTGATCCAACAATTATTTACTGAGTATCTATTATGTGCCAAGCACAATTCTAGGTACTAGAAATATAGCAGTAAATAAAATAGAAAATTCAAAAAAGAAATCCCTCCTGTCATGAAATTTACATTCTAGGTACAAAAAAATAAAGCATATGATCAAGTAAAATATCCTGTTTTAGATACCAATTAGTACAAGGAAAAAAACAGATTTATCCAAAGTCATTTTAAGAATGATTTTAAAAGATGACTGCCAAAAATGTCATTAAATATAACTAGAAATATCCACTTCTATTCCTCAGATCTCCTTATTTGTAATTAGGCTTTTAATGTGAGAATTTACTAAGATTAGCCAGACACCAGTAAAGTGAATTCAGTTTACTTCTAAATTGTGTGGTTTTAGTGGTAGTTTTTCTTTTTATATGAATGGATTTTAAAAAATGCTATTCTGGTGCTTCAATCTGGAATGCTTAGTAATTATTCGACTGTAGTATTCCTTCTCTGCTTGTGAGTCACTTCCATGGACCAATTTAGGGAATGAGGAGCATAGTGTATTTTAAACATGTGTGTACCTGCGAAAAGATAACTGTGATCTAAAGTCAGTTTTTAAATGTTTATCCTGGTGAATATTCTTATGTCTGAGGAGACGCACGGTGGGTTATACTGGCTTTAAACCAGATACAAATTGAACTGGTTAACAGATAACCGTTACATAAGGCTTAAAGTAATCCATTTGATAAATGAATTAAATATCTGTGAGAAAGTTCAATTCAAGCCCTGCCTTTAAAATGAAACTGTATCAGGTAACCACATGTCTCAAGTGTACTTTCATTTTCTTCTGCTTGACATCTTTACATTTTGAGAAGATACACCTAAGTCACATTTTTTTCACTATCGATGACACATTTGTCACTTTTTTGTGTCCCCTGTTGTCTTGTTCCATACGTTCAGTTTTAAACAAAATACATCTTCTATGAAGGAGACTACTAGATGTGTGTACGGGGATAATGTCCCAGACAAACATTTTTGTAGTGGAAAACCGATCCTCACAGAGTTGGCTTCGTCTGTCCACACCGTTTTGCATAAGTCTGGAAGCAGCAGCTTTTTGCCTCTCGGAGATGCAGGCGGATGATTTCCTCGCCGGCAGCTGCTGATGGAGCCGAGGCCCTAAGAAAAGTGTTTCTTCGGCATAATGACAAGGAGCCCAGTGCGGAGCTACCACATTTTATTCAGTCTCATGGCTTAGTCCCCACATTCTCTGGAGGGCTCTCAAAGGGCTACCTTACATAACACATCCTTCTTGTCCTTTTTTGGGGGCTGGAGCAAGTAGAGTGGGTCAAACCAAAACCAAAACTGAACAAGTAGGAGACCGTCTTTATGCCCAATGCTGAGAAGCTTCTGTGCTCATCACGTGTGTGTATTCATGTCTCTCAGTCGTCTGTCCTGCATCCGTTACTGCAGCTTGTCCCTCAACTGCATGAGAGAAGAATGAAGAGATTCAGACTGGACGTATGTAACACAAACTGCATGCTTGCCTTGCCACTCTCTGTGGGGCCGTTAATTCCCAGTGCTGGGGATTTCTAAGACGCTCTTTTTCAGGATAAGCCCGACATAAACACCCTGTGGAAGAGCATGTGTTTGCGGAAGTGTTTTCCCTGAGGAACACTATGCCTCCTCCCCATATTTCTGTCCCTTTGGATTCAAGCTGGGGGCAGTTGAGGGAAGCTGGGGTGACATTCCCTTCCGAGGGTCGTGGCCCTCCCAGTGAGGACACTATGCTTGGTTTAAGGAAAGGACAGGGCAGCGGGCCCAGTCCTTAGGTAGGGCCTGGAGAAAAGAGGAAGGACAATTTACCGCCCCTCACCACACAGGTTGGCAGTTGGCTAGGATGGTAAGCTTTCTATCCAAGTATTAAAATGTTAGCAAGAGTAAGGCTCATGAGGTATATATATCAGAATATATATACATATATCTGATAAATATATGAGAAACTAAATGCAGGCATTTGGGGTTTTGCACAATTAAACAAAAATATGGCCCGAATCCAGTATCTATGTTGAAGAGGAATACAATGGAGTTTTAACATGTTTTTGGCTAGAGATTGTGGAGTCTTTATTGTCATTTTAAAAAAAAAGTTTAACTCTTTCAATGATGAAAGTTTCTAGGTATTACTTTTAAGTGAATGCCTTACATTATTGTCATGCATTTATAGTTTTAAGTCTTCTATTACCTCAGTTTATTCTTTTGGCAACTCTGTTAGGATTTATACAAGTATTGGTGTCTCCAGGTTACTAAAAGGAAAACAACTCAGAATAGAGATGTTTCCCAAGATTGTGCTAGTAAGTGAGATTAAAGATTACAGCAGAGTTTTCTGACTTCTAGTCTAGGCAAATATTTTTTTTCACTATGCTGTCTTTTTATTGTCTAATCTGGGATACTTCTATGATTTCTTCAGAGGCATTTAGGTAACCTCTACACTCAACATGGGGCTCAAGAACTTACAACCCGGAAATCAAGAGTCGCATACTCTACCAACTGAGCCAGCCAGGCGCCTCACTTCTATTATTTTATTGTTAGATTTTTCCCTTAATTTAAGTACCATGTTAATTTTGTTCTTAAAATACTACCAAAAGTCCTCAAGTACTTTTAAAAATGCATATGGTTTAGGCAAATAAATTCCTCAAAATTTATTTTTATGGTCACTATTTCCTTCCTAAATTCTTCACATTCTTAAACTAAGCTTCCATCAGGGAAGACAAAATCTGCTGCCTACTTCAATAAGAAATATAAGAGGATGGGCACCTGGGTGGCTCAGTGGTTGAGCCTTTGGCTCCGGTTGTGGTCCCAGGGTCCTAGAATCAAATCCTGTATCAGGCTCCCCCTAGGGAGCCTCCTTCTCCCTCTGCCTATGTCTCTGCCTCTCTGTGTCTCTTATTTATAAATAAAATCTTAAAAAAAAAAAAAAAAGAAAAGAAAAGAAATATAAGAACTGTAGTAGTCTCTTAAAATTTAGGATTTCCAGTATGAAAAAAAATCAAATCCTTGTCAACAAACTTCCTAGAAGTAATATATGCTTGTTTGAATTAACTTTTACTTTCTGAAGACTGCTTGACTCATAAACAGTGTAAGATTTCAGTTTAAAGATCTAGTTTCTTAAAATACACCTACAAATTATTAGTTTACTATATCACTTCAGTGTCATTGTTTACCAGAGCTAAACCCTCAGTATTATGGCCAGTGATACTTTGTCTGAATGTTCCACCTTGAGTGAGACTTTATTTTCAGAAAACTAGCTGAATATGTGACCTCTGACTTAGCAATACATCCTGTTGAACAATTAACTCCTAAAAGTATTTTTCAACAAGCCAAGTTTCATAGGAACTGATGCATAGAAAAAATTATAATAGAGTGTTAGCTTTGCTGGGTCTAAGTTACCTAATTTTAAAACAGATTTTTGATAGTGAAATGTTTTGTATTCTTAAAGAAAATGAGTTTTCAGATCTTAGTGCATTTGAACACTTTTTCTTAAATGTTGTTTGCTAGACATTCCTTACTTCCATTCCCACATCTTTTTTATCTCTACTTCCCAAATTCTTTCTCCAATAAGGCTAAAAGGATCTGTATGTTTAGGGCTTATAAGTTTTAAAATTTGACATTATTTAAGTTACATTTTTCCCTGCCCTTTTTTTTTCTGTTTAATATAACACACATAACTTTTCTTACATAAGCATAGAAATATATAGTGTCCATGTGTACATTTTAAAATATTAAATAGGGGCTCAGTCGGTTAAGTGTCTGCCTTCAGCTCAGGTCATGATCCTGGGGTCCTGGGAGTGAGCCCTGCATTGGGCTCTCTGCTCAGTGGAGAGCCTGTTTCCCCCTCTCCCTCTGCCCCCCTCCCCCTGCTTGTGCTCTCTTTGTCTCTCACTTTTGCTCACTTTATCTCAAATAAATAAATAAAATCTTTAAAATAATTAAGAACAAAATATTAAGTAATTTGGGGACTGTATTTGTAGTCAGATGAGAAGTAGATACAAAATATTGAGAATTTAAGATATGTTTGTTGTAAGGCAAAGATTTCAAAGGGTTTTTTTTTTTTAGGTTTATTTGTTTATTTAGATAATCTCTATACCCAATGTGAGGCTTGAACTCATGACCCTGAGATCAGGAGTCACATAGTCTTCCAACTGAGCCAACCAGGCACTCCAAATTAATATGGGATTTCAGAATTTTAATGGATGTCAGAGCCAATTCTTAGAATTAAAAAAATACGATTATACTTATGGAATAATTTTAAAAGGCCTTAATGACAAATTTCATAGTGATTGCCATTCTGATATTTCTATAAGGAGTAGTTGTTGAAAATAGGAAACTACAAGAACCTATTTTATGGAAACCATAAAACGTTAAATCTTTTCCATTATTTAAAATGAAATATTTTACAAGAAAAGAAGCACTTCAAAATATACCTACTATGAAAAATTGGTTTGTTCTTATTTGGCATTTTTTTTCATTATCATTTCTGTGAATATGATTATATTGGGAATATCAACTCAAGTCTCATTGAATAAATATAGGTTACCAAAGTTGTCCTTCAATTTCAATTTCGATTCCTATAGAAATATAGTGTATCTTAGCTCTGACACAATTCTATATTTTTCCCTGTTTGTGTGTTAGCACATACAATATGTATTTTAAAGAAACTATTTCATTGTAACAAAATGCTGAGAGGAGATTTTAAGTCTAGTTAATCTATGAACTGTTGTTTTCATTCTACTTACTAATGAATATACATACAACTGACAAACTTCCTAGATGCTGTTAATGTTGATAAGGAAATTATTTTATTATTTTATTTAAAAAAATTTTAAGTAATCTCTACCCCCAAAATGGCACTCAAACTCAATGACTCTGAGATCAAGAGTTGCATTCTCCACCGACTGAGCTAGCCAGATGCCCCTAGGAAATTATTTTAAAATACAACATTCTGGTGATACTCCTGGGTGAAAATTCCTCAAGTATACATTCAAAGATTACTCATTGATGGGAATTGTATACTCAAGTCCTTGATTCCTTCCTTGTTTTTTTTTTTTTTTTTTTTCCTTCCTTGTTTAATTATGGTAGTTGAAAATCTTGGAGCTTCTCTAAGAATTCACTAAGAATTTGCACTTATTTTTACTGTTAGTTGATTTGCAATGGCTTCATTTTCTCTTCCAGGAAGAATTCCAAGGTCCTATCGCAAGCCAAGTTCGAAGACAGTTTTTGTTCAGGGTATGCAAGTCCTGTATTTTTAAAAATCTCTCAACGTTAAAATTGAAAAATACTCTGTGCATTTATGTACATGAAGTTTTTAAGTTTGTTTGTACATATTTAAGTTTGTTTATAGATATAGAGTCAGAGATTCACTTCTTCATCCACCGTATTGTTTTAATATTACGGTATCTCTGACCTTTTCTCTAATCCACTCATGTTTGTAAATGCCCCAAATGACATTCACCTAGTAAACACTTTAGTTCTATGAAATTTCATGTGCAGGTAATGAATGTCTTAAAGATGCATTACTCTTTAAGTTCCAAAGAATCATTTACTAAATATTTGCTTCAGGAGACTGGAAGAATTATGACTATTTTCATAAGTTTTTAAAAGGAAAAGAATCAACTATACTAGAGGCTGTAAGTAGACAAAACTTTGTAATTACATTTCGCATTTTGTATGTCCAAATTGTGTATGAAATGTGTTTCTTTCTAAGCAGCCTCACTTTCTAAAATGTTTGTATCCGTACTATATTACCAGAAATTTTTTATTCATTCATTTAGCAACTATTTTTTTAAATCTCTATGGGGTGCTGGGCAGTGTTGCAAAGGCTAGAAGTATACAGATAGATAGGATTCCATTCTTAGGCTCTAAGAGTTCACAGCTTAAAGCAGAAAACATAAATAAACAAATACAAAATACTGTGTTACATACACCCTCAAACCAGGGGCTGTGGTTTCTAAAAGAAAGGCACTGAGCTCAGGCCAGAGAGTGGAAGAGGTCCAGAGAAGGTTTTAAGGGTTGAAAAATCAGCAGGAATTAGCCAGTGAAATAGTTAACTGAGGAATTTCAACTTTATTGTTTGGCTAGGAAGAGCCCTATGTTAAGATTTGCATTTTGGAAACTAATTCTAACAACAAGTTGGAGAATGGATGAAAGAGCAAAACTAGATAAAAGAAGAAATAATAACTCCCATCGAAATCATTAGGTTGCTTTGTATGAAAATTAATTTCATTAATCCTGATTTATTTCTTATTTGTTATTTTCTAGCCACGCAATGGAAGGAGGTCAGAAGGTTACATTTAAAATGGTATGTACTTCCCAATTCAATCCAGTTTGAAAATTTCTGTCATTTTCAGATATTCACAAATTAAACTAAGCTCAGTATATTCCTATCACTTGATTGCCTGTGTACATTAATATTGTCTATACATATTACCATTATAGGGGCAGTGGGGGACTTATATGATGGAAAACATCAGTATTTTAGAGCCAGATTTGCCTTGCCCATGTCATGTGTTCCTTAGACTATGCCACAAGAGTCCCATTGGTTTTATAGACATTGGCCTGCCTTATCATTTATTGTGCAAGTAATATGTCAGGGATTGTGTCCTTCTCGTGGTAATCAGTGTCCACAAATAATGGGCCAGAACTTACAGATTGAATGTATTTCTGCCTCCCAAGTAACCTGTATTTGTTTATTTTTTTATTTATTTACGATAGTCACAGAGAGAGAGAGAGAGGCAGAGACATAGGCAGAGGGAGAAGCAGGCTCCATGCACCGGGAGCCTGATGTGGGACTCGATTCCGGGTCTCCAGGATCGCGCCCTGGGCCAAAGGCAGGGGCCAAACCGCTGCGCCACCCAGGGATCCCAGTAACCTGTATTTGAAGATTCCTTATAAGAGCTGTGGTTTACCACTTCTAAAGAACTAAGAAAATGTGGGAAGATATGAGAACATGACTTCTACTTTGGGACTCACAGAGTTTCCACAGCAAGGCTGGAGATATAGTAGATGTATGGCTGGCCCTACATATTTAATAATATGTTAATCCTGATATCTTATTGGGCTGTGAATTTTGAAATATATGTCTAGAACCCCAAATGCAGATTGATAAATCTAATATATTCTATTAATGTTATATGATCATAAATGCAGACTCTATGCTTAACATATTTTTGTAGATTTTTTTCATATCACTACCTTAACCCTTAAATACATAGTTAGCTTAAGAATATTAAAATTCTTAGTATTTTCTCATAGAAACAAAAATCAAAGAGCACTATTTCTAACTAATGAAGAAAATACCAAAAATTATACAAAGCTAGCAAATAAAGAGATAATAAATAAATGGTTCAACATTAGGAGGAACTGAGAACAAAAGGATAATGGAAAATAAAATAAAATAACATAATTAGCCTTCCCTAATTAAGAAAAAAAGAGATATACAAACACACATATATATGTTTGAATACATATATTTAAACATAAAAATATATAAACATACAAATGAAAATAAGGAAATTAAAACAGATATAGAAAAAATGGAAATCCTAAGACAGTACTTTGCAATCTCTGTGTTTATCAGTTTGAAAATCTGGATAAAATGGAGGATTGTCTAGTAAAGTAGGTACTACCAAAATGGACATCAGAAGAAATTAAAAAAAAAATCCTCTGAATAGAATAATGGCCATGGGGGAAAAAAAAAAGGAAAACATTACCTAGAACCCCCCCGCAAAAGTACTAGACCAATAGACTGAATTTTTACAGTTCAGAGATGGAAGAAAATCTCAAAGTATTTTTTATGAAGCCAGAAAATACTAATACCAAAACCTTATAAAAGTGATATAAGAAAGGAAACTGTAGGTCAATTCTGTTTATAAATATCAATGCAAAGATGTTAAAGAAATAATAAATTGTATTCAGCAGCATATTTTAAAAATTACATAACTCCATAGAAGTGAAGTTTGTTCCAACAGCTCAGGATGGTTCAACATTAGGAGGAACTAAGAACAGAAGGACAGGGATCCCTGGGTGGCGCAGCGGTTTGGCGCCTGCCTTTGGCCTGGGGCGTGATCCTGGAGACCCGGGATCAAATCCCACGTCGGGCTCCCGGTGCATGGAGCCTGCTTCTCCCTCTGCCTATGTCTCTGCTTCTCTCTCTCTCTCTCTGTGTGACTATCATAAAAAAAAAAAAAAAAAAAAAGAACAGAAGGACAATGGAAAAGAAGCTATCTTTTATACTATTACAAATGTAGAGACATTTACAAAAGTGGACAAAAAACAGCTTAACACTAGATGAAAAAAATGCCTGTGCTTGTAACACCAAACCAAGTGGTAGAGTGCTCACAAATGTGAAATGGAATTTAATCTGTGACTTTGTTAATTTAGTAAAACTTTCTTTCTGATTGAGGGAAATATCTTTATTTGGATTGTTTTCAAGATTGAGGCTTACACAGACTAACTCACTCAGGATTTCATTTTATTTTGTCAATAGTGAAATGGTTCAATAATCATTTTTTTCTTTGTTTTTCTCATCTTATTATCTGAGGTCTTACTCTGTCCTGATGACTTATATTTACTTGGAAAATGGTTAGACATAAAATAGGATGATTTAATTGCAGATATAAAAGGAAATAAATACATGAGGAGTAACCGCAACTTTTGAAATATTTTATTCATAGATCTTATTGGCATCAATGAATTCTAGGAAACCACTTTTATATAGTTAAATACTGTAAAATTTTGGAAAATATGGACATATAAAATAAGTGTTCTATCGGGGAGAGATGAATAGCTGAAAATATACAGACTGAAGAATAGCTGAGAAATATCTCTGATGTCAGTTTTATCATACATGGAGAAATATTTATAGGAATGTCTATATACCAACATTGCATATGAACCTTCACATACTTACTTACACTTGACTCTAACTTTAATTTTTCTTTTTATACAGGATACCAACTATTTTCTGCAGAAGCGGCACCAGAGAATGCAAAATGTTGACATTCTCTTTTCTTCTCAGAAACAATCCTTGCTAAACTTACCATGTTTGAGAATCCATGTGTTGTAAACATTCCCAATAAAAGCCGGTTGAGATTATAAATGCTTAATTTGTTGACGGTTTTAAAAACATCTTAAAATATTTTTTCTTATGTAATAAAGCTGTAAATAATGATGTTCCTTAGATCCCTGTAGCTTTCGACAATACAGTTGACCCTTGAACAACACAGGTTTGAACTGCAAGATTCACTTATACATGAACTTTTTTCAAAAAATACAGTACAACACTGTAAATGTATTTTCTCTTATTTTTAAAAAGATTTTATTTATGTTATTTATGTATTTTCAGAGAGAGAGCACACACACACACAATCAGGGACAGGGGCAGAGGGAGAGAGAATCTCAAGCAGACTCCCTGCTGAGTAGGGAGCCCAAGTTGGGGCTCAAACCCATAACCACAAGATCATGACCTGAGCCAAAATCAAGAATTGAAGGAACACTCAACTGACTGAGCCACCCAGGCACCTTTATTTCTTCTTGTTATTTTTTAAATAACATTTTATTCTTTTTAGCTTACCTTATTGTAAGAATACAGCATATAACACACATAAAATACAAAATATGTGCTCATCAACTATGTTATTGGTAAGGCTTCTGATCAATCATGGGCTATTAGCAGTTAAGTTTGGGAAATTTTGACTGTGTAGGGGATCCCCTTAACCCCTGTGTTGTTCAGGATCAACCATACTGACACACATGCTCCAAAGTCTAACTAAAATAGTTTATTAAAACTCAACTCTCTTCTGAGTGACTTTAATAAAAATATTTTAGTTCACCCTATTTGGATTTCATCAATGACAAATCACCAGCACTTATGAATACCATAGTGTCCAGGAGCTAACTACCTTCAGCCATGATCCATCCAAATAGTCCAATAAGCAAGTTCTGATTTATCTACCATAAAAGACATGTCCAACTGCTACAAACATATCAAGGGGTTAGCTTTTTCTACCAACTAGAAGTGTTCAATTTATCTTAAAATAAGTCGTTTCACTGAACAACATCTGAAAGGCAACTAGTCTCGTCCATTACCAGAAAGAAAATCTCACGAACACACTTGGAAAACTTTTTACATCAAATCAGTGTTTATTGGACACAGAATTAATCTCAGATGGATACTGAGATCATCTCCCTTCAGGTTCCCCGGCGTTTTTCCCTTCTGATGCCCTTCCTGGATAATCTCCACCAGCAAGCAGGCTGGCTGATTAGAGGAGGTTGGCTCTAGAATGAGTAGGTTTGGGTCTTAAATTCTTCAGGGTAGAGTACCTCACAAAGCTTTATCTTACTGATGCCAACTAAAAATTATAGCTTAAATTATGCCTTTTACTAATAAAATCCCTTAATTTCACTTCTTGTCAACCTGCACAAAGAACATAAGAAAGAACAGAAGAAGACCAAAAAAAATACATTATTTAAAAAATGAATTGCTTTGAAAGATGGGGGGCTTGAGAGGATTGAGGGCCTTCTGCTCTAAAGCCACAAATACATAGGGCAACATTAGCTAGTGCTACACACAGTAGTAATTCAACTAGCTTAGGTTTTAGATTGTCAAAATAAAAAGGAGTCAAATATTAATTTAAGAAGTAATTTCCAGGGCTTCTCAGAAATACAGAGAGTCTTAGGTCATGTACATTTTTCAAGGTTCCCAGGATATTAAAAAGAAGAAGAAGAAGAAGAAGAAGAAGAAGAAGAAGAAGAAGAAGAAGAAGAAGAAGAAGAAGAGGGAGGGGGAGGGGCAGGAGGAGGAGGAGAAGGAGGAGGAGGGGGAGGAGGAGGAGAAGAAGAAAAAACGACCAAAACATGGTTACAAAAATTGTGGGATGTTTAAAAATATTTTATATTTAGTAAGTTAGTTCATATTCTATATACCAACACAATAAAATATATAGGTTGCCAGGAGTACAAGATTTGTATTAAATATTAAATGGGCATTACACATGAAGTGGTCCAACACTGAACCCAAGTTTAAAATTGTGTCACTTGGGACACCTGGGTGGTTCAGTCAATTAATTAAGTATCTGCCTTTGGCTCAGGTCATGATCTCTGGGCCCTTGGATCAAGCCTCCCATCAGGCTCCCTGCTGGGGGGGGGGTGCTGCTTCTCCCTCTGCCCCTCCCCCTGCTCATGCTTGCACACTCTCTCTTTCTGAAATAAAACCTTTAAAAAATAAATAAAATTGTATCACTAAAAACATTTTTTTTCTTCTTTTCCAAATCCTATCAGTATATCTCTGTGACCATGTATAACCTTACTTGGTGATGATATCAAATGTTTTCTTCAGGTTCCTGGCAAGCTCCCAGTAAACATCCTTTCCTTAACCTAACCACCAAGGAACCGGACTGTCTAGGTTTCCTATCTAAAGCCAGAGCTCTTATCTTCTAAGGCAGTGGGTTTTTAAGATGGGGGTGGAGCACTTTTTGACAATCTGATGAAAGCTCTGTCCTAAACCCCCAACCAACAAATGTACACCTACAACACGTGTACAACTGGGGAGTTTTGGGTGGGAGATTCCCTAAAATCCATCCAAATATAGGCTATGGGCTCCAGGTTAAGAAGCCATCCTCTGGGGACACCTGGATGGCTCAGTGGTTGAGTGTCTGCCTTTGACTCAAATCCTGATCCCTGGGTGTTGGGATCCGGGTATTGGGATCCCATCTCACATTGGGACAAAAAAAAAAAAAAGAGAGGGAGGCCTTTTTAGATATTTTTATGTGACACAATAGTTTAAGGAGACTGTAAATATTTTTTTGACTATAAATATTTGTTTAATTACCTGAGAATTCAAGGACGCTGATAAGTAATGTACCTCAAAGTGAACCAATATATTAAAGATCTTAGGGGCACCTGGGTGGCTCAGCGGTTGAGGGTCTGCCTTTGGCTCAGGGCGTGATCCTGGGGTCCTGGGATCGAGTCCCCCACCGGGCTCCCCACAGGGAGCCTGCCCCTCTCTCCATGTCTCTCATGAATAAATAAATAAAATTGAATGAATGAATGAATGAATGAATGAATGAATGAATAAATAAATAAATAAATAAATAAATAAATAAATAAATAAATAAATAAATAAATCTTAAAGAAAGAAAGAGAAAAAAGCATCCCACCCCTGGAGGGCTCTCTCCCCTGGATTTTGTTATTTCTCGGTGAAGACAGGACTCAGGGGTCGAAGGGTGCCGGAGGCTCTGAAACAACGTGCTGACAGGAGGGAAGGCTGGCGGAACAGGAGCACCTGCCCCGGGCGCCGACAGGTGCGGCACCCCCTAGAAGGGACGGCGGGCGGCGGCCGCACCGCAGCAACCCCCGGGCCGCGCCTCCACGTTGCCTGGCAACAGCGCCGCGCCAGGTGCGGGGGCCGAGGCCGGGTTCGCCCCTCGCGCTCCCCGCGGGCGGTGGAAACCGCTGGGCCCGCGGCCCGCTCGCCTCCCCCTGGAAGCCGACTTCGGGGTGCGGGTGAGGCGTCCTCCCCCGGCCGCTGGACGACGCTGGCTCGCGAGGGCGAAGGGGAGCACCATGCAGGTGGGCAGCCTGGGGAACCGCCGGCTGGGCCTGGAGTGGGGGGCACCCAGGGGGTGCGCAGCCCACATTTGTTCTCGTACGAGCTCAGTGTTGCCTGCGGCTCCTTGAGGTTTGGGGCTGTCCGACTTGAGCCCCCCGAGAACACCAAATCCACACGCAAGACTTCGGCTGGGCCTGGGGGAGCGTTCGGAGGGTCGAGGGCCGGGTTTCACACCTGCGCCCTGGAAGCCTTCTGCTGCCCTACTTCTGACTTGAGAAACAGGCCAGCGACGGTAGCCCGGGTGTCATTCAATTGCAGTATTCTGCTCTCCTGCTTTAAAAAATAATAATAAAATAAAAAATTAAAAAAATATCAGAATGGACACCCAGGAGCTGCATCTGTCTTGAGAGAGACCAGCTGTCCCTGGAGTTTCTCCCACCTGACTGCAAAAGCTCAGCTAGACTTCCAGGTGTTCCTTAGAGGGCTGCTCCTCTGTCTAAAGCTTCCTTACTAGCCGGAAGCCTGTGCCTCTGTTTCTTCTTTTATCAGAGTAAAATTCTCACTTTCTGACTTTCAGAAACTGCTGCTTTCCCCCTGCTCCCCCAAATGAAAACTGTGATTTTTTTCTTGTTTTACATATTTATTTTTTACTGTATATACTGTATAATTTACTAGGATATTTTGAATATAAATCACATGTAATTTTTAATGGATAGTCTTTGTGTGTCAATTATAGATTCCTAGCAAATACATTTTCTCCCATCTGTAAAAACATTGCAAATTTGTCTGGATTTATGCCTCCTCTTTAAGAAATAGGTCAAAATATAATTGAGAGTGAAGTTAACGGCACATTAACCTTTGTTCATTTATTCATTGATTTATTCAACAGCCAGTTTATTCAGTGTTTATGTTTAGTTACCAATTTCTTCTAAAAGAGCTTACTATGAGGGAGAGAGAGTGGTAACTATTTGTGGCATGATAAATGCCATAATAGTTTTAACAAATAGATCTTGGTACCTATTTCTAGTAGATAAAATTTCATAGTAATTTCTAAAAATGAAGGAAAGCATAGACTGTAGAGCATTTACTGTTATATTCCATTGCAATGAACTCCTACATCAGTTAAGGAAGAACAGAGAAGGTATAAATAAAACCATAAGAATGTGGTATCATGAATATCAAGAAGGACCATTTTAGCAAGAAAGAATGACAAAGTCTCTCCCATTCTGCTTAAGAGATCAAATACAATGAATATCCACTGAAATGAACAACATGGAGCTCATAGGTGACATTAGCTAGAACATTTTTGAAAGTATTGGAAGCAACTTGGGAGTGGATTGAAGAGTTAATGGGAGGTGGGAGTACTTACAGCTTAGGTAGACAATTGTGTCAAGAAGTTTAACTATGGAGGAGAAAAGAGAAGATGGTAGGGGATGTCAAGTGCAGAAGGAGTTTTTTAAAAAAGGTAGTGCTGGATTTCTGAGATAGTGAACTACTCTCCTGCTTCATACAAGTAAAAATGCTGGCTAACATGTAAAACACATTTCTTTAAAAGCATCAAAGGGATGACTTGATAGTAAGAAACTATGAGACCAAATTTGAAGGGAAATTGGAAAACCACACAAATGGATTTCCACAATTCCAAAGCCACTGTTACCCTGAAGGCATTAGCAGTCTGTGTTTTGGTCCTGGGTATAATCACAGGGTGAAAGGAACCAAAGGGGTATGGTCCACCAAACGATGGAAAGTTAGTAGGAACAAAAGATAATTTCATGTCTAGGGGAATTCAGGGAAGGGTGTCTTGATGCTAGTGGAATAGGGGAGAAAAAGAAAAAGAATAATACCTATCCCCAAGAAGTTGTGGCCCAAGGCAACTCTCATATAGATTACGACCTAGGGCATATTGTCGGGGGTCCAGCAAGCCTTAAATTTGATATATATTAGTTATAGATTTAGTGCCCATAAATGCCAGGAAGAAATTTAAAAATCCTCTGTGTTGGAAGATGTCTTTATCTTAGGGCTCAAAGAATTGCCTTAGATAAGTTCCCAAGGATAGGAAACAGAAATCAATGAAAAGTAACCAAGCACACAAGGAAACAGGTCACTATGAATGTGAACCAACAGGAGACTTTGTTAGAATGATCAGAAACAGGTTATAAAACAATTATGTTTATTAGTTTAAAAAAGTAAGACTAGATTGAAATTATCTGCAGGGAATAGTGAGCCAAAAAAATTGATGAAGACATATTTATACACTACAATGGATAATCCAAAAGAAAATTAAGAAAGCAATTCCCTGTATATTTGCATCAAAAAGAATCAGATACTTAGGAATCAATGTAACCAAAAAGGCAAAAGACTTGTACACTGAAAACTACAAAATACTGCTGAAAGAAATTAAAGAAGACATAAATAAGTAGAGAACAACCCATGTCCGTGGATTGGAAGACTTAAATTGTCAATATGTCAATACTTCCTAAAACAGTCTACAGATTCTGTGTAATCCCTACCAAAACCCCAATGACATTTTTTGGTAAAAAT
The DNA here is from genome assembly GCF_048164855.1 of Canis lupus baileyi. NCBI lineage: Eukaryota > Metazoa > Chordata > Mammalia > Carnivora > Canidae > Canis > Canis lupus. The sequence goes on along the minus strand of NC_132851.1, from coordinate 49,989,548 downwards.
AGAAAAACCCATCTTAAAATTCATATAAATCTTAGGAGACCCAACATACCTGAAAGTCTTTTAAACGGTGAACAAAATTGGAGGACCCAATTTCTGATTTCAAAATATATTGCAAAGCAGCAGTAAAACCATGTGGTACTGATAGAAAGACAGACATAATAAAGAAAAATGGAATAAAACAGAGAGCCCAGAAAGAAACCCTTACACACTGACCAAATGATTTGCAGCAAGCATGCTAAGACTATTTAAGCGAAAGGATAGTCTTTTGACAAATGGTGGTGGGAAAACTGGGTATCCACATCCAATGAATAAAGAAAAATTAACTGAAAAAGGATCAAAGACGTAGATGTAAGAACTAAAACTATAGAATACTTAGAAAAAAACATAGGGGAAAATCACCATGACATAGGATTGGCAATGATTTCTTGGATATGACACCAAAAATATAGGCAAAACAAGTTAAAAATAGATAAATTGGACTTCACCAAAGCTTAAAACTTTTATGCATCAGAGGACATTGCTGTATCAATCAAGCAAAAATACAAACCACAAAATGGGAGAAAATATTTGTAAATTATATAATTGACAAAAGATTAATATTCATAATATATAAAGAGCTCTTAAAATTCAATATCAAAAAGACAAACCCTATTGAGCAGGGACCCTGATGCAGGGGCTTGATCCCAGGACCTCGGGCAGATATCCAACTGACTGAACCACCCAGGCACCCCTTATTTTGGCTTTAATGAAGAATTTGCTTTAAACAAAGGTACCACTGTGGTGGGGGATGGATAAACATTAAAAACTAAATATATTTTTTCTCTTAATTTCCTTAAAAGATATTATAATTTTTTAAGGCAGAAATTGTAACATTGTATTATAGATATTCAAATATATGTATGTAGATTATTAGTCTTGGCAAATATTTATCAATTTCATTAATCTTCTTTAAGAACCAAAGTGTTTTCTTAAATTCCAAATATATAATGATCTCTTAGTGATTTCTCTCCTTGGTCACTGTGCTCAAATCTGTGAGGCTTTATTCAATTTCTCAGCTTCTTGCCCTCTTCCAAAATTGATAGTTGATCCATAGGGAAAGGCTCCAAACATACAACTCCTCTCTGGGCCTCTTTCTTATCCAAGATCTTCTCCTGATAATTCTCTTCACTGCCTTGTTGATTCTCCAATGCTTTCAAATTTTACTAGATGTTTTCAGCAAAAGGCTTATATTCAAATTGTGTAGTCTACTAGTGCAGAACTCCTACTGATACTGATTTTTTATTGTTATAAGACATAGAAAAATAGGGATTGAAAAGAAAGAATAGAAAGGAAGATCTCATGGATAGGGAGACTGGTAAAAGACAAAGTGTGGATAGAAAAACAAAACTTTGGCCAAAGAATAGAATGAAGAGGAGAAATAAGATGGTACTTGTATTTGTTATTTATTGTTGCATAACGAAGTACCACAAACATGCTGTCTTAAAACAACATATTTATTGTCTCAGAGTTTTTTATGGGTCAAGGATCCAGTCATTGCTTAGCTGGACCTCTTCTCCAGAGTCTCCCACAAGGTTGCAATGGAAGTGTTAGCCAAAGCTGCAGTCTCATTTGAAGGTACAGCAGAGAAAGAATATACTTCTAAATTCACTTACATGGTATTTGGCAGAATTCAGTTTTTGGGGGGCTATATGACTAAAGACCTCAATTTCTAGCTGATTGCGGGTTATTCCCATAGTTCTCTCCATAGAGCGCCTCACAATATGGCAGCTTGCTTTATCAAAGCCAGCCAATGAGAAGAGTGCTGGCAAGACGGAAGCTACAATATTATGGAGTATAATCATAGAAATGACATTTCTTCATCTTTGCCATGTTCTGTTGGTTAGAAGCATGTCACAGTTCCCACCCATAATCAAGGAGAGAGGGCTATGGAGGGATGTGAATACCAGAATGTGGAGATCATTCAAAGTCATCAAATACTTTGCCACAGTATTCCTTCATGTATGTATAGTTCTCTCTTCTCCTGGAAGGAAATATCAGTGAAAATGGACATCAAACTAGAAAGATAAGAGTTAATATATTACAACTTCTGGAAAAGCAGCAAATAAAATATCAAATCCTAAGTTACAAAGAAAACAAGATTAACTTTCATAGAAAGAAACTATGATTAGACATAATTTAAACTATGGAAAACTTCCCAGCCTCTTCTAACATTTAACCTTAGAGTAAGAGCCCTCAAAGCTGTATAGTTGAAAAGAGAAACATGTTCACCTGGAGGTCTTAAATGCCTATGTAGAAAAATGGAACAGTATTTGTGTGCATGATGTGAATTCTATAGTCATCAGAGAATTTTCCATGATTTATGAGTTTACTTCATTAATATTTGATATATGTGTTCCAAATTGATTTTTTATTAAACATCTCGGTAACTTTGAGGGTAGAGGATGTATCCTATTTATCAAAGTATGTTACCACTAGTGCTGGGAAGTGAGGGAAAAGTAGGCCACTTTGTTCTATTCTTTGAAACTAATTATCTAGTTATCTATAGAGCTCATGAACAATTACGTGGTTGAAAATGCTATTATATATCAGTTTTGCATATACATATTAAAATGCACAGCTATATTAATAGATTTTCTATTTTTTTTCATAGGATCCAAATGAAGATACAGAATGGAATGAAATTTTAAGAGATTTTGGCATTCTTCCTCCAAAAGAAGAACCAAAAGATGAAATTGAAGAAATGGTTTTACGTTTACAGAAAGAAGCAATGGGTACAGTTATGCAGTTAGTGGGCTGGATGAAGGAGATAATGATAGTGAAAATATATTTCATAAACTGAGAGAAAGGATATTAGAAATCCTACCTACACTTTTGAAATGAGGATGCTAATACCTAAAATTTTAAATTCATGTGTCACATGTCACAAGCTGGTTAGTAACAGCTGAAATGTCCTGGTATCTAACCTAGTGAGCCTTTTCTCTACCATATTCCTCTATGCCATAGTTATCTTCCATTTTGATCAGGTATATAATATGTTTTATTTGTCAAGATTTTCAAGCACTTGGGAAATCTGAATTTATGGAGTCTAACTGATGTTCACATCTACTTTAAATGTAACTTGGTAATTCTGTGAACTTGGAGGGAGACTCACTTTAAACAAATCTGAAGCAGTCAGCCACAAAATACAGTTATATATTGGAGAACCTGCAACATTAAAGATATTCTTTATTTCCATTTATCTATATATTGTTTTTTCTATAAAGTAAAAAAATGGTTTTTAAATAATTCAATTATCTAAAATGTATTTTGTTTTAGTTAAGCCATATGAAAAAATGACTCTTGCACAGTTGAAGGAAGCTGAAGATGAATTTGATGAAGAGGATATGAGAGCTATTGAAATATATAGGTACAGTGATTTATTTGGGCAACTTACGAGTTTTTGAATAGAGAAATAGAATAAATGAATGAAGAATGAAACAAGAAAAAGCCCTATAGATTTTTAAAAGAAAAAAACTAATTTTTAGAACATTTTAGTTATTTTTAAAGATTTTATACATTCGAGAGATTATGAGCAGGGGTGGGGGACAGAGGAAAAGGGAGAAGCAAACTCCCTGCTAAGCAGGGAGCCTGATATGGTACTCAATCCCAGGACCCTGGGTTCATAACCTGAGCCAAAGTCAGAAGCTTAATTGATTGAGCCACCTAGGTGCTCCAAGAACATTTTAGTTCTAGTTTTTGTTTTTAAAGTAACCTCTATACCCAACATGAAGCTTGAACTCACAACCCTGAGATCAAGAGTCACATGGTCTACCAACTGAGCCAGCCAGGTGCCCCATTTAAGAACATTTTAAAACCAATTCACTTTATATAAGATGGAAATTTTTTTCTGGAATATTTTTAACTTTGCTTAAGTAAAAAACTATTCAATAATATACAATAGAACTTCATCAGATTACATTTAAGTAAAGTGGAAAACATCAATAAAAGACCAAAAAAAGCCACAGTTTTCCTTCTAGGATGATGTCTATCCTTTAATAAACAATTAGTTACCAGTCATAAATAAATTATTTTAGAAATTAGAACAGGTGCATATATTTTCCAACTTATCCTGATACTAAAGCCAAATAAAAAAAATTTAAAAACAATGTCATAGAAAAATACCTCTTATGAACATAGGCACAAAATTTTTAAACAAAATATTAGCAAGTTAGGTCCAGCGATTTAAAAAGAAGACATATACATCCTGATCAAGCAGGTTTGGCCCCAAGAATGCTTTGTTTTAACATAAAAATGGAAAAAAAAACAACAGGGAATTGAGTTAGAAGCAGCAATAGTCTGGTAGCAATGAGTACACCTAGCTCTTAGCTCTTGGTTTATACATGCTATTCTTTAATAACAGGAACCAGTGTTCCTTGGAAAACTGCTTCATTCTGCAGTATGAGTTGAGAAAGCACAATGTGAGTCTGGAGCATCTTGTACCAGAAAGTAAAGAAGTGCTAAAGAAAAATTGTTTTATAAAGGTATAGGAACCAAACTAAAGACCTGAAAATAGCCAGTGTTAGAACAACTTGAACAACAAAATAAATACTCATAATACTGATATAAATAAATAATACATGAACAAATTCAGAGAAAGTCACACCTCTTCCTCACTGAAAATTCCAATATATAAATGTTAGGTAGAATAAAGAAAAAAGAAAATCACCATCAGGTGTGCCTGGGTGGCTCAGTCAGTTAAGTGTCTACATTCAGCTCAGGTCATGATCCCAGGGTCCTGGGATCTAGCCTTGTATGAGGCTCCCTGCTCAGCAGGGAGTCTGCATCTCCCTCTCCCACTGCCCCTTCCCCTGGCTCATTCTCTCTCTCTCTCCCTCTCTCTCTCTCTCTCTCTCTCTCTCACACACACACACACACACATAAATAAAATCTTAAAAAAGAAAAAATCACCATTGGAAGACCAGAATAATAATCCCCCATTGGCCAGCTCTGCTGACAGATGCTGAAATGAGTGGGAAAGTTTAAATAGAAACAGGATATTTTCATAATCTGAAAGTTATCTCCCCCAAAATATTTAGTAATTATAATGGAGGAAATAGTAAGTCTACGATGTAGTTTTGGCAAATCCCATCTTATAGAAGTGACCAAGGTTAACATCACCAATAATTTATATTGACATCAAGTAACTCTTAATATCATGCACTGAGAAAGATATATTACCCACATAATATCCTTGTCGGTAATTCATAACCTCTGTCCAATTATAAAAATACATGAGAAAAACCCAAATTTGAGAGACTTTAGAAAAACAACTGACTAGGTTGACATCAGGAAAGATGGCAAGAGTAGAAAGCACCAGGAATCTATATTTCCACCTAGATAACTATTGTACTGGCAGAGACTGTCTCAAGTGACAGCTTTGGAACTCTGAAGTCGGTTTGAACACTTGCAGCTTCCAAGATAAAGTTTAACAGTAAGTTGTAGTTAGTGTTGATTGATTTCAGTCCTTAGAGTGGTAAGAGCTATACATCCCTTATACCCAGCCCCATGGTAGGCAACTGCTTGGACAGCAGCCTGTGTTTCTGGCACAGCTTGTTGGAGAGTGGACAATAAAGACTTTGTCCTCAATATCAAGGTTCTGTGTTCTGATTATGAATTGTTGCTTCTGAAGGTAGAAGGTAATAGGCACAAAGAGTGGTGTCAACTTTCACTGGCTCAGGTGGCTTCCAGAAGATTTAAAGGAGCTACATCTGTTTGTTTGTTTGTTTGTTTGTTTGTTATTTTGGACATTCAAAAACAACCATATAAATGAGGAATTTAGAAAGATTTGGGAAAGATGAAAACTCAGAAAAGACCTGAAACAACTTTAATGCTTTTACCTCAGGCTGATCTCTGATACAGAGACATATAATAATAAAACAATAAAAGAAATCATCAGAGGTGAGGGTCTGATTTCCAGAGTTACCACATTGTAAGAATCCAGTGTTCTTGTCAAAAAAAAAAAAAAAAAAAATCACAAGACATATGGAGGAACAGAAAAGTATGGCCTATTCAAAGAATAAACTAAATAGATACAAAAGACACCTGAGGAAGCCCAGATGTCAGACTTATTAGACAATGACATAGAACCAAAACTAAATTAAAGTTGCTTAAAGAGGGCAGCCCCGGTGGCGCAGCGGTTTAGTGCCGCCTGCAGCCCAGGGCATGATCCTGGAGACCCTGGATCGAGTCCCACATCGGGCTCTCTGTGTAGAGCCTGCTTCTCCCTCTGCCTGTGTCTCTGCCTCTCTCTCTCTCTCATGAATAAATAAATAAAATCTTAAAAAAAAATAAAGTTGCTTAAAGAGCTAAAGGAAGACATGGACAAAGACAGGAAAGGATCATATGAACAAAGTGAGAATAGCTATAAAGGGAGATAGAAATTATAAAAAAGAATGAAAAAGATGCTCTGAAACTTAAAAAGTACAATAAAAATTGAAGTGAAATAAAGAGGACTTCAAAAGCAGATTTGAACAAGCTGAAGAAAAAAATCAGCAAATTTGAAAATAAGACAATTGAAATGATTGAATCTGAGGAACAGAAGGATAAAAGAATGAAGAGAAGTGAACAGAGCCTAATTAGCCTTGTGGTACACTAAGTGAGCCAACTTATAAAAATCTCAGTGGAAGAAAAGAGAAAGAAGAGAATATTTGAAGAAATAATGCCTGCAAACTTACCAAATTTAAGGAGAATCATAAATTTATAAATCCAAGATACTCTATGAATTTCAGTACGATAAACTCAAAGAGACCCACACAAAGACACATCATAATCAACTATGAAAAAATAACAGAATCTTGAAATCAGTGAGAGAGAAGTGACTTGCCACATACAAGGAACATTTAATAAAACTATCAATTTCTCATCAGAAACGTTGGAGGCCGGAAGGCAATGAGTTGATATATTTAGAGTTCTGCAAAACGACAGCAATAACACATAAAACTGTCAACTGGGAATTATTCATTTGACAAAAGTATGCTACAAGAATGAAGGAGAAATGAAGACATTCCTAGATAAAAGATAAGTGAATTTGTTCCTACCAGAACTGCCCTAAGAAATTAGCTAAAAGGGTCCTTCCTGCTGAAATTAAAGGGCTCTAGATAGTAACTCAAAGCCTTCTGGTAAAGATAACTACATAAGTAAATATAAAAGAATTGCTCAAATTTTGGTTCTTAATTCTATTTTTTCCAGTATGATTTTTTTTTATTTTTATTTATTTATGATAATCACAGAGAGAGAGAGAGAGAGGCAGAGACATAGGCAGAGGGAGAAGCAGGCTCCATGCACCGGGAGCCTGAAGTGGGATTCGATCCTGGGTCTCCAGGATTGCACCCTGGGCCAAAGGCAGGTGCCAAACCACTGCGCCACCCAGGGATCCCTTTTCTGGTATGATTTAAAAGGCAAGTATATAAAACAACCAACAATTACAAGTTGATGTTAATGAACAGACAATACATAACAATGTAGTCTGTAACAGTAACAGTAAAAAAGAGGAGGGATGGAGGTGTATACCAGCAGAGTGTTTGTGTAGTATTGAAACTAAGTTGGAATTATTCACGGTAGGTCATTATAAGACATTAATTTTAATCCTTAAGGTAACCACTGAGAAAAAACTAAAAGAATACAGAAAAGAAGCAAATTAAAATGGCACATTATAAAAATCAAGTAAATACAAAAAGAAACAGTGATAGAATTGAGGGGAAAATGCACATGAGAAACACAGAAATGAGCTAAATGACAAAAGTAAGTCCTTTATTAGTAATTGCTTTGTCGTGTTGGTCCCAGCCTATTGATAGTGATGCTGTTGGCTAGGAATGCCTGAGGCATTCATCTGGGCCTGTATTATTCATATTTTTTGGCTAGACCAGCCTTGTGGTTCTTATTATTATTTTAGAGTGCACTTAAGCAAAAATCCCATCAGAAAGCAGTAAGGAAAAAGATGTATTACTCATAGGTCCTGGAAAATATGTGGCATGCCTGTGGGCCACAGAGCCAGATCATAGGTAGGGAGAGAGAATGCAGAGCTAGGCCTCTGCCTTTATTAGGATCCAATGGTAGCATGTTTAGGTTTCACAGGTATACTCTTTACTGGCTAATTTAGAGCATAAGAGCTGGAATTAGAGCATGGGAAGGGAAAGCTGGCCACTCAAGCAGTCCAGGTTATCCAAGGTTTTCTGAAAGAGGGCTCTTCATGGGTGGGGGCAGCCTAATTCCTTATCTGGTTGTTTTGCTAGTAGCTGTGTCATACAGCTGGCAATATGTTTTTCAAGATGTATATCTTTTTAAATGGATGCCTCAGCAATCAAAAGCTTAATGTCAGGCACTTACACTACAATTAAAAAGCTTCATGTCAGGCACTTAATATTGCCTAGTTTGAATGTATTTTAAATTAATCCAGTTGATCTCCAATTAAGGGCAGAAATTGGCAAAATGAATACGAAGAAACACAAGCCATGTCCTGAAAACCAAAGAAATCTTGAGAAAGAACAAAGTTGGAGGATTCAAACTTCCTGATATTAAAATGTACTACAAAGTGACAGTAATCAAAGCAATGTGACAGTGACATGAGAATAGACATACAGACCAATAGAATAGAATACAGAGCCTAGAAAGAAACCCTCACATGTATAGTCAAATGATTTTCAACAAGATCCCAAACCCTTTCAATGTTTTCAACAAATGGTACTGGAAAAACTGGATTTCTATATGTAGAAGAATAAAGTTGGACTCCTATCTCATAAACAAAAAATGACTCAAAGTGTATCAAAGACCTAAATGTAAGAACTAAAACTCTAAAGCTTTTTGAAGAAAACATGGAGAGGGGGAATGTCCATGACATTGGAATTGGCAATGATTTCCTGGAAATGACACCAAAAGCATAGGCAACAAAAGAAAAAATAGGAAAATTGGACGGTATCAAAATTTAAATTTTTTGTGCAAAAGGCACTATCAAGAGAGTGAAAAGAAAACCCACGAAATAGGAGAAGATATTTGCAAATTATATATATGATATGGGATTACTAACCAGAATGTATAAAGAATTCCTAGAACTCAACAACAAAAGACAAATAACCCATTAAAAAAACATGCAAAGGACTTGAATTGACATTTCTCCAAAGCAGATATACAAAAGGAAAATAAGTACATGAAAAGATGATCAACTTAATTAATCACTAGGGAAATGCAAATCAAAACCGTGAGATTTCACTTCATTCTTACTAGGGTGGTTATAATAAGACAGACAAGAGTTGATGAGTATGTGGAGAAATTGGAACCCTCATACATTGTTGGTGGGAATGTAAAATGGTGCACTGCTTTGAAAAATAGAATGGAATTTCCTCAAATATGAAACAGAATTACCATATGATCCAGAAATTACTGTGTGTATATATATGTATATATATACATATATATATATATAATATGATATTACTATCATAATAGCCCAAAAAGAACGTGAATGTCCATCAACTAACTGGGTGTTAGATAAACAAAGCGTGGTTCATCTGTACTATGGAATGTTATTCAGCCATGTAAAGAAATGTGGTACTGATACATGCTACATGATTGAACCCTGAAAATAAGTGAAAGCAACCAGTGACAGGCCACATTTTATATGATTCCATTTATATGAACTATCCCAGGATAAGAAAATCCATAGAGACAGAAAGTAGATTAATTAATAGGGCCTATAATGGGGGAATAGGGAATAACTACAGATGGAATTTCTTTAGGGCAGTAAAAATATTCTAGAATTAGGTAGTGATGATGGATGCATGACTTTGTGAATATTTAAAAAATTACTGAACTGTGGGTGCCTGGGTTGCTCAGTTGGTTGAGTATCTGACTCTTGTTTTCTGCTCAGGTCAGGGTCTCAGGGTTGTGGGAGGGAGCCCGGCATCAGGCTCTGCTCTGTGTTCAGCAAGAAGTCTGCTTTTCTCTCTCCTTCCACCCCTCCCCCTGCTCATGCTTTCCCTCTCTCTCTAAAATAAATAAATAACTCTTTTTTAACAAAATCACTGAATTGTATACTTTAAATAGTTGAATTTTATTGCACATGCATGCCTCACTTTCTTGTACTTCACTTTATTGCATTTTGCAGATTTGTATTTTTTACAAATTGGAAGTTTGTAGCAACCCTGTCTTGAGCAAGGTTTTGGTGCCATTTTTCTAAAACATTTACTCACTTCAGGACTGTCACATTTTCATAATTCTTGCAATATTTCAAACTTTTTTATTATTAAATTTGTTATCGTGATCTGTGATCAGTGATTAAGACTCCGAAAGCTTGGATGCGATTAGCATTTTTTAGCAATAAAGTATTTTTTTAAAAGATTTATTTATTTACTTAGAGAGAGAGAGAGAGAGAGGCAGAGACACAGGCAGAGGGAGAAGCAGGCTCCATGCAGGAAGCCCGATGTGGGACCCGATCCCGGGTCCCCAGGATCACACCCCAGGCTGCAGGAGGCGCCAAACCGCTGCGCCACCGGGGCTGCCCACAATAAAGTATTTTTTATTTGCTATTTATTTTTACCTTATGAAGGTATATATATATATATTGGGTTTTTTTGACATAATACTATTACACTCAATAGACTACAGTATAGTGTAAACATAACTTATACACAGTGGGAAATCAAAAAATTCCTTTGACTCGCTTTATTGTGATATTCACTTTATTGCAATGGTCTAGAACCAAACTCACAATATCTTTAAGATATGCTAATATATGAGTTATATTACAATTAAAATGTAAAGATCAAGGAGGAGCTGAAATCTTCATATGACCACTCTGGAAAACAGTTTGGCAATTTCTTACAAAGCCACACGTACATTTATTTTTTTATTTTTAAAGATTTTATTTATTTATTCATGAGAGAGAGAGAGGCGGAGACACAGACAGAGGGAGAAGCAGGCTTCATGCAGGGACGTGGGACCCTATCCGGGGACTCCAGGATCACGCCCTGGGCCAAAGGCAGGCGTCAAACCACTGAGCCACTCAGGGATCCCCCTACATTTAACATATAAATCAGCAATCACATTCCTGAGGGAATGGAAGATATATGTCAATATAAAGAATTGTACATGAATATTCACAATAGCTAAAAACAAGACAACCTAACAGTCCATCAATATGATGCATGTAAAATAAATGAAAAAGCAAATTGTAGTGTATTCATGAAATGGAATACTATTCTGTAAGAATAGAAAGCAAACTACTGATGGACACAATAACTAGTGAAATTCAAAAGCATTATACTAAATGAAAGAAGCTGAACCAGGAGAATATTTGACATATGATCATATGCATCATTTAAAAATATGATTTTTGATGAAATTATAAATTTCTAAAATTGATTCAAGTGATAGAGAAGCATAAGACAGAAGGTAGACTGCTTCCTAAAATTTGCTTTCTAGCTGATTTTTCTCTATTTTCAAGGCACAGATAATCTCTGTTTTTATAAGGATGGAGAGCTTACTAACTTATTGCATAAAACATTGTTATATTAACTGACAATATAACCCTGATTGTCACAATTAGACAAGGCTCATTCAGAAATGAAGTAAGACTCATGATTCTTAGGTTGGTAGGTCAAAATAACCATCCAACACTTTTAATAAAAAAATTATATTTCTCGTGTGAATTGACTTTATGATAATGCAACCAGCAAAATTCAGACTGTGGGAAATCTTGGACAAACAATCTGGTTTCCTTCAACAAAGAAATTGCTAGGGAAAAAAAGAGATGAAAAGGAATCTGTAGATTAAATGAGATTTAAGAGATATTAACAACATTTGTATAAATCTAATTTGGATCCTCATTTGAACAGACTTTTAAAAATGGAGACAGTACTCAATGCCACTGAACATTTGAAAATGGTTAATTTGGTAAATTTTATGTATGTTTTATGTATTTTAGAATAGGATTATTTGAACAATATCTAAATATATTAAGGAATTATCACTGTTTTAGGTGTGATTGAGCCATGTGAATTAAATGTTTTAAAGCCTTGTCTTTTGGAGCTATGTAATGAAATATTTACAGGTGAAATTACATGATGTCTTATATTTGCCTCAGAATAGCCCTTGAGATGGGAAGTTAATGGGGGTAGAAATGCAAGAGAATTGGCCACATATATATCTGGGGTCTTTTTACCTTTGTATATGTTAATAATATGTGTTCCTGGGAGCAACACCAAGGGGTAATATTCAGTAAATTTGGGTTGGATCTCAGGAATATGCCCATCTGTAGAACCTGCTATACCTAAAGGATTCTCATATAGAATGTCCACATGCCTTAACTTGAAAAACATTGCTTTAGACCAGTTTCACTTTTGAAACATAGATTCCAAAATCTTAAATACCATATTGGCAAATAAAACAGTATATTAAAATAATCGTATATAGTAAATAGAGTTTATTCAAGGAATGCAAAGATTATTCAAGGATAGCAATCCTACTAATGTAATAATTTGTGTCAGCAGAATTTATGGAGGTGATTAATCCTGCTGTAACCAGCAGCTATACAATCTCAGTGGTTTCAGAGTTCCTCATTCACAGGTGGTGCATGTCCTACAGTTCCCCTGAACAAGTCTCCTCTGGGTGATGATTAGGGATCTGGGCTTTTTTCCTCAGGTTCTTTTTGTCATGTCAGAATCCTTTCCCTCCAGGCTTTGAGACTAGGGAGATAGTGTAAGTGATAGCATAGGACATTTCAGGAGTGAGTCACAGAAATGCACATATCACTTTCACTCTTGTTTTATTGGACATAATCCAGGCTCCAGTTAGGCCTAACCTAACTGCAAGGGAAGCTGGCAAATGTAGTTTTCCCGTGAGCCCTGGAAGAGGAAGCACCTAACCAATCTCTGCCACAGAGATTAAAGAGAGGCACTAAATGTGGAAGTTCTCTCATTTGCATATTCCATATCAAAAGTCCAATTCTAATCGCCCCAAATTACAGCATTACTTTCATATTTCTGCTGTCACTTTGGATCTAAGGAAGAAAGGAACCTGTAGCCTTTCAAAAGTTGTGATTAACAAGGAAAAGGTCCATAGTCATCCTGATGGTGGTGACTTAAAGCAAATTCCTCAATTAAAGCCAAAACAAAAAGTTTTAAGACTTTTTTTTTTAAAGCAGTTTTACATTCGTAGAAAAACTGAGTGAAAGGTACAGAGATGTACGTGGGTGTATGAAGGTGTATGAAGGTAGAGCAAGTATATGTAGGTGAATGTGAAATTTTGAAGCAGCTTCTGTAGATTCACATGCAGTTGTAGGAAATAATACAGAGAAATCTTGTATACATTTTATCATTTCTTCCAATGGTACTGTTTTGCAAGATGGTAGTATAATAGCACAACTAAGATGTTGACACTGATAGAAGATACTTATATTATTCAGTTGCCCAGTTTTGCTTCTACTAATGTGTGTGTATATTTAGTTCTATACACTTTAACATTTAAATCATACAATTCAGTGATTTTTAGTATACTCACGGAGTTATGAAACTTTCACTACCATCTAATTCTAGGACATTTTCATCAACCCAAAAGAAATTCTGAACTTGTTAGTGTTCATTCCCCATCCCTCCCTAAAAATATATATATATACACACCAATATACCTCCTGCCCAGCACATTCCTCCCTCCATTATCAACACCTCCCACCAGAGTACTAGATTTACTATAATTGATGAACCCACATCAATACACCATAATCACCCAAAGTCCAGAGTGTACATTACAGTTCATTCTTAGTGTTGTATTTTCTATCAGCTTGGACAAATGTATAATGACATGTATCCATCATTATGGGATCATACAAAGTATTTTCACTGCCCTAAAAATTCTCCATGGTCTGCCTATTTACCAGCCTTCCCCTCCACCCCTCCAACCCCCCACTCCCTCCCCTGTTTACCAATCCCTGGCTACCACTGATATCTTTATTGTCTCCATAGTCTTGCCTTTTCCAGATTGTCATATAGTTGGGGTCACACAGCATGTAGCCTTCTCAAATTGGCTTCTTTGACTTAGTAATATGCATTTAAGATTCCTCTGTGTCTTATCATGGCTTGATAGCTCATTTCTTTTTAGCACTGACTAATAATACAGTATCTGGTTATACTGCAGCGTATCCATTCACTTATTGAAGTACATACATCTTTATTGCTTCCAAGTTTCGGCGATGATAAATAATATTAGAGCTGCTATAAACACCTGTGTGCAGGCTTCTGTGTGGACGCAGTTTTCATTCCTTTGGGTACTTACCTAGGAGCATGATAGCTGGGTCATATGGTGTTTAATTATATTAGAGACCTCCAAACTGTCTTCCAAAAGGTATACATTTTGCATTCCCTCTGGCAATGAATGAGAGTTCCTGTGATTTCACATCCTCTCAATCATTTGATGTCAGTGTTCTGGATTTTGACCCTTTTCATAGATACATAGTCGTCTCTTGTTTCAATTCATATTTCCCTGATGACATAGATGTAGGGCACCTTTTCATATGCTTCTTTGTCATCAATATATTCTTTCGTGGGTTGTCTGTTAAGGTCCTTGGCCCACTTTCAAATCAGGTTTTTTTTTTTTTTTATCATTAAGGTTTTAGAGTTCTGTGTATATTTTGGATAATAGTCCTTCATCAGATGTGTCTTCCACAAATATTTTCTTCCAGTTTTTGCAAAGGAGATAGGTCCCAGTAGACAACAGTTGCTGCAGTAGCTTTCTGATCTCCAGTGTAGGTTGATAGTAGGACACAACTGAAACAGTAGTTCCAGATTTCCCAGTTTCTGGATTGCAGCAGAGAAAGCTCTTTCCTTGGCAGGCCAGTTTTCAAGGTTGTTTTTGGAGTCATTCCTGGTAACTCAGCCTAAAGTCTTCATCTTTACATCAAGTGTGTAAAACACTTAATCCCCCAGATTAAGCTTCCTGCTATTTAAAAGTAGCTGGAGGGCTTTCTGTTTTTGTGACTGAATCCTAATAGATATGTTAGGTGAAGACTGCAGGCCATTGAACACTATGTCCCTTTCTATGGCAAAACCAAACCAGATTTCTGTGACTCTTCCTGCCCACTTCCACTGAAATAACAAGGGAAAATGAGGAGGAGAAGGTGCAGGAGTAGAGGAAGAAGTGAAATAGTTGACAGTCACACCATTAAGTAGGTGTGGTACCATCATTGGGACAAAAACTTTTTGACATTTTTGGTAGCTATAGCCAGTGAGATAAAATTGAAGCAATTAATGATAGTGATGCTAAATATTCATTGCAAACAAAATAGAGCTCCCAAAAGATTTTTGGAGTAACCATAAGTTATGGATATCTGGACCGGTAGAGGGAAAATTGAAGGACTTCAGTTTGAAACTTGTGAAAAAAACCTTTGATTTGGATTCCTATTCTTGGCAATTTCCTCTAGGCTTCATTTTGCTTGGTTTACTTTTTATGTAAAGTGAGTGGTTTTACCTAACATGTTTCTAATACATGAAGTAAGGACAGGGTGTTCTAAAATATACCCAGGATTTTGTATTAAATTCAGGTATGGTTATGCCAACAGAATAGGAGATATTTGCCATTTCAAAGATAGTTTATCATTCAGTTCTCAAGAGTAGCTGGCTTGCCCTACAATGCAAGGCCATAGAAGGAAGCACCAGAGTTGGCTAAGAGGCAGAAAAAGTGAGGTGATAGTATGGACATGACTCCTCATTGTGATTTCCAGGGAAAAGGCAAGTTACACAGAGTGAGCAGATTTAGGATTGGCTAGTTTGAATAATTTTGGCAGGCTCTGGACTGTAGGAGCTGTCTCCAGTTGTCTGATTCCTGGCACAGGAATGGTTAGGGAATAGGATTAGTGACTCTGGCCAGTAAAGGAGGTGGTTGAGGAACTGGGCTCTGGATTGGTTGGTTTGCTTTTAAGCAATGTTCTCTGCAGTGGGTATTTGCTATCTTTAGAAATTACCTAGCCCTGGGCAAAGCAGTCTCTCCAGGATTGGCAAGGTCCCAGATGCCAGAGCATCAATACAGAAAATAAGAAAACAGGGCCTGGCTGGCTCAGTTGGTAGAGCACATGATTCTTGATTTTGGGGTTGTGAGTTTGAGCCCCATGTTGGGTATGGAGACTACTTTAAAAATTTTTTTTAATTATGCAGAAAATAAGAAAATATAGCTAATACACAGAGAAAGAAAGGAGTACATACTCCCAGATAACTTAGAGATAGGGATCAGTAACTTTTAAGAAAGCAAGTGTATCAGAAACCATTTGAATTTGCTTCATGAATCCAAGCATTCGACAACTAAAAGCATGCAAATTCTGAGTTGTTTAACAAAATTTCAATGTTCTCTATGGATAAATAACGAAGTAACATTTATTAAATGCTCAAGGTGTGCTAGGCACCATCCAAAGAAATCTACATGTATTATCTCATTTAATCCCCAACAATCCTATGCAAGTAGGTATTAATATCATTCCCATTTGCACTTGGGGAACTGAAGCTTAGAGAAATTAAATACTTGCCTGCGATCATGCTGCTCGTAAGTGGGTGTTGGCATTTAAACACAGTTTAGTCTGACCTTAGAGTAATCACTCTTCTCACTCTACCACTTCTCTTCCTGCAATAAATTTATAACAAGTAATTACATATATTTGCAAAGGCTTTGGACTGAAGGTCAGCTCAGCATGATAGTTAAGAGCATGCAAAAAGGATAATAATAGTACTAACTTCATAAAGTTAAATTAGTTAATATAATGCACTTCCAGTGCTTGGCAACATAGTAAGCACTCAATAGATATTAGCTATTATTATTACTTCCTTAGTAAGTTTTTAACCTGTGTATGAGAATTTGTTGGCTCAATGTCTAAATAAACTCCCTATAGCTATGATTAAGACCTAGTCTTAAATAAAAATAAATTTAAAAGTCAATAGTTAACTCTTTATTCTTTGTAATACCTGTAACACAAATGCCTTTTATCAAAAGAGAAATTGGCATTATAAGACTATTAATAGTTATTGTCATTCTTGAAAGTGTTTGATATGTACTAGCATTACCTTCATTGCCCTAAATTGTTACTATAAATTGGAATGATCTGAAGACTATGACAATTTTCTTTTTTTCATTTCATTTTTTTAATTAGAGAAAAGCGGTTACAGGAATGGAAAGCTCTTAGGAAAAAACAAAAATTTGGGGAATTAAGAGAAATATCTGGAAATCAGTATGTGAATGAAGTCACAAACGCAGAAAAAGATGTATCAGTTGTAATTCATTTATACAGATCAAGGTAATTACCATAGTATTTTTGTAAAATGTTAATATACTAATGTTTTAAGATACTTATGTCTGGTTTTGAGATTTTACAAGCATATAACAAAGACTATTGAAGAAAAGGACATATTATGTATACAACATATATATATATCAAATATATATCAAGATATATATATCAAAAAACAGAAATCAACCAAGTAAATTTGAAGATCTAATTGGCTTTATCCAGTGATTAATGAATCAGGCAGCATTCTATTTGGCAGGTAGAGGGGAGCTCCAAGGAGTTGTACAAAATGGGAGGTTTTTATACCAAGGAGGATGAGACAGGAAGTCATTAGTAAAAGAAAAGAAAGGATTATTTCAGGCAAGGTCACCTTCTTTTAGGGGGAATGACAGGGGTGGGTGGGGGGGTGTTTCTTATTAGATGGATCCTATCACCTCATCTTCCTCTGGGGAATGGAGAGCCCATGTGACAGATTACCTTATTTGGAACTAACCAGAAAATTCCAGATTGACTGGCTGGCTCAGTCAGAAGAGCATTCAACTCTTGATCTCAGGGTTGTGAGTTTGAGCCCCATGTTGAATATAGAGATTACTTAAATAAATAAATAAACTTTAAAAAGAAAATTGAAAAATAACACTCTTTGGCAGTTAATTTTTTTTAACTTACAAAAAAATTTCAAACATACAGAAAAGTAGAAAGAATAATAAAAATGAACACTCTAAATGCCAGCCAGGTAGTTTCAACAATGAACATTTTGCCATTTTTATGTTTTGGGTTTTTTTTTTTTTTAAGATTTATTTATTTATTTGGAAGAGAGAGAACACAAAAGGAGAGGGAGAGGAAGAGGGAGAAGCAGACTTCCCACTGAGCAGAGAGCCTGACAGGGGGCTCCATCCCAGGACCCTGGGATCATGACCTAAGCCAAAGGCAGATGCTTAACTGACTGAGCCACCCAGGGGCTCCATGTTATGTTTTCATTTGTAGATACATAAATGTGTATATATTTGCAGAATCATTTCAAAGTAAATTACACACAGCATAAAGCTCTATAAAGTAAGTACTTTGGCCCACATCTTCAAAATATAAGGGTATTTTTTATATAACCACAATACTGTTTCCTCACCTAACAAAATTAGTAATAATTCCAAACTTAATAATTGGTGAAGGAGCCAGTCAAGGGTCACGCAGTGCATTTGGATATATCATGTCTCTTAAGTCTCTTTTAAGAGAACAATTCCCTGGTACTCTCCTATGCTCCCCAAACAGTTAATTTATAGTGCCTACTTGTACTAAGTATAACCCAAATGTCCCCAGGCCTTACCTGCCTGGTATATGACAATTGGGTTGAGTGGACATTCCCCCAAGTCCAAGCCCCAGAGACACTGCAAGCTCCCACAGTTTCACAAATCTCTCTAGCATTAGGTCCCAGCTACGCTGCCCGGGCTCTAAGCCAGTCCAGGAACAAAGGCCATCCCGGGGGCCCTCATCGTCTTCATCTCATTCTCTGAAGAAAAAATGTCTTCTCTCTCCAGGTGCTCACAGAAACTCTGTACAGAGCAATTTATGCAAATTAGAGCCCTGCTGTTTACCAGCTCATCAATTCCTCACACAAAGTTTGAGAGGACACCATGTCCTGTAAAAGAAGACATTACTGTTATTGTTACTAAAATGCTTGGTAATTATTTTTTGAGTAGCTTAAAGCCTTAAAAAGAATTGCTTCCCATTTTTCCTTTACCACTTATCTGGTGAAACCAATCTGTAAATGCTGCTGATTTGGTTTCTCACAAAGAAGTATGAGAGACACGTTTACAATAATGGAATCCGTGTGTGAGAAATGTTATGTACTAAAGTGGTTCACTGAATATCTTCTCTGGGACTCAGTATGATTAGCAGAATAAATGTTGGATCTGAGTGCCCTACCAGAGCATAAAATTACTTACTTTAATTCTAGAAGAATTATTAGATTTGACAAATAATTTTCAAAAATTCATGAGAGAGATTGAATGTGTTATAGTTTCAGCCAGGCTTTTTCATTTCCTTTGATGGACTCAAGGAATAAATATCTTTTTAAATAATATTTTAAGTATTTGTGACCTTCTCAGAAGATATTTTGAGAGGCAACCAATCTAAGATAATTATATGCAATAATCATTTTCTTGACATTAGGAAAATGTATTCATGTATTGGTATAAAACGCCCATTTGTGGGTTTTTTTTTAAGATTTTATTTATTTATTCATGAGAGACACACACACACACACACAGAGGCAGAGACACAGGCAGAGGGAGAAGCAGGCTCCATGCAGGGAGCCCAATGTGGGACTCGATCCTGGGTCTCCAGGATTATGCCCTGGGCTGCAGGCGATGCTAAACTGCTGAGCCACTCGGGCTGCCTTAAAACACCCAGTTGAAGAAAACTAATCTGTAATCAAATTTGTAAAACGGAAAATAATTATTTGTGTGACAATGGTCCTTAGAAAAGCCTAGTTTTTAATAATGGGTTGACTCATAACTTTTCATATTGCAAAATGGAGTATAACTATTAAACACATTTGGTTTTGTTTTTTTTTAATTTTTATTTATTTATGATAGTCACAGAGAGAGAGAGAGAGGCAGAGACACAGGCAGAGGGAGAAGCAGGCTCCATGCCTCCCACCGGGAGCCCGATGTGGGATTCGATCCCGGGTCTCCAGGATTGCGCCCTGGGCCAAAGGCAGGCGCTAAACCGCTGCACCACCCAGGGATCCCTGTTAAACACATTTGTATGTTTAGCTGCCTTCTATAAATGTATAGGAATACGTTTTAAAAGATTTTGTTTATTTATCTGAGAGAAAGAGAGAGAAAGAGCCCAAGCAGTGGGAAATGGAGAGGGAGAAGCAGACTTCCCACTGTGCAGAAAGCCTGATGCGGAGCTCCATCCCAGGACCCTGGGATCATGACCTGAGCCACAGGCAGACACTTAACTGACTGAGCCAGATGCTCCAAGAGTCTGTTCTTGAACTAGGTTCCTCTGTTCTGTAATTTTAATGTCTTTTTGCCATTAAAATTCTAGAACTGGGCTGACTCTTTATCCAAGTGAAGGCTCAGCTTGCCGAGTGTCCCCTAGGGGGATCTAATCATCCTGGGCCAGTGAACTTAGTGGCTGAGCTTCAGGTCAGCCTTGATTCTGATTTTATTCAATCTTACCCCTGGGCCCAAATTCCAATTTTGGCTTCTACATCATTCTTATGCCAAATGCATATTTTGAACCTCGAATACCATAACTAGGCCCTTATCTCATGTTCGATGTCAGAGGTCTCCCTTACAGTTTACAGTTCTTCTGGGGGTATATTCTGGCCCCTGAGCCCCTTACTAAATGTGTTCCCTTACCGCTTGCTGTCAAAATTGTTTTCAGGCAAACTATCTTCTCCCTGCACATAATCTGTTACACCACACTCTCTTAACTCTACACTTTTCACTATCACCACCAATGTCCACCTACCTGCCATTCACCCCATCTACCCCATAAGTGTCTGTCATTACCACTGATCTAGCTCTCCTTCTGACAGTAATGATGCAATTCCATTAAATTAGGTATTAGTGGATTCATTTTACCTATTTGAGGAAAACTGAAACTTACAAAGGCAATTTACATTGTTGCTTTGTGTGGAAAATTGATATTTATGTTAGGTGGCTCATGCTTTTCTAATATTACAATAGGTCACCCACTAAAATAAAACAGACTCTAGATTTGTAGCAGGTTGTAGTTATCAAAATAAATGGCATTCTATATTTTGAAATGTAAGTTAAACGTATAATGCATTTAATTAGTTTTTCTTAGTTTCTTCCACCATAAATTGATATATAACATCATCTAGTATTAAGAGGATTTCTGAAGATTTTGTAGATGGTGGAGATACAAAGCCATCACTATAGCAGAGAGAGACCCTCTCTGCTATAGATTAAACATAACAATACAGTGTTTTAGGTGCTAGAGTTGAATTTTATATAGTCCTGAAGAAGGGGTAGTACGTTTTATCCTTGGAGGAAGGAAGTCTGGAACTTTCTACAGAGTATGTAATTCCTGGTCTTGGCCTCAAAAAATAAGATTCCCCAAAGAGGAAGTAGACAGGATGAGGTGGGATGTGTTAGAGTGTACAGCTTAAAGAAAGATTACAGAAATAAGACAGCATCTTGCTTTAAGTAATGTGGTAGCAGACAAAGAGACCACAGAGAACCTTGAAAGCTACACAGAGGAGCCCAGACTTTATCCCAAAGACTGTGAAAAGCCACTTAGGGAGGGACTTTAAGCTTGAGAGCAGGGCAGTTGTTACATGGTGAGATTTTCATGCTGAGCTCCCTTTGTCAGCAAGGGTCAAGGATGAATTTGGGAAACTAAGACTGGAAACAGGTCATTTAGGACAATCTGATGGAGCTCAGTTGAGAAAGGAAAGGAGTAAGATAATGGAGAAAAAGAGGAGAGGTTAGTTAGGTATGAGATAAGGAAGTAGGAGCAACATGATTTGATTACCGATTAGATGTAGAGAAAAGGGAGATTTCTGGCCTCTGTGCCAAACTAAGAAAATACAGAAGAAATGTATAATATATACATATATACTTTTTTTTCTTTAAGGGAGGTGGGGACATGAAGTTCATCAGTGTTTTTTTGTTTTGTTTTGTTTTGTTTTTTTAGTTCATCAGTGTTTATATCAGAATGGATAAGATGGCACAGTGAAATGTGTCCAGTATAAGAGAGTCCAGGACACAATCACAAAGAACATCCACATTTGAGTCATAGACAGAAGAAGGAAGTCAAAGAAGTAAAAAGGAAATTAATAGAAAGTGTTATCACAGCAGCTCTTCTTGCCCACGGGTCCTGTCCCCGTGCTTTAATAAAACCACCTTTTTTTTTTTTTCCCCTGGGGAAAAAAGTGTTATCACAAAAGCCAATAAAAGGGAAAACCTTTCAAGAAAGGAAGTGAACAGAACATAGAGATTATTATTTTCCTTTCTTTTGGGGCTATGAACAAGAGAGAGTGGTTATTTGAAGGAGACATAGAGTTGTAAGTAACTCTTAAAAATTTAGTAACTTAAGTATATTTATAGAAAGTGGAGGAAACAAGAGGGAGAGCAAAATAACAAGCAGAGAAAGGTCCCATGGGAAATGTGTATGGGATAAAGTAAAGGATTGGCTCTGAAACAGTTTGATAAGGCTGTGAATGAGTGAGAGAGAAAAGGGACTAATTGAAGAGTGGGTATAT
This sequence comes from Canis lupus baileyi, assembly GCF_048164855.1. Classification (NCBI taxonomy): domain Eukaryota; kingdom Metazoa; phylum Chordata; class Mammalia; order Carnivora; family Canidae; genus Canis; species Canis lupus. The sequence goes on along the minus strand of NC_132851.1, from coordinate 49,967,016 downwards.
TGGGAGTCAAATGATAGCAGGAAGAATTGCAGGTTCTGGTCACACTTCCAATCAATTTTTTAAAAATTTATTAATCTCTCTACCCAACATGAGGTTTGAATTCATGATCCCAAGATCAAGAGTCGCATGTTCTTCCAACTGAGCCAACCAGGTGCCCCTTAAAGATCTGATAGCGAATAGTTCTAGATAATGGGAAATAGGATGCTTCATGGAGTGGGATGTCAAAGAAAAGTGTGGATGAGGTCAAGAAATTCAAGGAAATTTGAGATTAAAAAAAAGAAAGAAATTTGAGATAAGACACTTTGGATGTCATAATCTCATGTAAAAATAAGCCCAAGGTGGTGAAAAGAGTTGGAATCCTTTGTTTCAACTCAGAACTACTAAGGATTCCCTAGAAGTGTCCTGTCTTGTTTTGTTTTCCCTTAGTCCTGTAAACTAGGAACTAACTTGATTAAATTGATGCTAAGTCAGATGTGGTTAGCCTTAGTTATGCATCAAATTCCCATGGTAGCAAGCTTCACTCCCAGGCTATAATTGTGTTTACAATAAATATGGTAGGGCTCTGCAGTTTATCATTACTAAAAGTAAAAAGAGAAGATAAGAGTTTATATGCTGTTATATTAAAAGAATATCCAAAGAGGTGAACCTGGGTGGCTTAGTCGGTTAAGTACTGACTCTTGGTTTCTACCCAGGTCTTGGTCTCATGGGTCCTGGGATAGGGCTCTGTGCTCAGCTGGGAGTTGGCTTGAAGATGCTCTTTCTCTGCCCCTCCCCCCACTTAGCCCCCCCCCATTAATTAATTAAAAAAAGAATATCTAAAGATGTATTTTTGTCATGTAGATATTTCACTTAGTTCATTAGAGAGAAGTAGTGTGTTTTTAAAGATGTTGTGTACTGTTTCTCTTTTTAGCATCCCAATGTGTTTGTTGGTTAACCAGCATCTTAGTCTCCTAGCAAGAAAGTTTCCGGAAACTAAGTTTGTTAAAGCCATCGTGAACAGCTGTATTCAACACTACCATGACAATTGTCTACCAACAATTTTTGTTTATAAAAACGGTCAGATAGAAGGCAAATTCATTGGAATTATAGAATGTGGAGGGATAAATCTCAAGCTAGAAGGTAATAATACTATTTTAAAAATGTTTATTAAACAGGTGAAAACTTCCAAAAATTTACAAATATCGTGAAAGTTTATCTCCATAAAACATAAGGTATTTTCCCTCCCTTCTAATCTCTTCTTGTAGGCCTCCCGATTAATTTTCCTATAGTAATATGCTTCTTACAACATCTACTTGCTTAAATCCTTAAATGTTCCTTGTGGTCAAATAAGTTAAAAATACAGAATCTTCTGCTTAAGAATTTCAGCCTACCGATCCAACTGTATTACTGCAGAGACATCTTACTCATTTGTGCCTTTATTCTTGGTCTCATACTCATGCCCTGGACCCTAAATACCCTACCATTCTTTATTGTTCCTCCATATCCTGTTCCTTTGTGGTTCTCCTAGGTTTCCATTTCTCTAATTACGTGACTTTGGACCAATTCATAATCTTCCTCTTCTCTCCTAAATTTCTGTAGCATATTTTCTCTATAAAATTTATTTTTCACTTATCCACATACTATCTGATTTTATCAGTTAATTAATTCCCTTTATTTTCTTTTTCACAGTATGTAGCACAGCACTTTATAATTTTAATTTCTTTAGTAATTTTTATTTCCTGACCTCCTTCCAAGGCCATATCTAGTCATTTCTTGGAACTGCTTTAATCTATATTATTAAAATCTTTTTCTCACACCATGTTAAAGCCATTGAGCCTCATCCTTTTAATTAAACAAATTAATACGCAAGAGTACAAATAATAATATAGCAAACATTTATGTAATCGATTACTGTCGAAAATAACAAATGTGAACATTTCTTCATGTTTGCTTGAGCTATTTGTTTGTTGTTCAAATAAACATTACAGATATAGTTAAAGTTACCTATATTTTCTTCCTAGTCCCATTCCCCTTCCTATCTCTCAGCAGGCAATCATGATCATGAATATTGTGTTATCTGGTCCATGTTTTTTGTGGGTTTTTTGGGTATTTTTGGTATAAACAATTTTTTAAATTGTTGTAAAATACACATAACATGAAATTTACCATCTTAATCATTTAAAAATATATAATACAGTATTATTAACCATAGTTAACATGCTGTACATTACATACTCAGGACTTATTTGGCCATTTTTAAGTATACAGTTCAGCAGCATTAAGTAAATTCACACTGTTGTGCAGCCATCATCACTATCCATCTCTAGAACTCTTTCATCTTACATAACTGCACTCTATATCTACTGAACAATAGCTCCCTATTCCCTTCTCCTCCTCTGGTCTTGGTAACTACCATTCTACTTTCTGACTCCATGAATTGACTACTTTCAATATCTCATATGAATGAATCATACAGTATTTGTCCTTTTGTGACTGGCTTATTTCATTTGGCATAATGTCCTCAAGGTTCATTCATTTTATGGCATTTGTCGGAATCTCCTTCCTTTTTAAGGCTGAATAATATTCCATTTTATGTTTAGGCCATATTTTGTGTATCCATTCATCTGTCCATGGACACTTGGGTTGCTTCTACCTTTTGGCTTTTGTGAATCATGATGCTATGAACATAGATGTACAAATAATCTGTTCTAGTCCCAGTTTTCAATTCTTTTGGGCATATATTTGGAAGTAGAATTGCTGGATCATATAGTAATTCTATTTTAAGTTTTTGAGAGACAGCATTCTGTTTTGCATAGTAGCTGCCCCATTTTATGCTTCCATCAACAGTGCACAGGAATTCCAATTTCTCCACATCCTCATCAATATTTGTTTTCTGTGTATATATGCGTGTGTGTTGTAGTAACAATCCTAATGTATGTGAGGTATTTTCCCCACTGATTTTTAATGTTTCCTAATGTCATTTTTCATGGTTCCAAAACTGCTTCAATTTATTTTTGAAATTTCTATTGTCTATCCCTGAATCAATGTTTATTCCTATAGCTTTATTAACAAGCTAGTAGTCTTCAGTAGGGCAAATCTTTTCCAACATTTCACATAAATGTTGGAATTAGTCGACTTATATGAAAAATCCAGTTATTAGTCATTTTTATAGAGGAATTGTTGGAGACTTGATATGCAATAACAGTGGATGTTCCTATCCATGAATGAGCTGTATCTCATCATTTAACTTGGTCTTTTATGTATTTTGTGATTTTCCTCATAGATGTATAGATTACATTTTTTTAAAAGATGTTATTTGTTTCTTCATGAGAGACACACAGAGAGCAGAGACATGGGCAGAGGGAGAAGCAGGCTCCATGCAGGGAACCCCATGTAGGCCTCGATCCAGGATTCCCGGATCACACCCTGAGTTGAAGGCAGACACCCAACCTCTAAGCCACCCAGGCATCCCTATAGATTACATTTTGTAACATATTTTATAATTTTCCTCAAACGTGTGTTTTGTAATTTGCCTCATAAATGTTCTGTTCATCTATACTACACTTAGGAATAAATTTAACAAAATGATGAATTTGTAGGGATTGGAATATTTCGTTATCAGTTCAATTGGAATTTTGATTATCAGTTCAATTCTTTTGGTTTCTCCCTCGGGCATATTTTGGTGATTTATATGTTTGTTAAAATTTTCCCATTAAAGTTTTCAAATGTCTCAGCATAAGTTTTTCATAGTCTCATAGCCATATTAGAATCTACCTTGGCTATGCTCCATTTAAGTTGTTTATATGAATTGATTTCTTTCCTTTTGTGATTTTTTTTAAATTTTTTCCTTTTGTGATCTTTTTTGCCTGAGGTATATCTATTAGTTTCTTCAAAGAACAACCTTTTGATTTTATTGGTCACCTAAACTGATTTTGTTTTCCTACTTTTGCTAAATCTTTTCTTCATTATATTTCTCTTTCAGCTTTTCCTGGATTTACTTTATTTTTTTTCTAGCTGCTTCATTTGAACTTTTAAGACACTTATTTTCAGTCAATTTAAAATAAACATTTTAGCCATAATTTCTCCCTTTAAGTATAACTTTGCTGTATCCAATGTGTATTTTGTATTGCAGAACTTGAGTGGAAACTAGCAGAAGTTGGAGCAATACAGACTGATTTAGAAGAAAACCCCAAAAAAAGCATTGTAGATGTGATGGTATCTTCAATTAGAAACACTTCTATTTATGATGACACTAATAGTTCAAACAGTGATAATGATGATACCAAATAGAAATATTTAATAAATAGCTTCAAAGTATTTATATACTGAATGTTTTGTCATTCTTTATAATAATCAGAGATCAGAAAATTTTTAGATTTTCGTTTTTATATTAGAAGTATAGTTATACATCATTTCAAAAACTTTCAGGTATTTCAGAATATTTATTGCCTCCAACAAAGCCAGAATTTGTATTGAGCCCTTAATATTTTTCTGTGGTTTATCCTTTTTTGACTCATGTTGGATAAAAGCACAAAATATTACAAGTCCTCTGTGTTGCTTACTCCCAAAGAGGCCTATGAATGAAAATAATGAAAGATGACCATGAAATTTCACTTCAGTTACATCAATAGATATTTTTATTATCATTATTTTTTAAGTAGGCTCTACACCCAACATGGGGTTTGAACTCATGATCCTGAGATTGAGTCACATGCTCTACTGACTGAGCCACCCCTATATCGATAGATTTTTTTTTAAATTATTATTTTTTATTATTTTTTATTTCACTCAAGGCCCCTATTATTTAGGGGCCTTGAGTGAAAATACTTAAATTTATGACCATGCTTTTTTTTTTTTAATCTCTTGTTACAAAAAAGATTAACCACTCATTAGAAAAACGCAATTTAAGGATTCTGAAAAGTACATAGGAAACATCTGTACTCATTGTTTTTAATAGTTCTGTTATAAAGCAGAAAATTACTAAGTACTCTCACTGATGACTATAGAATCAGAAGTGTATGACATGTAGTTTCGAAATTAGGAGAAGTGAGACAAATATATTATAAGGCTTCCCCATGTTTTAATACTAATCACAGAAGACATCATCATGAAAAAGTATACAATATTAGGACACTGCAGAAGACCTACAGGCTGTTTTATCTTAGCTTAGTAATGAGCAGCACTCTTAAAGATGGTAAATCCAGCATGAAATAGTTCAGTAACAGGTTTTATTCTTCTACTTTGTTTGTATATACATGATGACTCATTATCATTCGGATTGTGGATATTCACTGATTTGTGAGAATCCATACTAAGTTTAAATGATTAAATTACAACAGTAAATTGGCGAGAATTGAGACATTTGACGTGGAGTCAAGAAAAGACTGCTGTTCTTGTCGGGGGTTGGATGGGGGAATAGGAATCAGAGGCTTTGGACAACGAGGAAGTGGGAGGCAGGTTAAATACAGATTTGAATATGGTAACAGGTAAGGTAAAAATCAAATGATCTAACTTGGCAAAGGATTAGGAAGATGTCTTCTGAGATGGCTAAGGGCTTTTGAAAACCTACATCTTAAAAAAAAAAAAAAAAAAAAAAAAACCTACATCTTGGGATGAAAGGATGGAAAATCGAGTTGCACAGATTTTTTTTAAATAGCATTATGCATACATAAGAGAAATAATAATCTATACCGGTTCAACTCCTGAAATTCTCTTTAACAAATGGATGGACATGTTTCTAGCTACAATAAAAGTTGTGGAAATGAAAAGCCATATTATAAAGTTAAAATATAACTTTAATACCATGTAATGTACATAAGTAACATTATTGCATCTCCAGTTAAAACCAAATGCAAAAAGTTCCAAGTGTAATCTTTTTTTAAAGTAAATACATATTTGTCTATTTTTCAAGTTAAAATTAACAGAGGAAGTATTAATAGTATTAATAGTAAGCTACCTGAATGAAAAGATATGTATTTCCCTTCTAACTCTTAACTCAGATCCACCAGGTGGCAGTAAGTTTTTATTCACAAGAACAGTTAACGAAGACTAATATTTATAAAAATCACAAAATTATAGCATATCATAATTAGGCTGGTTGTGATTCCAGTTGGTCTTTTTCAAATTATGTGTCCATGCGGACTTCCCCCCAATACACATTATTCTGGCAAGTTTGTGCCTGCCATTGCAGGTCAGTTCTACTTCCATATGCTATTTCATTTATACATTCTCACTTATAGTGAGAGTAGGGTATAAATACTTGTCAGAATGCTGAGAAATTAATATTTGTTTTCTGTTTTATTGAGTGATTTTTATTTAATGGGATATGTTTAAAATTCTTTTTTTTGAAGTTGCCAATATTCAATTGTTTTTGACCTACAAAAAAGGGATGATTTCATATATCTCAACCTAATATTTTTCTCTATTCCTTGCTGCCAACCATGCAATTCCCTTCCCTGCTTGACAGTGCCTTATTTGTCAAAGCGTAGTCCTGGAATTTGCAGCATTCCCAGAGGCTAGTTAGAAATCAGAATCTCAAGACCCATCCCAGACTAACTGAATTGGAATTTTTGTTTTAATGAGATCCTTAGGTGATTGAGCAGCACTTGGTATCAAACCCCTTAAATACATCTTCAGTGCATTCTTTAACTTTTCCTCTACATTCTTGGTTATTAAGAGTGATCATATTTCACTATTTGATTTCAGGTTGTCTCCCTTTTGTACTTTAAAACACACTACTAAGGCTAATGCTTGACAGGATTATAATCTGCTGCCTGCATTCATCATCTAGGATATAAAGATAATCCTAAAAATCTTCTTTTTAGCATGTTTTACCTTTTATCTCATGTATTCATTCATCCATTCATTCACCTCAGGCACTGAAACACATACTGCAAATTCAGTGGTGGACAAAACATAGTTCTTGCCTCTTGGAGTTTACCACATGCTGGTGAGGATGTTAGTTAATAAATAAGAAAACAAATATCAAACAAATATACATGTAACTTAAACGTGGTATTATGGAGGAAACAGTGGGCAAAATAGTAACCGTGAGTCCCAGGGGGTGGGGATGTAGCTGAGAGGTAGGAGAAACCTTTACTTAAAAATGAGGTAGGTAGAATTTTGAGACATGAGGACTGAGGAGACAGCCATGAGAAAAGGTAGGAGGGTGATCCAGGAAGGACACCTTTGGTATGTGCCAAAGCCAGAGAACAGAGATAGATTAGCAAGGAACTGAGGCAAGTTTCTATGTGGGAGTGTTATGGGAAAAGGAGAAAATGGAGAACATGAGGTGGGAGAGGTAGCAAGGGCTAGATCAAACAGGGGATAATGATTGTGATTAGGAATTTGCATGAAATGGGAAGCAAAGGTTTTCAAGTAGGAACATGATTTCATTCATATTTCCAAAAGAATATTCATGCTGCTCTTTATTTTTTTTTATTTTTTATTTTTTTATTTTTTTTTCATGCTGCTCTTTAAAGAATAGATTGAAAGGGCATTTGAGATACCCAAGAGGAGACAATTGGACATATGTGTATGGAGCCCAAAGGAGAGGTGTAGGCTGGAGTACAAATTTTGAAGTTGTTTCAACCATTCCTAGGGGCCCAACAACAAATTGTAAACATCTAAAACCACCATCCTTACTACTCAACCTTTATGTAGCACTTTATAAGTTACATTTGATCATCCTAATTCTGAGATTCCTCTATCTTTACAGATAAGTGCTCTGAAGCTCGGAAAATTAACTTGTTCAGCGTCTCTTAGTTTAGTATTACTCAGGATTTAAGCCCAGACCTTTGACTCCAAAGTCCGTAATACCACTCATATTATTGTACTTCCCTCTATTTTAAAGGTTCTAGAAACAGTATTAGTAATTAGCTAAACCATGGAGATTTCTAATAACAAAAAATCCCCACAAACTGTCCTTATATTCCCTATTACACATATCTTAGATTTCCTATGTTCCAATTCACTTTAAACTATAGTAGTGAAACTAGTAATGCCAATGAATGGCTGGATGAGAGAGGTATTATGAAAGGACAGACAGGACTTTGTAACTGATGGGACCCAAGAACTAAGGGAAGAATTTGAGCAAGAGACGTTAAGTATTACACAAAAGGAGATATCATTAATAATAACCAACACTTAGGGGTGCCTGGCTGGCTGAGTGGTTGGAGCATGTGACTCGATCTCAGAGTCATAAGTTGGAGCCCCATATTGGGTGTGGAACCTACTTAAAAAAAAATACTAGTCAAGAGAGATCTCTTATGTACCAGGTATTATTACACACACACATACATAACTACAACTATATATCTATATAGATCTGTATCTCTATATCTCAATTATCCCACGAGACAGGTTTTCTATTATCCTCATTTTATAGATGAGAAAACTGAAGAACAGGGAAATAACTTGCTCAAAGTCATGCAGATATTAAGTGGTGGGATTTTAAACAGGCAGTTTAGTTTCTGACTTTGTACACTTAACTCAGCTGTATTGTCTCTATCAAGATATCAACTAGGGGAATCAGTTGGAAATAAAACAGTATAGTGTATGAGGAGGAATTAACAGAATATTTAAATCATATATATAAATTGTGTTTAGGCTGGAGCCCTAAATCTGTGAAACTATGAGGCAAAATGTTTTAGGGAAAAGAATTGGGAAGTTGGAAGAGTTATTAGAAACATCTGATAGGGGGATCCCTGGGTGGCACAACGGTTTAGCGCCTGCCTTTGGCCCAGGGCGCGATCCTGGAGACCCGGGATCGAATCCCACGTCAGGCTCTCGGTGCATGGAGCCTGCTTCTCCTTCTGCCTGTGTCTCTGCCTCTCTCTTTCTCTCTGTGACTATCATAAATAAATAAAAATAAAAAAAATTAAAAAAAAAAGAAACATCTGATAGCTTTCTTAGAACAGATAAAATGTGAACTGAATTGTGGGAAATGTTCAAGAAGTGGCTGAGCAGAAAAACAGAGGATTATCAACAGGTCTTGGTAAATGATTAAATACAGAAAGAGAGAGGAAGGAGTCAAAGATGAACATGAGTTGATAGTAGCAACTAAGAGGACAATGGAACCATTAAAAGGGGCAAAGGTATTTTTGAAGATATGAACTCTAGATGATGTAGAACTGAGGAGGATCACTTTCTCTAGAAAAGATTATAAACATCCGTGTCATAAGGTGAAGCACTCAAACCCTCTGGTTTGGCTGCAACCTACCTTACTGGTATTAACTTTGCTTCCTCTCCTGCTACCAGCATCCCTTAGGATTCAGGATAGCAAGTGACAGAAAACTTCTCACTAGTTTAAGCAATAAAACACAAATATGAAAGAACTAATTTAACTGAAATTTCCAGTTATTTAGTCCACATTGAATTCTGGGCATCAAACGTATTCCCAGGCCGCATCTCCATCTTTCAATCTGCTTTTTTTCCATGTTGTCTTCTTTCTCAGAATAATCCCTAAGTGGAAGGATGGCTTCAGGCCTTCATTTTCCCAGATTTAAGTCCATTGGCAGAGAGCACCCTTCCTGGTAACCCCAGCCTAAGGCAGAGGATTAACTCAAATATGCTGTCCCTGTGGAGTCCTACCTACCCCAGCCCCGCGGACTGAGTGAATAGTTCCCCAAAGGAAATGATCAGAATTAAGGAATGAACGCTGAACAGACGAAAATATCTACTAAAATTCCCTTCTGCTATATAATGGAGTAGGTCAATAAATCCTTCTTTTCCCACTCTTGACAAGAAAAATGCTCAGATGAGGGATGAGGGCTAAGTTCCTTAATTACGATGTTTTCTCCTCTGGGCATACAGCGAGAATTTCAAATGCTTACTGGGGTGAATGTTACCTTGAAAGGCGCAGTTTATAGCTGAAAGGGTTGTGTACTTTTTTTCTGAAACAAGAAAAGTGGCTTCTATGCCAAATCCAAAGGACGTTCACTTAAAACATGAGAACGGCTAGAAACGAGGACTGCGCAGACGTCTTTTCCAATCATCTACAGCTACCGAGACGTGCTTTCCCACGTGGACCGAGTGTGTGTTTAAGTATCAAGGGAAGTAATTTCCCCTAAGGTAGGTAGGAAGTATTCTCACGTTTTTCTAGAAAGGGAAGCCTTGCAAATCTGGTCCCTGGCGTCCGCCCATGCTTCCTCCCCCACCCTTCGCCGGGCGGTCACCAGGCCTCCACCACCAGGCGCGGAGCCCCGGGGGACACACGCTGACCTCCCGACCCCCCGACCCCCCGCCACCCCGCGCCCCGGCCCCGGGGCCACATCCGCTGTCCGCAGGCCCGCGCACCCGTGGGGCGACCCGCGCCGCGCCCGGGATGCGCATCCACCTTCGCCAACCAGCTCTCCCCGCCCCGAGAGAGCAAACACGGGGGATGCCGCCGGGGAATGAGGGGGGGGAAGTCCCCCGCCAGCCAACACCCGGGGGAAAAAAATAAAATCTCCCCTGGTGCGCTGGCTACAAGAAGCCCTCCCGCCGCCGCCGCGCTCCCCGCAGGCCAAGCCGCCCGGACCCAAGGCCGCCCCCCGCCCGCCTCCCCCTCCGCCCGGCCCGGCCCCGCCCCGCCCCCCCGGCTTTCCAGTACTGAGCGCGAGGAAGTGGGCGCCGGGGAGCTCCCGGTTTCCCTCCGCCGACGGCGCAGACGCACGGCCCGAGGGCGCCCGGGATCCCCTCCGCGGCTCCGCGGCCCCGCGCCGCCTAACGGGCCAAGTCGCATGCGCGCCGAGCTGCGCCGGGGAAAGGGAGAGTGAGGGGAGGGGCGAGCGGCGAGCGGCGGCCGCCGGAGCCCGCGGGGGCCGCGGACGACGCATGCGCCGCCAGGGAGCGCAATCACGGGCCGCGCTCGCGGCTGCCGGCTCCGAGAGGAAACCCCGCGGGCGAGAGCGCGGAGGAAATCTGGCCGCCGACGCGTGCGCGCTCCCGGTGAGTGGCGCCCCGCCGGGTGGGCCCGGGGCTCCCGTCGGCCGGCCGCCCGCCTCGCCGGCGCATGCGCGCTCCCGGGGCCGGTGGAGGAGGGGAAGGGAAGGGAGGGGGAGGAGCGGGCGCCGTAGCGGTGCATTTTTTTGGAGGTAGGTGGGCGGGGGTGGGGAGGGAGGGGAGCGCCGCCCGCGGGCCCAGGTGCTGCGTGTGCCGGCCGCCGCGGGGTCGCCCGGACGCCGCCGGGGTCGCGGCTCCGAGTGGCCGCAGCCGGAGTCGGGGTGGGGGAGGGAAGGGGCCGGGGCCGCCGCCAGCCACACGGTGAGGGCGCGGGGAAGGGAGGGCGGGGGGCGGGGGCGCCGGGGGGCGGCGGCCCGGGCAGGGCCGGGCGGGAGCCGGAGCCCAAGTTCCCTGCCGGTGGCCCTGCTGTGCCCTTTCCCGGGAGTTGGGGTGGAGCCGCGCTCGGGTTGCGGGGCCCTCCGGGGCCGCTGGGGTTACCTGCGGGGCGGCGGCGGGGCCGGGGCTGGGGCCGGGGCCGGGGCCGGGGCCGGGGCCGGGGCTGGGGCCGGGGCGCGCGGCGGGCCGGGGGCGGGGGCCGGGGCCGGGGGCGGGGGCCCGGAGCGCGCGGCGGCGCTGGGGCCGGTTCCCGCGGCGGCGCGGCCGGGAAAGCCGCAGGCGCGGGGCCGGGAGGGCTTTCGCCGGGGACCCGCTAGGCCTTGTGACCCACTTTATTCCTGTCACAACTCGGGCACGTTTGGAGCGGCGCCCAATGGGGCGGCGGGGCGGCCAGCTCCTCGGGGAACCCCCGCCCTCCCGGCGCCCGGCCCGCGGTCGGAGCGGGCGGCCGCCGCCCGGGGGCTGGTTCCGTTAGGGGTCGGGGTTCCGGGGCTGCGGGCGGCGGGGCGCCCCGCTGTGCCCGCCGTCCCCGCCGTGCCCGCTGCGGCGGGGCGCCCGGGCCTCTCCGCCCGGTCCCGGCGCTCCGGCCCCCGGCGGGTCCTTCCTGCACGTAGCGCCGCAGAGCGGGGGACGCTCCTGAGTGTTTTCGCGGCGGGTAGAGGTCCTGTTGGTGACGCCGGGCTCCCGAAACATCCACGCCGCCGCCTCTGACCTGGCGCATCAGACAGCTCGGGTCAGGTGGTCGTTGCCTTGCTCTGGGGATGCCACGCAGGAGGAGGACTTTAGGGCTTACCAGCCTTTAAAAAAAAAAAAAAAATCAAAAAAAAATCCGATGTTTTCTTTTACAGCGAAGGCAGAGCACAAGAAGAAAGTTTTGCAGTCATTGGTGATATGACTATTACGCTGATCCCCCAAATCAAACTAAAGGTAACTTCACTTACTGCATTCTAACTGGTGGCTTTTGTTTTTGTAGTAAGAGAGTTGTGGGGTTTTTTGTTTTGGTTTGGTTTGGTTTGGTTTTGTGTTTTGCGCCTTCTTCACCTGCTTCACAAAACAAACGTCCCGAAAAGGATAAAACTTAGCTAATGAGTTGTTTTCTTGAAAGTCATCCCTTGGGACACCTCAAATCTGGTTTTTTGTTTTTGTTTTTTTATTTGTTTTGTGTTTTGCGCCTTCTTCACCTGCTTCACAAAACAAACGTCCCGAAAAGGATAAAACTTAGCTAATGAGTTGTTTTCTTGAAAGTCATCCCTTGGGACACCTCAAATCTGGTTTTTTGTTTTTGTTTTTTTATTTGTTTTGTGTTTTGCGCCTTCTTCACCTGCTTCACAAAACAAACGTCCCGAAAAGGATAAAACTTAGCTAATGAGTTGTTTTCTTGAAAGTCATTCCTTGGGACACCTCAAATCTGGTTTGTTTTTTAAGATCTTATGGGGGGGTGGGCAAGAGAGGGAAAGGAAACTAACTCAGGTAGTTATGTAGTTGGAAGGACAAGATGTCATTAAAGGTTAGGCAGGAGAAGGCAGATGAATGTTGTGGTGGAGCTAGTCTCGATCAGCCACGAGAAGAAAAATGAGGAAGCTTTTTGTGCACTGGCATGGAGAGCTCTCCAAAATATGTTATAAAGTGGGGGGAAAAAAAAGCAACCCCAACAAGGTGTAGGACAGTGTGAATAATGTGCTACTTTATGTGTAAAGATGTGGGGGAGGAATAAGAATATGAACTTGCGTTTGTTCTTCAATCATAAACTCTGGGAGGATACTGGGGAAGTAGTACCAGTGGGAGAGAGGGAGAAACTGTAGTGTCGATGAAGGGGGGTGGGAAGTGAGATGTATACTGCATGTGTCTTGGTATTCAAAAATTTTTGTGATGATGTTACAGATTCATAAACTAGGTTAAACAAAAATCCTCTTCAAAATGACTTGCTCTGTGGGTTTTGTCTGTTTGCCTGTCTCTGTTCCATTACTTGTGTTGATTTGGGCCATTTTCAGTATGATTTCTCTTACTGTTTTTTAGAAAAATGATATTGAAAGTTTAGAATAAGCTTGGCTCTTTCTCCTTTAATTTTTAAGATGCTAAATGTCACAGACTAACTCCTGCAGACGCTTAGTTGTATTTTGCCTTGCTTAGATATATAACGGCATTGTTTACATGGGGCATTATGGCTGGATTACGCAGTTTTCAAAGGATGGTTTTGTGTCCCCTTCCTCTTTTTTCAGGAGTCATAGTCATATGAAATTTTATTTTTCTTAACCACAGAGTTGTGATAATTGGAGAATATGAACACTCCATTACAATGATAATAGACCTGATTGTCTAGTAGTTTGCTTTTCAGACTGGGAAACTCTTTTCTCTTAAGGAAATCACATATGAACCTCAATGAAAATTTGTGAAGATAGTTCTTATGAAAAATTAAAGTTGAGATGCAGTGTATTTCTATTGGTGCAATAATGTAAAAGACTTTTTTGATTTATGGATTGCTGTAAAAATTGTGTGGGTTTTTTTTTTTTTTTTTTTTTTTAAAGCTTTGCCAGCCTAACCTTTATAATTAGGTTAAAATTGAAAAAGGGCTTTGTTAGAGTGGATATAATTTTGAGGGGAGGGTACTGAAACTCCCTCTGGTGGCAAATACTGTATAATCAAAGTAGTGAACCTTGAGTAGTGGGTGACAATTGCTTTGGGCATTTTTGTTACCAGTATTCCTTTTCATTTTGCAGGATAGGATAATTGCATTATTTCTGTTTGATCTGTAGGTCTGTAGTAGCCAAGCTTCTGCAAAATGGCATTTATTTTTCATTTGAAACCATGTGGGTTTATTAATCCATTTTAAAAATAGAATCATATTTCAGAATTTTACTTAATATTATTTTTAAAATTATAGAAGTAAATTGATGCTGATGAAAGATGAAAACAACACAATTTGTATCTAAGTGAAAACTTCCTTTGCATACCTAGACTTTTATTTCACATCCCTCCCCAGAGATAACTGCTGTTAACACTGTTGTATAACCACCTAGATCTTCTGTGTGTTTATAAACATGACTTTTTCATACCGAAAATTGAATTATCTCTTTTGTCCATTTGCCTCTGCTGTGGGCTCTTTTACTACCAACAGGGCAGGGAGACAACTTGGAGTATTTCAGAAAGTTTATAACATATGGTTTACTCCTTAGAACATACTCTTTTCACTTGTGAGGGGCCAGTCGGCTTGGAGTGCATTTACAGCTTGCAGTTAGATCATACTGGTGTGAGCTTTATCTGGTGTAGGTTGGATTCAGCTGAAAGAGTTGGATTCCTTGGATTCTAGGGTTTTCTTTGGGCTTTGACCTGGTCAGTAGTTCACAGGTTAAACTTTTTCTCCTGTTCTTGCAGACCACTAGGAACTCCTTAGATTACATGATGAGTTTCTTTGGGTCTTCTGAAGTGAATGTAGGCAGACTCTTAACTAAGAGACATTCATTCTTGAATGAAATCTAGCCTGTGAAGGGGAAAGGAGGAGAAGAGGCTTTTTGGTCTGACTTGTACTTAGCCTGACAGCAGACATGTCTCCTGACAGTGAATATGCACACCTCCACCCACCTCCTATCTCACCCTGCAAGAGAATACTACTTTTCTAATAATTCTTTTCAGGTGAAAGAGTGCAGAAAGTTAAGAGGATTAACCAAAACTAAATCTTTACTCAGCTATGTGAGATACACAGATGAAGTACCATCGACCCTGCCCTCTATGGGTTTGAAACCAAGTGTAATTAAAAGAGCACATGTGTAATGATTATTACACAAGATAGGAAATGATCAATTCCAGAAGAAAAATATACGTAAGGTTTATATAAGGATGAGGCTCTTTCCAGCCTTTTATTTTTACAGGATGGGGTTTGGAGAAATAATTTATATTCAACCTTTTAAATAGTTAAGAAAGGATAGAGCAAACTTAGAAAGCTCCAGTCTAAAAAAAGAAAGCTCCAGTCTTAGCCTTCAATGAATAAGGAAGTAAGGAGTTTAGTTGCATTGTTATAGCAGACGTTTATAAGACTAATTGATACTTGCTTTTTTTTTTTTTATAGTAGTACACAGGAAAGAGCCATTTGATGTTTAGTTTGATAATTATGATACAGCCTACATTAGGTTTCAGGATTGTTAGGAATATTAAGAAATTTAATTCTGTCAGTTGTTATCTACCATCTGATATGTCAGGCAGTGTCAGTATTAAAACTAAATTGTTTCTTTTTTCCTTTCCTGAAAGCACATATTTAATGTATTCTTCCCCCACAGTTTTACTTCTTGTGCTGTGTCAATTAAAATACATGTTGGCTGCAAATATCTTAAACAATGAAAACAATGAAAGCAAACAACATTGTGAAAAATTGAAGCTCTATATTACACCAAAATTACCTTTTATTGTTTTGTGTGTTTCCGTCCAATTCTTTGCAGATGCATAAATTTTTTCTTATAGGCATTGTACCAGTAAAGATTGCATTTTCCCTTTTATCAAGTCTAACATGCTAGATGAAGTTGTATGAATTCTATTTTAGAATAAAGCGTCAGAGTGATTTATTTCTTACTAATTGACTATAATTACTGTAATGGCATTTATATTTATAGGTTGCTTTTCAACCGTTTGTCAGTCTGTTAGTGTAACTTCTGTGAATTAGATGGATAGTGTACAGCTCTGTTAGTGTAACTTCTATGAATTAGATGGATAAGAGATTCCTGTTTTTCTCCATGTTTTTGGTTATGCAAATTTTAAATTACCTAAACCCATCCTCATAAGTATAGTGTTGTCTTTTTTTATTAATGTGTTTTAGGTGTGTATTTCACAGAGATGTAATTCTGCTATTTTAAGTCTTAGACTAAGTCAACAGAAATCACTTGTAAAAAATTTTTATTTTATTTAATTATTTATTCATAAAAAATACACAGAGAGAGAGGCAGAGGGAGAAGCAGGCTCCATGCAGGGAGCCCAATGTGGGACTCGACCCTGGGACTCCAGGATCACACCCTGGGCAGAAGGCAGTGCTAAACCGCTGAGCCACTGGGCTGCCCGTAAAAAAAATCTTTATGAATTGCTTTTGACCTGTGGTATACTGCTTAGGATGTGACTTACCTTTATTTTTCAGAAACATTTTAATTTCTACATTTATGAGGTCAAATAGTAATACAGAAATTCCCACTTTTTCAGAGTTCACATTTAATCAGGTACTTTAATTTTTAATTCTCACCTAGAATAGTGGAAAACAAAAATACAGGTTAGTTCATGTTAAGTGGTTTTGTATTTAAAGACAAAACAAAACAAATCACAGATGGGGGTTTTACTAGTAAAGACTAAACCATGTCCCTAGTTAAGAATTTGTTATTTGCATTAAAATATGACTTTAATGTAAATAATGCCTTTGTCTCTTTCTTAATCTCTTTCTCCCAGTTATAAAAATAGCACATCCCTAACATAGAAAATTTGGGAAACACAAAAAAGCATGAGTTAAATTTTTAATGTATTATTGGAAATTCCACCACAAAGAAGTGCCATTATTAACCTTCTGGAATATCTTCCAGCATTTTGTTTAGCCATTATATAAATATATGTGTACTTAGTAGAGGCTTAATGATGTTTACAAAATGGGCTCATAATGCACCTACCGTAGTGCAAATTATTCTATTCACTTACCAATAAATCCTGAACATCTTAATGTCAGTATTTTTCTACAACATTATTTTTAATGGTTGTAGACTACTCTTATCTTTTTGTGTGATCATTTACTAACTGATCTTTTTCAGTTGGACATTTAAGTTACCAATTTTTAAAATAATAGTGTCACTTTTGAATTAGAATTTAAATAGACTAATATTGAATTTGTATTACTACCCAGATTAAACTGAGCTTTTGTGCTTTGTGTTGAAAAAATATACCATAAGTATATAATAAATTATCTAATAATGATCCATAATAAAGTGAACCCAAGATTTTTATAATGTTATTTTATTCCTAAAGTATGTTTTACTTTGAATTGTATTAATCTAACTTTGCATTTTATGAGCGTAAATCTTTTGAATAACAGTATTCTAGAACAGGCTTTCTAAGTAGGGTGGGGAAGTAGTCTGTACACATTAAAATGAAGTTCAACAGAGAGGTTTTTTTGATTGCTCCAAAACACTTCCTTAAAAGGAAAATCTAAATACCAAGAAAGAATCCTTCATCACCCCCAAATTGACATTAGCTTTGTATAGGATTTCTGTGACATTTTATTCTACTCCTAGGTATATCTGTATCTTCCAGTTTAAGTTGGGGGGATAAACTAAGTTAAATTACTTTTAAGAGAAAATAGGTGAGCTCCTACTTAAAGTTCAATACGGTAATTTTTAGTATGTCTTCTCTTGTCTATTTTTGGAAGTTTCTCAGGTTTAATGAATATACTTTTGATAGTGACTCCTTTTTACTTTTTTCTCTAGCATGAAAGTAGAAGTTTTTAGTTTTATTTTCTCAGTGATGTGACCAGATAATTAAAATATCTGGTTTTATTCTAAGTAAAGCTTGTTTATTGCCTGAAACTTAATGACAAAGACAGCACTACTTTAACAAGGCCTTAATGACTTACATTGATAGCGTGGTGTGGTGATCACGAGAGCAAGGTTCCAGAGCTAGCCTGCTTGGGGCATTCAGATCCTGGCTTTACTGCTAGATGGCTGTAGGACCACCTCAATTTCTCATTTATAAAAGGAAGATAATACTAGTTTATAATATGATTTGAAGATTAAATGAGACAACACATGGAAATTACTTAGAACAAAGAGCATTATATTACATAGTTAAGTGGTCAATAAATGTTAGTGGTTATTCCGGTTTTGTTATTTTCAAAGTGTATACCAGACAGGGCTCTTACTCCCCCCCCCCCCCAATTTAAATATATTTAAAGAAGTTGCTTAGAGTTTAGTTTTTTGTTTTGTTTTGTTTTTTAAAGATTTTATTTATTCATGAGAGACACAGGAAGAGAGGCAGGGGGAGAAGCAGGCTCCTTGCAGGGAGCCTGACAAGGGACTCGATCCCAGGTCTCCAGGAACACACCCTGGGCTGAAGGCGGCGCTAAACTGCTGAGCCACCCAGGCTGCCCTTAGAGTTTAGTTTTTATGTAGAGTTTGGAGTGCTTCTCTTTTTATGTGACTTAGAATAATAAAGTTACTAGAACATATTTCCAAGATGCATGGTATTGTCTATTTCTTTGAAGTCCTTTGTCAAGTTTTGATTCATGAAAACTGGTAACTGGTTTTCTTCTGTGTTGAAACTTAGATTTTAGTTGAGGTAATATTAGAAAAAGTTATTTAGGAAACCCACAGATTAAAATGAAAAATGTTAGTACTTAAATTTTGTTTTACAACTTTATAATACAATGGAAAGATCAAAGATTTTTTATTAGAAGCAAGAAGTGAAGTGACCAAACCATTAGTGGGAAAATCTGTTTCCAACTCTTACCTGATAATTTTTGTCTCCATCAGAAATGGTGATAACATAATAATGTATTTATAATTATAAAGATTTCTTAGTTTCAAGATTAGACTTTTATTGCGTGAAGTAAGTTTATATTAACTTCTTTTTAGACTTGATCATTCTTTTTCTGTAGGTCTATAATCTTGTTGGAGCTGATCATTAAAATTTGTAAACTAATTTTTCTTTTGAAAATTGTTGTGATTTTTGTAAAAATGAGTCTTGTTCCTTAGAAAAGAATTAAGGTGCCAAAAATCACAAAGAAAATCTATGATGAAAAAAACCACCTAAAATCTCAGGGATGAGCCCAATTAAAAACTTTTCTCCCAGTATCTTCTGAGGCATTTGTGTGTGTGTGTTGCAATTTTATAGTAAGTGGAATATTTGTAGTTCTGTAAGCTTTTTTTTTTTTCATGTGTACTGGATGTCTTTGTGAATAAATACAGATTATCATTATTTTAATCGTGTTAGTTTTTTACTTTGAGTATTTAGTTAATTTTTTTTTTCTAAGTTTGCCACTACCATCAACTTTGACTTCTTGAATCATCTGCTTTGCATTCCTTTTTATCCCCCTGTTTTGCTTTCTTTTGAGTTAATAAGTCATTTTTATTCTGTTTTTCCTACTATTTGGTTGTGAGTTATATATTCTTATATTTTTAGTGGTTGTTCCAGAGATTATAACTAGTATACTTAATATTATAGTACAAATGACTGCTTCTACCATTCTGCAGTAATGCGAGTTTAATTTTTAACTCCTCCTCCAACCTTTTTGTATTATTATTGTTCTATATTTTATTTGTGCAGATTTTAAACTCCATATTTTAGACAGCCAATTTTTGTTAATACTTACTCTTTCTAGGTTTCTTCCTGTCTTTGTGTGCTTCTTTCTGGGATCATTTTCCTTTTGTTTGAATAGGTTCCTTTAGTATGTTTAATACTAATCTACCTACAGACAATGATTTTTTTTTTTTTGAGATAGTCTTAATTTCACATTCTTTTTTGAATTTTTTTTTTTTTTTTTTTTTTACTGAATATAGAAATCTAAGTTGGTAGTTATTTTTTTTCTTTATTAAAAAATGTTTTGATGTCTTCTGGCTTTTTATTGAAGTCCACTTCTAGTCTTATTGAAGGTAATTATTACCTTATAATCTTGCTGATAATCATTTATTTTTCTTTGACTACTTTTAAGACTTTCTCTTTTTAGTATTTTAGCTCTTTGACTATGATGTGTTGAGGTGTGGTTTTCTTTGTGTTTTGCTTTATGTTCATTCAGCTATTTGAATTAGTAGTTTGATGTCTTTTAATTTGAGGATATTCTGTTATTCCTCTTCAAATATTGCTTCTGTTTCCTTCCCCCTTTTTCAGATTCTCATTTAGACATGATATAAGTCAATGATTATGTTCCACACATCTCTTAAAATTTTTCTCAGTGTTTCATTTGAGTATCTTCTGTTGACCCTTCTTCCATTAGTAAAACTAGTTTCTCTTTTGTTGAAACTGATTTATTGTATTCTTAATTTTACATTGTAATTTTGAGTGTTAGAACAATTTAATTGTATTTTATAGATTTCTAATACTTGAGTTCTCTCGAATATACTGATTAGTTATTTAAATGTTTGTTGATTCCAATATCTGCATCATCTGTTCTGCTTATAGGATTTGTTTTTCTGTTGGTTATTGGTTGTGTGGTTGTATGTTTCCAGCTCTTCATATGCATGCTGAGTTTCTGAAGGAACTTGTCCATTTCATCTATGCTGTAGGATTTGTTGGTAATCTTATTATCTTTTAAATACAGAACCTATAGTTCTGTATTTAAAATTTATAAGATTTTAAATATATATTTTTATATATATTAAAATTTATTTAACATTTATAGTTAAATCTGCAATCTGTAGAGATTCAGTATCATTTTTGACTTGGGTAATCTGTATCTTTTTTTCACTTGATCAATCTGGCTAGAGATTTATTAATTTTATTAAGGTTCTCAAAGAAACTGCTTTAGGTTTAGCCAATTTTCTCGGTTTGTTGTTTATTTCCCACCTCTGTTCTGAACTTTATTATTTTCTTTAACTTTTTAGTTAAAGTTTAGTTTTTTAGTTTTAGTTTGTTTTCTGTTTCCAGTTTCTTTGGGTACAAGCTGAGGTCGTCGATTTCCTGTCTGCATTCCTCCCCTGTCCATCCCCAGGTGTGGTATAAACTTCCCTCTAAATATTGCCTACAGATTTTATATATATTTTTTTTTTTTCCATTTTCATTCAGCTCAAAATAGTCTCTGATCTGCTTTTTGATGTCATCTTTGACCAATAAATTATTTAGAAGTGTGTTAGTTTTTAGATAGTTGAGGATTTTCCAGAATTTAACTTAAAAACTTTCTGTTTTTAAGTTAGTTTCATTGTGATGAGAGGACATACTTTATTTTTTTTATTTTTTTAAAAGATTACTTATTTATTTATTCATGAGAGACACAGAGAGAGAGGCAGAGACACAGACAGAGGGAGAAGCAGGCTCCATGCAGGGAGCCCGATGTGGGACTCAATCCCAGGTCTCCAGGATCACGCCCTGGGCCAAAGGCAGGTGCTAAACCACTGAGCCACCCAGGGATCCGAGAGGACATACTTTACATGACTTGGAACTTTTAGTTATATTGAGATTTGTTTTATGGCTCAGAATTTAGTCTATCTTGGTAAAGGTTCCATGTGCATTTGAAAATGAATATATATCCTGCTGTTACTGGCTGATGTTATATAAATGTCAGGTCAAGTTGGTTGATTTATAAGTTTTTCTTGAATGCCAGACATTGTGATTAAAAACAAAATAAAGTAAACATTACTGAGTATGTTTTGTCAGGCAGGGTTCACTTTTTCTCCTAGGCAGGTAGAGTAGGGAGCCAATCATCTTAATTTATATGGAGGCTGGATTGCTATTTTAGTAATTTGATGATACTTTTCTTCTTATTTGCCTGTTTTGTACAGTGTGGACTTCCAGGACTTTCACTTCAAAGCCTGGTGGTCTTTGTCCTCTTAGCAGTGCCAAAGGTGGGAAATTTCACTTTGCTTTTCAGTTTTTCAGTTAACTATTTAGTCTTTTTACTCTATATAGTTTTAAAATTAAGCTGATGTCCTGGCAGAGATAGTAGCTTTGATCTTAAAAGTCCCTGCAGTCTTCCAGTTTTGTTACTCCAGCCCTTGTGTGAACACCAAAAGCTCTTTTGAGTTCTCTATCCTTTAGCATCAGTGTTCTGCACAGAAATTTGTTTTCAGCCTCCAGCCCATCCTCATAATCAGGAAATACCCAGGTTCTCTTGTTCTCCATCTTTCCACATCTTCTGCCTTAGAAGAATAGGATTTTTGTAACTTATTTAGCTTTTCTAGTTGTTCTCAGCAAGAATATAGGCCGGCTGTAAGCTATTCTATCTTACCTGGATGTGGACAACTTATTTTTTAAAGCTACACAGAATACTTAATTTCCATGAGCTATTTTGTGTTAAGTATTTTATTTTATTTTATTAAGATTTTATTTATTTATTCATGAGAGACGAGAGAGAGAGAGACAGGTAGGCAGAAACACAGGCAGAGGGAGAAGCAGGCTCCACTCAGGGAGCCTGACGTGGGACTCCACCCCGGGTCTCCAGAATCACAGCCCGGGCTGCAGGCGGCACTAAACCACTGCGCCACCGGGGCTGCCCCTTGTGTTCAGTATTTTATTATAAGGTAGTTGGATTTTAGTTTCTGACCTAGGTTACTCCTTAAAACTCAGCTTTATTTATATATGTTAAAATTCACAACGTTAAGTATACACGTTTTCACAGATGCATTCTTGTGCGTATCACCACAATCAAGATACAGAAAATTCTTATCATCCTGAAAAATTCTCTCTCCCCTGGCAACCACTGATCTGTTTTCTATTGATATAGTTTTGCCTTTTCTACAAATGTGATATAAAAGGAATCATACTATATGTTGTCTTCTGGGTCTGGCCTGCATTTAGTGTAATGCTTTTGATAATTCTTTGTCAATAGTTTCTTTCTTTTATGGCTGAATACTATTTCATTTTATGGAATATGAAATAGTTTTTTTATAATTGTCAGTTGGTAGACATTTGAATTGCTTCCAACTTTTGGCCTTGATGAACAAAACTGCTAAACATTTTGGACATGGGTTTTCACCTGGGCAGACATCTAGGAATGGAATTGCTGGGTTGCGTGTTTAGCTTTATAAGATACCATCAAACTGTTTTCTCAGGTGGCTGTATACTTACATCCTCCTCAGAAATGTATGAGTTTCCATTGCTACATTTTTGTCAACACTTGGTATTGTCACTGTTTTAAGTTTCAGCCATTTTAGTGGTTGTGTAATTGTATATCTCATTGTGGTTTCAATTTGCATTTTTCTTTTTCTTTTAAAGATTTTATTTATTTATTCACGAGAGATAGAGAGGGAGGCAGAGACACAGGCAGAAGGAGAAGCAGGCTTCCTGTGGGGAACATGATGTGGGACTTGATCCTGGGACCTCGGGATCACGCCCTGAGCCAAAGGCAGATGCTCAACCACTGAGCCACCCAGGTGTCCCTCAATTAGCATTTTTCTAATGACTAATGATATTGAGCGTGTTTTCATGTGCTTATTGGTCATTCCTATATTTTGTGAAGTGTCTGCTCAAATATTTTGACCATTTAGAAAAATGGGTTCCTTATGGAGACCTAAAAGATTGTTTTTCTCTAATATATTCTGATATGAAGTCCTTATCAGATGTTAGAATTGTGAAAGTTCCCTCCCAATCTGTGCCTTCCTTTATTTTCTTAATGGTGTCTTTGAAAAGTCTTACATTTTGATGAAATACGATATATCAGTTCTTTTATGCTTTAGGTTTTTTGTCTTCAAAGAAATATTTATCTACCTCTAGAGATTTTTCTCATGTTTCTTACAGAAGTTTTATAGTTTTAGCTTTTGTGTTTAAGTCTACGGTTCATTGTGATATATTGACTCTATAGATCAATTTAGAAAGAAATGACATCTTACTACTGAGTGTTTTGATCCACAAACACAGTATAACCTCTCCATTCATTTAGGCCTGTAGTTTCTCTCAGCATTGCTTTTATAGTTTTTTAATATCCTTTTAGTAGTGTACTTTATCTTGCTCATTCAGCAAGCCTTACTGAGCATCTAGTGTGTGCCAGATACCATTCTAGTTGCTGGTGTTACAGCAGCTGAACAAAGTAGGCAAAAAGTCCTGCCCTTGAGGAGCTTAATATTCCAACTGGAGGAAGCTAGATGAGAAACCAGTAAGTATATTAGATGGTCATTAGTACTATTGGAGAAAAACCCATCAGGCTGTAGGGGGTTGTAGTATATGAATGTGAGGGAGGTAGGACAGGGTTTACAATTTTAAATAGGGTGAACAGAGAAGTTTTCATTGAGAAGTCTGTATTTGAGCAGCCCTTAGTCTGCTACATACATGAATAATGAAACAAGTAACAATTTCAGAAGGAAAAGGGGAAAGAATGGGATAGCTTAAGTAGGTGTGCTAAGTATGCTAATTAACCCCTGTGAAATAACTAGGAGCCCATAGCACTTAGAATCAATAAATGTAGTCATAGAAGTATACCTAACGGTAGAGAGGTAAACAGTAAGAAAGATAATGTGGTTGGTTGAAATCTAGGATGAGAAAGGGAGGAGGAAAAATAAAGACATTGTATCATATCTCATAGTAGAGAACTAAAAGGTAATGTGAAGAAATGGAGGACTAAGTTTGTTTTATATGAGTATGATTTTAAAGATGTAGCTTTGTGCAGTGGCAGTATGGTAGCCAATGAGGTTTATCCAAGGTACGGTTTTTGCTAATTGATTATAAAGATGTCCATTAGTATAATAATTGAAACCTTATTAAAAGTAAGAGGTATTCTGTAAAATATAAAGAGGGTGAAATTAAGCAACACAAAGATGAGTACTTTGATTGTAACATTTATTTTATGAAGTACCAAATATCTGTAAAAATCATAATTAAAACATTAATATTCAAAAGGCAAAAAACATACCAGAGATTTATTCACAAAAACCATAAATGGTAGACAGACCATAGTGAATCAAATGAACAAAACCTTAAAGCAATAGAACACCTAAATACCCCAATTACTAAGCAGAATTTGATGGACAAACTGAATTCTACCTTGAAAACAGACCTACCTTTTTCTCAAGCACCTATTGAACATATACAAAACTTGATTATAATACTAGATTATAAAGAAAACCTTAATACATGCCAGAAGATAGGAGTAATATAGAGGTGCCAATCTATTATGGTAGCTACTAGCTACATCTAGCAATTAACATGTAATAAAAGTTAAATTCAGCATTTACTCTCACATGCCTCAATAAGATTGGTTGATTTTGGAATGAGGAGAAAAGAATGCAGATTGAAGATAATATAAGTGAACTAAATCGTTCTCTTTCATAACATGGAGTCAATAGATGTAATTTTGATGTTAAATAATAAAGACAGGGTTGTTATCTATAATTATGAAGATAAATATAAAAATAAGTGAAGTACAAAAAATAGGTGAAAGTGATTGTTCTTTTGTAGCAGTTAGGCAGGCTGCCTTCCCATTATAAGCCTTTTTGTACTTTAAAAAAACAAAACAAAACATGTATATGTATTACATCAATAATATGTAAGTTTTAAGAAACTGGTGGGATAAATAAAAGCACCCTAGAAACTGTCTTGTACAATAGTTTCTTTTCCAATAAATAATAAGTATAATTTCATTTCTTTGTATAAAGTGAAAAACACTCTAGTTCTCTTATACTGAAAGTATAAATTTTTTTTTTGTGGGGGGCACCAGTAACCTAGTTGTCTCTTCTGGTCATGAAGATAGCAAATAGTTCTGTGATGGGCATATACTGCTTATCTTTACTTGACAAAAATACTTAATTTTGATTTCAGTAGTCAATAAAAGATTGAGAACACTTTAAGATTTTAATTTAAATACATTAAATTTATTTAACAACAAAAGCACACTTAAATGGGTCAAGAAATAAAAGTCAAAACGTGTACTCATAGCCTTTAAAGGTTTATGAAATATTTCAAGGCATTTTCTCTTTTGGAATTTCTAGGAATATTTTGAATATAGGAATGACATCTTTAATAAGGACATAAGACAAATAATTATGAAATTTTTACTACTTGTATAAAGAAAATATTGGTTACTATTTAAGGTACCACTTTGTAGAACATAATTTATTCAAAACTGTAGTTACATTTTTTCAAAATATATTATTACATCTTTTCTATAAAGTCACTCTTAGGAAATATAGGTAAGGGTCAGGGTGAAAAATAAAAGAAGTTTTGCCCTGTAATCTGAGAATATTATTTGAAAACATATAGGCATACTACATCAAGACAGTGTCACTTGTTGAATGGATACAGTATTTGTTTCCCAGATAGACTGGCTATGCTAGTTTTTAGAACTTGACACTCTGAAATTACCAATATACTGTAGTTTGACTTTCAAGTAAGCTTTACATATAAATAAGAAAATTAAACATATTGGGATTAAGTATAAACACTTAGCTTGGAGGAATAGCATTACACAGCAAATTCTCAAAAATCAAAAAAGAAATAGAAACCATTAAAATAAACAGAAATCCTAGAGTTAAAGAATATAGTGACTGAACTGAAGATTCCCATAGATTCAACAGTAGATTCCACCAAGGAGAAAAAAGAATTAGAAGAAGACCAAAGGTCATTTAATATGTAATCAGAGCAATAGTAAAAGGGAATGAAAAAGAGTGAAGAATGCCCATGAAATGTTCATGAGATGCTATTAAACTGTGTGTTATTGAAATCCTGGAGGAAGAGAGGAAGAAAGGAACACAATGCTAATTTTTAAAGGAATAATGGCTAAGTACTTCCCAAATCTAGGGAGAGATTTGGCCATCTAAGTTCATGAAACTAATAGGTCCTCCCAAATTTCAAACCAAAATCTTCTCCAAGACATTGTACTAAGACTGTCTAAAGTCAAACATAAAATTTAGAAGCATCAAGGGGGGAAAAAATTGCTCCCATATAAGAGAGCCCCTGTAAGGTTATCAGCAGATTTCTCAGCAGAAACTTTGAGCCAGGTGAAAGTGGGATGATCTATTCAGTCCCAAAAGGAAAAGCCTGCCAACCAGGAAAATTCTGCCAGAAAAATTGTCCAAGATTGTAGGAGAGCTAATAAAGACTTTCCCAAATAGATAAAAAGTTGAGAGTGTCACCATTAGACCTGATGTATAAGAAGTGCTGAGAGTTCTTCAAGCTGAAATGAAAAGATGCTACTTAGTAATGTAAAACCTTATAAAATTACAGAACATGTTGGTAAAGGTAAGTATAAAATCAAATTCAGAGTATTCTTTACAATATAATGTGATAATCGTTTAACTAGTAATATAAAGGTTTAGTTAGAAGGCAAAATTATTAAAAACCATAGCTGCAGTAGTTTATAAGGACACATATAAAAAGTAAATTCAATGTCAAAAACAAAATATGGGAGAGGGGCATGAAAGAATGGAGTTTTTTTTTAACTCTTTTTATAGTTTTTTAATTTTTACATTTTTTAATTTAAATTCAATTTGCTACCATATAGTGGAATACCCAGCGCTCATCCTATCAGGTGCCCTCCTTAGTACCTGTCACCCAGTTACCCTATTCCCCCCACCCACCTCCCCTTCCTTTGTTTACGAGACGAGTCTCTCATGGTTAGTCTCCCTCTCCGATTTTTCCCATTCATTTCCCCTCCTTTCCCTTATAATTCCTTTCACTATTTCTTATATTCCACGTTTGAGTGAAACCATATGATGATTGTCCTCCGATTGACTTATTTCACTCAGCGTAATACCCTCCAGTTCCATCCACGTTGAAGCAAATGGTGGGTATTTGTCTCTTCTAATGGCTGAATAATATTCTATTGTGTATATGTTGTATGTACATATATATGTGTGTGTGTGTGTATATATGTATATATATGCATGCCACATATTCTTTATCCATTCATCCTTTGAAGGACATCGTGGCTCCTTCCACAGTTTGGCTGTTATGGACATTGCAGCAAATTCTTGCAAGATACATCTATGGAGGCAAGGGAAACAAAAGCAAAAATGAACTATTGGGATTTAAGATAAAGAGCTTCTGGAGGGGAGGAGCAAGATGGCGGAAGAGTAGGGTCGCCAAATCACCTGTCTCCACCAAACTACCTAGAAAACCTTCAAATTATCCTGAAAATCTATGAATTCGGCCTGAGATTTAAAGAGAGACCAGCTGGAATGCTACAGTGAGAAGAATTCGCGCTTCTATCAAGGTAGGAAGACGGGGAAAAAGAAATAAAGGAACAAAGGCCTCCAAGGGGGAGGGGCCCCGCGAGGAGCCGGGCTGAGGCCGGGGCGAGTGTCCCCAGGACAGGAGAGCCCCGTCCCGGAGACGCAGGAGCTGCACCGACCTTCCCGGGCGGAAAGGGGCTCGTGGGGAGGTGGAGCAGGACCCAGGAGGGCGAGGATGCCCTCCGGCTCCCTGGGACAGTAACAGCAACTGCGCGCCCAGGAGAGTGCGCCGAGCTCCCTAAGGGCTGCAGCGCGCACGGCGGGACCCGGCGGGACCCGGAGCAGCTCGGGGGGCTCGGGCGGCGGCTCCGCGGAGGGGGCTGCGCGGCCCCGGGAGCAGCTCGGAGGGGCTCGGGCAGAGGAAGAGGCTCCGTGCAGAGGGGGCTGCGCGGTTCCAGGAGCAGCTCGGAGGGGCTTGGGCGGCAGCTCCGCGGAGGGGGCTGCGCAGCCCGGGAGCGCGAATCCACCAGCGCAGGCCCCGGAGCACAGGGCGCCGGGACACAGCCCAGGATCCGGCCTCCCCCGGGACAGGCAGAGGCCGGGAGGGCCCAGGACAGCAAGGACGCTCCTGCCCCGAGCTGAGCAGATCAGCGGCCCCGCCCCGGAGCCTCCAGGCCCTGCAGACGGAGTTCCGGCCGGAGCTGAATCCAGGTTTCCAGAGCTGCCCCGCCACTGGGGCTGTTCCTCCTGCGGCCTCACGGGGTAAACAACCCCCACCGAGCCCTGCACCAGGCAGGGGCACAGCAGCTCCCCCAACTGCTAACACCTGAAAATCAGCACAACAGGCCCCTCCCCCAGAACACCAGCTAGACGGACAACTTCCAGGAGAAGCCAAGGGACTTAAAGTACACAGAATCAGAAGATACTCCCCGGTGGTTCTTTTTTTGTTTGTTTGTTTTTGTTTTTGTTTTTGTTTTTGTTTTATTTTGCTTTTTGATTTGTATCCTTCCCTCACCCCCTTTTTTTTCTCCTTTCTTTTTCTTTCTCTTTTTCTTCCCTTTTTTTTTTTTGTTTTTTTTTTCTTTTTCTTCCCTTTTTTTTCTCTTTCTCTTTTCTTTCCTTCTTTCTCTCCTCTCTTTTTCTCTTTTTCCCAATACAACTTGCTTTTGGCCACTCTGCACTGAGCAAAATGACAGGAGGAAAACCTCACCTCAAAAGAAAGAATCAGAAACAGTCCTCTCTCCCACAGAGTTACAAAATCTGGATTACAATTCAATGTCAGAAAGCCAATTCAGAAGCACTATTATACAGCTACTGGTGGCTCTAGAAAAAAGTATAAAGGACTCAAGAGACTTCATGACTGCAGAATTTAGAGCTAATCAGGCAGAAATTAAAAATCAATTGAATGAGATGCAATCCAAACTAGAAGTCCTAACGACGAGGGTTAACGAGGTGGAAGAACGAGTGAGTGACCTAGAAGACAAGTTGATAGCAAAGAGGGAAACTGAGGAAAAAAGAGACAATTAAAAGACCATGAAGATAGATTAAGGGAAATAAACGACAGCCTGAGAAAGAAAAACCTACGTTTAATTGGTGTTCCCGAGGGCGCCGAAAGGGACAGAGGGCCAGAATATGTATTTGAACAAATTCTAGCTGAAAACTTTCCTAATCTGGGAAGGGAAACAGGCATTCAGATCCAGGAAATAGAGAGATCCCCCCCTAAAATCTATAAAAACCGTTCAACACCTCGACATTTAATTGTGAAGCTTGCAAATTCCAAAGATAAAGAGAAGATCCTTAAAGCAGCAAGAGACAGGAAATCCCTGACTTTTATGGGGAGGAGTATTAGGGTAACAGCAGACCTCTCCACAGAGACCTGGCAGGCCAGAAAGGGCTGGCAGGATATATTCAGGGTCCTAAATGAGAAGAACATGCAACCAAGAATACTTTATCCAGCAAGGCTCTCATTCAAAATGGAAGGAGAGATAAAGAGCTTCCAAGACAGGCAGCAACTAAAAGAATATGTGACCTCCAAACCAGCTCTGCAAGAAATTTTAAGGGGGCCTCTTAAAATTCCCCTTTAAGAAGAAGTTCAGTGGAACAGTCCACAAATACAAAGACTGAATAGATATCATGATGACACTAAACTCATATCTCTCAATAGTAACTCTGAATGTGAACGGGCTTAATGACCCCATCAAAAGGCGCAGGGTTTCAGACTGGATAAAAAAGCAGGACCCATCTATTTGCTGTCTACAAGAGACTCATTTTAGACAGAAGGACACCTACAGCCTGAAAATAAAAGGTTGGAGAACCATTTACCATTCGAATGGTCCTCAAAAGAAAGCAGGGGTAGCCATCCTTATATCAGATAAACTAAAATTTACCCCAAAGACTGTAGTGAGAGATGAAGAGGGACACTATATCATACTTAAAGGATCTATTCAACAAGAGGACTTAACAATCCTCAATATATACGCTCCGAATGTGGGAGCTGCCAAATATATAAATCAATTATTAACCAAAGTGAAGAAATACTTAGGTAATAATACACTTATACTTGGTGACTTCAATCTAGCTCTTTCTATACTCGATAGGTCTTCTAAGCAAAACATCTCCAAAGAAACGAAAGCTTTAAATGATACACTGGACCAGATGGATTTCACAGATATCTACAGAACTTTACATCCAAACTCAACTGAATACACATTCTTCTCAAGCGCACATGGAACTTTCTCCAGAATAGACCACATATTGGGTCACAAATCGGGTCTGAACCGATACCAAAAGATTGGGATTGTCCCCTGCATATTCTCGGACCATAATGCCTTGAAATTAGAACTAAATCACAACAAGAAGTTTGGAAGGACCTCAAACACATGGAGGTTAAGGACCATCCTGCTAAAAGATAAAAGGGTCAACCAAGAAATTAAGGAAGAATTAAAAAGATTCATGGAAACTAATGAGAATGAAGATACAACCGTTCAAAATCTTTGGGATGCAGCAAAAGCAGTCCTAAGGGGGAAATACATCGCAATACAAGCATCCATTCAAAAACTGGAAAGAACTCAAATACAAAAGCTAACCTTACACATAAAGGAGCTAGAGAAAAAACAGTAAATAGATCCTACACCCAAGAGAAGAAGGGAGTTAATAAAGATTCGAGCAGAACTCAACGAAATCGAGACCAGAAGAACTGTGGAACAGATCAACAGAACCAGGAGTTGGTTCTTTGAAAGAATTAATAAGATAGATAAACCATTAGCCAGCCTTATTAAAAAGAAGAGAGAGAAGACTCAAATTAATAAAATCATGAATGAGAAAGGAGAGATCACTACCAACACCAAGGAAATACAAACGATTTTAAAAACATATTATGAACAGCTATACGCCAATAAATTAGGCAATCTAGAAGAAATGGACGCATTCCTGGAAAGCCACAAACTACCAAAACTGGAACAGGAAGAAATAGAAAACCTGAACAGGCCAATAACCAGGGAGGAAATTGAAGCAGTCATCAAAAACCTCCCAAGACACAAGAGTCCAGGGCCAGATGGCTTCCCAGGAGAATTTTATCAAACGTTTAAAGAAGAAATCATACCTATTCTCCTAAAGCTGTTTGGAAAGATAGAAAGAGATGGAGTACTTCCAAATTCGTTCTATGAAGCCAGCATCACCTTAATTCCAAAGCCAGACAAAGACCCCGCCAAAAAGGAGAATTACAGACCAATATCCCTGATGAACATGGATGCAAAAATTCTCAACAAGATACTGGCCAATAGGATCCAACAGTACATTAAGAAAATTATTCACCATGACCAAGTAGGATTTATCCCCGGGACACAAGGCTGGTTCAACACCCGTAAAACAATCAATGTGATTCATCATATCAGCAAGAGAAAAACCAAGAACCATATGATCCTCTCATTAGATGCAGAGAAAGCATTTGACAAAATACAGCATCCATTCCTGATCAAAACTCTTCAGAGTGTAGGGATAGAGGGAACATTCCTCGACATCTTAAAAGCCATCTATGAAAAGCCCACAGCAAATATCATTCTCAATGGGGAAGCACTGGGAGCCTTTCCCCTAAGATCAGGAACAAGACAGGGATGTCCATTCTCACCACTGCTGTTCAACATAGTACTGGAAGTCCTAGCCTCAGCAATCAGACAACAAAAAGACATTAAAGGCATTCAAATTGGCAAAGAAGAAGTCAAACTCTCCCTCTTCGCCGATGACATGATACTCTACATAGAAAACCCAAAAGTCTCCACCCCAAGATTGCTAGAACTCATACAGCAATTCGGTAGCGTGGCAGGATACAAAATCAATGCCCAGAAGTCAGTGGCATTTCTATACACTAACAATGAGACTGAAGAAAGAGAAATTAAGGAGTCAATCCCATTTACAATTGCACCCAAAAGCATAAGATACCTAGGAATAAACCTAACCAAAGATGTAAAGGATCTATACCCTCAAAACTATAGAACCCTTCTCAAAGAAATTGAGGAAAACACAAAGAGATGGAAAAATATTCCATGCTCATGGACTGGCAGAATTAATATTGTGAAAATGTCAATGTTACCCAGGGCAATATACATGTTTAATGCAATCCCTATCAAAATACCATGGACTTTCTTCAGAGAGTTAGAACAAATTATTTTAAGATTTGTGTGGAATCAGAAAAGACCCCGAATAGCCAGGGGAATTTTAAAAAAGAAAACCATATCTGGGGGCATCACAATGCCAGATTTCAGGTTGTACTACAAAGCTGTGGTCATCAAGACAGTGTGGTACTGGCACAAAAACAGACACATAGATCAGTGGAACAGAATAGAGAATCCAGAAGTGGACCCTGAACTTTACGGGCAACTAATATTCGATAAAGGAGGAAAGACTATCCATTGGAAGAAAGACAGTCTCTTCAATAAATGGTGCTGGGAAAATTGGACATCCACATGCAGAAGAATGAAACTAGACCACTCTCTTTCACCATACACAAAGATAAACTCAAAATGGATGAAAGATCTAAATGTGAGACAAGATTCCATCAAAATCCTAGAGAAGAACACAGGCAACACCCTTTTTGAACTCGGCCATAGTAACTTCTTGCAAGATACATCCACGAAGGCAAAAGAAACAAAAGCAAAAATGAACTATTGGGACTTCATCAAGATAAGAAGCTTTTGCACAGCAAAGGATACAGTCAACAAAACTCAAAGACAACCTACAGAATGGGAGAAGATATTTGCAAATGACATATCAGATAAAGGGCTAGTTTCCAAGATCTATAAAGAACTTATTAAACTTAACACCAAAGAAACAAACAATCCAATCATGAAATGGGCAAAAGACATGAACAGAAATCTCACAGAGGAAGACATAGACATGGCCAACATGCATATGAGAAAATGCTCTGCATCACTTGCCATCAGGGAAATACAAATCAAAACTACAATGAGATACCACCTCACACCAGTGAGAATGGGGAAAATTAACAAGGCAGGAAACAACAAATGTTGGAGAGGATGCGGAGAAAAGGGAACCCTCTTACACTGCTGGTGGGAATGTGAACTGGTGCAGCCACTCTGGAAAACTGTGTGGAGGTTCCTCAAACAGTTAAAAATAGACCTGCCCTACGACCCAGCAATTGCACTGTTGGGGATTTACCCCAAAGATACAAATGCAATGAAACGCTGGGACACCTGCACCCCGATGTTTCTAGCAGCAATGGCCACGATAGCCAAACTGTGGAAGGAGCCTCGGTGTCCAACGAAAGATGAATGGATAAAGAAGATGTGGTTTATGTATACAATGGAATATTACTCAGCTATTAGAAATGACAAATACCCACCATTTGCTTCAACGTGGATGGAAGTGGAGGGTATTATGCTGAGTGAAGTAAGTCAGTCGGAGAAGGACAAACATTATATGTTCTCATTCATTTGGGGAATATAAATAATAGTGAAAGGTAAAATAAGGGAAGGGGGAAGAAATGTGTGGGAAATATCAGAAAGGGAGACAGAACGTAAAGACTGCTTACTCTGGGAAACGAACTAGGGGTGGTAGAAGGGGAGGAGGGCGGGGGGTGGGAGTGAATGGGTGACGGGCACTGGGTGTTATTCTGTATGTTAGTAAATTGAACACCAATTAAAAAAAAAAAAGAGCTTCTGCACGGCAAAATAAACAGTCAACAAAACTAAAAGACAACCTACAGAATGGGAGAAGATATTTGTACATTAGATAATTAGATAAAGAGCTAGTATCCAAGATCTATAAAGAATTTACCAAATTCAACACCCAAGAAACAAAGAATCCAATCATGAAATGGGAGAAGACATGAACAGAAGTTGCTCCAGAGAAGACCTACACATGGCCAACAAGCACTGAAAAACTGCTCTGCATCACTTGCCATCAGGGAAATACAAATCAAAACCACAATGAGATACCACCTCACACCAGTGAGAATGGCTTAAATTAACAAGACAGGAAACAACAAATATTGGAGAGGATGTGGAGAAAGGGGAACCCTTTTGCACTGTTGGTCGGAATGCAAACTGGTACAGACACTTTGGAAAACAGTGTGGTGGTTCCTCAAGAAGTTAAAAATAGAGCTACCCTATGATCCAGCAATTGTACTACTGGGTATTTACCGCAAAGATACTGATGTAGTGAAATGCCGGGATACTTGCACCCCGATGTTCATAGCAGCAGTGTCCACAAAAGAATGGAGATTTTGAATGTGATCAAAGTTGTTAGCTTAGTAACAGTCTCTTATAAGATATTTTATGTAAGCCTTTTGGCAACCACAGAGCAAAACCTGCAGTACATTCACAGAAGATAGAGAAGGGAATCAAAACATACTACTACAGAAAATCAGTTCACAAAGACCACAGAAGTGGAAGAAAGGAATGAGGGGACTACATGAAATAAATAAGATGGCATTAGTAAGTTCTTACCTATCAATAATTACATTAATGCAAATGGGTTAAATTTTCCAATCAAAAGTCCCAGAGTGGCTGACTGGATTAAAAAACAAGAACCAACTAGATATAGGCTGCCCACCAGAGACTCATTTTGGCTTTAAGGACACGTGTAGGTTCAAATTAAGGGATGGAAAAAGATAATCTATGCAAATGGAAACCAAAGAGAGCAGTGGTAGCTATACCAAATATAGATTTTAAGTTAAAAATAGATTTTAAGTTAAAAACTGTATCAAGACACAAAGTCATTATAAAATGAAAAAGAAGTTAACTCATTAAGAGGACATAACAGATGATCAGGGGAGAAATAGACCACAATACAATAATAGTAGGGGACTTGAATATCCCATTATCAACAGTGGATAGATCATCTTGACAGAAAATAAGGAAACACTGGACATGAAATATACCTATACATAGAAGAGAACATTCTACCCAGCAGCAGCAGAATACATTTTTCTCAAGTGTACAAGGAACACTCTATAGGATAGAGCATATATCTTAAGTCACAATTGCCTTAGCAAATGTAGGAAGATTGATTTTATATCAAGTATCTTTTCCAACCATGGTGGTATGAAACTAGAAACAATAGGAGAAAAACTGGAAAATTCTCAGTTGTGTGGTAATAATACCCACCTGAACAATCAGTGGGTTGAAGCAAGTGAAAGGATAGTGAAAATACAGTTGATCCTTGAACAATGTAGGGTTGAAAATTCCATGTAGTCACATAGTCAAAAATCTGTGTATAAATTTTGGCTTCCTAAAACCATTACTAAGTCTACTGTTGACTGGAAGGCTTTTTGGTCAACATAAGCCATTGATTAATACATATTTTGTGTGTTACATGTGTTACATGTTACATACATACACGTTTATATTGTTACAATAAACTAGAGAAAAAAAACATTAAGAAAATTTTAGGGAAAATTTATAGTACTATATATATTTAAAAATAACCCACGTGTAAATGGACCTGTGCAGTTCAAATCTGTGGTGTTCAAGAATAAACTTTTTTTTTTTTAAGATTTATTTAGTCATGAAAGACACACACACGCACACGCACAGGCACAGGGAGAAGCAGGCTCCATGCTGGGAGCCCGACGTGGAACTCGATCTTGGATCTCCAGGATCACACCCTGGGCCGAAGGCAGCACTAAACCGCTGAGCCACCGGGGCTGCCCTCAAGAATAAACTATTACTTAAAAGTGGAGACCCAAGATACCAAAACACGTGGATGTAGCAAAAGCAGTTTTTAGAGGGAAGTTCATAGTGATAAATACCTTAGGTTAAGGAACTACACTACATGTTAAGGAACTAGAAAAAGAACACACTAAACTCAAAGTTAGCAGAAGGAAGATGAGAGCAGAGCTAAATGAAATAGAGACTGGGACAGCAATGTAAAAGAAGGAATTAGTTTCCTTCTTCAAAAAAATAGCTATTTTTTTTAAAGATTTTATTTATTTGAGAGAGAGAGGGAGCACGAGAGTGAGGTGAAGGGTTGAGGGAGAAGCAGACTCCCTGCTGAGCAGGGAGCCTGATGTGGGGCTCCATCCTAGCACTCTGGGATTATGACTTGAGCCAAAGGCAGATGCTTAACTGACTGGGCCAACCAGGTGCCCTGAATAATTGGTTTTTTGAAAAAGACTTGACAGGCCCTTAGCTAGACTAAGAAAAAAAAGACTCAAAATCAGAAATGAAAGGAATATTACACCTGATAGAACAGAAATGGAAAGGATCATGAACCTACTACGAGCAATTATATGCCAACAAATTAGCCTAAAAGAAATGGGTAAGTTCCTAGAAAGATATAACATAACAAGATTGAATAATGAAGTAGAAACTAAGGAGACTGAAATAGTAATCAAAAACCTGCCAATAAAGAAAAGCACAGGATCAGGTTTCACCGGTGAGTTTTATCAAACATTTGAAGAATAATTAACACCAGTCTTACACTTTTCCAAAAAAATAAAAGAGGAGGGAGCACTCCCAAACTCATTTTATAAGATAGTCATTATCCTGATACCACAGCCAGATTAGGATACTATAAGATAATTGGAGGCCAGTATTCCTGAAGAATATAGATGCAGAAATTCTCAACAGAATCCTAGCAAACTGAATCCAGTGGCATATTAAAAGGTTCATACACAATGATCAAGTGTGATATATCCTTGGGGTACAAGGATGCTTCAACATACACAAGTCAGTGAATGTGATACACAACATTAATAGAATGAAAAATAAAAATAATTGATTATTGAATAGTTTCAGAAAAAGCATTTTATAAAGTTATTCTTTCATGATAAAAACTCTTAACAAATTAGGTATAGAAGGCACATACCTCACCTGTGAGGGAATAAGTATTTGTTGTTTTAAGCCACCCAGTTTGTAGTCCTGGCAGCCCTAGAAAACTAATGCAAGTTTCTATTAAAAAAAAAAAAAAAAAAAGTAATGTGAAATTAAAATTAAAAAAAAAATTGACACAGGCTCTAAAACTTACGCAAAAAAAAAAAAATGAATAGAAGAGTAACATGCA
Source organism: Canis lupus baileyi (assembly GCF_048164855.1). Taxonomy (NCBI): domain Eukaryota; kingdom Metazoa; phylum Chordata; class Mammalia; order Carnivora; family Canidae; genus Canis; species Canis lupus. Next base: position 49,929,436 of record NC_132851.1, on the reverse strand, counting down.
AAAAGCAAATGAGTCCGAATAAAACTTATTTTAGTAAATGGAAAGAAACTTTATAGACAAAATAAGCACAAACAGTATAGCAACAAAGAAATAGCAAGGGTTGTGAAAAATAGAACATTAAGAAGTAAAAACAGGCACACATTTATTTACAAGGTAGCCTTTTAAACATTTTTATTGTTAATTTTCTAGTTTTGTTACACTGTAATTTCTACCAGGATTGTTTTATGGCAGTTTCTCTGGTGATAGAAGTATTCCAATTGCTGAGCAATAGAAGCCACTAGCCATAGGAAGCAATTCGTGCATACAGAATATCTATCTATTTGTGCCTTTGATTTCCTTTAGCTGTGTTTTGTAGTTGTCAGTGTACAAGTTTTTCACCAAGTTGGTTAAGTTTATTTCGTTTTCTTTCCTTTTTTTTTTTTTGTTTATTTCTAAGTGTTTTATGTTTTGATGCTATTGTAAACACAGTTTTCTTAATTTCCTTTTCAAATTACTCATTAGTGTGTAGAAAAAACCCTGATTTTTGTTAGTTTTATATTATACAGTTTTGCTGAAATCATTTATTGGTTTTAACATTTAAAAAAAATTTTTTTTATTTATTTATGATAGTCACAGAGAGAGAGAGAGAGAGAGGCAGAGACACAGGCAGAGGGAGAAGCAGGCTCCATGCACCGGGAGCCCGACGTGGGATTCGATCCCCAGTCTCCGGGATCGCGCCCTGGGCCAAAGGCAGGCGCCAAACCGCTGCGCTACCCAGGGATCCCTGGTTTTAACATTTTTTGATGGATATAGAATCATTAAGGTTTTATACATACATGTCATCTATGAAAAGATAAATTTTTACTTCTTCCTTCCCTGTTTAGATGCCTTTTATTTCTTTGTCTTGCCTGATAATTGCTCTAGCTAGGACTTCTAGCACTCTGTTGAATAGAAGTGATGAAAGTGGGCATCTTTGCCTTTTTCCTAATCTTAGAGGAAAAGCTTTTAGTTTTTCTTTTTTCTTTTTCTTTTTTTAGCTTTCAGTTTTTCATTTTTTTTTTTTTTTTCAGTTTTTCATTGTTGAGTATGATGTTAGCTTTGGGCATTTCATATATAAGGCCTTTATTATATTAAGGCAGTTCTTTTTTTTTAATTTTTAAAGATTTTATTTATTCGTGAAAGAGACACAGAGGCAGAGACATAGGCAGAGGGAGAAGGAGGCTCCCTGTGGAGAACCCAATGCGGGACTTGATCCCAGGACCCCGGGATCATGCCCTGAGCCAAAGGCAGATGCTCAATCACAGAGCCACCCAGGCATCCTATTTTGAGGTAGTTCTATTTGGCTTATTGAGTATGTTTATTAAGAAAGGGTGTTTAATTTTGTTTGATGCTTTTTCTGCATCAATTGAAATGTTCATGTGTTTTTTCCCTTCATTCTCTTAATGTGGTGTATTACACTGATAGATTTTCATATGTTGAACCATCCTTGCATTTTAGGTACACATACCACTTGATCATAGTTCATAATCTTTTTAATGTACTGTTGAATTTGGTTTCTTAGTATTTTGTTGAGAATTTTTGTGTCTGTCTTCATCAGGGATATTACTCTGTAGTTTTCTTGTGTCGTCTTCTGATACCAGGATAATGTTGGCCTTATAGAAGGAGTTTGGAAGTGTTCTCTTTAATTCTTTGGAAGAGTTTGAGGAACTTTAAATGCTTTAGAGAATTATCCTGTGAAACCATATAGTGCCAAGGTTTTTTCTTCCTTTGGGATCTGCTTTAATTTCTTGATTAATTCAGTTTCAATTATGTCTCTTCACTTCCTACTGAAAAAGATGAAAATTTAGCTTACCTATTCTGTTTTTAATCTCCTCTTTTCTCTCTGCATTCCAAGTTTAAAAGTTACTGTGTTATTTTATTAATATTTTTGAAATTGTAAATATTTAGATTCCTTAGATAATTGTATTTTAAATCCCTACCATGTAAGATAAGAACACTATGACGTGTTGGGTACCTGGCTGGCTCAGTTGGTAGAGCGTGTGACTTTAGATCTTGGGGCTGTAATTTTGAGCCCCACATTGGGTGTAGAGATTCCATAAAAATAAAATCTTTAAATAATGGTAAAAAAAGAACACCAAAACTTCTATCATTTTCTTCATCATGTGTCTTCTACTCTTTCATTTCCATTCCTGTCTTCTCTTCAGTATTTAAGTAGGTTTATAATGTAACATTTATGTTCTGTAATGAGAAGAATTTGGGTTTATCAGGTTGATTTGAAAAGCTAAATACAGTAAACTATTGAATTAGTGTTAAGTTTTATTTTCAGTAGGTCCAAGATTGCAATGCTAATGGAGCTCCAAAAAATATTTGATATCAATGTTTTTCAGCATTATACTACTAGTTTGCTTTATATTCTTACTAGTTTGCTTTATGTTGTTCATCTTCTTGCCATTATGACCTTTAGTTGCATTTTTTCTTGATAGATAAAAAGATACCTTTACCATATCCTCACATGTTTCCTGCTTGAATGATCTCTATTGTTTGTTGAATAGAATCTCTAGTTTTCTTGACGACCTCTCTTTTAGAGCCTTTTCCTGCCTGTTTTAGTCTTGATAGATTTGGAAGTCTGTATATCTGCCATTCAGAGATATTCCTGCATTTCTGGGTTAGATTTACTGTTTCTTAGGTCCCACATAGGTCTCTTTCATGGCATTCTCCCTCATCCTAAATTAACTTTAGTATACAAGGTATTTATAATTTAGTGTGCAAGGTTCTAAAATAAATTCTTGCTGTTCTTCAGATGGCTTTGGCCTGGCTCATAATTGATAGTTTAGCTGTGTGTAGAAATTTAGATTCAGATTAATTTTCCCTCAGATATTAGGGTTTTGCTCTATTTTTTTCTGGGTCAAGATGGTGAGAAGTCTGACCTTACTCTGAGACTTGTTACTTTCTAAATGACTTCTCTCTCTTTGGAAGTTTTAGTGTCTTTGTAGTTCTGGAATCTTAAAGATAGATATTTGTCGAGGTGTGAATTATTTTTGCCCTTCTAACTGGACTCTCTGGAGTTAATAGGCCCTTTGTGGTAAATGCATGTGTCTTCCTTCAGGTATGGGAAATTTTCTTTTATTATTTCTTTGGTAATATTTTGTGGTTTTTTTATGTTGTCCCATTTTGAAATGCTCACCAGCAGAATGTTGGTTTTCTGGATTGATTTTATGTCTTTTATTTCTTCTCATGTTTGCTGTCTCTCTCTCTATGTGTGTTTTTTTTAATGTGTTCTGACAGAGTCCTTCAACTATATCTTTGTGCCTTTCTCTGAATGTCTGTGAACACATTGTTAATACCCCAGTAACTTTATTTATTGTCTGCTTGTATCATTTTGAAAGGCAACATGGTATAGTGTTAGTAGTTACAAGCTTAAGCAATAAAACCAGACTGCTAGACTGTGTGGGTTTAGATCCCCAGCTCTACCACTTAATAATCTTAGGTCACTTAATGTGACCAAAATTAAGATAATAACTAGTTTGTGGATAAAGGAGTTTATATTTGTAAAGCATTTATAACATTTCTTGGTGTAGTGAAATCTGCATTATTTGTTAAATATGGTTTTGTTTCATGCACTACAGTTTCTTCAGGAATGTCTTGAGGATATTTTGTTTTGTTTTTGAGTTTTCTGTACCCTAAATAATTAATCTTTCCAGGGTTAACTGATATATTTATTTATTTTGTTCTTTTTTTTAGCTGCTGTTTTTTATTGTATGTATATAGTCCTCTAATTTCCTAAGAAAGCAAAATCTTTGTCAACTCATGATTTTGTTTTAATGGAATATTTTAAACTATACAACAATATACAGAATAGAATAATGAAATTCTGTCACTCATCTTTAATGATTGGGTCTTTTTTCATCTGCATCCTCATTCATTTATCCTTTCCTAATACTGTTTCCCATTATTCCACATGTCACTGATCTATAATTATTTTTAGTATATTTCTAAAACTAAAGACCTTGAGTCTTTTTAAATTTTAGAATAGTTGATGCTCCCCTCCTCCTGCCTTTATCTTTTTCCTCCTCCATGTTGAAGGAACTGGATCGGATGTTCTATAGAGTATTTCACATTCTGGATTTGTCTTATTGCTTTTTCTTGATGTCATTTATTCTCTTCTGGTAGTAATGTAAAATGGAAGTTTGATCTAAATCAGTGTTTATAAACTTTTTGTTTTCTTTTTTCATTATTGTCCCCTTAAAGGGCCTTTTTAGAATATTTTCTTATTTTACTTTATTGTCTACCTCCTGAGACCCAGGGGGATAGATCATAGTGTTGTGCTTTGGAGATTAAGAAACTTTTATTATTTAAAAAAAAAAAAAAAAGAAACTTTTATTATTTAAGATCCTTTTAGGGATCCTGGGGTGGTGCAGCGGTTTGGCGCCTGCCTTTGGCCCAGGGCGTGATCCTCGAGACCCGGGATCGAATCCCACATCGGGCTCCCGGTGCATGGAGCCTGCTTCTCCCTCTGTCTGTGTCTCTCTGCCTCTCTCTCTCTCTGTGACTATCATAAAATAATAAAATAAAATAAAAGATCCTTTTACCCCTTGGGTGTGACATTGTTCCAGTTAAGAATATATGATCTAGGGCGGCCCAGGTGGCTCAGTGGTTTAGTGCCGCCTTCAGCCCAGGGTGTGATCCTGGAGACCCAGGATCGAGTTCCACGTCAGGCTCCCTGCATGGAGCCTGCTTCTCCCTCTGCCTGTGTCTCTGACACTCTCTCTCTCTCTCTCTCTCTCTCTGTCTCTCATGAGTAAATAAATAAAATTAAAAAAAAAAAAAAGAATATATGATCTAAAAGTTTGATCCCATTTTGACTCTTTTCAACAAGAATATAAGTAGTAGTATGTATTACATGTTACATCAGGAGGTACTTACTACCTAGTTGTCTCACTTTTGGAAATGCTAAGATTGATTAGTGCATACAGTTGGTGGCAATACGATCCATTGTGAAATTTACTATCACTTTTTCTCCTAATCATTTAAAATCTATTAATGATTATTGGCCATCTTTTTATGTCATTTCTTCTGTTCTTACCAGCCGAAATTCTTTGAAGGACTGGCTCTCACCAGGTCTCTTTGACCTTAAGATACAGTTTGACAGGATAGGCAAAAAAGTATGTGATTAATATTCTTTCATTTACCAATTTTTGATTAGCCCTTAGTTATACCATCAATATTCATTGGCTTTAATTTTGTACTTTTTTATTTATGTATTTATTTGTAGCATTTCTAGCTCTTTCTAAGGGCTAGTATTTCATGAGCGTTATTCTTTCTTTGAGGTCTTCCAAAGAACAAAGGCAAAATTAGCTGTTTTTAAGTTTAGTAAAAGTTATTCTAACTTACATTATATTCATTTTTATTTAAACATTGTCCTATTTCATCATTCTGAGATTTATTTCATCATGACTCATTAGTTTTTTCCATATCTTCTAAAGAGATATGAAAATAGAAGAATGATGGAATCTCATAAGATGATAGAATACGGGGGGAAAAGTGTTTCTCAATAAAAAATTTAAAACACTAACTTTGGTGTGTCCTACTTTTACTTGAAGACATGCTATTGATTTGACTGAAGTAAGAGCTCTCTCTCTCTCTCTCTCTTTTTGGTAAAGGCTTTTCTCAACTCCTTAAACCCATATAAAGTATCTTCAATTCATAGACACAAGACATAGGTGGCTGACAGAATGTACTAATTTCTTTGTTGATTTTTGGAGAATGGAGAAAATACAGATCTTGAATTCTAAGTAATTCTAGATAAGTTATGTAAGGAGTCTAGTCTTAAGCTTTTTACCTGGATAAACTAAATTATAGCACTCTTCAATATTTATCATCATTGTTTTCATTGGATTCTCTCATGTGAGCTTTTATTATTGTTTTTTAAAGATTTTATTTATTTATTCATGAGAGACACGGAGAGAGAGAGAGGCAGAGAGAGAAGCAGGCTCCTTGCAGAGAGCTCGACGCGGGACTCGATCTCGGGTTTCCAGGATCACGCCCGTGGGTGAACCAAGGCAGCCGCTAAACCACTGAGCCACCCAGGCGTCCCTTGTGTGAGCTTTTAAATCAAAAGTTTTTATTATTCTCAGTTCCAGAAGTTGTAGCAGGCCATTTGGGTCAAAATATCTCCTTTCTAATGTTAGGTATTATAATTAACATAAGTGAAGGGGATAGGGAAAGACAATACCACACTAGAGATGCAGTGCTTCCATTAAGGGTATTCCCCTGATATCAGTATTTCAAATTACTTCTTCGGTGTTTTGGATGTTTTTACCATTCAAGGTAATGCATTGTAGTGAGTTGTTAGATGTGTGAGAGATATTTCTCTTGTGAACTGGAAGAAAAAGGATTATAAAATGAAGTGTAGAAAATGTAGAGTGTAGGAAAGGAGAAGCCAGTATAATGTTCTGACCTTGATTTCAATTCTAGTAGCTGGTTAGTAACTATGGAAATTAAGAATCTGGAAATTGATTCCCTTAAAACTATTTGGTCCCCAGTGTGAAGACTGCTGATTTAAGGTTTAATCTTTCATCACTAGATTATAGTCTTGAATCTAAGGCTACTGCATACAATTCATCCACTTTTTATTTTCATTATCGTTAATTTCCTTAAGGACCTTCATCACTGTGCACTGATTGCTGCTTTTTCTCAGCGTTCTCTTTGAGGATTCTTTTTCATTTTTCCTGAGTATTTTCCTCAGTGAAACAGTTATTTACTCTCTCTTCCTCTTTTAGCATGTGTATATTTTTACTAACAAACGACTTTCCTCAGGTTTTGATTCTTTTCTGTTGCATCAGATTTTGTCTGTGTGATTGTTGGTTCTTCATTCATTCAAAGATAACTTGGGATGTGCTGCAAAAATGTAATTGCCCAGGAGCTGCAAACATTGTACATTGTTGCATTTCAATGACTAAAACTCCATGAGGGGAGGAATTTGGATATGTAGGACATACCATAGTGAGTGAATGAATAAGGAGACTAGAATTTCCCAAACACTGGCCTTAATAGAACTGCTAGTTTAAGAAAAATTTAACCAAATTAATCTTGTTGTCTTTTATTTTTGTTGATTGATATTTAAAATAGTACTTTTCTGGTAGAAGAGTAACAAAAATGCTTTTAATATTGTGGTGAGAAATGTTGTTAATGTTTCTGATCATTTTAACTTTAATTGGTAATAAGAATTACTGGCCATGATTGGATAGTTTCATAAAATCACACTGGAAATACAGGGTAATAAAAGTACTTCCCTCATAGGGATGTTGTGAGGATCTAGTCAGCACATACGTAAAGCACTTACAACAGGGCTTCACACATAGCTAAGTGCTTGGTAACTGTTAGCAAATGAGAATAATGCTAAGACTGACTTCTTTCCCATCATTCTGCAGGCAGTTTCTTGATGGTTAGTTGATCTGTTCATTCATTGAGAGGCTGGCTATTGGCCCAAGGCAGTTGTCCCTCAGGCCCTTCCTTGCAAAAGCTCCCTAAAAGGATCATCCTCCACAAGCATTTTTCCTCAGCTTCCTTCCCAAGGACCTCCCCACCCCCCAGACCTTTGAGGCTTGTGGGCTGGAAAGAACTTCAGAATGGCTAGTACATTGCAGTCAGGTGGTGAGGGTTTAAAATGGGCTCTGCCTTTTACAAAGCCCTGTGTGAGTCTTTGACTCAGGGCAAATTGCTTCACCTCTTATTTCCTTCCTTATCCATCTCACCTCAGAAAATATTCTTTTTATCTCTTTTCTTACTCTGAACAGCCACACTGCACTTAATTTATACAAATACCATATTCTCTCTGGCCCTTTGAACACGCTGTTCACTTTGGATGAAACACTTTCTCTTCCCTCCTGCCTTGTATTCATTTGGCCAGATCCTATTCATGTTTGCATTAAATGCCCCTCCTTTAGGGGAGGCCATTTGTAACCAATTCCCACCACGCTGGTGTGTATTTCTGCCATGATTTCCCCTCACATCATGATTCTTAAAGCCTTTCATCCCATTTGGAGTTGCCCTACATAGTGAGCTCCCACAGAGTTTGATGGGATCTGACATGTTCATTGCTGCATCTCCAGTTCTTGGCACATAGGAAGCCCCAATTAATGCTGTATACATGGATGGGAAAAAAATACCAGAGATACTGTTGCTTAGGCTTTGGCTAACATTATCTCCACAGCTGCCCTTGTTTTACAGAATTTTTATTTTATTTTTTTTCCTGTAAAGCCGCTGAAACTTAGAAGCTGATTCTGTCACAGTTTAAGATGCCTTTGGAAAATTCTGCATTCTTCTTAGATGAATCTTTAGAACTTGGTGAGTTTCACTAGATCCTTCAGTTTTCATTTTGAGCTCAGAGGTATGCGTGTTTTTTCTTTTTTTCTGCATAATTCATAATTATTGGATACAGTGAGGTTTGCAATATCCTAGCAAGAAGCATAGGACAAAGTATTATAAAAATATTTAGAGCATGATCTTCTACTTGCTTTGATAGCCTTAATTTATCTTTAGAATTTTACTTTTTTGAGGAGTAAAAAGTTACTGATAAAAAATAGTGATAGGGAATAAAGGGGAAAGGAGAGAAAATGAGTGGGAAATATCAGTGAGGGAGACAGAACATGAGAGACTCCTAACTCTGGGAAACAAACAAGGAGTAGTGGAAAGGGAGGTGGGCGAGGAGGTTGGGGTGACTGGGTGACGGGCACTGGGGGGGGCACTTGATGGGATGAGCCTTGGTGATATGCTGTATGTTGGCAAATTGAATACCAATAAAAAAAGTTACTGATTGGAAAGATAATTGATATGCAGATATAAAGTATTTTCTTCAGTTCTTGAAATTTTTACGTTACTACTCAGAAGAATTATAACATCTTTTTCTGAGATAAGGAAGGCGATTTGTAAATGACTGAAAAGCAAAATAAGAATTGTTTCATGTTATATTTTAAGTCTAGTGATAAAGAATTAGTTGACTGAGGTAAAAAAGGGCCAGTCACCCAGTGCAGCTCCAGCTTATAAGCAAGTCTATCAGTAAGTAGTCTGCATAATACTAGATTTAGCCTGCTGCTTTTTTTTTTGTATGACCTATGAGCTAAGAATAGTGTTTATATTTTTAAATGATTACAGGGAAAAAAAATCTCAAACGAATACTATTTTGTGATGTGAAAATGATACAAAATTCAAATTTCAGCATCTATGAATAAAGCTTTATTGGAACACAGCCACTCTTATTTTACATATCGTATATGGCTGTTTCATGTTTAGTGGCAGAGTTAATTTAAATACAGTAGTTGCATCATCAGATTGTTACAGTCTGGAAAGCCAAAAATATTTTACTATATGACCCTTTAAGATAAGTAGTTGGCCTATACTCTTCATGGTTGGAGAAGCATTTATAGGTTGAGTGTTAGTTGCTTCATTTTCAAAATAGGGAAAAATAATACCTTTCCTATCTGAAAGCGAGGATCTTGGGTTTACTAAATTACAGGTTCCCTAAGGGTAGATATCATGCCTGTTTTTTAAACAGTAGATGCCGCCATAGCTATTATAGGCCCGACACATGGTTGACACACAATGTTGAGTAAAAGAACAAGATCTGTTGTAGCTCTAGTACCTATTATATCTATTATTATTATGATCAGAATAATTCCAGTGTTTTTGAAGGTTTGCGTGTTGGTATGGGTGTTTTTTGTTAAATATAGGAGTGAATTAAGAAAACACACACCAAAAAAGAAAAAAAAAACTGTAAGAACGAGTTTTGATGGAAACAGTAATTTTCTCTGGATTTTTTCTTTCCAGAGAGCCATCAGATCATTGGCCAGATTTATTTGTCTAAGTTGATTATATATGTATATTGTTACTTTTTGAAATCTTAAGAGGCAAGATAAACCACTCATCCCAAAATTACGAATCTCAAAGGAACTTAGAAGCCTCCTTGTTATAATACACACACACACACACACTAAAAACTGTTGAACGGAAAGATTCATATATTCTCATTTAAGTCTTCTGAAACTTCCCCAGCTTATCTACTGAATCTCTCTTTTCCTTTTTCTAAAGATTTGGTTTATTTATTTGACACAGAGAGAGAACGAACAAGCAGGGGGAGTGGCAGGGAGAGGAAGAAGCAGGCTCCCTACTGAGCAGGGAGCCCTCCACAGGCTGGAGCCTGACTCAGGGCTCTATCCCAGGACCCCTGGGCCAAAGGCAGATGTTTAATGGACTGAGCCATGTAGGCACCACATGAATCTCTCTCTCTCTCTCTCTTTTTTTTAATGAACCTTCCCTGTATAGTTTGCTCAAGAACATAGCTTTTAAAATTTTATGCTGCAGAACACTTTGTAAAGATCAGATAGTTTAGGGCAGCCCCAGTGGCGCAGTGGTTTGGTGCCGCCTGCAGCCCCGGGTGTGATCCTGGAGACCCAGGATCGAGTCCCACGTCGGGCTCCCTGTGTGGAGCCTGCTTCTCCCTCTGCCTGTCTCTCTCTCTCCTTCTCTCTCTCTGTGTCTCTATGAATAAATAAAATATTAAAAAAAAAAGATCAGATAGTTTAAATGACATTTAGTTGAGAAAAGCCGTTCCAGATTAAATAAGTCTAGAGAGATCAGATAGTTAAATGCTGTACATGATTCTGGACTGGATCCTGTATTGGTGGAGGAAGAAAGCCCTAGAGGACTTCATTTGCTCAGTTAAAAAAAAAAAAAATTGGAAAATAGATATTAAGTTAAAATTTTGTATGATTGTTAAATTTTTTGAAGTTAGTAACTATATTATGGCTATTTAAGAGAATGTCTTTGTTCTTAAGAGGCATATGTTGATGTATTTAGGGATGAAAGATCTGATATATATATCTTATCTTATTCTCCAATGGCTCAGCAAATGCTTATCCATACAAGATTTAAAAATGAGAATGTTAATTAATTGATAAATCTGGACAGAGTATACATAGGAGTTCTTTGAACTATTTGTACACTTTTCTGAAAGTTTGAAAGTATTTCCAAGTAAAAAGTTTAAAGAAATGACATTAGCAATTATCAGAAAACCTAGAGATTATATCCAAATACTGTTGCTTTTAAATTATTATTAACTTTTATTAGAATACACTTATAGTCCTTGTCCTTTTTTCAAAGTGCTTTCACACATACTCTGTTTACATGGTGGTACTGTTCGAAACAGTAATTTTTTGTTGAGTGGTTTATGGTTAATTATGTGGTCATCAATGCAGATACCCCGTTCTTTGATTCTTTACTCGATTTAACAAGTTTGACTTACAAATAGTTTATAAAACTTATAGTAATATGAAGATAAAATGAAATAGAACTTTGCAAAGGTAGAAACTGGTATGCAAAGAAAGTCTTTATATTAGCAGTATTCTTGCTGATTATCTTATCAATTTTTTAATCATAAGATAATAGTTAAATACCAATTCGCAGAATTTAGAACTTCAAAGAATCTTAGGTATAATGTTAAATTTTCTTCTGTCTGATATCTTTCTTTAATGTCCACTTTAGCTTGTATTATAAAAAATCTATTGTGTTCCCTTAGCTCCATAAGTATGCTTTGCTTTTAAAAGTACATCTGATTTTACTATCTTAAATTTATATTTTGACCTTAAATTTATTATATTTTGAAGGAAATTCAGGAGTAGGGATCTATTATAGTATTTCTCAAAATGAGGTTAATAATTGATTACCTTTTTGAGCTTTATATTTTTAGCACTCTATATTTAGTAATTTCATTTTCACAAAAGCCTTATGCTAACACCTTGCCTTGATTTGCTATTCAGTTCTAGCTAAAACTGCTGCTAAGCCTCAGAAGGCTTAGGTTTTCTTACCCCCCCCCCCCCTTTTTTTTTGCCAGATATGAATTATGAGAAGTAGGGATCTGGAACTAAGTATAGAAAACTGATCAAAAGAGGCGCCTGAGTGGCTCAGTCAGTTGGGCGTCCAACTCTTGGTTTCAGGGTGAATCATGGTCTCAAGGTCCTGGTATTGAGCCTAACCTCAGGCTCCTTGCTCCATGGAGTTTGTCTGCTTGAGGATTCTCTCTCCATCTTCCTTGCCTCTCCCTTCGCTTGCATGTGCTCAGTGTCTCTGAAATAAATCTTTAGAAAAAAAGAAAAGGAAAATGTATTGATTATATGTACATTAAGGAAAAAAGCCATTTTAGAATTTCAGGATGTAAATAGTGGGTTCAGTCTAACTTCACCCTAGACCTTCTCTTTCCTTCATAATTTGGGAAGGATCCATATATCAAGATAATTCTTCAGTAATTGTGCTGAAAAAGGAAGTAAAAGGAAGTATTCGATTAGAAAGCAAACTGATGTAGAAACCTAGTTTTCCTAGGCTTGAATTTTACCAAGTAAAATAACTAAAAAGTTAAAAATTTAAAAGTTAAGCGACCGATACAGTCTTGCTAACTTTTAAAACTTTTTTGCATTTAATTAAACCATGCTTTTTATAAAGTGGATAAATCTTGAGTATCCTTTTGATGAAATTTTATGAAGTCAATGCTCGTTTAACCAATACCAAGATCAAGATATAGAATACTTTCATCAACCTAGGAGCCTCCTTCATGCCCCCGACAGTCAACACACATTTCTGAAGGTAACTATTATTCTGACTTCATTTACTATTCATTAGTATTGTCTATTTTTTAACATCTTTTGACTATTTTTTTGGATCAATATCTTGTTTATGTGAGTCACACATGTTGATTCATAAAACGTTGTAACGTTAATTTATTCTTTTTCATTGTTTTGAATCCTTCATTGTATATGTCACAGTTTTATCCATTATCCTGTTGATGAACATTTGGATCATTATCAGTTTTTGGCTATTATGAACAGTGCTACTGTGAATATTCTTGACCATGTCTTTTGGCGCACATATGCATGCATTCTTTTGAGTAAATATCCAAGAGTGAAGTTGTTGATCATGAAACTCTTTAGCTTTAGTAGATGCTTCTAGTTTTTGAAAGTGATTGAGTCAATTTATACTATTTTCTACATCCTCACCAATGCTTAAAATTATGTTTTTTTAAATATTAGCTCCTTTGCTACATATGTGGTAAGAAGTTAGGAACTTTAATTTGTAATTCCCTGCTGACTTTAAAGATTTATTAGCACATGTTTATATGCTATTGACCATTTGAATATCCTCTTTTGAGAAATACCTATTCATGTCATTTGACCATTTTTCTATTGACTTGTCTTATGGATTGGTACGAGTTCTTTATTTCTAGGATAAATTTTTTATTAGATTAAATATTGAAGGTATCTATCCTACTTCTTTACTATCTTAATAGTGTACCTTTATTAAGAAAATTTCTTAATTTTAATAGTCCATCTTGTCAAACTGTTCCTTTATGGTTTTAAGTAATCTTTGTCCATCCCAAAGCCAAGAAGTTATTCTTGTATGTTTTCTCCTATAAACTTGATTGTTTAAATCTTTACATTTAGGTTTATGCATGGTATATGATAGGATTCCTGGTTCATTTTATTTTACATATGGAAACCCATTTTGTCCAATATTATTTATTGAAAAGACTATCCTTTCCCTATAGTAATGCACTAGTGCCTTTGTTGTAATTCAGGTGAGTGTTTATTCGTTCATGGTTCTGTTTTTGGACTCTTCTGTTCCATCAGTCTAGTGTGCTGGTTTTATATTCTTCTAATTGCTATAACTCTAAATCCTCCAATTATGTTCTTCACAATTCCTTGTTTTTTTTGGTCCTTTGAATTTCTTTTTTTTTTTTTTTTAAGATTTTTATTTACTCATGAGAGACACAGAGAGAGAGAGAGAGAGAGACAGAGACACAGGCAGAGGGAGAAGCAGGCTCCATGCAAGGAGCCCGATGTGGGACTCGATCCTGGATCTCCAGGATCACACCCCAGGCTGCAGGCGGCGCTAAACCGCTGCGCCACCGGGGCTGCCCGGTCCTTTGAATTTCAATAAAAATTTTATACTCGACCTGTCAGTTTCCTAATAAATAGATAACCTGCCTTATAGTAAGCAAGTTTTAAAAAAATAGTAAGCACTTTTAATAGTGTTATTTAATATTATTATTGACTAGCTTGATATCAAATGTACAGAGCAAGTTGAATATATTGGACATCTTTCAATATTGAGAGTTTCAGCACCTTAACTACTATAGTACTTCCATGTATTTAGGCCTTTTAAAATTTCTCTCAGAATTTTATTTTGGGTGTGGAGGTCGTATACATCTCTGTTAACCTTTTAGATATCATAATGATATTGTGGTTATATGTTTTTGTTAGTCCTTGTAATTTATAGGTTTACACTAGGGTGTTTACAGATGCAGTGATACAGTTTGGGGGGTTTACTTTTAATAATGCAAAGGAGGGTGGGAAGGAACAGAGAAGGACCAGAATAGATGTAACCAGATTTACCATGATTTGATAATTGTTGAAAATGGATGGTATTTGGGTTAATAGTTATATTATTCTTTTTACTTTTGTATACGTTTGAAATTTTTCATAAAACCAGGTTAAAAAAAGTAATGACTATAGCAGGTTGAAAAACAAATATATAAGACTTTAGAAGTTCATTAAAATACTAAAAAAAATTCTCACAGGCATCAATCAGGTCATGTAAATGAAAGAATCAACCATTTAATGTTTTTCTGCACAGATTATATTTCAAGATTTTATTTTTATGTGTGTAAGAGAGCTACGGGCACATGAGTATGGGAAGGGGCAGAGGAAGTAGCGGACTCCCCACTGAGAAGGGAGCCTGATGACTCCCTCCCGACCTGGGATCATGACTTTAGCCCAAGACAGATGCTTAACCAACTGAGCCACCTAGGTGCCCGATTATATTTCAGGATAACCAAATAGTTAAGAGGGAAAGTTTACCTTTATAGAAGAATCACAGCTAATAAGAAATGCTGAGAAAATAATAGATTTAGAAAACTCACCACAGTGCAACTTCTAATGAAAGAATAGATCTAGATGATCATCAGTCAATAACTACTAAAGTCACTAGGTGAAAGGTCTGTTGGGACATGGGTATAATACAATTGGATAGACCAAGATGGAGTAAGACTAATTCTTTGATTAGAACTAGAAACTCCTAATGGAATAAAAAACCCGACTCTTTGAAGACTGAAAATTAATAATAGGCAAATTGAGAAGGAAAGTCATAATTTGAAGTGTAGCCTGTATGATTGTGAGTGTACCATTTTACTCTTTCCATGATCCAGCTTTGACCAAGTGGTGGGCAGAATTGTGGAACTGCACAGAGGGTGTATCAGTTAGCAAAAACTTCAAGAGAAACCCCTCATTTCTAGCAGAGGGTAAGGAAGAAGGGGATCCGCTTTTTTTTTCCTTTTTCTCTCTTAAGCCTGCCCTAAGATTATCTCCACTTCTAAATTGTGCTGTCGTTGTGGCACTAGCACTTAAAACTGAAAGAAAAATAATTTCTCTCGCGGGAGGAATTGAGAAAGGGACTGCTGAAAACTGCAGCATGCTGGGAAAATCTCAAGGAGAAGAGAATTGAGAGGAGATTCTCTGATTGTGAATATGAACCCACAACGGTCCTACCTTACTCATGATCATGCACAGAACGTACTTAAAGAAACACAAGAAGGACTTAGAGAATTTGAACTATGATATAAACCACTGTTCAGATCCAGACTTGCATTTGAGTGGTGCATGCAAAGGATAGACCCAAATAACACAGTAAAAGTAAAGGCTTTAAAAACCAAACTGACATTCGAACTGCTACCCCAGAAGGCAATACAGAACTTACAATCTAAACTTCAATAAAAAAATCAAATTATCCAGGAGGGGTCAATAGCATCTGGAGTTTTATAACCTAATATTCAGGTCTAGGATATAATCCAAATTTTTGACATACCAAGAAATAGGAAAATCTGACCACTTTGTAAGGGAAAATACAATAAATAGATGCCAGACCTGGGATGATACAGTGATGGAATTATTTAAAAAAGGCTTTAAAGCACCTGTTATATCTGTGCTCCTTGAGGTAAAAGTGAACGCTCTTGAAATGAATGGAAGCATAGTTCTTTGAAAAATAGAAATCACATAAAAGAATGAAATGGAAATTTCAGAACCAAAAAATACAATATATGAAATACAAAATTTAAGGGGCACCTGGGTGGCTCAGTGATTGAGCATCTGCCTTTGGCTCAGGGTGTGATCCTGGAGTCCTGGAATCGAGTCCCACCAGTCTCCCCAGAGGGAGCCTGCTTCTCTGTCTGCCTGTATCTCTGCTTCTCTCTCTCTGTCTCTCATGAATAAATAAATAAGATCTTTAAAAAAAAAAAAATACAAAATTTACTGTCTGGGCTCAGTAGCAGATAGAAAGATAAATCAATAGAAATCTCAAATCCTGTGTATTCTTTATCAAGGGTATATCTCTGTGCTGTAACACTTGACAGGTTGCACCTTGTCAGGTTGCACCTTGAGAAACCTGGTCATAGGCCTTCTGGCTCTGAATTAGTATTCCACGCACACATCCTCTTTTGTCATTAATTACTCCTATTCATGCTACTGAGACGATTTGTCTGTGCAGTGTGAGCCCTATCTCCCTTCATACTCCACAGATTCAGGTGGTGTCTTGATCTGCTATTTTCTAAGACCTTAGCATTTCAAGTGAGGATCCAGCAATCAGTTTAATCCGATTTAAAAAATAATAGCCAACTATTACATTTATTTCAAAATTATTTATTTTATTTATATATTTATTTCAAAACTTTGAAGGTAAATAAGGGATAGAGAGAAAAGTGCAATGGATAGCATATATATGATTCATACGGCTAGGAGTAAATTTTATCTTGAAGTGTAGATAAAATTATTATTTTAGTGACAAAATACTCTATGGTAGTTCTGAATATTCTGTAGTTCAGGATGCATCTAAATGTACTTGAACTAGGTTTCAGATGATTGTGAACTTGCTTGGACTACTTGGCTACACAAAAGCAACCTAGCAGTTTACCCAAGTTTTAATACATCAAAACAACTGCCTATTTTATAAAGTGATTATACTGCAAAAAATTAGAGGAATACTTGTGGCCTTAAGAGTTGATATATTTTATTTTTAGTGGCATTTTAAATGGGTCTGGTGGCCTCATTAATGAAGTATATAAAATGTTAAGACATTGTCATTGTATTTGTACATACTAGTTTTAAGTTACTAAATCTCTCACGAGGTAGCCCTAAACCTAGTATTTTCATAATCCTACTTAATAATCAAATTTCCTAACAGGTCCCTGGAGATTTTTTAGCACTAATGAAATTCTGTACTTCTAGGTTGATATAATTTATTAATTCATTCTTGCCCTCCCTTTCTTCTCTATCCTTCTCCCTCTCTCTCTCCCTTCCCTGCCACTCCTATCCATCTCAGAAATGTACATACACCCAGGGGCACCCGGGTGGCTCAGTTGGTTAAGCAACTGACTCTTGGTTTCAGCTCAGGTCCTGATCTCATGGGTTGTGGGATTGAGCCTTGCATCAGGCTCCATGCTCATAGGAGTCCATCTGGATATTCTCTCTCTGCCTCTTCTCTATCTCAATTAAATAAAATTTGAGGAGAAAAAACATTAACATACACTTTTATTTTTAAGATTTTATTTATTTATTGAGACACACACACACGCACACACACACACACACACAGGCAGAGTCACAGGCAGAGGGGAGAAGCAGGCTCCACGCAGGGAGCCAGACGCGGGACCTGATCCCTGGTCTCTAGGATCACACCCGGGCTGCAGGCAGCGCTAAACCACTGCGCCACCAGGGCTGCCCCACTTTTCGTTTTAAAACAGGCCACTCCACAAAGGCTTGGATTTAATCAGTCTTCTTTGGACACCTGTTTGACACTTAATAAATTATGTTTTGTTTTGTTTTGTTTTAGTGCAGTATATAGCACATGACATAGTCATCCAAAAGGGAAAGTATACTTTCATATTCATTTGGACATTAACTTTTGCCATCCAGAAAAAACAGACATAGAGCCTCTTGCTGCCATATAACAATAAAGTTAGGCTTGAAAGTTGCAGTTGAAATCCTGGAACACGAGTTTATCAATTATTATCCATGTTATTTTTCAGTTCCCTTGAAGAAACATGAAAGAAAAAGCTCAGAAGTTACAATACTTCAATAATATAATAGGAAAAAAAAAAGGTTACAAACTATCTAGCATGGTGGTGTAGTCTTTTATCTAATGATCAAATAATATTCACTAATGTCTTGTCTTCCTCAAAGATACTTAATTTTGTCTTCACCAAAGAGAGACTTCTTGGGTCATGGAATGTGGTAGGCAGAATAATGGTCCTTCAAAGATGTCCATGCCATAATTCCCAGAACCTGTGACTATGTTAGGTTAAATGGCAAAGAGGAATTAGGGTTGCGAAAGTTATCTTGGATTATCTGGATGAGCCCAGTGTAATCTGTCACTACAGTCTGTATGATAAGAGGGTGGCAGAAGAGATGGCAGCTTGAGGATATGCCTGCTGCTGGCTTTGAAGATTGAGCAGGAGAGCCATAAGCCAAGGAAAGTGAGCAGCTTTGAGAAGCTGTAAAGGCAAGGAAACATTTTTTGCTAAAGGTGCCAGAAAGGTCACCTTTAGCAGCCGTAGCCCTGCCGACACCTTGAGTTTAGCCCAGTGAGACCTGTATTGGACTCAGATCTGCAGAACGGGGAGAGACTATGTTTGTTTTCTCATTCCATTAAGTTTGTGGTAATGTGTTATAGAAACCATAGGAAATTAATACATGGTATGTCCATTTAATTTTCCACCAATGTGAATTTTACATACTGATTTATTGAATCCTGGTATAACAATAAGATTTCCTGTGAATGTCAATTCTAGTTTATTAAGAAGTTTTTTGTGTTGATAATTTGTTGGCATTGATGAATGGACCTTTGTTTACCCAGGGGTAAACTACCTCATGGGAATGGTGAGAAGTTGATTGTGGCTGGAGAATAGGGAGTGCATAGAGTGAGGGTGAAATGGGGGCTGAAGACAGAGAAATAGAATGAAGCTAGAAGGGAAAATAGGTACCATGCAGTGTGGCAAGAGAACTGACCTTGGTTCCCTTCCACATGTTCTGTAATATTTGTATTAGTGCCTAAAGTATTAATAAATGCTGTAAGTTGGAATTATAAGAAGTGTTTATTTGTATGACTTGAGCTATGTAGAGTTGTAAGCAATCATTGCATTTTGCCACAGAATGTCTCATGGAGTGGCTTATCCATATGATAAATGTACCCAAGTAGGCCTCAGTCTGATCTCTGAAAAAGGAATAAGATGCTCCTATATTCTGTGGACCATATCAGTCCATCACATGAATAGGGAGCTCAGGCATTATTTGAAGAAATACATTAGTTGAATCATTAGAATAGTCTTGGGTCCTACTAAGAAAGTTAAACTAATTTTTTAGTGTTTGTTTATTTAATGAGACTTCAAAAATACTTCACATTTAGGCCTTTGAAAGATGAGAGTTCTGGTATCGTTTGTTATTTGTCTTGAGCCAGAATCTTGTCTGATTCATAAAAATTTGGTTTGGGGTGTGTTTCTTGTTCTTACTGTCAATTCTCAGTCAAGTGGGTCTCAGAGACTGCTATATAGAGTTAAGAATGTTTTCATTTTGCTAATATTTTACATCCATTGTAGAGGTAGGATAATGTTCCCATTTAGTGCTAAGTTAAGAACTATTTAATTTCATCTTTATTCATACATTAAACAGTTCATTTAAAAAGTATTTGAATCTTTCTTTACAAGTTAAAATTGTTCTGTGAGGAATAATTATCTTTTTTTTAAGATTATTTCCTTTTTTTTTTTAATTTTTATTTTTTTATGATAGTCACAGAGAGAGAGAGAGAGAGAGAGAGAGAGAGGCAGAGACATAGGCAAAGGGAGAAGCAGGCTCCATGCACCGGGAGCCAGATGTGGGATCTTTTTAGCTGTAATACAAACATTGAGCACTCTGCAGAAGCAAGTTAGAATTTTTCATAAATGTTGATAAACGTAGTTGAAGATTGATGCTTGGATTTTGTGTCATACCAGTCAGTTAAATTTCAGCAGTACTTTTAATTAATGTTAATAGATCCATCAGTCCCAGAAATATCTGGGATATCAGATTTAACTAACCTAAATACCAAAGTAGGTCAGTGGGTCAATAGGTTATTAGATTAAAAAAAGATTTATTGTAGTCTCCATTTTTTAAACTCAGGTTCTTGAGTTAATCATTTTAAATTAATAATTTAAAGATTTTTAATAATTAGATGAAATTAAAAGTTTTTTCTTTAAATTATGTGCACAGAACATGGAAAAATAGTCTCTATTACTCTTACTTTGAAACAGTAACATGTTATTTTGTTGCTCCTATTTTGTTTTCTGGAATGGATAAACATGTATTTTATGTTGGACAATTAAAATAGAGAAAGGCAGCACTTAAGTTTTTTGGTTATAATAATAGTGCATGTTCGTGGGAGAAATTTTAGAACGTACTAAAGAAAAAAATTTTAAATTCATAAGCTACTTAGGAATAACCACAGTTCTACCTTTGGCTCATTTGGATTTATGTTTGATATATCTTAATGCCACTGATACTGTTATTAGATGCTTGAATTCTTTCTAGCTTTACTAGATTGTGCATAATAGTATAATGAATATAAAACTTTGGATACACCTCTGATTGTTCCTGTTCCCTTTTTTTCTCAAAGTAAAATTACTGGGTCAAAGAATATAAATATTTTCAAGCAATTGATACACCTTGCCAAACCTTTTTTTTGTTGTTGTTGTTGTTTTTTTTTTTTTTTTTTTTTTTTTAAGATTTCATCTATCTTTGTGAGAGGGAGAGAAAGAATGAGCACAACAAATTGGGGCAGGGGCTAAGGGAGAAGCAGATTCCCCACTGAGCAGGGAGCCCAGGCAGGACTCTGGGATCATGACTTAAGCCCAAGGCAGACGCTTAACCAACTGAGCCACCCAGGTGCCCTTCACCAAACTTTTTCTCACCAAGCTTTTTTAAAGAAAGGGATATCCAATTTACTTTCTTAAAGCAATGCTGTTTTTTATCTCCTTCACCAAAGGTATCAAGCTCTTTGTTATTAAATATAATGGTTATTTTAGAGTTATTATCTTGTCTGCACTGTAATATCAGCATTGTCAACTTCTCAAAACCTCTTTTCCTTTCATTTTAATGACAGCTAATCTTTCTTGGCTTTCTTCTGTCCCTTTGATCCTTTGCCATCTAGTTGATATTTTTAACACTAATCATATTTAAAATTCATTTGCTGTTTTCTGTGTACTGTCCCAAACACGTAACATATTTAATCCTTGGAACTGCATGTACCTATTATTTTCTCCATTTTAAAAATGAAAGAAGTAATGCGTAGAGATGAAGTGATTAGTCTGAGACCCACAGTTAATAAAGGGACTGAGCTGTAATGTGTACCCAGGAAATCTGTTTTCACAGCCCAGTTCTTTTTTTATTTGTTTGATTCTTAGGTAAATTACTTAAAATTTTTTTGTTTTATTGAAGTATAGTTGACACAATGTTACATTAGTGTCAGGTGTTCATCATAGTGCTTGGCCAACTCTATATATTATGCTGTGCTCACTGTAAGAGTAGCTCCCATCTTTCACCATACGACACTATTCCAGTACCACTGACTATATTCTTTGTGCTGTGCCTTTTATTTCCATGACTCATATTCACTCTATAACCAGATGCCTGTATCTTCTCCTTCCCTTCCCCCATTTTGCCCATTCCTTGACCTCCACCTCTGGCAATCGCCAGTTTGTTCTTTGTACTTATGGGTCTGTTTCTGTTCTTATTTGTTCATTTGTTTTGGTTTTTAAAATTTCAGATATAAGTGAAATCATATGGTACTTGTCTTTCTCTGACTTATTTCACTTAGTTTAATGCCCTCTTGGTCCATACATGTTGTCACAAATAGCAATACTTACGCTAAGCACTATTCCATTTCCCAGCACCATCTATTGAAGAGACCCCTTTGTTGTAGGTTAATTGACCATATATGCATGGATTTATTTCTGTGTTCTCCATTCTTTTCCATTGATCTGTCTTTGTGCCAGTACCATATTGTTTGAATAACTATAGCTTTGTACTGTCTCTTGAAATCTGTGATTATGATATTTTCAGTTTTATTCTTTTCTCAGATTGCTGTGGCTCTTTGTAGTCTTTTGTGGAACAAATGTTGGCATTATTTATTCTAGGTCTGTGAAAAATACCACTGGTATTTTGATTACACTGAATCTGTAGATTGCTTTGGGCAGTACATACATTTTAACAATATTAATTCTTCCAATTCGTGATCATGAATATCTTTCCATTTGTTTGTGTCATCTTCAATTTCTTTCATTAATAAAGTTTTCAGAGTATTCGTAGAGCTCCTTTTTTTAAGTTACTTGCTCTGCCTCCTTCCTATTTTCTTAGTCTTCTTCCGGTTTCTAAAATACTATTTTTTAATCAAGTTTCTTTTCTTTTTTTATTTTTTTTTCAAGTTTCAATCTTAGTCTGTCTTTTTCTTATTTTATGTTTTTTCTAGAAAATCCCATCACTGTCTTTAGTTTACATATTTATGTTGATGACTTCCGATTTACATTTTCATCCTGTTTTCTTGAATGCCAGGCTCACTTATAACCACCAACTGGATGTTTCTCCTCTTGCATATCCCTTAGACATCTTAAACACTACATGTCTAAAACTGAATCCATCATCTAAAGTATATGTGAGGTATCTGTAACGGTGATTAAGAGCATAGTTCAAGCTAAACTATCAGCGTTCATAACTCAGCTTTATTGCTGACCTTACTTGGCTTACTTACAGTCTTTGTGTTTCAGTTTCCTCATCAGTAAAATGGAGATAATAATAGCTTACTTCATATGATTGTTGAGAGTCTTAAATGAGAGAAAACTTTGAGGAATGCCGGACACATAGTAAGTGTTCAATAAATGGTGGCCGCTGCTTTCAACGTCATTACCTCCCACTTCCCTTCTAGGTTTCCTGTATGTTTCCTATGAGCCTACAGAGAGGTCCAAGCCAAAATTTGGGTGATACTCTCAACTGCTTCCTGACCTCCCCACTTCTGATTATTAATCACCAAATTCTGTCTAGTCATCTTAGTATCTATTAAAATTCTTTTTAAAAATATTTTATTTATTTAGAAAAAGAGAGCACTCAAGTGGGGGCTGGGCAGAGAGAGAGGGACAAGTAGACTCCCTACTGAATAAGGAGCCCTATTGGGGCTCCATTCCAGGACCCCGGTATCATGACTTTGGCCAAAGTCAGATGCTTAACTAATTGAGCCACCCAGATTCCCCCACTTACTAAAATTCTTATATTTCTTTATATAACCTCTGCCTCTATATTATTTTGCCTGAACCTATAATACCTTACTTCTATTAGTCTTCTTAACTCTAGTTTGGCCTGATTTTCTCCATTCTCTATATTGTAGCCAGAATGATATTTCAGAAGAGCAAATCTATTAATATCACTTCCCTGCTAAAAACTACTTCAGTGTTGTCATGTTGCCATTGAGGCCCAGGTGATTTTTCTTTTTTAACCTTCATGTGGCCTTTCATGATATATACTCCCCATCATTCTTGTCTCTTACCACCAGTTTTTACCACACCCTGTCCCTAGGTTTTTGCTGTAATCATGTTGAACTACTTCCAGTACCCTAAAATCTTAGTTCTTTCTTGTGTCTCCAGACCTTTGCATATACCGTTCTTTTGGCATCAAAGTTCTTTGTCTCTTGGCCTGGTGAATTTATTTATCCTTCGAATCTCAACTTAGGGATTACTTCTTCTAGGAGGCTTCCTTAATAACTCTGTCTCTAATAACTGTATGTATTCATAGTGTTTTGTGTGTACCTCTGGAAAGTACCTCAAATGCAGTTGCTGTATCTGTTTTGTCATTTAAAACTACCATTAGCGTAGTGTTAGACAATTATATTCATGCTCAGTAAATATTTGCTGGATGATAAATATATGAAATATAATTTTTAAGGAATCATTAGTATTCATAACAAGTTTTTAGTTTAAGTTGTTTGATTTCTAGCCAGGAATAATTTTACATTTATTACCCATTTGTTTTCTTTGTGCTTCATTTAGTTACACTTTTTGCTCATTTTAGGGGGTTGGATTTTAACCTTTTTCTCAATAACTTCTAAATATCCTTATATGAGGGGCACCTGGGTGGTTCAAGTTGGTTAAGTGTCTGCCTTGGCTCAGGTAATGATCCTGGGATCAGGCTCCCTGTTCAGCCAGAACTCTGCTTCCCCCTCTCTCTACACCCCTCCCTTGTTTGTGTTCTCTCTCAAATTAGTAAATAAAATATATTTTTTAAATTATTTATTTGAGAGAGAGCCAAAGAGCATAAGTGAGGGGAGTGGGGAGGAGAAGCAGACTCCTCAGTGAGCGGGGAGCTCATTGTGGGGCTCGATCCTGGGACCCCAAAATTATGACCCAACTCAAAGGCAGACGCTTAACAGACTGAGCTACCCAGGAACCTTAAATAAATAAAATCTAAAAAAAAAAAAAAAAAAAAAAATCCTAATGTGGTAAAAATATTAACCCTTTGTCATGCTGCATATGCTTAAGCCTTTTGTTTTTTCAAGGGGCAGTTGCCATTTATGTTTATTTTGTTAATAAAAATAGGTATCCCTATGCATTATATCTTTTATTCTTTACAAGAACCCTCTTAGGTAAGAATTCTGAGGCTTAGAGACGCCTGGATGGCTCAGCGGTTGAGCATCTGCCTTTGGCTCAGGGCATGATCCTGGGGTCCTGAGATCGAGTGCTGCATTGGGCCCCCTCTGGGGAGCCTGCTTCTACCTCTGCCTGTGTCTCTGCCTCTGTCTCTGTGTCTCTCATGAATAAATTAAAAAAAAAAAAAAAAAGGAATTCTGAGGCTTAGGATGGTTATATTCCAGAGATTTCCATCCATGCTTTTCTAAATTCCATAGGTCTTAAGTTTTGTACTGAATCCTCAAGCATGCTGTTTATCAGCTGGTTTAATTCTGACTTGAGAGCACTACCCCAAAGTACTTAAAACCAACTAGGACATGGGCATCTGACTTCTGAATTTTGCTTCATGCACATTTTAGGGACTCAGTCCTGTTGCTCAGGTGCTTTTGACTCAGACCATTTATTTTTTATTTGATTCCTTTAATTTCCCAGAGTATTATTTTGTTATTAAAAAAATTCCCTTTTAAAAAAAAATTCCCTTTTCTCAAAAATATATCACCTTTTGCTATCAAAAATATCCTTTTATGTTGCTGTTATATTGCATATACAATTATATTCTTGATTTTTAAAAAACTTAGAATGGGCATTGGGTGGGTCAGAAGCAAACTTGAGTGTAAAATTTTGCACTAATTTTGTGGCAGGGTTGAATGGGTCTCAGTTAATTCAGTTATTCACCAATGCCAGTTGAGTAATATTTGTCAGATATTCTCACAGGTCCTAGTAATAGATGAATAAGTAAATTACTACTCCTTTTATTTTTTAAGATTTTTTTTATTTATTCATGAGAGACAGAGAGAAAGAGAGGCAGAGACACAGGCAGAGGGTAGAAGCAGGCTCCCCTAAAGGAACCCCATGCAGGACTCAATCTCGGATCCTGGGATCAGTCCCTGAGCCGAAGGCAGACACTCAACTGCTGAGCCACCCAGGCATCCCTATTACTCCTATTCTGAAGGAACTCATGATTTAGAAGAATATTGCCACTAAGAATGTTACAGTGATATTCCACTTCTGCAATGAAAACTAGTTAGAACATAGTAATTCCTAATTTTCCTTGTCAGTGAAAGAATATTGATAACTGAAACTGACAGGTTTATGAAGTTTACCACACCAAAAATTTTAAGTAAAATTTATCCTAATTACCTTCTTGAAGGTGAAAATGAAAACTAAAGTATGCATGCATGTACACACACATACACACAGAAAGTAGGGAGACAGTGGAGAAACCAAATATGAATCAGCCATATGTGAATAGTTGTCTCTTCAATAAATATATGTAAAGATGAATATCAGTCACTTTTGGGTCATGCCTTTTTTATATTAGCTGATGTGGAGACTTCAGTGAAGGTAATTCATATATGTTCATTCTTAAAGCAAGCATTTGATTTAAACTTTCATCAGACTTTGAGTGCTTTCTTATAAAGAACCTATGTTTGGAACTACTGAGAACTAATTCACAGGAAAACTATTAAATAGTAAATACTGTGGCAACCTCTGTATAGTTGGTGTTATAATAATGCTTTAGATCATGTCATTAATCTGTACTATGGTTTGTTACAGGAAAAGACCTAAGAAATTCTTTGTTGTTAACTAGCTTCTTCAATTTATTAAGTACCTATAATCTCTAACACAGAGCTTGAACTTCTGTTGATCCTTAAATACTTACTGACTTAAAATGAAAAATTGACAGCCTTAATCTAATTTATTGTACCTTTATTTTTCTGTAATTTTTTTACTGTAATAAAAATTCTAATTGAAAAAATTTATCCTACCTTTTTTTTTTACTTTAAAGTTCCTAGGTAAAACAAATAAAAAAAATAAAGTTACTAGGTAAAAATACACTTGTAATTTAAACATTAAAATTTTAAAAATTAATTTAAAGTGACACTTTTAATCACTTTTAATTTAAAAAAAATTATTATGGGAAAATGAAAACAAGTAACAGAGTCCCCCCTTTGTCCTAATAACAAACAAAAAAGGGAATGGTCTGAAAATCAACAATCCTTGGATGCATAAAAGGGGGAGGGGGCACAGGGAAAACCTGATCACAGGGTAATCTCCCCAAGATTGGAGAGTCAGGCAAACACAGAAAGTCATAGACTTTACAAGCTGAAACTATCTCAAAAACCAGTGCAGAATCAGCACTGTAATTGACAAATTGCCGGAGGCTCACTGTGGGTAACTTTGACAACTTAAAAACTCCCAAGGGGATCTAGTTATAGGGAGACTTCAACAGTAGCATAAGATTTACCTCTGGGAGCTCAACCAGGTTCCAACAGTGAATATCAGAAAAATCTCCACTAAAAAAAAAGAAAAGAAAAGAAAAGAAAAATCTCCACTTGCTTCCAGCTGGTGTAGAGAGAAAAGAACCATTTTGAAATATACCAGAGCACTCTGTTCTTAACATGACCTACCCTTAGGAAAAACTAGTTAACCAGAATCTAACTGATCTGGAGGCAAGGAAGTACCAAATGCCTGCCTACTCTAACCATCTTAGTTTACCTAAAGAGGGAGAAAAAACCCCCGAGAAACATTGATGAAGTTCACAGTCCAGCTGCACATGCTCACTAAAAGACTGAGACCTAATCCTGGGCTGTAGAATGCTCCACTCCCCCACACCTCACCACCACGTTACTAATGGCCTGTTTATAGCAGTTCCTTTTACCTAGTACCTCATGTCCAGCAATCAAGAAAAAATTATACGGCTTACCAAAAAGACAACATGATTTGAAGAGACAGAGCAAATATCAGAGCCAGACATGGCACAAGGATGTTGGAGTTACCAGATAAGGAATTTATGATTAATATGCTCAGGGATCTAATGGATAAAATAGTATGCGGGAACTAGGTGGGAAGTGTAAGTGGGGAGATGGAAAGCCTAAGAATGAAGGTAGATAAGGAGTACCAGAAATGAAGAATACCTTTGACAGGCTTCTTAGTAAACTAGACACGTGAGTCAGGTACCTCTGAGCTAGAGAATATCTTAGAATCCTCAAAAATGAAAAACAAGGACAAAGTCTGAAAAGAAAATATCTAGGGATTGTGTGACAACTACAAAAGTTGTAATATGGGTGTAATGGGAGTATCAGGAAAAAGGAAAGATTTGAAATAATAATAACTGAGAATTTCCCCAAGTTAATGTCAAACCCCAAATAACAGACCCAGGAAATTTAGAGACCATCAAGAAGGATAAATACCCCCCCAAACAACACCTAGGTGTATCATTTTCAAACTATAGAAAATGAGATATAAAGAAAAAAATCCTAAAAGAAGCCAGAGGAGAGAAACACCTTACCTAGAGAAGAAGAATTACATTTGACTTCTCCTCAGAAGTGGTGCAAATAAGAAGAAAGTAGAATAACATACTTAAATCATTGAGAGAAAAATTCACCAACCTAGTATTCGTTTTCTTCCAAAAGAAGAAATTATTCTTCCAAAATGAAGAAGAAATACTTTCTCAAACAAATTGAGGGAATTTATTGGTGGTAGACCTACCTTGCCGGAGATATTAAAAGAAGTTCTTTAGAGAGAAGGAAGATGGTATAGGTCAGAAACTTGGAAGTTTGTAAAGTGAGAAAGAGCATTGATGAAGGAGTAGGTAAAGCTAAAAAAAACAACAAACTTATTTTTATTCTTAATTGACCTCACATAACAGTTCAAAATAATAGTAGCAAAAATGAATTTGATTGTGTATACGAACGAACGTATGCTTATATATAAGTGAAATGAATGACAATATTATAAGGGATAAGAGGGAGGAATAAGGATTATTTGGTTATTATAAGGTATACTACTTGTCAAGTGGCATAGTGTTTATTTGAAAGTGAACTTGGATTAGTCGTAAACGTATACTGTAGGGGTACCTGGCTGACTCATTTGGTAGAGCATGTGACTTGATCTCAGGGTCATGAGTTCAAGCCTCATGTTGAGGGTAGAGTTTACTTAAAAAATATATCTATGTGTAAAAGAAAGAAACTTTAAAAATGTATGTTGTAAACTCTAGGGTACCACCTAAAGAATAAAAAAGTAAAAACCACTAAACCACTAAAAAAAGGTAAAGAATAAGAAACCTAACCAATATGTTAAGAAAGGAAAGAATAGGAATACTGTAAACTGCTCAGAAAATCATGTAAGATGCTGAAAATGGCAAAAAGCAGGGTGAAAGACAAAGGTGGGAGCAAAGAACAAGAGCAATAAATAGAAACAATAATAAATATGGTAGATATTAGTCCAGCTGTATCAATAATCACTTTGAAAGACAGATTGTCAGAGTGGATTAAAAAACAAGATCCAACTATGTGTTGTCTACAAGAAACTCACTGTAAATATAAAGGCATATATAGATTAAATGGATGGTGTGAAAAGACCATATAATATGAAATCTGCTCTCTTAAAACTTTAAGTGCATGCAGTATTGTTAACTCTATACATTGTTGTGTAGCAGATCTCACACTTTTTCATCCTGTATGACTGTGAAGCTCTATATCCTGATTTCCTGAATCAGCAATTCCTGATTTCCCCCTTCCCCAAGCCCCTGACAACCACCATTCTGCCTTCTGCTTCCATCAGTTTGGCTACTTTAGACACCTTATGTAAGTGAAATCATGCCTTATTTGTTCTTGTATGATTGGCTTATTTTACTTAGCGTAATGTCCTCAAGATTCATCCATGTTAAGTATGAAAGGATTTCTTTCTTTTTGAGAGCTGAATAATATTCTGGTGTGTGTATATACCACATTTTCTCTATCCATTCGTCTGTCCATGGACCGTTTAGGCTGTTTCCACCTGTTGGCTTTTGTGCATATGCTGCAATGTTCACTTCGAGGTCCTAGGAGTGCAGTGATCTCTTCAAGATCCTCTCGTTCCTTTTGCATAAATACCCAGAAGCAGAATTCCTGGATCATATGATAGTTGTATTATTAGTTTTTTGAGGAATTTTTTTTTCTGTTTTCCACAGCAGTACTATTTTACCTTCCCACCCACAGTGAACAAAGTACCAATTTTTCCACATCCTTGCCAAAATTATTTGTTCTCTGTGTTTTTGTTGTTTTATAATGGCCATTCTAACAGGGATGTGATAATATCTCATTGTGGTTATGATTTGCATTTCTCTTTCGATTACGGATTTTGAACATCTTTCCATATCTATCTATTGGCCATTGATATGTCTTAGAAGAAATGTTTAAGTCATTTGCTTATTTTTAAAATTGGGTTATTTGTGGGTTTTGATGTTTTGCTGAGATGTAGTTCTGTTTGTATTTTGGGTATTAACTCCTTATCAGATAATCAGATACTTTCTCCCATTCCATAGATTACCTTTTAACGCTGTTGTTTCTTTTGCTGTGCAGAAGTTAACTTGGAGTCCTACTTGTCAGTTTTTGCTTTTGTTTCTTTTGCTTTTGGTGTTCATACCCAAGACCTCATTTCCAAATCCAGTGTCCTGAAACCTTCCCCTTTGTTTTCCTCTAGGAGTTTATATTTCAAGTCTGACATTTAAGTCTTTAATATATATTGATTTGATTTTTGTGTACAGTATAAGATAGTGTCCATTCAGGCAGCCCAGGTGGCTCAGCAGTTTAGTGCCACCTTCAGTCCAGGGCCTGATCCTGGAGACCCGGGATCAAGTCCCATGTCAGGCTCCCTGCATGGAGCCTGCTTCTCCTTTAGCCTGTGTCTCTGCCTCTCTCTCTCTCTGTCTCATGAATAAATAAATAAAATCTTAAAAAAAAAAAAAAAAGATAGTGTCCATTCAGTTTCAGTCTTTTGCATGTGGGTATACTGTTTTCCCAGCACCATTTGTTAAGGACACTATGCTTTCCAGTGTTGTGGTCTTGGCACACATGTTGAAGATCATTTGACCATATATGCCTAGGTTTATCTCTGGGTGTTCTCTTCTTTACCTTTGGTCTGTGTGTTCATCTTTATGCCACTGCCATACCATTTGATTAGCTTTATAATATGTTTACAGGTCAGGAAATGTGAGGCATTCAGCTTTGTTCTTTTTTCTCAAGATTGTTTTGATTAGTTGAGATCTATTGTTGTTCCATATGAATTTTAGGATTTTTTTTTTTCAATTTCTGCAAAGAATGCCATTGGGATTTTGATATAGAGATGGCATTGAATCTGTAGGTGACATTGGGTAATGTGGACATTTTAATGATATTAAATCTTCTGTAACCGTCCTGTGTATGTCCGCTGTAGACTTGCCTCCATTTATTTGTGTTTTAATTTCTTTCAGTAGTGTTTTGTAGTTTTCTTTGTACAGGTCTTTTGCCTTTTTGGTTAGGTTTGTCCTAATTATTTTATTCATGACTCAGTCTTGGTAGGTTGTATATTTTTAAGAATTTATCTATTTCTTCTAAGTTACCTAGTTTGCTGGTGTCTAATTGTTCATTGTAGTCTCAGGATCCTTTGTATGTCTGTGGTGTCAATTGTAGTACTACATCTTTCACTTCTGATTTTGAGTTTTCTCTACTATTTTTTCTTATTCTAGGTAAAGGTTTCTCAATTTTGTTCATCTTTTCTAAAAAGTTCTCTTTTCACTTTTTCCTATTGTTTATCCTATTTTGTTTACATCTGCTTTAGTCTTTATTATTTACTTCTTTCTACTAACTTTGAACTTGTTTTTCTCATTCCTTGAAGTGTAAATTTAGAGTTCAGTTTTGAGATACTCTTTTCCTTTTTTAAAAAAGCTGGAGTCTGTTTTATTTATTTATGAGATATATTTATTTATTTTAGAGAGAGAGTGCAAGGGGAAAGGGCAGAGGGTTAGAGAGAATCTGAAGCAGACTCTTTGCAGAGCATGGAGCTGGTCACCAGGCTTGATTTTCATGATCCTGAGATAATGACCTGAACCAAAACCAAGCATTGGACGCTTAATTGTGCCACCCAGGTGCTCCCCAAATTTTTTTTTCTTTTTTAATGTAGTATTTACCACTGTAAACTTCCCTGTTACTACTGCTTTTGCTGCATCCCATAAGTTTTGATGTGTTATGCTTTTGTCTCCAGGTATTTTTTAATTTCCCTTTTGATTTTTTTCTTTGATCCACTGCTTAAGAGTATATTGTTTTCATACATTTGTGAATTTTCCAGTTCTCCTTGTGTAATTGCTAGTTTCATTCCATTGTCAGCAGAAAAGATAGTTGTATGATTTCAGTGTTCTTAAATTTGTTAAGACTTATTTTGTGACCCAGTATGTGATCTGTCCTGGAGAATGTTCCATATGCAGTTGAGAAGAATTTGTATTGTGCTGCTGTTGGGCAGAATGTTCTGTATATGTCTGTCAAGTTGATTCGGTCTGTAATGTTATTCAGGTTGCCTGTTTCCTTATTGATATTCTGTCTGGATGTTTTATCCTTGTTGACACTGGGATATTGAAATCTTTTACTGTATTGTGTTGCACTCTCTCTTTTCAGTTCCATCTATGTTTGTTTCAAATACTTGGGTGTTCTCATGTTGGGTGTATATATTATTGGTATATACTTATATTCTACGTATATTCATCTTCCTGATGAATTGACTCTTTTATCATTATATAACGTCATTTTTTGCCTCTTGTCAGTTTTTGACTTAAAGTTTGTTTTGTTTGATATAAGTATGGCCCCTCCTGTGCTCTTTTGGTTACATTTGCATGGACTATCTTTTTTTCACTTTTACTTTTATCTGCTGTATGTCCTTAAATCTAGAGTCTGTTGTAGACAACAAATGGTTGAATCTTACTTTTTCTGATCCATTTAGCTACTCTCTTTTGATTGCTGACTTTCGTCTATTTACACTTAAAGTAATTATTGATAAGGTAGACTTACTGTGTCCATTTTGTTACTCTTTTTTGACTGTCTTGTAGTTTTTTGTTACTTTGTTCCTCCTGTTGCCTTCCTTTGTTTCTTTGTTTTTGTTGTTTGTTTTTTTCTTTTAGTTACATGCTTGATTCCTTTCTCATTTCCTTTTGTGTATCCTCTATAGGTGTCTTCTTGGTGCTTAGCCATGGGTCTTACATAAAACATTTTATAATCTTGACAATTATATTAGACTTTAGAATTTTAACTCTTTTACTTGTCTCTCCTTTCCACACTTTGTTTTCAGCATCACAAATTATATCTTTTTATTGTGTGTCTTCTTAATGTATTTTTGTAAGTATAGTTATTTTCATACTTTTGCATTTTAACTTCTATACTAGGATTAAGTTATTGTTTTCATTTATTCATTAAGTTTTAGAAACAATTAGAAACAATTTGTAGAGTTTAACATTTGTTATGTACACTTTTGTGACTAAGTTCAAATTTTATGTTTAAAAATTACCTTAAAATTTTTCATGATAAATTTCTATGTAAATTGAGTAAATCTAATAAATTTTTTTGTTGTTTAAACAGAATTCTGAGACTGATGGTCAGCCATATAGAAGAATACATTGAACCTATAGTTTTCTGAAGAATCAGTTCAAAAGAGCCAAAAAAATACAAAAGGTAATGAAAAAGTTATATCTTAGAATGTACTTTGGAATGACATTTTCCAGCAAAGTACATAAATGAATCCATAAGTTATTTTGACACACTAATTTGGGGAATGTTTTATTTAAAAATTTTTCCTGTTGTATTTTATTCCAAATGCTTATTGTATCAGCTATATTCAGTTACTATTTTAGAAACTGAGAATACAATGATGAATAAGACAGAAACTGTCCCTGCTCTCATTAGGGTTGCATTCTAAAGGGAGGGAGGACAAATAGTAAACCAATGAAACATTTGTTGTTAGTGCAATGCCCCAAATTAAAATGGATAATAGAGACTAGTGACTACTTTCACTATTGAAAGAAATAGTGAAATATTTAAATGCCCTAATTGAAGAAGAATATTTCAGGTAAGATCTGAATGGCAAGAATGTGTCAGCCCTGTGAAGATCTGAGAGAGGAGATTTATAGGCAGTAAACAAAAATGACCATGGAATGCTTGAAGAACAGAAAGAGAAAATGTGACTAGAGTATAAATGAGGGAAAGAGTATATGGAATTCAGGTTGGAGAAGAAAATTGGGAGAGGAGCAAATTTCTAGAGAAGGTCAAGTGTTCTGTTTAGTTGCATAATATTTTAGACACTTGTAAAATCTGTAGAAATATCAAAAAGGTAGTTGGATAGATAACTCTGAAGTTTAGATTCTGGTCTAGGGGTGTGGATTTGGGAGTTATTGGCATAGAGAGATACTTAGAGGAATATGTCTGGATGAAATTATCTAGGAAGTATACATAGATTGAGAAGGAGTTAGCCTTGGGACATGCCAGTATTAGAGGAGAAGAAACAGCCAGTGAGATGGGTGAAAAATTACGAAAGTGTTCTGTCATAGAAGGCAAAACAAGAAAAATATTTAATAAATGCAGAAGTGATCAGTTATGTTACATCACATGCTATTCAGAGGTAAAATAGTAGAGTAAAGCAGTCATTAGACTTGGCAACATGAATGTCATTTATAACTAATAAGAGAGAACAGTCTCAGTGGGAGTGGGTGAGGGTGAACGCTTGATTAAAATTGATGAAGAGAAAATGGGGAATTTCCGGTTAAAGATGGCAAAAAAAAATGTGATTAAGTTCTATTTCTTCTTGAAACTCCACTAAAGCTAAAGTAGGGTGTTTTTTTTATTTGTTTTTTTAAACAAAAGATAGCACAAAAATAAAGAGAATGGGAAACAATTACAACAGAATTTTGGAAGCTGAAAAATGAATGGAAATATGATATCTGTCTTCTAGATCTAAGAATCTAAGCCAGCTGTGAGAATGCTGAAGAACAAACTTTATGACACTATAGAGCCTCTAAAATGTTAGGAATTAGAGCACTCTACTTCTGCAAACAGGAGTAAGAGTGAGACTAAACACAGGCCGATTTGTTGCCAGTCTAAGTCAGTAAAAAACAATGATTAATTCTAGGAAAGCTTATTTTAGAAAAGGGAAGCAATTGTAGTATGCTGTATGGCTCAGCTGTGAATTGCATTTGGAGAGCCATATAATAATGTTAACTCTGAATATAACCACCTCGCCAAAATTATGATACTGAGAATTTGGGCAAGAGTGCACGTATATGAGGTAAACATGAGATGTCAAAGAGAACTGAATTCTTATTTTTCTTAGGGGGATTATGCCTGAAAAATAAGACTTGAACAGGAGTTCAAGTTCAATTACATTGGCACAGCTTGAATAAATTGGTACTGTGTAGGCATCCCCACTTAAAACAGAAGGAATCAAGAAGTGACAAAGGATATCAGAGCATAGACTGCCAGAAGAAATGGTTCAAGAGGTGAAAGTGGTGGAAAGTGGGAAATGGAGATCAGAGGACAGAAGACTTCTGATTTTTTAATAAGTCTTCTAAAACTATGTGGACACTTTAGACTCTGAACATGTATACGTTGGTGAAAATAAACACTAAGTTTTAAAGTAAGGGAGAGAATGGAATTAAAGATGTTGAAACAACAATTGTCCTCTGCCATGCAGTTTTCCTGTGAGATGGAGCAGAAAAGGAGAGACAGTACCTGAAGGGGGTTGATGGGTCAAGATTTGTTTTTGATTTGTTCTTTAAGGTTAAAATACTAAGATGTCGATCAGAAAAATCCAATTATCAAGAGAGGGATTTGTGATGTAGGAATAGAAAGCCTTGAGAGGTGACAACAAATGGGATTCAGAGGACAGTATCATGTCATTAGATACTGCACAGTTTATTTTTAATATAGAACATGTAGTTTTATGTATAAGGATTCTTTTCCAAAGATAGATTTCTAGGCACTGAGATTTTCTGTTAATTATGTTTAATGTTGCATGCTGAATTAAAAACATATCTGCTTCTATACTTGGCAAAGTTTGAATGTTTTATAAAATGTCTTAGTTTTTAATATCTCATTTCATGAATATTTTTTTAAAGCTTGTTTTTAAAGTGATATTTTTTTTTAAATTTTTTTATTGGTGTTCAATTACCAACATACAGAATAACCCCCAGTGCCCGTTTAAAGTGATGTTTTAAAAGACTTATACCATCCTTGCCCTTTATCATCATAAAATAATATCATCACTGGAAAGCTGGGAAGTCATCACTCAGTGAAGTTGAGCTCAAGTTGCTTAAGTAAAGGAGCATTTGATTCCTTCCTAGCTGAAATTTGATTATTGGTAATTTAATTTGTGAAATTTGGATTCTGGTAACTGTAACTGATCCTTTCAAAGACATTATTGCATACCATACTGGCATTGTAATGTCAGTATTTAAGAAAGAAGACTTTTAAAGATTTTACTTATTTATTTTAGAGAAGGAGCACATGAGCAGGGGGAGGGGCAGAGGGACAAGTGGACTGCGCCCAGCATGGAGCCTAATGCAGGGCTCTGTCCCAAGACTCAGATCATGACTTGAGTCGAAATCAAGAGTTGGATTCTCAACCCAGGCGCCCCAAGAATGAAGACTTTTAATGATAAAATTTGATCTGTATTAGATTATATACTTGAAATACTTTGCTGTGTGTAGGGACATCACTTAGTTATTTAAAACTGAATCCTTAGGGCAGCCCAGGTGGCTCAGGGGTTTAGCGCCACCTTCAGCCCAGGGCCTGATCCTGGAGACCCGGGATCGAGTCCCATGTCAGGCTCCCTGCATGGAGCCTGCTCGCTCTTCCTGTGTCTCTGCCTCTCTCTCTCTCTTTCTCTCTCTCTCTCTCTCTGTCTCATGAATAAATAGATAAAATATTTAAAAAAAAAAAACTGAATCCTTAGAATCCATAGCATGGGCAATGTGATTCTGGACAGTTTTTTTTTTTTTTTTTTTTTTTTTTGGTACTGAAAATGTGAGGCCTAGAGTAGTTCCAAAACAAGAGCTTTTGGCTGTTCCTGCATTACCACTGTGGTTTGATACAATTAATTTGACACCATTTAAAGAAGTTAAGAGAAGTCTTCTCACACTTGGCTTTAGAGTACTTAGTTGGGCCTGTTTTACTTCTTCACATACCTTTCCCTTAAATATAGCTTGTTTTTCAGTTGGTGGCTAGACAAGGAGAGAAAAGATCTTGGACTGGACTGTTAGAGATACAGTCTTTTTTTTTTTTTTTTAAAGATTTTATTTATTTATTTATGAGAGCCACTGAGAGAGAGGCAGAGACAGAAGACAGAGGGAGAAGCAGGCTCCATGCAAGAAGCCCAATGCAGGACTCGATCCCAGTACTCCGGGATCACTCCCTGAGCCGAAGGCAGACGCTCAACCGCTGAGCCACCCAGGCGTCCCAAGATACATATAGTAGTCTTATGTTGTTCACTTTGCAGCACAATAAATGTTTGGAAGAATATTGTTAATCAACTTTAGTAAAATAGCCTAATAAAGCATCAGCCTGTATGCTCTAAATCATTTTGGGTTCAGTCAGGATGACTCTAATTCTTGGGGTCTTTTTTTTTTCCTTTTCTAGTTTGCCCTATTTTCTGTCTTTTGATAATTAAAAAAACATATAGTTGGTGCCACATAAGACTCAGATCTGGCCTTCTTACTTTAAAGTGAAACTGTCCTTTTTTAATTCATCCAACTTGGGTGTTACTTTTGCATTGTTCTTTTTTTACTAGTGATAGAATCAGCCTCTGTTATTACCGTGATGATAACACGGTATGTTTCTTAGGCCATGGGGAGGTGGGGGTTGTACTTAGGTCATCTTTAAAATCTAGCTCTCAGGAGATCCCTGAATGGCTCAGTGGTTTGGCGCCTGCCTTTGGCCCAGGGCGCAATCCTGGAGTCCCAGGATTGAGTCCCACATCAGGCTCCCTGCTGGAGCCTGCTTCTCCCTCTGCCTGTGTTTCTACCTCTCTTTCTCTCTCTCTATCATGAATAAATAAATAAATAAATAAATAAATAAAATCTTAAAAAAAATAAAATAAAATCTAGCTCTCAGATTGTGTAATTCCATGTTTCATCTGCTAATGTTGACCCAGACACTTAAAACCAGTATTTTATTGAGTGCTAGTTTTTATTTTTACCTCTGACTCCTCACTTATTTTCTTTTAAGAGTTCTTAGCCCTTCGCAGTTTCACTTCTGCAGCCATAACCACATGGGCACTGCAGCATCATTGAGCAAGGACCATTCACTTGCTCCTTCATGCCTGTACGTTTGAAAACAGTGATAGAATAGTTCAGAATCCCATGCTCTTGGGACACCTTTCATCTTTTCTCAGAGTTACACGTTAATTTACACTGTTTTCTAAATTTTAAATAAAAGATATAATAGTTAAAGTAGAATTTCTTATGCCTCAAAACTGTTAGGGATTTTATTAGCATTAAAGTGGTTCAATATTTAACTCACAACTATAGGATATAAGTATCTTGTGTGAATAAAATCTGCTTTATATTTCAGATATAGGGTGACAGATTTTAGGCTTATGATTCCATCTTAAAGTAGTTAATTCTTTCAATGTGGGCATGAGACTTTTTATAATAAGGCCTCTCCTTCTGCCCTCCTTCCGCCTTCCTTCCCTCCTTCTTCCCTCCCTTCATCCTTCCCTGCCCCCCCCCCCGCACCCACTTCCATATCTCTGCACCCAGTGTGGGGCTCAAACCTACAACCCCGAGATCAGGAGTCACATGCTATACTGATTGAGCCAGCCAGCCACCCAGTAAGGCTCTTTTCTACTTACCTTGCCTTCATCCTTCTATACACTCTTATTCTCACTTTATGGTCTAGTAATTAAACTTCAGGTTGTAACATGACTAGATATTTCTCTAAAGAAAATGCTAATAAACCTCTTAAGTTTCTCAAATAGGATGCTCCCTTGTCTCATAAAGACCTGTACCTTTGCAAATTGCCATTCTTGTGGCTTTCTTTCAAATGGTCGTACAAATTACATGGGGACCTTGTTAAAATGTAGATTCTGATTCAGTAGGACTGTCTTTTAACAAGGTCTCAGATAATGCTAGTGCTGATGGTCTCTGAACCATATTTTTAGTGACAGCAATCTAGACTACCTGACAAACTCATTATAGTCAAGAAAATTTCCTCTGTCTCCCTGTTCCCTTGCAGATTTTTGCCTACAGCGAATGTATCTTTTATCCTTGTATCCCTAAAGCTTAGCCTACTATTTAATAGAAGATAGGGTTTCAACAAATGTTTGTTGTTGACTAGATTTTTTTAAATTAAAGAATAGGTGACATACATTGTTATATTAGTTTCAGGTATAAACAGTGATTGAACAATTCTGTACATTATACAGTGCTCACCATGTCACCATATAGTGTTGTTATAATATTGACTATATTCCCTATACTATACTTTTTATTCCCATGATTGATTTATTTTGTAATTGACAGTTTGTACACCTTCTCTTCACCTATTTTACTCATCCTCCCAGTCCCCTCCCCTCTGGCAACTACCAGTTGTATTTGTATTTATGAATCTCTTTCTGTTTTGTTTTGTGTTTTAGATTTTACATATAAGTGAAATCATAGGAAATTTGTCTTTCTCTGTCTGACTTATTTCACCCAGCATGATACCTTCTAGTTTCGTTTATGTTGTCAAGATTGGCAAGAGTTCATTTTTTTTAAGGCTGAGTAATATTCCACTGTATATTCCTCCAACACCCACACCACATCTTTATCCATTCTGTTGATGGGCAACCTAGATTGTTTCCATATCTTGGCTGTTGTAAATATTGATGCATGAATATAGGGGTGTATATATCTTTTTGAATTATAGCCTATTCATAATTATATACTCTAATATATATACTGGGATGCCTGGGTGGCTCAGTGGTTGAGTGTCTGCCTTCAGCCCAGGGCATGATCCCAGAGTCCTGGAATTGAGTTCCATATTGGGCTCCCCGCAAGGGACCTGCTTCTCCCCTTTGCCTATGTCTCTGCCTCTCTCTCTGTGTCTCTCATGAATAAATAATTTTTTAAAAAAAATCTTGAAAATATATATATACTAAAAAGAGGAGCATTTTTTTATTACTTTATAATAGAAAATGAATCCATAAATGTTTTCCCCCTGTATTCCTTTTTTAGAAGGAAAAACGACTCACCTGTGCCCTAGCTAAAGGTATTTGTTTAAAAATAATGTTTCAACCTTGGGTACAGACCAAAACATTTATATTCTCTGTGATAACATACAGTGTTTCTCAACATTACTGTATTTGTGGAAATAACTTTTTTTTGCAAACTAATGACTTTTTATTTTTCCTTCCACCCAAGGAGAAGTACAAATGTCTACCACAAGACGAAAACGTAATATGTTATGTTGTTTACCGTAAGCTGTAGTAAAATGAGCTCGATTGTTGACAGGTATGTTTTTAGAAACTCTTTGTTTTGAATCCTATCAAACTATTTTAAATTTTTTTATTAGAGTGATGGTCTATACCATTTCATGTTTAAACAGAATTCCTTTGAACATGTTTCATGTTTAAACATAATTCCTGTTACATTCAATTTCTGTATTGAGTGAACATAGTGTAATAATATGACATATTGATAACTGTCTATAGCCAAAGTCAGCAGCATATGGTTGTGTCCTAAACAGATCTTGAATTGTAATTTTGAGTGGTCAGAGCTACTCTGAAAGAAACTGTGACAGCTGCAGATGTTTCCTTGGCACCTTATGGAATCTTTTTATGTATTGTTCTTTTTCTCCTTATCTGTTGGTGCTAACTCCATCCCTTTAAGCATCTTATTAGCATTTGTGATTGATAAGTGGTAACTATAATTAGGATTTTATCTCCTGCCAGGAGGAGAAACCTTGTTTCTTTGATCTTAAAACTTTTTTTTTTTTTTAACATTTTAACACCTCTGACACTGAGATTCATTTTACAATTGTCTTATCCATAGTTTAATTGGTAGCATTTGTTTCCTTCTTGGTGTCACATGAAATACTGATAAATCTGTATAAAAATCAGTGGTGTTTTTAATTTGATGAAATACAGTAACATGTTTTAAGCTCTTACTCTTTGACAGCTCTTTGTTGAGTACTTTGTATATGTTACTTCTTAGCCTCATAATAATGCCATTAGACTTTACAGCTGAGGGTAGGATAGGTCAGGGAGGTTGAATAATTTGTTTAAGGTCACATCGTTAAGTGCTGAGCTGGAATTATGACTTGTGTTGGTCTGTCTGACACTGAAGTTCTTGTATATTTATTATAGGGGATTCTTTAAGAGTTTTGTAGCTAGAGTTGTATACAGAAGTGTGAATTTTGACATCTGGGGCCAGCCTGTCCCCTTTCCTGTGAGATAAACAGTGAAGATATGTACTCTACCAGAACTTAAGACCTAAGGGGCAAGGAGTTTGCTTAGAGAGGCCTACCTGCAGCCCCGCCATATTTTCAGGTGGACTGTAAGTGTAGTTGTCCCTCAGAAGGGGGATGTTCCTTCAGTGCTCCTGAGAAATTAAATATAATTATGGTATTATGCTTCTTGGTGATTGCCAGTTCCCATTCTAGACAGTATGATATCTAGAGATAACCTCTGTGTTCAGACATAAAGCAGTGATGCTTTTTTTTTTTTTTTTTAAGATTTTATTTATTTATTCATGAGAGACAGAGAGAGAGAGAGAGAGGCAGAGACACAGGCAGAGGGAGAAGCAGGCTCCATGCAGGGAGCCTGATGTGGGACTCGATCCTGGGACTCCAGGATCATGCCCTGGGCTGAGGGCGGCGCTAACCGCTGAGTCACCCGGGCTGCCCTACTCTTCTGCCATCTTGCCCCTCCATCCACCCGGGCTGCCCAAAGCAGTGATTCTTAATATGAGTTCATTATATCTGGGAATATCATGGAAGTTATGGACTCTCTCCTCAGTAAAGTGCATGTACATACAGAAGTTTTCATAAATTGCAATGCGTCCTTGGAACCCTGAAAGTCCAGACATGGAGCTCTATGATACAAGATTTGTAGATGTTCTCAACAGTGGATCCAGCAGGCAATATATGTGCTTTATAGGCCATGGAAAGGTGTGGTTAAAATAGTGAATGTGAATTCATGAAAAGCTCATATGAAATTATTTAATATTGCTACTTAAGGTTAAGGAATTAGCCTCCAGTGCTCTTGATTTCGTTTTTAGAATGCTGTTCCCCTAGATCTTTCCATTACCAACCTCTTCTTGTCACTTAGATCTGAGCTTAAAGTCCAACCCTCAGCACGCCTTTCCCTAACCACTCAGATTAAGGTAGCATCACAGTACCTAAACAATCACCCCTTTTTAAAAAATTCTAAAACTTGTCATTGTATATTCCTTTCTTGATTTGTTTCATTCTACTAGAAAATAAGCTGTAAGAGAGCAGGGATCTCTGTGTTTGATTAACTGCTCTGTAATCATGTCCAGAATAGAGCCTGGCACATGAGTACTAATAAATATTTGTCAAATGAATCAGTAATGAATGAAATGTATTAATATAAGTTAAAGCTAGATATTATGATGTTTATGAGTGAGTGATTTGTGATTTTATAACATGAATGTCTCAATAAATTTTTAAGCTATGCTCTTATAATTAAAAATAATTTCAAATGAATCATTTTATATAATGGTAAATACGCTGACTTTCTGGATTTTCACTGAATACTAACAGTTTGAAACGATATTAACCTCTGATTAGATTAAATTCTGTTTTTGTTTTTTTTTTTAGCATGTATATATAGTACATAAGAAGTTTTACAATTCACATTTATGATAAGCTTTTTA
Organism: Canis lupus baileyi; assembly: GCF_048164855.1. Classification (NCBI taxonomy): domain Eukaryota; kingdom Metazoa; phylum Chordata; class Mammalia; order Carnivora; family Canidae; genus Canis; species Canis lupus. The sequence goes on along the minus strand of NC_132851.1, from coordinate 49,887,014 downwards.
AAAATACAATTAAACATGGGTAAACTTTAATTTTTTAATATTTATTAGAAAACAACTTAGCAGTTAACTGAGTTTGAATTTGTACAATTTTTTACTCTACAAAAATCCTAGGATATAACTGATTTGATTCACATGTCATGTTGGTATTGCTCTTGCTTAATGAGTCTGCTCTTATTTTCTCTATCTACTTTCTTTTTTCTTTTAGAGAAGATGGTAGTATTTTTGATGGGTTGGTGGAAGAAGATGACAAGGACAAAGCAAAAAGGTAGTTCAATTTAAGATGTTAAATAATAAATGAATAATAAGCAAATGTAAGAGTAAATAGTAAAACAGTGATTTCCAAAAGCTCTCTGCCTTAACAACTTATATATATTGGCAAGTTTGAAATGCTTAGAATGTCAGTATGCAGTTTGTAGTTTAAATAAAGTTATCCTGTAAAAGTGCACATCTCATCACATCATATTATGAGTATATAATATCTATAAGACATCACTAGGAATGTTAACCTTCATCCCTTTGCTAAGGTAGGGTTTACCAGATTCACCATTATAGTTACTGCTTTCCCTTAACTTGCTCTGTTCTTTGGTAACAAGTCAGTAAGTGTAGCCTACCTTCAGAGTAGGGATGGAGGGAATTAAGCTCCACCTCCCATAGGAGGGGATATCTACACACATTTGGAATACTTGTGTAAAAAAAAATGTTTCCCTTTTTTTTATATATATCTGTATGGACTCGTGTTTTTATACTTTAGGTTATACTCCAGTGCTGTTCTATTTTGTTGCTCAAATTGTTTCAGCTTTGGCGATTGAGAGTTCTTTCAGGGTAGGCTTCTATGGTCTCCACATGTCTCCATTTTCCCAGTAGAAGGGAAAGTAGACAGTGGGGAAAGGGAGGGAAGAATTGTTGGAGAGGTAGCCTCAAGTAGGTGAGGGAATGGGACCTAAAGCCATCGTGGTATTGATGGGGGCTTCCACCTAAAGTAGGAGCCTTGGCAGTTAATTATAATCAGGAAGAGAAAGGCCCAGGTAGCATTTCAGCAAAGTTTGTAGTCCCTCAGAGTGAGTAGTAAACACTTTATTTTTTTTTTCTGTGTTGAACTATATGGTTGTTAGACAAGGGTAAATGTTGTATTATAGACAGATACAAAAGATAAACATGTAATAAGTAATAGTTCTTACATGTCTGCATTTAGCAAAAAAAAAAAAAAAAAGAGGGGAGTTACTGGGATTTGAAAAATATTCACAGTAACCAGGTAAGTTGCTGAATACTTTAATGAATGATAAAATATATCTCAGAAGAAGATTTTGAGGAAACTATATGGTGTATTCAAGGAAATAAAAAGGCTTGGATTTGAAGCTAAAAGTATATAGGACAATCCCTATCCCTTAACCTCAGTCTGGTGAAGGAAAGTTCTTCAGTCATGCCTAAATGAAGAGGTAGATCTGTAAGGAATTGACTCGGACAGTCTTAAAGGCCAAGTTTATAGATGGATAAGGTAAGCTAAGGGTATTCTATTTTTGAAGACTTTGAGAATGTTTTTAGGGAACCAAAAATACTATGGCTTTGGAAGACATTGGAAAAAGACAGAGAACCTCACAATACTGTCAGAAATAAGCAGGACCACACTGAACAGTGACTGAAACAATTATGAGTTCAAGTATCTTAGTTTGTAACCAAGAACAAAGGGAGTTTTATACCCACCCGCAAAATGAAACATCTGTGACCTGTCATCAGGGAAATTATCACAAGGGCTAGGAACTTCCAGCCTAAATGGAATATGGAGTGAAGTTTACTTTAGTGGTTATGATCCAGTCATAGAGTTGGCAATATTTGATCTCTGTACGTGTTCTTCTCCTGGAATAAAAATGGCTGATTTTCATGGTAGCTGTATGGCACTGGGCTTGTCCTCCTCTGTGCCTAAGTTGTCATCTGTAACTTGAAAAGTGGTAATAAAGTCTACCTCACAGGAATAAATGAGATTTCACAAGTATTTATAGTAATGCCTGACACATAAATATGCAATGAATATTGGCTTTTATTTTTATCCCGATTCATGTGTTCAGATACATATGCTAATTCTCAGATGCTTATTTATTTTTTCTAAAGGAGTATAGCTAGATTTGTATATCTAAGCCTCTTGTATATATCTTTTAAAACGTGAAACAGGCAATTTCATTGTATTTGAATTCTCTCCAAACCATCTGTCCACCAAGACCAGCATCACATATTATATTTCACATTAATAAACAGAGTTATTAGTAACATGGGAATCCTCTTAGGTTTCTGTTCTGCTTCCCACTGCAAACCAGGTCTGATTTACCTAGAATGGATAAGTTCTGCCTCTTAAGCCTCAAATCCACACTACCTCTATTAACAGCGCTTGCCTCCTAAATGGTCATCTAGTGTCCAGGTGTATTTGCCATACAGTAAGTTTTCAAGAGTATTTGCCAAATTAATTTGTTTCACCAAGCGTTGATCCTTTTTATCACTCTTATCATTCTGATGGCAGAATGGTCTTATTAACAAGCAGGTCTGTTCATATTTCTTTGCTGGAAAACATTTCAGTGCCTTCCCATGACTTTCAGGATTAAATTAAAATCCTTTTATGTAACCTAAAAACTTCATGTTTTTTCCAGGCATTTATTTCTCCCCCCTACCCCCTAGCTCTAGCCTACCGAAGCACAGACAACCTGTTCATTGGCCATGTTAGCCAGATTGAACTACTTTTGACAGGTTTTTGTTCATGTAGACATTTCCTGTACCTGCAATGCCTTGCATATACCCCACTGCCATCCTTTTCTCACTTAGCCTTCATGACTTACTTCAGTATGTGAGGATGCCATCCCTGCTTCCTCGAATTTCCATAGGAATTGGCTAAACTTCTTGAAAGAGCTTGTATTTCCCCAGTATCCTTAACCTTTATTAGCTCAGTCTCTCTTATTATAGCAAGCACTCAGTTTGATGGAGTCATTTGATATCTATTAAGTTTATTAAGAGGTTTGAACCATTTTATTTTTTCCCAGTACTAACAGAATAAATGCTTTTGTTACTGAAAAAAAATAAAATAAGATTATCTTCTGACCTTCTGGGATATGATTATACTTTGCTTAGGCAAAAACTAAATTAGAAAATCAAAGTTCACAAAGTAGACAATTAGAGGTATTATAGAATGATTAATTGCTATATAAATAATTGTATTTACTTCTCTGAAGGTCTTGGTGCCGCTTGGTATTTGTTTACTGGTTAACTGCTTCACATACAACAGTACTAATTATTCATTTGGCATGCATATTTTGAGTGCTTACTGTTTGTTAGTTGTTACGCTTAAGTGCTTAGATGAAAAAATTGGGGCTCTGTTATTAGGGTGTACACAATCTAATGGAGAGAAAGAAATGCAAACAAATGGTTATTGCTCTGTGCTGGAGCAGCCTGGCATACAGGAATCAAGAGGAAGACTGTATGGATAAGCCTGAGGGTAGAGAGATTTTCATTTTTAGATTTGTTTGTAATATAAACCTTATAAGAGATGGCTGCTTTTCTCCTACCTAGTAATTTTGAATAATTTGTATTCATACATTGTATGCACTTCCACAAATATATTTTGGAATATTCATAATAAACTAATAAGGAAAATATAAATTCTTGGTAAACACTAGATTAAATAAAACCTGAAATTTGAATGAAGTTTGTTCTTACTGGCGTTTTCCTAAGAACATGTTTGCCAAATGCTTAATATGTAAGTTCTTCAGTGATAAGAAAATTATTGCCCCAATTAACTGTACATTGTTGGTAACTTGTGGATAAATACTTATTACCACCTATATTGATAGAAGTACGTGGTGCGTAGTTGTGTCCAGAATAAGCATTGTATTAAACTGTGTGTGTAATCAAATGGATTGTTTGAAAGCTGCTTAATTTTTTTTTTTCCATCAGAGTATCTAGAAACAAATCTGAAAAGAAACGTAGAGATCAATTTAATGTTCTCATTAAAGAACTGGGATCCATGCTTCCTGGTAATGCTAGGAAGATGGACAAATCTACTGTTCTGCAGAAGAGCATTGATTTTTTACGAAAACATAAAGGTAAAATTTTAACTTTATAAGATGGATTTTTTAAAATAACAGATTCTTCCTTAAAGCATAATATGATAGAATCTTGACAGTGATTCTTAAAATTGGATGTGTGTCCTCACCTTTTTTTGAGAGAAAGAAATCAATTGCTTTTTTAAAGATTTCCTGGTATGTTCTTTATTTCATTCAACAAACATTTATTTAGTGCCTACTATATCCTAGATTTTTGGGGTGCAGAGTAACAGTCCTGGCCCTCAGTTAACCCAAGCCAAGGAAGACAAACGTATAAACAGCTAATTTACAATGGAGATACTTAGAATGTGAGTAGTGTTTGTAAACCATAAACCTTCTCTGAGAACACGGGGGGGGGGGGGAATGTGTCAGAAAAGGCTTAAAAATAGTTGAGCTTTCCACTGAGTCTTCATTTTAGATTAAGTAGAGAGAATAGCATTTCATCTGGAGGAAATAGGAAATAGCATATGCAAAAGCAGAGAAGCAGAGTTCAGTGGAATTGGAGTATAGTTGAATTGGAAAATTATGGGCATATTTCAAAGAAAGTCAAGAACCACATCATGAGGCCCTTATATACCATTTTAAAAGATGATTTCAGCGTATGTTTAGGAAATAAACACTGTGTGTGAAATAAGGTATGATTATTAATCAAAGAAAATCATTTAGACTAATTGAGTCATGAAGTGAAAAAGTTAACATTGAATGTTTTGGTAACAGAGATAATAGATGAAAAACTTACAGAAGGACCTTTCCTTTTCCAAATGTAAATGAAATAGTAAAACTTCTCAAAAGGAGAATTTGTAACTAGTACCTTTTATTCACTCCTCCTGGGCTCACTCAGTCATGCATTACCAGGCTGATTTATGCTCCACCACTCTTTGAAATTATTTTTCTTAATTTCACAGATGCAAGCAGCCCCATGCCTTCTGCCACCAACCAGACAATAGCAGTAGCTTTTGAATACACCTTAATGCACTGGAATTTTTTTTTAAAGATTTATGTATTTATTATATAGAGAGAGTAGGAGTGTGTGAGCAGGGGGAGGAGCAGAGGGAGAGAGAGAATCCCAAGCAGGCTTCATGCTCAGTGCAGAGCCTGACGTGGGGCATGATCCTAGGACCCTGAGATCATGACCTTAGCGGGAATCAAGAGTTAGAAGCTTAACCCACTGAGCCATCCAGGCGCACTGGAAATTTTAATCCATCCTCCTGTTTCCCGCCCCCCTCCCTTGGCCTGTGTTACACTGTACTGCACTTCTTCATTCACCTCCCCTTCCTAACTGGAACTTTTTTTGCCCTTTAAATGTCTTGTCTTTTGTGTTCTTGCTTTCTCTATAGTGTTTCCTGTGGTTATTTCATTCCATAGCTTCAACTATTGGCCTCTTTATTAAGCTACCGTATCTGTATTTTTAGGTGTAAATTTTTCAGTCTTTTGTTTCCAGATAACTTCTAGTTCTTTCTTTTGCATGTGCTCAGACACTGTACATTCGTTTTCATTTTGTCAAATCACCTCTTTCTCTCAACTTTCCTTTTTACATTTTTAAAATACTACCCTTTCAGATTTTAGGACTCAAGCCTGAAAAGATTTGGATTTTTTTCATCTTCCTTAGTACCTTATCACAGTTGCCAAATTCTGTTGATTCTTGTGTAAATGTGTCAAAATTGCTTGTATTCATTTTTATTGTCACCATTATCGTTACATTTTACCTCTGCAGATAGTATTCTCACCTTTGTGCCCCTTGTTGGCATACTCAATCCCCTCGGACATTGCAGTTCAATAAATGATTGCTGAATGAAATAAAATCATAGAAATGCATTTGCCCCTGATAATAGAAGATTAATTCTCACATTATGTAGATCTTTTTTCGAAATTGGGTATATAATTCTCACAAAAATAAAATTTACCTTAAATTGAAAGGGAATTCTTTTTTTTTTTTTTTTTAAAGATTTTATTTATTCATGGAGACATACAGAGAGAGACAGAGAGAGAGAGAGGCAGAGACACAGGCAGAGGGAGAAGCAGGCTCCATGCAGGGAGCCCGACATGGTACTCGATCCTGGGTCTCTAGGGTCACAACCTGGGCTGAAGGCAGACACTAAACCGCTGAGCCTCCCAGGCTGCCCAGGAATTCTATTATACTTATTATTAGTACTCTAAGCTTGTGTTTAACTGAACTTGATGGATTTGCTTGTGGATTCAAATCCTTTTTCTGGAAGTATACAATTGATGTGAATTTGAAAAGCATGACTATATTCCACAGAATTAGTAGCCAGACTTCTTAGTTACTCTTCATATGGTAGTGCAGGCATTTCCAGTATGTCTGGTAATACAAAATCAGAACACCTTAGTTCCTACTTTTCACTGCAAAGTAGAATATATTTTGTAGTGTGAAATCTATGACATAGGTTTTTATTTTGCCTGGTTGTTTAATTTGTCTGCATTTAAAAACAAAAATACTTATTCCCTAAATATTTCAGGTTTCATTATTTATAAATAGCTTTCTCATAACTAAATCCATTAGAAAAATGTTGCAAGGTAAACCACTAATTTTGTTAAAATGTGTGCCCCCCAAACCAGGGATCTACAGATTTTTGACCAGTTTCCTACCACTAAGAAAACATTCAAGAAGGCACTAACCAAAAATCAGTCTGGGATTATTACTTTAAAGTTTTCGCCCCAAATCTTAATTTAGTCTTCTTGATGAATTCAGAATAGAACATCTCAAATTGGAAGGAACCTTTCTGCCTGGCAATAGGTAAACATAAAGTCGTCTTAGTTAAAAGCAGACTGACTGACTTCCTTGGCACCTTTCCTCTAGGCTCAGGTCCTTACGACTGCTCTAGTTAAGTTCCACCATTTGAATGTCAAGAGAAGGATGAGGAGAAAGAATTTCCTTCTAATGCTTGATTCTGATATGCTTGTTCTGATTCCTATGTGGTCATTATATCAAGCAGGAAGCAGTCTCAGGCCTTCAGGATTACAGGCTGTGAAAGCTCCCCAGAGAAAAACCAAAGACTGGTATTTCCAAGAGACCAAATCCAAGTAGATAACTTGCCGCATTAGCCCATGTATTTCATCATACTCATGCCTGGGCCTCCTGATACCTACCTAAACCAGTAAATGTTATTGCCTGTGGTTCTTATATTAGAGAGGGAGAAGAGAAGGCAACTTGCTGGACTTTTGTACTACCCTATACCCCTACCCTGTGTTTGGAGTATGCCACTAATGTGTCAAATAATCTTTACAGAAATCACTGCACAGTCAGATGCCAGTGAAATCCGACAGGACTGGAAACCTACATTCCTTAGTAATGAAGAATTTACACAATTAATGTTAGAGGTATGTCTAGATTTAATTTTTGAAAAGTTTTATTTTCCTCAAAAAATAAATCATTGAGGTGATGAATTTTAGTATACTAATATTGAAAAGCCTTAATTCATCGTAAATCAGTAAACTATGTCTTCAATTAAAATTAATCAATGTAAGTATAAGTAAATAGTACTATGTGTTAAGGTAGTATTAAATTTTCATATTTTTTTTATAGTACATGATTTTTGAGAGGCTTAATAAAAGTCAGAAACCTATAGCTATCAAGTTCTTTACCTGAGGCCACACTAACAACATTCAAATGACAAATAATGTATTTTATTCATCGCATGTTAAATATTACTTAGGAGGGGTGCCTGGCTGGCTCAGTAAAGCATGTGACTCTTGATCTCAGAGTCATGAGTTCAAGCCCCATGTTAGGTGTAAAGATTACTTAAAAATAAAATCTTTAAATATTATTATGAAATGTATACTACTGGACTAAGGATCTTTTTTAACAAATTGAAGTTCACCTAAATATAATATAAAATAACAAATGGAGTATTTTGAAAATATTGAAACATTGCAATATACATTGAAAGGCAACCCTTTTTAATTCAAGTAGAAATGTTTAAAAGGAAATAAGTAAATGTTCTGTAAAAAATTATTTTTGAAAACCATTCAGAACATATTTGCTTATAATTGAAAACCCTTAATACCTCATAAGTCAATTATAAAATCCACAAAAAGTTTTGAATCCTATCCATCAATTTTACTTTTCTACTTTTTAATCATTTTCTATATAGGAAACGATTTCTATATAGATGTCATCTTTGCACACAAAATACACAGAGTTCAGTATCAAATTTCCATGGAAACTTAAGATAGGAAAGGTGGTATACTTTGGCAATAACCGTTAAGGACAAGAAAAATAAGCAAACTAGACATAGAGTTGAGGAAAGCAATCAAGGTAGGGATGTAGAGCTTGTCAAATAATTTACATCTCTTACCCTGTTTGTTTTTATATATATATTATATATATATAATTTTAGGATTTTATTTATTTATTTATTTATTTATTTATTTATTTATCTATCTATCTATCTATCTATTTTTTTAAAGATTTATTAATTTATTCATTCAGAGAGAGCGAGAGAGAGGCTGAGACCCACACAGGCAGAGGGAGAAGCAGGCTCCATGCAGGAAGCCCAATGTGGGACTCGATCCCGGTTCTCCAGGATCACACCCCGGGCTGCAGGCGGCGCTAAACCGCTGCGCCACCAGGGCTACCAAGATTTTATTTATTTATAAGAGACACAATGAGGGGCAGAGACATAAGTAGAGAGAGAAGCAGGCTCCAAATAGGGAGTTCAATGTGGGACTCGATCCTGGACCTCAAGGATCATGCCTTGGGCTGAAAGGAGTCACTCAACTGCTGAGCCACCCGGGATCCCTTGTTTAGATATATTATTTTAGATCTTAAGCATTTATCTGTCATGTATGTATGTGTAATGACCATATTCACTAAAGTATGAAGCAACATCAAGTATCTTGCAAATTAATGTTATTTTTCTGTTTATACTTTAGATGGAACAGTTAATTACCAGATTAATTAATATATATTCAGCAGAAATGTTACTATCTGAAAATTTGTTGGACTGTATATATACTTGTAGCTGTGCTTAACGTCTGAAAATAACTGAGCACTTTTCACATATTAACTCAGTGAATATTCACAATAATCTAAATAGTCTGTTAGTATTCTTTCTTACTTTCCTCATTTGGAAATTGATGAACAAAGGGATAATGTTACCCAAAGTAACAAGAGTTAGTAAGTAGCTCAGTAGCGCAGTAAGTAGCTCAGCTAGGATTCACTGCAGCCTCTGATCTTCATGGCCTGAGCCTCTGTGCACACTGAAACTTCTTTTCAGTGAAAGCTAGCCAAAGAACAGACCTTTTAGCTTAAAAACCAGCAATTAGCTCTTTAAATTAGTGGACACTTAATTTATAAACCAAATAATAGTTTCTAATATTAAGATTTTTTTCCTCTAAAAGGTAAGTGTTCTGCTATAACAAAAATATTTTATTACTTCTAAAGTTCATAAAAAAGTGGTCTGTAATAGCCTTCTGATCATTTACTCATCACTAAACTCATTAACATTGCCCAAAATTACTGTGTTAGATATAAGTAACATGCTTATGAAGAGTACATGCACACAAAATAATGTTTACTTTTTATTTTTTTAAAGATTTTATTTATTTATTCATGACAGACACACAGAGAGAGAGAGGGAGGCAGAAACACAGGCAGAGGGAGAAGCAGGCTCCATGCAGGGAGCCTGACATGGGACTCTATTCCCGGTCTCCAGGATCACACCCCAAGCTGAAGGTGGCGCTAAACCGCTGCGCCACTGGGGCTGCCCTAAACTAATGTTTAAACAGAGAAAGGAAATAGCTCATTTAATTGCTTCTTAATTTTTATTTTATAAACTCAATGCAGTGATTTAATAAGATCTTCTCTGTTAATCATAAAATACCCATTCTTCTTTATTGGTATGAAAAATTTCTTATAAATTCATAAATTTATATATAATATCTTCATTTATTTCTTAATACCTTAAGATAAATTCATTAATAGGCTAAACAGTGAGGCACTGTCTCTAAATTTTCTTTACACTGGTCAGGTTTTTTTTATTTGCCAAGACACATGTAGTACCTATGTAGATAACTACCAAAAATAAATAAATCTAGAGATTATAACATTGTAATATGCAACCGAGAAAACTTCAACATATTAAAAATTTTGAAAATATAAATTGTCTTGTTATACTCACAGCTTTTTAGATTACATTCCTAAAAAGTGTTACATTTGTTTATTAATGTGTTAGACATTTTTGCTTTTTAGTATTAACTATATATTCTGCATATTAACTGTATACTATATATCTACTATTCATTAACTGCTGTATATGTAGCATATATATATCCCAACAATTACTATGCCAAGATATGTACGAGATACTAGGAGAAGATGTATAAATGTGTACATATATTACAACCATGGTCCAACTAACCTACTTGTGTTACAGTTGGCTATTTGTGTTGATCAGATTATAGATCAGCAGTCTGGATATCATTTTCAGCAGAATTTTAAATATAGGCATTATCTTGGAATATTAGAATTGCTAGTAGAAGGGATTAAATCATTCAGCTCATTTTATTTATGAGGCCCAGAGAAGTTGTAATTTGTCCAAGGTCAGGTAGCTAATTAATGAAAGAACTGGGAAACATAACTTATGTGTTGGCTGTTTCTCATCTATTCTCCATTGCTACCTGTCCCTCTCCCTTTTATCTTTGTTGCCTGTGGAATATTCCTTTTTATTCTTGGGAGGGAGGAAGTTGGTTTGAGGGTAGTCAAGGAATTCAGGACAATTTAGTTTGATCAGATCTTTCTACAAAGTCCTATCTATATGAAGTAATCTCCGTGTATGAAGCTCATTCCCCTTAGCAGCTGGCCATTCTCTCCAGTAATTTACAAGGGAAGGGCTAGTGCCCTGTCAGCCTCATCTTAGATACAGATGCACAAGGAAGTACTGTCCTCTTCCCTAGAACTTCCATTCCAGTCTTCCCCAGATCAAACATTGAATAAATAATAAGGATTTACACAGTTCTTTTATTGCGGGCCAAGTAGATGTCAAATAGGAAGGCAAGGAGGTTTTTTTTTTTTTAAGTTTTCATTTTAATTCCAGTTAACATATAGTGTTATATTAGTCACAGGTGTACAATATAGTCACAGGTGTACAATATAGTGATTCAGCAATTCTGTACATTACCTGGTGCTCATTAAAAGTGCACTCCTTAATCTTTGTCACCTGTTTAACCCATCCCCTTACCCACTTCTCCTCTGGTAACCATCAGTTTTCGACAGTTAAGACTCTGTTTCTTGGTTTGTCTCTCTTTTTTCCCTTTGCTCATTTGTTTTGTTTCTTAAATTCCACATATCAGTGAAGTCATTTGGTATTTATCTTTCTCTGACTGACTTATTTCACTTAGCATTATACTCTCTAGCTTTATCCATGTTGTTGCAAAAGGCAAAAATTCATTTTTTATGGCTGAATATTTCATGATATATATGTGTATGCCTATGTATATGCCTATGTATATGCCTGTGTATATGCATATATATATATTTCCTCATGTATACACACACACACATACCACACCATACCCATTGATCAGTCGATGGACAGTTGGCCTACTTCCCTATCTTGGCTGTTGTAAATAATGCTGCTATAAACATCAGGACACACATAGCCCTTTGAATTAGTGTTTTTGAATTTTGTGGATAGATACCCAGTAGTGTGATTGCTGGATCATGGGGTAGTTCTATTTTTAACTTTCTGAGGAACTCTCATACTGTTTTCCACAGTGCATTCCCACCAACAGTGCAGGAAGTTTCTTTTTTTCTCCACATCCTCACCATCACCAGTTGTTTCTTGTGTTGTTGGTTTTAGCCGTTCTGACAGGTGTGAGGTGATAGCTCATTCTAGTATTGATTTGCATTTTCCTGATGGTAAGTGATGATGAGCATCTTTTCATGTGACTATTGGTCATCTGTATGTCTTTGGAGAAATGTCTGTTCTTGTCTTCTGCCCATTGTTTAATTGGATTATTTGGTTTTATAAGTTTTTTATGTATTTTGGGTGCTAACCCTTTATCAGATACATCATTGTAAATATCTTCTCTCATTCCATCGGTTTCCTTTTAATAGTTTTGTTGATTATTTTTGCTTTTGTTTCTCTTGCCTCAGGGGACGTATCTAGAAAAAATTGCTATGGCTGATGTCAGAGAAGTTAAATACCTATGCTCTCTTCTAAGATTTTTAGAAGGTCTCATATTTAATCTTTAATCTATTTCTAATTTATTTTTGTATATGGTATAACATACTGGTCCAGTTTTTCCAACAGCATCTGTTGAAGAGACTGTTTCCCATTGGATATTCTTTCTGGCTTTGACGAAAATTGACAGTATAATTTTGGTTTATTTTAGGGTTTTCTGTTCTGTTAATCTGTATGTCTGTTTTTGTGCCATTACCATACTGTTTTGATTACTACAGGTTTGTAATGTAACTTGAAGTCCAGAATTGTGATGCCTCCAGCTTTGCTTTTCTTTTTCAGGATTACTTTGGTTATACAAGGTCTTTTGTTCCATACAAACTTTAGGATTGATTGTTCTAGTTCTGTAAAAAAAATGCTATTGGTATTTTGATAGGGATTGCATTAAATGTGTAGACTGCTTTGGGTAGTATGGACATTTTAAACAATATTTACTCTTCTAATCCATGATTATGGCATGTCTTTCCATTTCTTTGTGTCATTTTCCATTTCTTTTATAAATGTCTTCATAGTTTTCAGAGCATAGGTCTTTCATCTCTTGGTTAGCTTTATTCCTAGGTATCTTACTATTTTTGGTGCAATTTTAAACGAGATTGTTTTCTTAATTTCTCATTCTGCTGATTCATTATTGATATCTAGAAATGCAACAGATTTCTGTAGATTGATTCTGTATCTTGTGACTTTACTGAACTTGTGTATCAGGTCTAGCAAAATGTTGGTGGAGCCTTTGGGTTTTCTGTCTACAGTATCATGTCCTATGCAAATATTGAAAGCTTTACTTCTTCCTTACAGATTTGAATGCATTATATTTCTTTTTGTTGTCTGATTGCTGTGGCTAGGACTTCCAGTACTATGTTGAATAAAAGTGGTGAAAGTAAGTAGCCTTGTGTTGTTCCTGACCTTAGGGGAAAAACTGTTTTTCCTCATTAAGGATAAGTCTTTTGGGTTTTCTATATAAAGTATCATGTCAACTGAAAATAGTCAAAGTTTAACCTCTTCTTTGCCAAATTGAATGCCTTTTATTTCTTTTTCTTGGCTCATTGCTATGGCTAGGACTTCCAGTACTATGCTGAATAAAAGTGGTGAGAGTGGAGAGTCTTGTTCCTGATCTTAGGGGAAAAGCTCTTAGTTTTTCACCATTAAGTATGATGTTAGCTGTGTGTTTTTCATATAAGGTCTTTATTAGGTTAAGATATATTACTTCTAAACCCACTTTATTGAGATTTCATAAATGGATGTTGTACTTTGTCAAATGCTTTTTCTGCATCTATTGAGATGATCATATGGGTTTTATCCTTTGTCTTATTGACTCGTGTCACACTGATTTGTGAATACTGAACCACCCTTGCACCCTAGAAATAAATCCCACTTGATTGTGATGAATGCTTTTTAAAATGTATTGTTGGATTTGGTTTGCTAATATTTTGTTGAAGATTTTTGCATCTATGTTCATCAGAGATAGTCTTCTGTAGTTCTTTTTTTTTTTTTTTTTGTAGTTTTTTAGTTGGTTTTCATATCAGGGTAAATGCTGGCTTCACAGAATGAATTTGGAAGGTTTCCTTCCTCTTCTATTTTTTGGGATAGTTTGACAAGAATAGGTATTAACCCTTCTTTAAATATTTGGTAGAATTTGCCTATGAAGCCATCTAGGTCTGTGCTTCTGTTTGTTGGGAGTTTTTTGATTACTGATTTTATTTCTTTGCTGGTTTTTGGTCTGTTCAAATTTTCTATTTTCCTGTTTCAGTTTTGGTAGGTTATGTGTTTCAGGAATTTATCCATTTCTTCTGTGTTGTCCAATTTGTTGGCATATAGTTTTTTTATGATCTGTCGCAATTGTATTTCTGTAGTATTTGTTATTTCTCTTCTCTAATTTGTGATTTTATTTATTTGGGTGCTTCTCTTTTTTCTTAATAAGTTGGCTGGAGGTTTATCAGTTTTACTGTTTTCAAAGAACCAGCACTGATTTCATTGATCTGCACTTTTGTTTTTTTTAGTTTCTGTATCATTTATTTCTCTTCTTATCTTTATTATTTCCTTCTTTCTCCTGGTTTTCAGTTTTGTTTATTCTTTTTCTAGCTCCTTTAGGTGTAAGTTTACTTTGTTTATGAGATTTTTCTTCTTGAGGTAGGCCTATATTGCTATAAAACTTCCCTCTTAGAACTGCTTTTGCCATGTCCTGAAGGATTTCATTTTCATTGTTTTCATGTCTTTTTAAATTTCTCTTATTTCCTAATTGACCCATTCATTGTTTAGTAGCATGATATTTAACCTCTATGTGTTTGTGGTCTTTCCAGAATTTTTTCTTGTGGTTGACTTCTAGTTTCATAGAGTTGTGGTCAAAAAAAAAAAAAAAGAATGCATGGCATGACTTCAGTCTTTTTTAATTTGTTGAGTATTGTTTTTGACTTAATATGTGATCTGTTCTGGAAAATGTTCTGTGTGCATATAAAAAGAATGTATTCTGCTGTTTTAGGATGGAATGTTCCAAATATGTCTATAAAATCCATCTCACCCAGTGCTCATTCATAGCCATCGTTTCCTTGTTGATATTTTGTTTAAATGATCTGTGTATCAATGTAAGTGGGGTGTTAAAGTCCCCTACTATTATTGTATTATTATCGATTAGTTCCTTTATATTTGTTTTTTTTTTTAAAGTAGGCTCCATGCCCAGCGTGGAGCCCAACGTGGTGCTTCAACTCATGACCCTGAGATCGAGACCTGAGCTGAAATCAAGTTGGACACTTAACCTCCTGAGTCACCCAGGCGCCCCTTTATGTTTGTTACTGTTTTATGTATTTGAGTGCATAAATATTCACAATTGTTACATCTTTTTGTTGGATTGTCCCCTTTTTTATTATATAGTGTCTTTCTTTGCCTGTTGTTCCAGGAAAATAAATGTTCTTGTTTAAAAAAATAAAGATTTTATTTTTAAGTATTCTCTACATCCAGCATGGGGCTCAAACTCACAACTCCAAGATCAAGAGTCACATGCTCCACTGACTGAGCCAGCCAAGTGGTCCAGTCTTTGTTTTGAAGTCTAATTTGTCTTATAATAGTATTGCTCTTCTGGCTTTCTATTCTTTTTTTTTTTTTTTTTTTTCCAAATTTTTATTTAAATTCCTGCTAGTTAACATATAGTTAGTTTCAATTTTAGATTTTAGTAACTCATAACCTACATACAACACCCAGTAGTCATGACAGTGAGTGCCGTCCTTAATGCCCGTTATGTGTTTAGTACCTTCCCCTCCAATAACTGTCAGTTTGTTCTTTATAGTTAAGAGTCTTTTTCTTGGTTTGCCTCTTTCTTGACATCCATTTGCTTGATAAGTATTTCTCCATCCCCTCACTTTAAATCTACAGGTGTCTTCAGGTCTAAAATCTTCTGATTGGATCCTTTAGTCCATTAACTTTCAAAGTAATTATCAATAGATATGTATTCGTTGCCATTTTATTACCTGTTTAGTGATTGTTTCTGAAGATTTTCTCCGATTCTTTCTCTCTGATAGTTTGCTGGTTTTCTCTAGTGATATATTTGGTTGTATTTCTCTTTATTCTATGCATATTTATTAGTGGCTTTTGATCTGTGGTTGTCATTAGGTTTGTATATAACATCTGCATATAGCAATTTATATTAAGTTGATGGTTGTTTAAGTTTGAACCAATTCTTTATACCTCTCCTCCCCATGTTCTAGGTATATGGTGTCATATTTTTACATCCTTTTATTGTGTGAGTTCCTTGACTGATATTTTATAGAAATACTCATTTTTACTGAGTTTCCCACCTTCACACTTGTCACTTTTGGTCTTTCTTTTCCACTCAGTTTTCCCTTTAATATTTCTTGCAAGGCTGGTTTACTGGTCATGAACTCCTTTAGTTTTTATTTGTCTGGGAAAACTTTTTTTCCCCCCTGGGAAACTCTTTATCTCTTCTTCTGTTCTGTTCTCTAGCCATGTTGAATAGAGTATTCTTGGCTGCAGATTTTTCCCATTCATTACTTTGAATATATCATGCCCACTCCCTTCTGGCTTGGAAAGTTTCTGTTGAAAAATACTCTGCTGGCTTTAGGGGGCTTCCTTTGAATGTAAAAAAAAAAAAAAAACAACAACAACAAAAAACTTTTATCTTGCTTCTTTAAAATTTTTTTCTTTATCACTATATTTTGCCATTTTAATTACAGTATGCCTTGGTGTGGATCTGCTTTTGTTGATTTTGTTGAGGATTCTCTGTGCCTCTTGGATCTGGATATCTGTTTTCTTCCCTAGATTTGGGAAATTTTCAGCTATTATCTCTTCAAATAAATTTTCTGCCCCCTTTCTCTCTCCTCTTCTGGGACTCCTATAATACAAATGTTTCTGTGTTTGATGGAGTCACTGAATTCCATAAGTCTATTTTCATTTTGTGTAATTCTTTTTTCTCTCTTTTGTTCAGCTTGATTACTTTCCATTACTCTGTATTCTAGGTCCTTCGTTTATTCCTCTGCTTCTGCAGTCCTGCTGTTCATTGCACCAAGTGTATTTCTCGCTTCATTTATTGAGTTCTTTATCTCTGCTCTATTATTTCTTATCTCTGTGTTGAGGGTCTCGCTGATGTCTTCCACTCTTTTCTAAAGTCTGGTGAATATATTTAGGATCATAACTTTAAATTTTCTATCAGTCATGTTACTTATATCAGTTTTACTTAGATCTCTGGCTGTGGCCTTGTCCTTCTCTTTCATTTGGGAAAAATTCCTCTGCCTTCTTATTTTGTATAAATCTCTGCCTGCTTCTCTGTTTTAGGAAAGTCAGCTTTGTCTCCTGTTCTTGAGGGTAATGGCCTTAAGAAGAAGAGGTCTTGTTGTGCCCTGCTGGGTAGTAACACCTCTTCCCCAGAGGCTGGCCCTGCAAGGAGTATCTCCAGTGTGTGCTTTGTATGCTCTGCTGTTGTGTCCTGGCTGCTTTATCCTTCAGGCCAGTCGTCTGCAGAGATTTTCTTTACCTGTTGTGAAATGAAATCTGTTACTACCACCAGTGGAACTGAGGTCCTGCAAGACTCCTGGATAGGGAGATGTGGTGTGGACAAGAGTTTGGGCTGGTTTTCTGTGGGAGGGGGGCCATCACACTGGGACTGATACAGGCATGTCTGGGAAAAGCAGTTTTTCTGGAGCACAGGAAGGTGGGGTTTGGTGTAAGCAAGTTAGGTAGCGAGTGTTGGGCTGCACTGATTCCCACAGGTGGCTGTGTGCTTAGACTGAGGGGTGGGAGAAGAAGATGGTGCCTGCCAGTCCTATGTTCCTGGTGGGGTCTTTCTGTGAATGCTGTCTGGGACACACTCTGAAATGAACAAATAAGCTCCCCACTGTGTGTCCCAGGTGCTCATCAGGTCACTGTTTCCACACTATGTGTCCCCAAGCTGTTTGCCCTGCCTTTTTCCCCAATGTCCTAGGACTCTCCCTGAGCCAAACCTGCTAATCAGGTGTTAAGCCCTGCTGGTTGCCAGAACTCATGAAATTTGGCCCCTCTCACTTTCTAAGCCAGTTGCTATGGGGATTTATTTTTCCCATGCATTCACCTATGTGCTGGTCTGTCTTTTGCCAGTCTCTGCTACTGGGGCTCTCTCCCTACTGCAGCAGCCCATCTTTTTCACTGCCCTTCAGCACTTCCTACCTTCTTCATTATGGTGTCTTCTCTACGTTTAGTTATGGAGTTTGCTGTGCCAGTCTTTAGATGAATTTCTGGGGTACTTAGGATGATTTGATAGTTAACTAATTGTATTTGTGGGACAAGGTTGAGCCTAGGGTCCTCCTACTCTGTCATCATCTTTGAAGACAGTTTTAACTAATGAACTCTTTCTATTACATCATCTAGTACTGGGGAAAGGACTAAGTTTCACCAGTTCCCGTCTTGGGAGTAGGGTGTCCTTCCCTGCCTTACTTTCTGTTCTGTCTCTCTAATCTTCCTCCTTAAGGCCCTCTTCAAGACCCCTTTAGCTTTTGCTGTACTCATCCATTGTGCTCAGAAATTGCATCCCTCCACTCACAAGAAGTCTGGGCCCTGGGTCCTTCTTGTGTTAAAACTTTTGTGATATATTGGCTCAGGCTTTTCTCTGCCTAGGCTTTACCTGTGTTGAAGATGAAAGGGCAGGCTCTGATTCTAGCATTGGTCTTATTTCATTAAGAGTTCTGATTTCAGTTCATTCTCTTCACAGAAGAGAGCCGTATCAATTTCTAGCAAATATCCCAAGAGCAAATACAGATCACCATAGTAAATACTAATTTACTTTCAAAGATAGCACAAGCTAGCTTCACATGAAGCATGTTCTTAATACGTTTTGACTCCATTCATTATGAAATAATAATACTGGCATTATCGTAAGGAGTTTTTGTAAAAATAATTTCATTAATTTTTTTTTTAAGATTTATTTATTTACTTTAGAGAGAGAAAACCAGCACATGTGCATGGGGTGGGGGCAAGAGGAAGAGAGAGAACCTCACACAGACTCCCCACTGAGTGCAGAGCTTGATGTAGGGCTCAACCTCCTGTCCCAGAGATCATGACCTGAACTGACATCAAGACTGAGCTACCCAGGCACCCCTTGAAATTTCTTAAATTACCAGGTGTTTCTCTCTCTCTCTCTCTCTCTCTCTCACACACCCACACACACACACACGCGTGCACACACACACCCTTGGCCAAGAATGGGTTTTTCTGAGCCATTCTAGAAGATAAACATCTATCAAAATAAGTTCTTTCTGAAACCCAGATCTGTCCCCCAGTAGAAGGTAAGGGGAAGTGGAGGGTGCCTTTTTCCATAGAGTCAGCAATTCTTCAACAGTTACTTAGAAGTAGAGGGAGATTGCTCTAACTCCCAGGTCCATACATTTATACTATAGGTATTTTTTTTATAGGTATTTTTTTATCCACTGTGTCCCACACATCTGCTAGGTGCTTACAGATAACAGTATTGAAGAAGATATATATGGTTCTTATGAGCAATTGCTATCCTTTGAGAGAGCCCTATAATTACAAAGAAATTTGAATTTATCATGGTAACTTTTTTTTTAAGATTTTATTTATTCATGAGAGACAGGGGGAAAGAGGCAGAGACACAGGCAGAGGCAGAAGCAGATTCCCTGCTGGGAGCCTGATGTGGGACTCAATCCGGATCCCAGGATCACCCTGGGCCAAAGGCAGACTCTCAACCTCTGAGTCACCCACGTGTCCCATGGTAACTGTTTTGATAAGCAAAGAGGAACTCCTCTTACAGTATATCTTTTCTACTATATATCTTCAGTATTTTTCACTGGATCTTCCTCTCCTTGAGCCTGTATATATACTTCAGTTACTTTCCTTGATACTTGGTCCTCTCAGAATTTGTTCTTTCGCCTTTCTTCCCTCTAAAGTTCATAAAGGAGTAGTTTATAATGATCTGATTATCCACTTGTCTCTAAACTCCTTATAGTCTGATTCACCTTACTACCAACACAACTCTTGAAAGTCACCAAAATTCATTTCTCATTTTCTTAGTCCTTATCCTGTTGGATCTCATTTTACAGTGAACTATCCCTCTTCCTGCTCACTCACCTTGTCATTTCCTCTTCCTTGACGACAGTATCTTCTCTGTTCTCTGTCATTTTCTCTGGCACTTGTCCTTCCCCTCATCCTTGTGCATAGATAATTACCCCAAGGATTTGTCTTTGGCATGTTTCTGTCTTTTGCAGATTGCATTTCTTCAGCTGTGTCTGGGATTTTCAAGTGAAAATACTTTATAAAACATAAAGTACAGGATTGCTTTATTATTAAGTATTGTATCCCCTGTACCACCTTCTCTCCTGAACTCTAACTTCCCATTTCTCAATGCTTGCCCAAGTCCTTCTCTGTTCTTACTGCTACTAATGTCATTCAGATTTTCATTAACTTAAACTTATCTGATTCTTCCAAAAGCCGCTGAGATTTTCCTATCTTAATTGTTTCCTCTAAATCCAGGTACATACTGCTTCTAGACTACTTTTGAACAAAATCCTTATGTCTTTGACCTGGTATTCAAGGCCTTTCATGATCTGACCTTAGCCTACTTTTTCAGCTTAATTTCCCTTTTACTTTATCCCTAGTATATCTCCTTAAGCTTCAATCAAACATCTTTTTATTAACATATCCAAAAGGTGGTAATGTGTTCTTTTGTGTGTCAAAGATCTATCATTGATCATGTGTGCTTCAGATACTAGTATCTTCAGATAAGGCAATTTTCATATAATATACATATAATAATGGTAGAACATTAAGTATCTATGTTTTAGAAGCCAGTTCTCCCATATATGACCATAGTATGATGATTTTTTCCAGAAACATTTAAAAATGCGTAAAAATATGTAATAAGGTATTGTAAAGGGAAAAGCTAGCATTTGGCAGTACTCTGGAAAGTGCACATTAAGTCCTTTGTCTTTTAATTGGATTTTTTTTTTCTATCCTGTGAAATATTTTTTTTCTTTTCACTTAACTGACCATTATGTTTAATTTCAGGCTCTTGATGGTTTTTTTTTAGCAATCATGACAGATGGAAGCATAATATATGTGTCTGAGAGTATAACTTCATTACTTGAACATTTACCAGTAAGTATCTTGTGATGTCTTTCTTATTTAATGCCTGTTTTAAATGTTCTAAAGCACAAGGAAGAGGACCTCTAGAGCAGTGTTGAACAGTGGTTAGACTGGGGATGAGAGCTCTAACCATGCCACTATATTCTAACCTCTGCCCTCCTTATTCTAATGCTGTTTTCATCATTTTCCTTTTTGATCATCATGGCGTGTTTCCTTTTTAATCAGCCTGGTGACAGTGTTGCTAAACCACTGGAAATATCTTGAGAATAACTAATTTTCTAGAGATATTTATTCCCACTAGAGGAACTCAAATAATTTTCTCAAAAGAATAACTTAGAATAACACACTAAAAGTAAGAGTTACAGAATTTTTGTGCTCTGTGCTTGAATTGAGAATTTAATAATGGCCATATTCAATTTGTATTCAATATGACTGAAAGAGTACAGAGTTAGAAAAGAATCATTTTGTATAATTTTGATTAGGATGGTGAATACCTGAGTTATATTTTGATGTCTGCTATTTTATCAAGCATATATTTATTGAACATCTTCTCTGTGTCACACTCTATATTAGGTGCTGTGCTACAATTCTGTTTTTATTTGAAATGTAATTGTTTAAAAAAATAAAATGTAATTGTTTTTATCTAAGATAGAACTTGTAGTATAAATATTCTGAAATTACTTATAAATTACTCTTAAATTGCCCATCTCTTGAAGATTTCTAACAGTACAAAGTAAACTTCTGTAAAGGTCTCTTTCAAGAGATGAAGAGCAGTATCTCCCTCCCAGTGATTATTCTCTACCTCATAGGTTATCAAAAGAACAGACTCCATACTTTAAAAGACCAGATTCTCCAGCAGGGCTAGTTGAGATTGAAGTGTCTGGTCATTAATGTTTTCCCCATCAATGAAAACCCTCTTTGTCTTCACATTCTCTCTTGTTTTATTTTGTTGTTGTTTTTTTTAACTTTTAATTTTAGAACTGTTTTTAGATTTACAGAAAAATGAATATAGTACAGAGAATTCCCATATGCCTCATACCCAATTTCCTCTGTTACTCATATATTCTGGATATTTTTAGTTGTTTGTGTCAGCCAAAGCTTATAGACTGGCAGGTGAATTTTTGGGCAGAGGAGATTGTTGCTGATCCAGTAGACCCATTTCATTTCCTTCTTCTTTAATAGTAGCCTTTATTAAAACAGTGCTGTTCTCCAGTTACTGTGGATACTTTCCCTCATATCACTGACATTACTGTCACAAGTATCTTTTGAGAAAATGAAATACTTATTTAGGATTAAACATAATAAGAGAAAACAATATGTGCTTTCCTAGTTTTAGTTGTCATTAAATATTAACAAATAGTTTTAAATAATTTCTTTTTGTTTTAATATGCAACCTTTTTCTCTAAAATAGAATTTTTGTTGTTGCCTGAGAGGAAAGAAACATTAGCAAATCCCCAAGTTAGGCTTTACTGTTTATAATTTAATTCTGTTGAGAAATTAAAATTTGCCATCTTAGTGATCAATATGACTTAAAATTTTTAAATTCTAATTCTATGAAATTATAAAACTGATACTTTAGGTCCTACAAAAAATATTTTTCTTAACTTCATACTTATGAAATTAATTTAGGTACATTTTAACCTACTTATGGCTAATAATCAGAAGGAATTTTACTGGGTTTTTTTCCCCTCTTGGTCTGACATTCTGTGACAAAGTCATAGGATCATACAACCTTAGTGTCAGAAGGGATTTTAGACCTCCTTAGCCCAGTCTCCCTTTATGTTATCAGCAGACACGTACCCAGAGAAACTGGGCTTAATTATGTAAGAATTTAGTGAAAGTGCCAACACAAAAAGTCAGGTCTCTTTACTGGGAACTTAAAATTGGTAACACTTTACAAGTGAAGATTAATTTCCTCACACTAGTTTAAATATGTTCCTAAGAGAGAACATATTAAACTTGTAATCACATGTAATATCAGCGGGGATGATTAACCATGTTACAGAGTCCAGGAGTAAAAGTGCTGCTTTTAAGATACTTTTCCTGACCTTTTCTGCTGTCCTTAAGGTGTTAGTTTGGAAATATAAACACAAGTATTTTTTAATAAAATCAGTACAGACTTTGGTATAAACAGTATGCAAAAATACAATTTAGAATTTTTTTGAATAGTTATATAATGATTTTGAGAACTTTCTTGATAGGGCTAGAATTGTTGTTCCTTATACCTGTACCTAAGGAACACAGTTGTCGTATCCAACACACATTTGCCATTTTTTTAAAGAGGAGCTTTTAGTCCCTTGTAAGCAACTTGTGTTTATATTTCCAAACTAAAGCAATTATCTAACTGTTGGTTGTCTACTTGAAAGAAAAAGAAATTGGTAATAGTGAATAGTTTCTACTAAATGGTCACATTGACCTACTGTATTATAAAAGAACAGAAAGGCCTGTATGATCCAGTAATTCCACTCTTGGTTATTTACCCAAAGAAAACACAAACATTAATTCAGAAAGATATAGGTACCCCTGTGTTTATTGCAGCATTATTTATAATAGCCAAGCTATGGAAGCATCCCAAGTGTTCATCAATAGATAAATGGATAAAGAAAGTGTTAGATAGAGACACACACACACACACACACACACACATATATATATATATACTGGAATTCTACTCAGCCATAAAAAAAGAATGAAATCTTGCCATTTGCAAAAACATAAATGGATCTAGAGGGTATTATAGTAAGCGAAATAAATCAGATAAATACCAAATAGTTTCACTTATATGTGGAATCTGAAAAATAAAACAAATGAATTTTAAAAACTCAACAGACTGTTAAATACACAGAACAAACTAGTAACCTCCAAGGAGATGGATGAAGGGGAGGATGGATGAAATAGGAGAAGGAGATTAAGAGGCACAAACTTCTAGTTTAAGAAAAAGAAAAGAAATAGGTTGTTGATTTATGTCACATTATAATAAGTAGGTTTTATATTTCTTCATGAAAATGATTAAGGGAGATAGAAGGATCCATATAGCTACCATTTTATTTTCTTTCCTTTGAATTGTGTTTGGGAACTAAGTGGATGGTTTGCCAGCATCAAGTATGATCAGCTTCATTTAGAGATTTTAAATGTAGTGGTTCAAGGAAAAGTTTGACACATTAATTAGTTGCCTGCTGACTCTGACATTTCATATTATTAAGTATCAGAGGAAGCAAAATGGTGAGGAAGCATCACTTGTGACCGTACCACTGTATATTATTCATATTTTCTCTGTGAATATGAAACTTCCTATAAGTTTATAGATGGAAAAGCAGGGGTAATGTGGCTCCAATCATAATTTACTGAAATAGTAGAAAAAAATTGTAGATAAGAATAAATAATAGTAGAAAACTATAATCCTTTCCAAAATGATTATTTTCCAAAATGAAAGTTTCAGTTTTTCAAATTGGTGTCTTATTTTTCTGTTAATTTTTAATATTAGTATCAATGCTTGTATTACTGATATTTTATTTTGTCAATAAAAAGCAATTTTCTAGCTTTTGTCCTTAATCATGCTTGAATTTTTAGTTCATTATTACTAAGGTTTTTCAGACTTTCAGAAAAATCTCAAAATACAGATATATTTTTGATATGGTTATTCCAAAGCCTTTATCAAATAATTCCTTAAACCAAAATATTTTACTGTACTAATAACTGTTATATGCAGAGCATAGTGCTAATGTGCCTTAATTTGAAGGGCAGAAGATGAAGGTGTAAGAGATAAGGCCCCTCTTTTTTTTTTTTCAAGATTTTATTTATTTATTCATGACAGACACACAGAGAGAGGCAGAGACATAGGCAGAGGGAAAAGCAGGCTCCTCACAGGGAATCTGATGTGAGACTCGATCCCCAGACCCAGGATCATGCCCTGAGCTGAAGGCCGACATTCAACCACTGAGCCACCCAGGTGTCCCGAGATAAGGCCCTTTTTTTTTCACCTACGGGTTAGCAGGGCATAGACATTAAAATATAACAAATATTTTTATGGAAAATGAATGATATGGGTAATAAATCTAAAAGAATTCCATTATTTTTACTGTGGATTATGGTGTTAAGAATGATTTTTAAAAAAAATCAGTTTCAGAGGTAGAATTTAGTGATTCATCAGTTGCATTTAACACCCAATGCTCATTACAAGTACTCTACTTAATGCCCATCACCCAGTTACCCCATCCCCCACCTACCTCCCCTCCAGCAACTGTTTCCTAAAGTTCAGCATCTCTAATGGTTTGCCTTCTTTTCAATTTTCATCTTACTTTATTTTTCCTTCCCTTCCCCTATGTCCATCTGTTTTGTTTCTTAAATTCCACATATGAGTGAAATCGTATAGTATTTGCCTTTCTCTGACTTATTTCAATTAGCATAATACTCTCTAGTTCCATCTACATCATTGCAAATGGCAAGAAGAGAATGGTTTTTTGAAGGAAATAGTTTGAGCTGATCTTTGAGAGGGTACAAACCTGTTGAAAGATGGGGGAGGGATATTTACTTCATGGGGTGAATGTTGAGGGCTAGAGAAAAGACAAGAAAAAGAATATGAATGTATGGCTTGTATGGAGAGTAATAAAACAGCCCTTCCTTACCTCCCACTAATCCCCATGTTTGTTTCTTATTGTAGTTTGAGGGTTTTGTTTTGTTTTTTTTTTTTTTACTTTTGTTTTTAACAAAATCTTTATAGGGTTTAAAATAGAAACAGTGGAAGTGCTTTGGTTGAATGTAAGTGGATAGACCCTTAGCCCAACCTATACAAGTCCTTTCATTTCCCTTGCCCTTCACCCCTTCCTCCATAGTTCTTAAGATACCACTTCACTCTCCCCAGGATTCCATGAGGCAGTTTGAAAATGTAGAAAAACCAAGTAGAGTGGACTAGCTTTGATAGGAGGTGTGAAGTCACTGAAGTTTTGTCAGTGGTGTTTTTTTTTTATTATTATTATTTTTATATATTTATGTGAGAGAGAGGGAATGTGGGGGTGTGTGCATGAGTCAGGGGGAAAGGGCAAAGGGAGAGGGAGAAGCAAACTCCCTGCTGAGCAGGGAGCCTGATATAGGGCTGGATCCCAGGACCTTGGGATCATGACCTGAGCCGAAGGTAGACACTTAACCAACCGAGCTACCCAGGAGCCCTTTGTCAGTTTTTTAAGGTATAGGAACTATCTTAATCATTTTTGATTCCACAGCCATGGCACATCATTGTTGGTTACTAAATCATGGTTAAAGCCATATTTTTAGCAAGAATTGTAATGCTTAAAATACTACTTGCCTTTTTTGTTATCTAAAAGCAGGACTTTTGACAACAAGATACAGGATATATGACTGGAAAAAGTGAGGTAAAAAAGAAAGGACACATTAGACAGTTGAAATAACAAACACTAGAATCAAACCTCCTCTTTACTTAGGCAGTGGCTAGTGCTTTGGTACTTTGTATAGTGTACACCACCATAATTTAGGAGAGGTTTAGACATATTGTAAGGCTGTTTCTTATAGCCAAAGATTTTTTCTAATAAACCTTCTGAATCCTGTTATATATTAAATTTGGTGAAACTCATCTTTGGAAATAATGTATCAGATTTTCAAAGTCATATTGATCAAAGATCTGATGACACTAGTATCAGGCATGGAGGTCATGTTAACCTTCATTACACCTTCTATTGTTTTTTGAGTTGTGCTCTATAACATGGCATTGTCACTTTTTATGGATATTTGAAAGTTAGCCATATGCTCATGTGATATTTTAAGAATGATGATACACTTTTAAAATAAATACACCTTGAATCACTAAAATTATTTTATTTTTTAAAAATTTCTTTTTCAGTCTGATCTTGTGGATCAAAGCATATTTAATTTTATCCCAGAAGGGGAACATTCAGAAGTTTATAAAATGCTCTCTACTCATCTGCTGGAAAGTGATTCCTTAACCCCTGAATATTTAAAATGTAAGTAGTAGCTATCAAGCAAAAAGTTAAATGTATTTGTTTGCATTTTCCTTTACTTTTGTAAGTTTTAACACAGACATGTCTAACCAAATTAACACATAGCATTATTCCATATACCACATTAGATCCTTTTTAAGTGTGTGTGTATGTGTGTATATATATATATATATATATATATGTATATATGTATATATATAAAAAATAGAATTATGACTATATTAAAAATCTGAAATCTCTCTCCGGGCATATTGAAATCTCATCTTTTTTGTTACAGTAGTTTAAAAGTATACTTTACACAAAAATAGAACTTGGTAATAAATTTTAAAAAATCTTTTTGTATGTAATGAGAAAAAATTGAAATATTCTCATTTTCATCACTAATCAGTTGAACATCAAAACTGTGGAAAAAATAACTTCCCTGTTTCAGAATATTATTAAGTAAGGGAAATTGCTTTATTAACTAAACAGAATTAAGTTATCATTTATTGGATGTATTTAACGTGCCTGGAACTTGTGCTGTATCATAAAATTGCCAAGAATGTGAAAAATAGTTCTTACCTTTAAGAAGTACAAAATACTGTGGTATAATCAAACACCTCTTGTAGGTTCATTTGACTAATTTGATCAGAATATCTCATTTTCTTCACTAAATTACACCTTGTTTATCTGAAATTGTTATAAAACAGTTTAGTGTTTAATCACTATAGAGGCCAGCTATAGAGGCCAGTTATAGGTCTATAAATAGTGTTTGACTTCATGGATTGCATGGCATTGCTTGAAGTAAATATATAGAGCAAAGAGAGAAGAAAGCTGGAACTCTGGGACCTAGCAGTAGGTGGACAGAGGAGAAAAGGTCTACTTTAGAGACCTTCCTAAGGGCAGAATTGGCTAGAGAACTGAATGCAAGCAAGTCTTTGGCAGAAAGATAGTGCTTAGATTTCTGCTTCCAACAGTACTTTTTGATAGAGAAAAGCTTTAATTAAATGACTTCTTGATTCTCTAGTTAAACAGTTGATATACAAAAAAAAGTATTCATGCCAGAGGAGAAATGTGATACAAAATGGGAAATTGATTAGAAAATTCAGGATTCTGCAAACTGTTCGTTTGGGCCATAATGAAGGTGGGGTGGTACAAGTGGTATGATTTGTGTTCAGAGAAGGAAATAAAGCTTAATATTAATAGTTCATCCTAAGGAATTTGATTTTTACTCTTTATATAGCGAGGAGCCAGTGAAAGGGGATTTGTAAAAAAGTGGTCTGAAAATATATATCTCAGGTGGAAAATTTTGAAAGTACCAGACTGGAGGCTTAGAATAGCAAAAGAGGGAAGCCCGGATGGCTCAGCGGTTTAGCGCCACCTTCGGCCCAGGGCATAATCCTGGAGACCCGGGATCGAGTCCCATGTCAGGCTCCCCAAAGGGAACCTGCTTGTCCCTCTGCCTGTGTCTGTGCCTCTCTCTCTCTCATGAATAAATAAATAAAATCTTAAAAAAAAAAAAAAACAGCAATAGAAGTAAGAGTGGAAAGGAAAGCCTATATGAGTTTGAGTAAATAAACTCAAGAGAACTTGTTATTAGACACAGGTAACCACGTGGCTAGGGATCATCAGTGGGGAAGGTTTTAGGAAGAAAGTAGTTAGATTTTGAATCTGTTGAGTTTGATAATAAAACCATTCATGGTAATGACAGAAGGGTATGAATTAAATGCTGTGAGCAGAAATAGGCATTACTAGTCCTTGAATGCTAGAATGATGATGAAGGTAATATTAGTCTAAGAGTAGTAGGCAAGATTGAATTTGAGTAGCAAGGGTGTAGAAGCTTAAAGAATACATTCTGCAGTTACCTGGATGCAGAGTAATTTGTCTACTAAATTGGTGTTACTGGATATTGGAAAAAATGTCTAATGAGAGCTTCATTGGTAAAATAAATAGCAGGTCCTGGTGACAAATTAGTTTGGGGACATGGGATAGGTGGAGAAGAGACCAAATTGATAGGGTTTCTAACTGGGAAGATAACATACATAGGACAAAGGAGAACAGCTGGTTTAGAAGAAAGAGGAATAAATTAACTTCCAGATATTTTGAGTTTAAGCTACTTGGTGGGACAGTCAAGTAGAAATGTCCTAAAGCAATAGTGATACGAGACTTGGTCTTACATAAAATGTTAGAATTAGGAAGAGAGATTTAGGAGACAATAAATTTTACCAAAGCCAATAAGTTTATAAGAGATAGTGGAAGATAAAGATAAATAGAACTTTTGTGAATGCCCATAGTTTGAAAATAGATTGACAGAGGGTTTATAGATGCAATTATTGTAGGAAAGTAAGTTTCGTGTTACGGGGATGAAGACCTAATGAGTTTTAAAAGAGGTAGAAACAAGGAAAGATCATTGAAATCACCAATTTTAGAAACAATGAGGAAAGATCATTGAAGTTAACAATATAAATGTGGGTGATCTTCAGAAGAGCAATTTCTTCAGAGATGTAAGGACTTAAACCAAATTTCATGAGGAAAACTAGAGCACATGGAAACTAGAGCACATAATAAAAAGGAAGATCTATGATCTAAAAAGAATAGCATGAAAAACGCTTTGTTCAAGATGGAAAGACCTGGACAAATTTAAAAGTGAAAGTAAGGAGCCAAAGAAGAGAAGATAAGGATGCTAAAGGAATGAATGACAGTGGTGTCCTAGAGAAGGTAGAAAAGACTGTTCAAGGTAGAGAGAAGCATTAGTTTTGTAATGGGAAGCAAAACCTTTCTTTGATATGAGTGAGGAATGAGAAGGAAGGACAGATAAAAGTGGGGAAACAGTTGCTTATATCGGGAAATCTGTCTTCTCTATTAAGAACAAGGTTCCAGGGCAGCCCCGGTGGCGCAGCGGTTTAGCGCCGCCTGCAGCCCGGGTCATGATCTGGAGACCCTGGATCGAGTCCCACGTCAGGCTCTCTGCATGGAGCCTGCTTCTCCCTCTGCCTGTGTCTCTGCCTCTCTCTCTCTCTGCATCTCTATGAATAAAATTAAAAAAAAAAAAAAAAAAAGGTTCCATCATCTTCTAAAGATATTATACTTTTATGGACTAAATAAAATGTCATTGAAGACTTATGGTGGAGAAAAGAGTGATTATAAACTTACACAAATTTTATCATCTTATAATCATGATAAGTCACAAATATATCACATTTTTTCTCATTTCAGCAAAAAATCAATTAGAATTCTGTTGTCATATGCTTCGAGGAACAATAGACCCAAAGGAGCCATCTACCTATGAATATGTGAAATTTATAGGAAATTTTAAATCCTTAAACAGTGGTAAGTTAAAAATATAGTGAATTTTAACTTGGTATTTCTTTTAAGCTTTTAAAGATGCAGATGTTTTGAACATCAGTAAAAACTAGATTTTACTGGAGTAACTGATGATATCTATTTCTTATTGTTTTAGTATCCACTTCAGCACACAATGGTTTTGAAGGAACTATACAACGCACACACAGGCCATCTTACGATGATAGAGTTTGTTTTGTAGCTACTGTGAGATTAGCTACACCTCAGTTCATCAAGGTATGTTTCTGATTGTTTTCTGAAGAGGATTCCACTTCATAATATAAAAACTACCTTTGCTGTTTCCAAAATAAACTGAAATTTCTTACATTGAAGTGGTAGTGATCATGACTCCTTAAATATACATGGTCATGATAATTTTTTTCTTTTGTTTAATTTAAAATTAATGAACATACAGTGTATTATTAGTTTTGCAGGTAGAGTTTAGTGATTCATCATTTGAATATAACACCCAGGGTTCATTACATCAAGTGCCCTCCTTAATGCCCATCACCCAGTTACCCCATTCCCCCACTCACTTCACCTCCAGCAACCCTCAGTTTGTTTCCTAGAGTTAAGAATCTCTTATGGTTTATCTCCTTCTCTCATTTCATCTTTATTTTGGGTTATCAAGGCACTCATTAAATTGTAACTAATTTAAAAATATATCTCCTTGCAGTTAACCAGTGGTTATGTATCACCACCATCCTGCTTTTGTACAAAATTTCAGGGTACTTTTTGAATAGTTCACAATCCGCATTAAAGGGGAAAGGCCAAAAATCGAAGTAATTTTTAAGGATTGCTTTTGAAATTCTCTTTTGAAAAATGAAAGTGGCCTTTTACTGGATATAATTTACCTTTTCAGTTTTAAAATTCAGTTAAATTTATTTTATTTCCTGGGGCCCAAGAAGTAGATGATTAAATGAGTGGGAATATGAAAGAGTTCAACCCCTAGAAAGTGGCTTGAAATAAGCCACGCTAAGATTTTAAATTTAGGGAGATACTATATTCTAGGACAGAATGCTGAAATAGCAGTTAGAGAATCTTAATCTAGTCTTGCTCTGCTTGTTCTGTTCTTAGGATTTAATAGCAATGGCTAACATTTGGTGAGTGCTGCATACTTCATGTGTATTATTTAACTCTTGTAGCAACTTTGTAAGATGCTAGTATGGTCCTCATTTTATATATAAAGAATCTGAGGCTTGAGGAAGTTATGTTACTTGTTCAGAGTTGCAGCTGATAAGTGGCAGAACTGAGATTGATTCTAATTCCCATTCTTTCAAAGCCCAAGCTCTTAATTCACTACATTGTGCTACAGAAGGTCATTCAAGGACACAGAGAAGGTTTGAATACATTGCTGAGTATGACTAGGGTCTAGGGTTACTGTGTGTGGAGAGGGTAGGGATATTAGGAGATGAGATTAGAAAAGCAAGCAGAGTCCAGAAATGAAAAGTGTTTCATTATCGTTTCTCCATGATAAAGATTTTAAACTTTATCCTAACCAAATGAAATATCATGAAAGGTTTTAAGCAGAGAAGTTATAATCATACTTGAGTATTAGAAGGTAATTATGGCCAGAAAAGAAGATGAGTTATAAAACAAGGAGACTTGTCTGGGGAGAAGCATTGGCAATAATATGAGCCAGTGATGGCAAGTCTAGCAAGTAAGTGATGGCAAGTATAGTAAGACCATGAAGATAGATGGCATCAAACATTTCTTTTTTTCAATTTAGAACGTAAAATTGAAAGGGTTTGTTAAGAGCCATTAAGGTGATTTTTAAAAGGAGAAAATGAGAGTGTGTTGTGACTATCAGATTTCTAGACTGATGGCACAACACAGGTATGCCTCCAGTAATGAGATGCAAAACTGTGTGAGTATGAGGAGTAAGGCAGTTAGTTCATTTTAGGACATGTTGAGTTTGTGATGCGTGGAGACATCCAGATAGAAATACAGAACTGTAGTTAAGGAGAGAGATCTGAATTTAAAATTAGGGTTTTAAAGGCATGTGAGTGAATAGAGAAATATGTTGAGTGAGAAATACTCCCCCAGAAGTCTACATCTGTTTATTGCCACATTCTTTTTTTTTTTTTTTTTTTTCTTTGACAGAGCACAAGCAGGGGGAGTGACAGGCAGAGGGAGAAGCAGACTCCTCTTTGAGCAGGGAGTCTGATGCGAGGCTCGATCCCAGGACCCCGGGATCATGACCCCTGCAGAAGGCAAATGTTTAACCAACTGAGCCACCCAGGCGCCCTGCCACAGTCTTTAATACTAGAAATTTAAAATGTGATTAAAAAATAATTTAGGGGAAAATTATCTAATGATGACTTTCATAGCTAACAATATTTAGGATTGTTCCAAAGAGCACAGAACAGTACTTCTAAATTTTAATTATTAATTTTCTTGTAGGAAATGTGCACTGTTGAAGAACCTAATGAAGAGTTTACATCTAGACATAGTTTAGAATGGAAGTTCCTATTTCTAGATCACAGGTAATTTCATTTTAAATTCAGTAAAAAGCTAAAAGTCATATAACTTGAAATTAATGGGTTTCAAGGACAAACTTTTTCTAATCCAATGTTCAAATCCATCATCCATTTTTCAAAAACTAAAGATTCTGCTAACACTGATTTCTTTTTTTAAAGATTTTTTTTTAGTTTTTATTTTTAAAAGATTATTTATTCGTTTGAGAGAGAGCGAGTGAGTGAGTGAAAAGACAAGGAGTGGGTGGGGCTGTCAGAGGGAGAGGGAAAAGCAGACTCCCTGCTGAGCAGAGAGACCAACTCCTGCTTGATCCCCAGACCCTGGAATCATGACCTGGGCCGAAAGCAGGTGCTTAACTGACTGAGCCACCCAGACACCCCAAGATAGATATATATATGGATAGATAGATATTTAACTTGTTTAAGAGAGAGAGAGAAAGTGTGCACATGTGTACAGCCAGGAGGGGGAGGTGTCTGTGTAGAAGGAGAGGGAGAGAAAGAATATCAAGCAGACACCCCACAAAGTGTGGAGCCCAATGACATAGGACTCCATCCCACCACCCTGAGATTGTGACCAGAGCCGAAACCAAGAGTCTTATGCTCAGCCAACTGACCCACCTAGGCAACCCCCACAAACTGATTTCTAGTTGAGGAATTTCTTACTATGGAAAAAGTTTTAATACTGATTGTTTTATATGTAATTTAGGGCACCACCTATAATAGGATATTTGCCATTTGAAGTTCTGGGAACATCAGGCTATGATTACTATCATGTGGATGACCTAGAAAATTTGGCAAAGTGTCATGAGCACTGTAAGTAGATTTTAATATTTCTGGTGATAATTACTGCTTTTAGTCAAGTAAATAGTATTATTAATAGAAGGTGGTAAAATGCAGACTTGTAACCATTTTTTTATTTTTGAAAAATACTGGAAGATTTTTTTTTTTTGAAGATTTGACTTTATAACCAATCCAGTAGGAATCCTAGATCAAACTTAAACTTGTTCCTGTTTTACATATTTTAATCTATAATAGTAAGTACAAGTTTATAATATGGCATCTAATAAACCTTGTTTTTGAAATAAGTTCTACAACTGGAGTAAGAGAAGTAGATTCCTTTGGAAATTGTAATAGTATGTCAAAATATTATAACACTGTTTCTTAGTTTTGATATCCAGTCATGTAAGTTTGCAGGAGGCAGGTACACATTAAAAAAAACTCTTAGAAAGCACATAGTGAGTGCTTAATGTTACCTGCCATTATGGTTATTAGTAGCAGGATCATTAGCATCTCATTGTGCCTGGCTGACATTATTCTAAACAATTTATATACATTATCTCCATTATTCATCACCAGAGTTCTAGAAAGTACATATTATTACCTCCATGAGTAGACTAAGGCACAGTAAAACCAAGTAATTTACTCAAATTCCCACAATCCATTGGTGGCAGAAACAGGATTAGAGTCTAGACTGTTTACCACATGCTGTTCCTTCTTTGTTTCAGAAGTTTGCTTTAATGATGTTTTATTTGCTTCTCTGATTCTCCCCCCAAATCCTACCCTCTTTAACTGTCCTCTAAAGCTTGTAATTAGATGTTTAAGATACTACCATGATGCCTTAGGTTGGTGTAGTAAGCCTCTGTATGAAAATTAATCATGTTACATAACAGCATCAATCAACTAAATGGAAGATTTCAGAATAAAGTTCTTTCAGCACAAAAAAAAAAAAAAAAAAAAAAAAAAAAAAAAAAAAACAACATTATTCACCCCAGGTATTTTGGCTTTCTTTTTCAACAATCTTTTGGCTATTTGGGTCTTTTCTGGTTCATACAAATTTTAGGATTGTATGTTCCAACCCTGTGAAATAAGCTGATGGTATTTTGATAGGGATTGCATTGAGTATAGAGATTGCTCTATGTAGCATAGACACTTTAACAATATTCTTCTAATCCATGAGCATGGAATGTTTTTCCATTTCTTTGTGTCTTCCTTAGTTTCTTTCATGAGTGTTCTATAATTTTGGTTTGTTTGTTTTTTTGTTTGTTTTTGTTTTTTTAGATTTTATGTATTTGTGAGAGACACAGAGAGAGGCAGAGACACAGGCAGAGGGAGGGAGAAACAGGCCCCCTGTGTGGAGCCTGATGTGGGACTAGATCCCAGGACCCCGGGATCATGCCAGGTGGAAGGCAGATGCTCAATGACTGAGCCACCCAGGTGTCCCTCTTTAGTTTTCTAAGTACAGATCTTTTGCCTCTTTGGTTAGGTTTATTCTTTAGGTATCTTATGGTTTTGGGTGTAATTGTAAATGGGATTGACTCCTTTATTTCTCTTTCTTCTGTCTCATTGTTATTGTATAAAAATGCAACTGATTTCTGGGCATTGATTTTATATCCTGCCACTTGGCTAAATTCCTGTATGCATTGTATCGATTTTGGGGTCAAGTCTTTTGGGTTTTCCATATAGAGTATCATGTCATCATCTGCAAAGAGGGAGAGTTTGGCTTCTTTGCTGATTTGGATACCTTTTATTTCTTTTTGTTGTCTGACTGCTGAGGCTAGGACTTCTAGTACTATGTTGAACAGCAGTAGTGAGAGTGGACATCCTTGCCGTCTTCCTGACCTTAGGGGGAAAGCTCTCAGTTTTCCTCCATTGAGAATGATATTCACTGTGGGCTTTGTGCATAGGACTTTTATGATATTGAGGAATGTTTATCCCTACTCTGCGAAGAGTTTTAATCAAGAAAGGATGCTGTACTTTGTCAAATGCATTTTCTTTTTCTATTGAGATGATCATACAGTTCTTGTCCTTTCTTTTATTAATGTGTAGTGTATTGCACTGATTTGCGGATGTTGAACCACCCTAGGAATAAATCCCACTTGGTTGTGGTGAATAATCCTTTTAATGTACTATTGGATCCTATTGGCTAGTATATTGGTGAGAATTTTGGCATCTATGCTTATCAGGGAAATTGGATTGTAATTCTCCTTTTTGGTGAGGTCTTTGTCTGGTTTGGGGATCAAGATAATGCTGGCCTCATAGAGAGTTTGGAAGTTTTTCTTCCATTTCTATTTTTTGAAACAGCTTTAGAAGAAGAGGTATTAATTCTTCTTTAAATGTTTGGTAGAATTCCCCTGGGAAGCCATCTGGCCCTGGACTCTCTGTTGGGAGGTTTTTGATTTTTTGCTTAAATTTCCTTGCTGGTCATGGGTCTGTTCAGATTTTCTATTTCTATTTCAGTTTTGGTAGTTTATACTTATCTAGGAATGCATCCATTTCTTACAGATTGCCTAATTTATTAGCATATAGTTGTTCATAGTATGTTCTTATAATTGTTTGTATTCAGTGTTGGTTGTGATATCTCCTCTTTCATTCATGATTTTATTTACTTGGGTCCTCGATTTCTGCTCTAATCTTTATTCTTTGTCTTCTGCTGTGTTTAGGCTTTATTTGCTGTTCTTTCTCCAGCTCCTTTAGGTATAAGGTTAGGTGGTATAGTTAAGACCTTTCTTGTTTTTTTGAGAAAGGCTTGTATTGCTATATACTTCCCACTAAGGATTGCCTTTGCAGTATCCCAAGGGTTTTGAACAGTTGTGCTTTCATTTTCATTTGTTTCCATGAATTTTTTTAATTCTTTAGTTTCCTGGTTGACCCATTCATTTTTTAGTAGGATGCTCCTTAGCTTCCATGTATTTGAGTTCTTTCCAAATGTCCTCTTGCGATTGAGTTCCAGTTTCAAAGCATTATGGTCTAAAAATATGGAGATAATGATCCCATTCTTTTGGTACTGGTTGAGACCTGATTTCTGATCCAGTATGTGATCCATTCTGGGGGTTCCATGTGTATTTGAGAAGAATATGTAATGTTCTGAATATATCTGTGAAGTCTATCTGGTCCAGTGTGTCATTCAAAGCAGAAGAAACAAGCAAAGAAAGCTTGTTTCTTTGTTGATCTTCTGCTTAGATGATCTGTCTATTGCAGTGAATGGGGTATTCTCTTCTTTGAAGTTAGTTTTTGAGGTAGAATTGTCATTCTACCCAGAGAAGAATGGATGGACGAGGGAATAAAGTACTGAAATGACCACAACAACCCCAGAGAAATATACACTAAACAAATCAGAAAAGACTTAAAACTGGAAGAAAAAAAAATATATATATATAATCAAACAAGTAAACAGAATAGAGCAGTCCACTGGATCCTGTGTGCACTTTGGTCCCTTTGTTAGAAAAATAGATCCCAAAATTGTAACAAAAGAAAAACTTACATGTGGAAAAAAAATCATTAAATACAATGAAAGGATAGAATGTAACTGTAAAAATGAAAATTAAAAGAGAAAAAAAGAAAAAGAAGGAATATAAACAGAAAGGTGAATAAAACAGAGCAATACACTATATCCCGAGTGTATTTTGGTTGGTTTGTTAAACTACATCTCAGAATTGTGAGGACAGAAAAACCTATATATACACAAATAAGATTAAATGTATGAAAGGATAGACGGTAACTGTAAAGATGAAAATTAAAGATTTTGACAAAAAGAAAAAAATGAAGAAGAAGAAGAAGAAGAAACCTGAAACAAACCAGTAAAGAGAATAGAGCCATACACTGGATTCTGGGTGTATTTTGGTTTCTTAGAAGAAATTGCATCCCAAAACAGTAAAGAAAGAAAAACATATAAACAAGATAAAATTAAATACAATGAAAGGGTAGAATGTTTAACTGTAAAAATGAAAATTAAAGAAGATTTTTAAAAAATTGGATAAAATAAGAAATTGGCTGAAAAAGTAAAGAGAAAAAATTAAAATTGGAAGACTAAAGAATCGTGGGGGGAAAAAAACCCATAAATTCTATATGCTGTATTCTCCCAGTGCTGGAATTTTGCGGTTCTCAGTGTTGGAATGATTTGGTCTTTGCAGGATGTTTAGGTTGATCCTCTGGGGGAGGGGCCTGTTGTGCTGATTCTCAAGTGTCTTTGCCCTTGGAGGAACTGCACTGCCCTTGCCAGGGGACCAGGTTTACTAATCTGCTCCAGATTGCTGTTGGTGGTGGCTCTTTGTTTCCTGAAGGCTTCCATGCTGCTTTAGAGGATGAGAGTGAAGGTGGCAGCCAACCAATCTCCAGCCCCAGAGCCAAAAGCTCAGGGCCCCACTCTTCAGTGCACCCTCATGGAAAAGCAGTTGGTCTCCCTGGTCGCCTGTCCACACTCCGTGCTCACCCAGCCTATGTCTGACCATTTCAATCTAGTATAATGGTGAGAATTTACCCCCCTCCCAGGCTCCTAGGGATGCTCCCATGCAGCTCCTCCCAAGGGAGGAAGCAAGGATCTCACAGGTTCTCCTGCTTGCTGGTCCCTTGCTCAGAGAGCGGTCGTGCAGGCTGTGCCACAGTTTGCTGTTTATGACAACCTGGAGCTGAGAGCCCACTCACAGGCTCATTAATAGAATTTGGCTTCCCTGCTCTGATGTCTGGGAACTGTGCTGCACTCAGGCACCCCTGGTCTTCTTGAGACCCTGAGAATCCTGAGACCACACTGTCCCACCTAGGATTATGCCTTGCTTGGCCACCTGAGCATCTTTCAGGCAGGGACGTCCCTCAGTGGAGCAGACTTCTGGAAGTACCGATTTTGCACTTCACTGTTCTATCACTTTCCATAGCTGGCTTGTGGAGGCTCCCTCCCCTTGCATTTTATGTTCCCGTATATCACCTTGGATTCACTTCTCTGCACTTCCTACCTTACAGAAAGTGGTTGCTTTTCTATTTGTAGAGTTGTAGCTATTCTTAGATCTCCGGTTGAGTTCGCAGGTGTTCAAAATGATTTAATAGCTATCAAGCTGAATTCCTGGGACCAGATGAAACTAAGGTCTGCTACTCCTCCACCATCTTGGACCTCTCTCTTATCAGTTATTTTAAACAATTATGTTACTTTGATTTTGGTTAAAGTTTTGAATTAAATGCCCCAAAGTTGCTGTACCTGCCAGGGTACCTGTGGGGAAAAAAAATCCCTCAAATGTGATTACTTATTGCTGTTATCTTCAGTTTGTTTTGATAGAAGGAAGTCAGTACGTGAATATGTCATTCTTAAGTATTTGGAAATCTAATGTGTGTGAAAAGTATCTGAGATCAGCAATAACTGGCTCTAAGTTGGGCACTGTGGAAGATACGTTAGTTGCTTGGGACCATAAGCTATCTCTATAGAATAACATTTTCTTGTAACTGATACATATGTTATTGAAAAGCCAGAAGAATTGTGTATATGGGTTTAATTGTAAATGATAGCTTTGACTAAAAACCATATTCATAACTAATGATATAAATCAATAAATATTTTTCTCTTTTCTTTTTAGTAATGCAATATGGGAAAGGCAAATCATGTTATTATAGGTTCCTCACCAAGGGACAGCAGTGGATTTGGCTTCAAACTCATTATTACATCACTTATCATCAGTGGAATTCAAGGCCAGAGTTTATTGTTTGTACTCACACCGTAGTAAGGTAATAATTCTTTTATAGCATTTCTGAATTATAGAAACACTGATAATGGTATTGGCAATGTAATTTTTAGGCATGACTTGTTAAGAGACACAGTGATCTTTTTCCTAATTTTTGACACATGTTTTCAGTGCATTATTAAATTCACTTAGGCATTATGTAGAAATAGAGTGTAAGTACACGCACATATATATAATTCTTGACATAAACATCATGGTTTAGAACAGAAATTGTAACTGTCTTTTATGTACCAAAGCCAGTCATATAAAAGGAGAACTGGAGTAGATAAGCATACTCTTCCTTTATTTAATTCCTCTTCAGTACGATGTAGTTACAGATCATTTACAGTAGCGTATAAAACTTTTGAGATACCTAGATTAAGATAGAACACTATAGATGTGTTCTAGGTTCGTGCAGTACGTAGCAAATAGTCTGGAATCTGTGATGAACAAGTAAAACACATAACAAATATGGAATGCACCTCTGCAGTATTTTAAATGAATGATTAAGCACCAAAATTCTATTTTTTTCCATTTGTAGTTATGCAGAAGTTAGGGCTGAAAGACGACGAGAACTTGGCATTGAAGAGTCTCTTCCTGAGACAGCTGCTGACAAAGTATGTATCTTAGAGTTTAAAAAAAAATTTTTTTCTTCCCAATGAAAGACAAAACTCAGTAATTTATAGGAAAAGTATTTTTCAAATATTTCATTTCCTCACTTGTGACAGGGT
This sequence comes from Canis lupus baileyi, assembly GCF_048164855.1. Taxonomy (NCBI): domain Eukaryota; kingdom Metazoa; phylum Chordata; class Mammalia; order Carnivora; family Canidae; genus Canis; species Canis lupus. The sequence continues at coordinate 49,847,174 of NC_132851.1, read as the reverse complement.
TATAAATTATATTTTACTATTTATTTTTATTTCAAATATAGTACTTTAAAACCTTACCTGTTTCTAAAAAAAGATTTGAAAGACCTCCTATATAGTGAGAGACATATATGGTCTCAGATATAAACTGCCATTAACTAATTGCCTACAGTGTGCAAAGCTCTGGCTAGTTCTTTATATGAAGCATGGAGTGTCATTTATTCCTCAGATACCCTTATCCCATAGGTAATATCCTCATTTTGAAAATGTTGAAACTGAGGCTTTGACAGGAGGTTGGGGGTACCTCCCCTAAAGGTACCTCCTCTGCCAACCCTTAGTAAATTCAATTAACCCTAACGATGCATGGCTGGAAGTTATAGTCAGAATTTGAACTCTGGTTTCTCTTTTCATTACATCAGGTAGAAGTACAATATATTGTTACCTATTGCTGTGTACAGAACTTAATGATGTAAAATATAGAATAATACATTTATTATCTCCTGGTTTCTGTGAGAGATCTAGGCAAAGTTTAGATGGGCCCTTTGCTTAGAATTGGTCATTGACTGAAATCAAGGTGTCAGCCCAGGGTCTCTCACACGGATGTAATCACAGTGTCAGTGGGGACCATAGTCATCTCAAGGTTCTGCTAGGGGCAGAATCTGTTTCCAGGCTCACTCAGTGCTTGTTGGAAGGATGGGGTTCCTCAATGGCAGTTGGACTGAAGGTTTGGTTTCTTGCTGGCTAATGGCCAGATACAGCCTTCAGTTCCTTTCCAGGTAGCCATTTCCATCAGAGCAAGTAGATAAGAATATCCAGGGAGAGAGAACAACAGCAGAATGAGAGAGTCTTTTGTAACCTATTCAGAGAAGTAATATCCCATCACTTTTGTCTGTTCTGTTCATTAGAAGCAAATCACTAGGTCCAGCCTATACTGTAGGGAGGGATTATACAAGGTAGTGAATACCAGGAGGGTGGGGGGATCATGGTGAGCTATGTCAGAAGTTGCCTACAACAGTTATTTTTGATGTGCAGAAAATAAGTGGAATGAAAAGAATCAAGAATCTGTGTAAAAAGTGAGTTAAATAAGGCATTGCCAGGGTCAGTATGGGAGATACCATTCAGTTTTTTAACAAACCTTATTAAGTACTCTTTCCATGTGCCAAAGTACTGGACATGGCTTGAGATGCTGAGAATACAGCAGTGAATAACCCTGAGAAGTTCTCTGCAATGATGGATCCCACATGAAAGAATTTTGTCAAAGAGGCTTTGTATGCTTAGAGGAAGAAGATCTAGTATGTTTTAGGAAGATACATTTTCTGAGAAAAGTGCTTAAATCTAGGGTTCTTTGAAATGAGGGAAGACAGTTATAGAAACTAAAGTAAGACAGAGGTTGTTCCTCCTTGCTTTGTTTTCTCTTATGCCAGTATCCAACCCTTAGAAAATTCAATTAGCCCTACTTCCAAAATATACTGTGCCTATGTCTATTTTAACTGTGTTTACTCTTTACCTCCACAGTCCTCCTAGAGATTAGGGAAGAGGTCCATTTGATACACACACACACACATATATTTTAAAGATCTTATTTATTTGTTCAAGAGAGAGAAAGTGAGCACTAGAGAGAAAGTGAGCAAGCATGAGTTGAGGCAGAGGGAGAGAGAGAAGCAGACTCCCTGCTGAGTGGGGAGCCTGATACGGATCTCAATCCCAGGACCCCGGGATCACGACCTGAGCCGAAAGCAGACACTTAACTGACTGAGCCACCCAGGCACCCCTTGACATATATTTTTGAGAAACTTTAATGTTTGGATGGATTTTAAGGTCATGAATCTAAATATCACCAAGGGAATGAATAGAGAGAGAGAGAGAGAGAGAGAGAGGATGATCAAGGGCTAAGTACTGGGGCACTCCATCCTTAAGAGTGAAGGAGACAAGAACAATCACAGAGGAGACTGAAGGGAATATCCAGGGATCCAGGGAGGTATGAATAAAACCAGGAAACTGAGTTATCTTAGAAGCTAGGAGAAAGCATGTCTATGAAGAGAGAACAATCAGCTTTCTCAGATTCAGCTGCAAGAGGTTAAATTAGATGAGCACTGAGTTTAACAACATATATTCGTTGATCAGTAAGAGCAGATTGGGTGGAATAGGAATATGAGTGAAAGCCTGATTAGGGTGGGCATAAGAGAGAATTTTCTACGACAAGGGGGGTTAGAGACAGTGAGTGGGGAAAGTTTTCCTACAAAGAGAGGAGTGGCACAGTAGTAAGTAGAAGAAGTAGGCTTAAAAGAAGTTTTTGCTTTTTAAGGTGGGAGAAATAATAGCATGTTTACATACTGGTGAGAATGGTCTGTTGGGGAGAGAAGAATTACTGAGAGAGAGAGAGAGAGAAATGCTAGAGCAGGGCAGCCTGAGTGGTTCAGTGGTTTAGGGCCACCTTCAGCCCAGGGCCTGATCCTGGAGTCCCAGGATGGAGCCTGCTTCTCCCTCTGCCTGTGTCTCTGCTCGCCCCCCTCTGTCTCTCATGAATAAATAAAAAATAAAATCTTAAAAAAAAAAAAAGAAAGAAATGCTAGAGCAGTGTTCTTGAGTAGATGAGAAGATGGGATCCAGTCCACAAGTGGACAGATTGGGCTTAGCTAGTGGAAAAACTATTCAGTGACAAGAAGGGTTTTGGGCAAACTATGACCTTTAGGCCACATCTAGTCCTCTGCCTGGTTTTGTAACACCCACAAGCTAAAAATGTGTTTTCCAGATGTTTTTAAGTGATTGAAATAAATCAAGAGAAGAATAATGTTTGTGACACATGAAAATTATATCCTGATTCCACAGCCACACTCAGTTGTTTATATACTGCCTGTGGCTGCTTTGTGCTGTTAACAGCAGAGTTGAATGGTTGGAGCAGACTGTGTGGCCCTCAAAGCCTATGGTATTTGACTCTGACTCTCACAGAGAGTGTTTGCTGATCCCTGATCTGTAGTGACATGAAGAAAGGCAAAATACATGAGTACAGGTGCTGCTAGATAGATTGATATAATAATAGCTTATCGCAGTACTCTTCAGTGAACTAGGAAGTAGAGTAACCAGCTAAGAGTGAGGTTAGGAGAAAACTTGTTGGAGGTTTGAGAAGAGAGGAGCAAGGATTAAATTGTTTTCTAGGAGTAGGAAAGTGAACAAAGTAATTTTAGTCTGTTTGGCAGGCAGGATTAAGGACCTGCTTGAGGTTCTTGGCCATTAATTTAGAGAAAACAGTTGCCATGTTGTATTTCTTCAGCCATGTTCAGAATAGACTAATAAGCATTGGGATTTTTCCATGGGAGTGTGGTGTGAAGGGAGGTGGGAGTAAGAGAGTTGATGACAACTGTAAGAGTGTGATTCTGATAATTAACCATGAATTTAAGCTGGGTGAAGAAGGGAGAAAAGACATAAAATGAGAGAGTGATTGTGAAAATATGGTACAATCAATGTATTTTATCTTCCACTAAAGGATTACTGGAGTTGGGATACTAAGGAGAAATGAATAGGAAATATGGAAAATGCTGATCAATGTTTGAAACTGAAATTGTGGAAAGTTTATTCTTACTGGTAATGACAAGGTCTAGGTTATGACTAAGAATGAGTGACTAAGGACAGGTAGAAATCAAGATCAAGACGTCGAGGAAGAGAGAAGTCATAATGTTGAACATGTGAATTGATATTGGTAACTGTGGAAGTAAGAATTAGTGAGGAAAAGACTAAGCCAGGAGCAGAAATTTGAATTCAGGTATTTAGTGAGGAGTGACCTTAAGGTCAGTAAATGACTGCAGCAATAAGAGGTAGTCATATAGTGATAATGTGAGATTCTGGCTATGAGTTTTGAGAAAGAAGAAAAGGGAAAGGTTCTGGGAAGAGCAGTAGGAGGACTTTTGTTCCCCTCCAGAGCAGGGTTTTGAAGGTTAGGAGATAGAAAATAGGCACCACTTAAAAGATCTTTAAGAACGCGGTATTTTCTAGAGACATCTGGGTTTTAGTTAGAGCAGGCCAGCAAATGGATATTCAGAGGTGAGGTTGAGGATAGATTTGGCTGATTATGGGTAATATTCCACTGTATGGATATATACCACATTTTGTTTATTCATCTAGCAATGCACACTTGGGTTGCACCTATCTTTTGGGTACTGTGAATCATGCTGCTGTGAACATGAGTGTACAAATATTTGTTTGAGTCTGCTTTCAATTCTTTTGAGTATATACCTAGAAATGGAATTACTAGATCATGTAGTAATTTTATATGTAAGTTTTGAGGAATTGTCATACTGTTTTCTTTAGTGGCTGCACTATTTTATATTCCCACCAGCAGTGTACAAAATTTCCGGTTTATCCTTGTCAAACCTGGTGATATTGTGTTTTTTTATTTTATTTTTTTTTTGTTTTTTTTTTTTGTTTTTTTATTTTAAATAATAGTCATCCTGATGGGTTTAAAGTGGTTATCTCACGGCTTTGATACGCATTTCCCAAATGATTAGTGACATTAATCATCTTTTCATGTGTTTTATTGGCCATTTATGTATCTTCTTTTGAGAAATATCTTTGTAAGACCTTTGTTTTTAAATTGGATTTGGGCAGCCCTGGTGGCGCAGCGGTTTAGCGCCACCTGCAGCCCGGGGCGTGATCCTGGAGACCCTGGATCGAGTCCCACATCAGGCTCTCTCTGTATGATGCCTGCTTCTCCTCTGCCTGTGTCTCTGCCTCTCTCTCTCTCTCTCTCTGTCTCTGTGAATAAATAAAAATAAAATCTTTAAAAAATAAAAAAAAAATAAATTGGATTCTTCGGGGGAAGGTTGCTGTTTAATTGTAAGGTTCTTTATATATTGTGGGTGTTAATCCCTTATCAGATAAGTGGTTTGCAAGTGTTTTCTCCCATCCCATGGGCTGCCTTTCCACTCTATTTGTAGTGTCATTTGATGCACATTTGTTTCCTATGCTTTTAGTGTCACATGCAAGAAGTCTGCCCAATCCAGGGTCATAAAGCTTTTCCCCTTTTCTTCTAAAAGTTTTATAGTTTTAGTTCTTATGCTTAGGTCATTGATCTATTTGAGTTAATTTTTATATATGGTATAAATTAAGAAAGACTATAGCTTCATTCTTTCACATCTGTTTCTGTAAATAGAGAATAAAGCCAAAATTTTCTGGCTATAGAAAAGAAACTTTTATTTCCTTACCTAATATTACACAGGTACCTTTGCCTTGTTGTGGGTAAAAACTGATTTTGGGGAGGAAGGGGTAGCAGGCTGTATCATTAATTTGGAATCTCTGAACTGAATCTCAAGAATACATTTATTTTACTCTGTCTCTTTAGAGCCAAGATTCTGGGTCTGATAATCGTATAAACACAGTCAGTCTCAAGGAAGCCTTGGAAAGGTTTGATCACAGCCCAACCCCGTCTGCTTCCTCCCGGAGTTCAAGAAAATCATCTCACACAGCAGTCTCAGACCCTTCCTGTAAGTATCCTAGCTTGAAAGCACTTTCTCTCAAGAGAGTACTTCTAATGTGTTACTAGTATCAGCATTTTTCATCAAATGCTACTTTATTTCTTATATGGAAAGGTTTACTGTAGTATTGATTGAAGTACTCTTTTTAGATCTTTTTCTTTTTAGTTGAATTATAATTAACATATGGTGTCATATTAGCTTCAAGTGTACAATATGATGACTTAACAATTCTATAAATAGTGCTCATCATGATAAGATCTTGATCCACTTCACCAATTTAAGAAACAAAACAAATGAACAAAGAAAAAACAAAGAACCAGATTCTTAAATATAGAAAACAGACTGGTTGCTTGCCAGAGGGGAGACAAGTGGGAAGGTGGGTGAAATGCTACTTCAAAATGATAAATTTAAAAAAGAAAATGATAAATTTTTGCATCTCTGAAATATACTAACCTTCCAATGAGCAAAAAGCATGTCGCTCACATTTAACAAAGAATTAAATTTATAAAGAAGCCTATAAAATGTTTAGGTAGTACTGTTGGTATTGTTAAGTTGCTTTTAATCATCCCTCAAAAATAAAAAAGCAAAACTGTTTATTCCTTTATTTACTGGTAGAACCAGCCAGTGTTCTTTAAGTTTGCTTTTTTTTTTTTTTTTTTTAAGATTTTTTTTTATTTGAGAGGAAGAGTGCAAATGCACAAGTTGCAGGAGGAGCAGAAGGAGTGGGAGAAGCAGGTTCCCCACCCAGCAGGCAGTCTGACCTATGTATGGCTCAAAGCCAGGACCCTGAGATCATGACCTAAGCCGAAGGCAGATGATTAAACTGACAGAGCCACCCAGCCACTTTTTTTTTTTTTAAGCCTGCTTTTTGAATGTTATTTTTAGTTCTTATTTTTAATGAAGACTTGTATAATTATCATTGAATTAGTGACCTTTTTTTGTTTAAAGAGTTTAGCACTTTTATTTCCCAGGTATTAAAACTATGTAAGGAAAAAGGTTGTTGGAACCACTCAACACCGTGAGTAGACCATTAGAGGTGTTAAACATGGAGTTTCTGAAATGTTGGAGAAAAAAGTTTCCCCTTTGAAGCTGTTTTTCTCTTTTTATACATTTTATTTTACTGTGATAAGAATGCTTAAAGTGAGGTCTACCCTCTTAAATTTTTAAACATACAATGCATTATTGTTGACTGTAGGTTGTAGTGCAGATCTCTAGAGCTTATTCATTGTACTTAACGGAAACAGTTTACCCATTCATTAATAACTCCTTATTTTCTTGTATCCCCCCACAGCCCTTGGCAATCACCATTCTACTCTTTGATTCAATGAATTTCTGTATTTTAGATGCCTCATATAATGGAGTCATGTAGTACTTGTCTTTTCATCTTTGGGTTTTTGTACTTATTAGCATAATGTCCTCAAGATTCATCCAAATTGTCATAACTTGCAAAATTTCATTCTTTTTAAAGGTTGAATAGTATTTCATTGTACGTATATTACCACATTTTGTTTTTCCATTCATCTGTCAGTAGACAGATTGTTTCCACATCTTAGCTATAAAGAATAGTGCTACAGTGAGTGAACATAGGAGTGCTAGTATCTCTTCGAGATCTGATTTCAGTTCTCTTGGATAAATACTCAGAAGTGAAATTGCTGGATCACATGTGGTAGTTCTATTTTTAATTTTTTGAGAAACTTCCATTATTGTTTCCCATGGTGACTGTACCGTTTCATATCCCCCCACCAATTTTAAGTGTACAAGGATTCCAATTTCTTTACATTCTCAGCAACACTTCTTGTTTTTTTGATAATAGCCATCTTGTCAGGTGTGAAGTAGTATCTCATTGTGATTTTGATTTGTGTTTCCCTGATGATGAGTGACCTTTAACATTTTTTCATATTCTGGTTGGCCATTTGTGTATCTTCTTGAAGAAATGTCTATTCAAGTCATTAGGCCATTTTTTAATTGAGTTACTAGGATTTTTTACTATTGAGTTCGGGGACTAGTAACCATTTTTTTTTTTTAAAGATTTTATTTATTCATGAGAGACAGAGAGAGAGAGAGATTGAGAGGCAGAGGGAGAAGCAGGCTCCATGCAGGGAGCCTGACTCGGGACTCGATCCCAGGACTCCAGGATCAGGCCCTGGGCTGAAGGCGGCACTAAACTGCTGAGCCACCCAGGCTGCCCGACTAGTAACCATTTTTAAGCTTAAAGTTTGCCTATTTCAAAGATTTTCTTTGTCCTTAAGAAAGAAGTAATCAAAATGAATCCTCTTATTGTCAGACTTCCCTTTTATAAAATAATTAGAAAAATAGTTGAAATATTATTTTTATTCACCAAAATCCATTTTGAGATTAATCCTTGGGAATTAACATTTTATAAAGTACTAACACTATTTCATTTTTGTTGACTAACCTCAGCAACACCAACAAAGATCCCAACGGACACAAGCACTCCTCCCAGACCACATTTACCATCTCATGAAAAGATGGCGCCAAGGAGGGCATCATTTAGTAGTCAGGTAAACTTTCCTACTTAATATTCTTCTGAATAAAGATTTATTAGAAGGAGGGGGAAGTCATCTAAATCTTTAGAAATTCATTAATGCATTATCCTTTTCTATAAAGATCAAAATAGCTGTTGATAAATAACACTTGCAATCTTTCCCTTTTTGTGAAATAGCTCTCAAACATACTCCTTTTGCTTGTTTTCCAGGTATAATGTTAGACATTTCTTTTAATTAAGAAAAGTTAATAATTAAACCATTTATATCTAGTTTTGAATACTAATCACTTTTATGTCCATTTGACTTTTATTGAAAGCCCATGCAAAATAATGTGGCAGATGTCTTAGAAGATAAAAGGATAAATAGGGAATAGGCATGTCCAGTGTAGAGGGGAAGATGTGCATACACCTGTACTCAGCTAAAAATGTTATGAGGCAAATTGTAGTTCAGTTATAAAGATGCCATGTGGTATTTCTGTGGAAGTACTTATGGATGGGAGTAATTGTCACTCTAGTATTATTTTTTATTTTGCTTCCTAGTCCATAAATTCCCAGTCTGTTGGTCAGTCGTTAACACAGCCAGCGATGTCTCAAGCTGCAAATTTACCAATTCCACAAGGCATGTCCCAGGTATTTTTGTTTATTTGTTTGAGTTGAGTATTTTAAAATGATAAATTGTTTTTAAGCTAATAAAGATTTGAAAAATCTATATATTTTTAGTGCAGTGAATCTCACCTGTGGGCATTTATGTCTGGGGGATATTTCTGATTGTCAGTGATTGTGGAGTACCACTGACCCATAATAGGCAGGGGCTAGGGATGCTAGTTGTCTTTCAGTATGCATGACAGTTTTGCACAACAAAAAATTATCCTGGTTTATATGCTATAACACCCCCACTGAGAGTATAGACAGAAAGATATTAAAGATGAAATATAGCTGTCGATTTTGTTATTCCTATGGATATTGGAAGAATCAAGTAATTTTATTCATGTATCCATTCATTTGTATATGGGACATTTATTGAGTTCCTTGAGTTATTGCAGGTGCCGGCAGTACAAATACAAGTATACTGTTAAACATTTAGAAGCAATGACCTAGAACTACATTGCTAATGTTATGTAGTCTGTGCTTAAGGTGTATAGGCTGATATGTGAGTGCATTAGATGGACTCCTAATGCAGCCTGAGGAAGTGAAGGAAAACTTTCTGGAAGAATTGTTGCTTGGGCTGAGTCCTGAAGGGGCCTATAGCAAGACAGAGGAGAGGTATTACAAAAGGGACACGAAGTTACTTCTGATTATAACTTCCCAACTTGTAATTTATGACTCTGCATTCATTCAGTGCCTCAAACACATTAAAAATACTAGATAGTGGTAAAAAGAATCCAAACTGTTTTATTTGCTTAACTATATCTTCACTTAGTATTTCAAATGATGATAGTTAACAATAGGTAAAAATGGTTTTCTAAAAATACCTTTATCTTATATGGTTATTATTTAAATTATATGTACATAATTATAGCCATTATATGAGACCTGTACAAATATATTGACAGTGTTGTAAATTACCTAAACATTGTAATCTTGACTTACAGCAACATGATCATGTAAGGTGCTTACGTATTATCTGTAGTCATAATAGTTTTTATCAACATTGAGTCCTCAAATGCTTTTTGTTCTGAAGGTTAACAGATTTTTTATGTAAATATTTAGATGTGCTTTCAATATTATTTGTTCACTCATCTCAAGATACTGAATGAGTATTTCTTAACATTTTAAGGGATATTTTCATGAAATTAATAATGTCTGCTATGTCAAAAATGTTAACAAGTGTCAGATCTCATATTTTGTTGAGTGAGAAAGCCACTTTACCTCTTAGTTCCTTTTATTTTTTATTTCCTGTTACTGTGCCTTCTGTTTATATCTTTTATTTGCATTTAATAGAAATCCTTTAAGTGATGACAATATAATGTTTACCCAAAGGTGTAAATAATTTTTAAGATAAGATACATCATATGATATAATTATAACATTTTGGATAATATTTTTTTAAGGCATGAGGGAGCTGAGGTACAAAATTTGAAATATTTTGTCATAGTGTAATCAAATGCAGGATATGAGGTGATGATTGTCAACTTCAGAAGTCAGAGTTGTATACCTTTTGAAGAGTAATATTCAGTATCCTCAACACAAACTTTTGAAGATAGAGAAAAAATCTTTTGGTGGGAGGGCATTTCTCACTTTTAGATGCAGTTCACTCAAGGAGACTTTCTTTTTATGATTTCATTTATTTGAGAGAGAGAGAGCATGTGCAAGAGAGTACATGGAGGGAGGAGCAGAAGGAGAAGCAGAGGCTCCCCACTGAGCAGGGAGCCCAAAGTGTAGGGCTCAATCCCAGGACCCCAGGATCGTGACCTGAGCCGAAGGCAGATACTTAATTGACTAAGCCACCCAGGTGCCCCTGTAGGAGACTATTTTAAGATTAAGATGCTTTTCCAATAAATTGGAATTCTTTCTGCTAAACTATGTCCTAAGCTAAATATTCATGGAAATAATTAAATGAGCATTTATACACTTAAGTGATGAATCACTAAGTGTGGCTAAATTTCAAGCTAGTAAATAGAAGCTGCTTATGACTCAAGTGAAACAGTGAAATAAGATTGAAAATCCTGGAAGTAGGATAACTGTTTTCATTCTTGTATGCATTTTTTCATTCATAATTACTTAGTTTGTAAAAGTCTACATTTCATACTTGTCTGAGAACAGTTTCAGTTGAAAATATGAGTAAAAATATGGTTAGTTATCTGTTAGATTTTTATAACCTAATGGTGTGTACAAAGAGGACATTCTAGGGATAACAGAATTTGATATAAATAATTCTAGGAGCAGGCTACTTTTTCATTTGTTAAATGGTAGAAATTAAGCAACTTGTTCTAGGAAATGGTAGAGCCACAATATGAGCTCTGTTCTTTTTTTGTTGTTATTTTAGAGAGAGAGAAACAGCACATGCACCGTGTGTGAGAGGGAAGGGGCAAAAGGAGAGGGAGAAAGAGAAAATCTCAAGCAGACTTCATGCTGAGCTCAGAGCCAGAAGCAGTCAGGGCTCAATCTCAGAACCCTGTGATCATGACCTGAGCCAAAATCAAGAGTTGCAGGCTTAACCAATTGAGCCACCCAGGCATTCGTGAGCTCTGGTCTTCTAATGCCAGTGTGTACTTCTAATCAGTCAAGATCCAGTCAGAAGGCAGAAGCCATACCAGAAATTTGAAATAGGGGTAATAATTTTAAAAATTATTAACTAGTAACAATTCCAAAGAATATAGGAAAATGGATGTAAAGAGCAGTTAGTGAGACGGAGACTATGCAAAGAAGGAACAAGTTGGAAAACTCTCCCGACCTCCTAAACTCTTCTCCAGCCAGGTTGAAACTCACTTTCCATTGGGGTTGATATGGCTGCAGCAGCCACTTGATGGAAGAACGGTTCACTGAGGTGCCACAGACCAGGGCTGGAGAGTAGGAAGCCACCTGCTGGGATACCAGCAAAATTTTCAAGGGAGCATCCCATTAGGAGGCCAGTAAGACTTGCTGGAAAGTCATCTCCCTTTTCAGTAATAATTTCTCCCTTTGCAGTATCCCTCTAGCTCCATCTACTGACATGACTAAGTTTGTGTCTGCTGACAAATATTTATAGGTCCAGCCAAGCAAAGGTGGGTGAATTAGGTAATACATTGATAACTGGCATAACATTCTTGTCTCATGATATATTTATTCTACTTATTTTTCCCAATTATGAAGAGTAAGTGATTCTAAAATATGTTACACTTTTCCCATACATGGTACTTCAGTTTCAGTTTTCAGCTCAACTAGGAGCCATGCAGCATCTAAAAGACCAATTAGAGCAACGAACACGGATGATAGAAGCAAATATTCATCGACAACAAGAAGAACTAAGAAAAATTCAGGAACAACTTCAAATGGTCCATGGTCAAGGGCTGCAAGTAAGTTGTTATTACATTTGAATACAAGCAAAGCAAGCCATTTATATTTTAGTTTCTTAGGAAAGTTGACTTTTCTTAATTAAAAATAAGTAAGAGATACAGTTCATCAATTTAGTTGAGTAAATACTCATTGGTTACCTACTCAGTATGATTGCACTTACAGTCAGATTCATTCCTAAGAGTATTTCCATCAACATCCTTGTTTCTCCAGATCAGTCTCCTTTAGCAGTCTAACTTTTAGTAAGCTTAAACCCGTAATAGAAAAATAATATTTTATATAGACTTTTAGGTACAGAGTTTATAAATCAGTCATCAGTCATTATTTTAGTAAAATACTAGAAGATATGATTTGAACTAGTCTTATTTGGTCAAAGGACAGGGCCACTGTAAAGTTGTATCTCTCAGAGGAGACTTAGATTTTGGGGTAGGGAAACTTTAAGTTAAAACTACTTCTATCTAATGCCATACATTATAAACAGTGAGTGATGCAGAACCGCAGGTCCATAGACCTTTTGGGTAGCTAGTAGAACAGACAATGCCCAATATGTAAGATGTTCAAACAAGTGGAAGTTTTGAAGTTTATACGCCTTTTTCTGACAATTGGAAACACAATAGGGTTAGGATGACTGGAAGAACAAATATGAATTCTGTTTTATTCAGTAATTGTTTATTGTTGCTAATTGTTCACTCAAAATGACTTAGCCATCCTCTTTGCTTTTTAAAAACTTAATTCATAGCTTGTTTTTGCTTCCTTTTTTTTTGATTGCTCTCATTCTTCTTTGTTTTTAATCTACAAAGTTCATTTTAATGTAATCTTTATTTTTAAAGATGTTTTTACAACAATCAACCCCTGGTTTGAATTTTGGTTCTGTTCAACTTTCTTCTGGAAATTCATCTAACATCCAGCAACTCGCACCTATAAATATGCAGGGCCAGGTCGTTCAAACTAACCAAATTCAAAGTGGAATGAATACTGGACACATTGGCACAACTCAACATATGATACCACAGCAGACTTTACAGAGTACATCAAGTCAGGTAACATTATCAAGTGCAGTGGGGTATGGAATGTTCAGTGGTTGAAATGTATACTATTGTGAAAACAAAAATGAAATCTGTCTGGAATCATTCCGTACTTTAACCTTTTAATAGTAATAATTAGAAAGCTTAGTTTTGAAGGTGATCATTAACATATTTTGTGAAAAATTGTTAAATTGCTGATATTATCAGTGTTTTCAGTATTTTGACATTTAAGAATTTTATAGTTCATTTAAAATGCACATGCAGACTACTTCTGTATGTTAAAAAGTTTGAACTTACAAAAGAGGCTGACCAGGAAACATGTTACTACAGGTGAAGTATATACTGTTAGAGTAGTAATAATTTAATCAGTATTCTAGGAAATTTCATAAAAATTCAGGAAATTTGATGCAGGTAATTGGTATACATCTGTGGCTGTAAATCCCAAGGGTAAATGAAATCTAAAGATGTCTAATGTCAGTCACTCACTTCGGGCATTAACAGAAATTCTAAAGTTCATAGCTTATATTCCAACAAGATATTGAAGACTAATTCATTCTCAGTTACTATAAGTCTTGGTCCTTTGTAGTTAGATTTCTCCCAGAGTAATATGTCCTGCCTCTTCTTTTTCGGTCATGTCAACTATTGTTGGAATGATGAATAGTGGTTGTGTATTTCCTAAAAAAATTTTTTTTGTTTAATTCATCTGTAATGTCTTCTATTTTCTAGCAGAGTCAACAAAATGTACTGAGTGGGCACAGTCAGCAAACTTCTCTTCCCAGTCAGACGCAGAGCACTCTCACAGCGCCGCTCTATAACACTATGGTGATCTCTCAGCCGGCAGCCGGAGGCATGGTCCAGATTCCATCCAGCATGCCGCAGAACAGTACCCAGAGCGCCGCAGTAACTACATTCACTCAGGACAGACAGATCAGGTGGTTGTCATATTGCGTTAGTCATTCCAAAGTTGTAAAAACTGATTAGTTAAAAAATAGTTAATTTGATTTATAAAGACATGATTTTAGTTTGTAGCTAACTCCTGCCAGCATTCTTGAATTAGAAATAAAAAAGCAGAATATGTCCATTGTTTAAGGACATCGTAATAAAAGAATAACAACAAATTTTGTTTCCTGTCCAGAAATGTTCCACCAATATTGTAGAATTCAATCTCCATAACACAGTTATTTGAGTTTTATGGCCTATGTGTGCTATATATGTATGATTATGACACTTTCATCATTTGAATACAAATGTTGATGAGTTTTCATGCAGTAACAGTGGTTAACGTTTATACTACCATAGCTTATATATGTTATGGAATAAAAGTAGCTGACTTTCTTGAGTTTGTTGGGTACTGTACTAGGTGCTCAAAATACGCTCTCTCACATTTTTAAAAAAGTGTGTATTGGATCTTTTATTTCCAGGATAAGAAAAAAGTGAGTTTATAGTAATTTGGTCAGGGGCTTATAGGTAGTTAAGGGGGCAATGAGTAGTTTCTAATTTAAGCCTGGGTATCTGATTTCAAAACTCAAGTGCTTACATTTATATAATACACTATTTTGTGAGCCATTCTAGAAAAAACCCATTAGTGGGTATTCCAAATAGCTGACCTGGAAACAAATATTTTGAAGGAGTTATTTCATATATTGGGAAGCTGTCTTTTAACAACTACAGAATCTCTATGGTCTTAAAACTTCTATTAAAAAAAATTTTTTTTTACTTCTATTACTGCAATATAAGTCGGCTGCTGCTTTTATAATACAGTTTTGTTGTGTCAAACCATGCAATAGGTTTTATTAAAATCCTGTTAATTTCCAGAGTAAAGAAGCTGCAGGATCACAGAGGCAATGAGAGCAGGGAGAGCTTATTTCTTCTCTTTGGAACTCAGTTCCCCAAGTGAAGTCCAGATTTTAGCTCTGGCATTCTGAAAGGAGAGATTATAAATGTGCTCCCTAGAAATGTAGATATTAGTTCCAAAGTCTGAGGAAGAAGACATTGATCTAGAATGCTGATACGCATTTTGGAGAATACAATTTAGCAACTATTTGTAGACCTCTTTATTTGAAGGGAAAAGATATATTTCAGCAACCACTGGAGTGCCTACTTAAGTGAGTATGGCACATTCCTTGTCCCAAGAGAAAGGTCAGACTAGTAAGCCATAGAGAGTTAAACAAATCCATATTATTTGGTATGATAAATAGGTCTTCAGAAAAAGAAAGTGAACAGTTTTACAGGTTGAGAAAAACAGCGAAGAGAAGGGTATGGTCAAGGCCAAGTTTTATGGAGGAGGAGGTAGTTGGCCTGAGTCTTTTTTTTTTATATATAAATTTATTTTTTATTGGTGTTCAATTTGCCAACATACAGAATAACACCCAGTGCTCATCCCGTCAAGTGCCCACCTCAGTGCCCATCACCCAGTCACCCCCACCCCCCGCCCACCTCCCCTTCCACCACCCCTTGTTCGTTTCCCAAGTTAGGAGTCTCTCATGTTCTGTCTCCCTCAATGATATTTCCCACTCTTTTTTTCTCCTTTCCCCTTTATTCCCTTTCACTATTTTTTATATTCCCCGAATGAATGAGACCATATAATGTTTGTCCTTCTCCGATTGACTTATTCCACTCAGCATAATACCCTCCAGTTCCATCCACCTTGAAGCAAATGGTGGGTATTTGTCGTTTCTAATGGCTGAGTCATAATCCATTATATACATAAACCACATCTTCTTTATCCATCTGAGGCTCCTTCCACAGTTTGGCTATTGTGGACATTGCTGCTATAAACATCGGGGTGCAGGTGTCCCGGCATTTCACTGCATCTGTATCTTTGGGGTAAATCACCAGCAGTGCAATTGCTGGGTCGTAGGGCAGATCTATTTTTAACTCTTTGAGGAACCTCCACACAGTTTTCCAGAGTGGCTGCACCAGTTCACATTCTCACCAACAGTGCAGGAGGGTTCCCCTTTCTCCACATCCTCTCCAACATTTTTTGTTTCCTGCTTTGCTAATTTTCCCCATTCTCACTGGTGTGAGGTGGTATCTCATTGTGGTTTTGATTTGTATTTCCCTGATGGCAAGGGATGCGGAGCATTTCCTCATGTGCGTGTTGGCCATGTCTATGTCTTCCTCTGTGAGATTTCTGTTCATGTCTTTTGCCCATTTCATGATCGGATTGTTTGTTTCTTTGCTGTTAAGTTTAATAAGTTCTTTATAGATTTTGGAAACTTGCCCTTTAACTGATACGTCATTTGCAAATATCTTCTCCCATTCTGTAGGTTATCTTTGAGTTTTGTTGATGGTATCTTTGCTGTGCAAAAGCTTCTTATCTTGATGAAGTCCCAATAGTTCATTTTTGCTTTTGTTTCTCTTGCCTTCATGAATGAATCTTGCAAGAAGTTACTGTGGCCGAGTTCAAAAAGGGTGTTGCCTGTGTTCTCCTCTAGGATTTTGATGGAATCTTGTCTCACATTTAGATCTTTCATCCATTTTGAGTTCATCTTTGTGTATGGTGAAAGAGAGTGGTCTAGTTTCATTCTTCTGCATGTGGATGTCCAATTTTCCCAGCACCATTTATTGAAGAGACTGTCTTTTTTCCAGTGGATAGTCTTTTCTCCTTTGTCGAATATTAGTTGACCATAGAGTTGAGAGTCCACTTCTGGATTCTCTATTCTGTTCCATTGATCTATGTGTCTGTTTTTGTGCCAGTACCACACTGTCTTGATGACCACAGCTTTGTAGTACAACCTGAAATCTGGCATTTTGATGCCCCCAGCTATGGTTTTCTTTTTTAAAATTCCCCTGGCTATTCGGGGTCTTTTCTGATTCCACACAAATCTTAAAATAATTTGTTCTAACTCTCTGAAGAAAGTCCATGGTATTTTGATAGGGATTGCATTAAACGTGTAAATTGCCCTGGGTAACATTGACATTTTCACAATATTAATTCTTCCAATCCATGAGCATGGAATATTTTTCCATCTCTTTGTGTCTTCCTCAATTTCTTTCAGAAGTATTCTGTAGTTTTTAGGGTATAGATCCTTTACCTCTTTGGTTAGGTTTATTCCTAGGTGTATCTTATGCTTTTGGGTGTAATTATAAATGGGACTGACTCCTTAATCTCTCTTTCTTCCATCTCATTGTTAGTGTATAGAAATGCCACTGACTTCTGGGCATTGATTTTGTATCCTGCCACACTGCCAAATTGCTGTATGAGTTTTAGCAATCTTGGGGTGGAGTCTTTTGGGCTTTCCATGTAGAGTATCATGTCATCGGCAAAGAAGGAGAGTTTGACTTCTTTGCCAATTTTGAATGCCTTTTATTTCTTTTTGTTGTCTGATTGCTGAGGCTAGGACTTCTAGTACTATGTTGAATAGCAGTGGTGAGAGTGGACATCCCTGTCTTGTTCCTGATCTTAGGGGAAAGGCTACCAGTGCTTCCGCATTGAGAATGATATTTGGTGTGGGCTTTGCATAGATGGCTTTTAAGATGTTGAGGAATGTTCCCTCTATCCCTACACTCTGAAGAGTTTTGATCAGGAATGGATGCTGTATTTTGTCAAATGCTTTCTCTGCATCTAATGAGAGGATCATATGGTTCTTGGTTTTTCTCTTGCTGATATGATGAATCACATGCTGATATGATGAATCACATTGATTGTTTTATGAGCGTTGAACCAGCCTTGCATCCCGGGGATAAACCCTACTTGGTCATGGTGAATAATCTTCTTAATGTATTGTTGGATCCAATTGGCTAGTATCTTGTTGAGAATTTTTGCATCCATGTTCATCAGGGATATTGGTCTATATAATTCTCCTTTTTGGTGGGGTCTTTGGTTTTGGAATTAAGGTGATGCTGGCCTCATAGAACGAGTATGGAATTACTCCATCTCTTTCTGTCTTTCCGAACAGCTTTAGTAGAATAGGTATGGTTTCTTCTTTAAACATTTGATAGAATTCCCCAGGGAAGTCATCTAGTTGGCCTGAGTCTTAAAGAGTAGGCTTTGGGTGTTTGTGTGTCAGGGAGTCTCAGAAGGGTGTTCTAAACAAAAGGTGTTCTAAACAAAGCCACAGAAGTGAGAATTAAGTAGTTTGAAGAATGTCTCTTGGTGCTGGAGATGGATGAAATAGTCTCATCACATTTTATCAGAGAGCAGTTTGGACAATTTTTTTTAAGATTACAAAGAAATGAGCATTTAGTATTTCTGTGCCTAAGCCACTTTGTAAATGTTACTTTATCTTTGGGCATAATTCTTCATATATGAATTTTTTATTCTTTTATACATATTTTTTTGCATTAAGTAATACATTTGGTCCTGAAGTGTATATGAAATAGAGTATTTTATTTTCAGGATTTGGTATGAATTCCCCTGATAGGTTTGAAAAACTAGACAAAGACCATACAAAATCAGAAAAACTACAGGCTAATTTCACTCATGAATTTAGATATAAAAATCTTCAACAGAATATTAGCAAACAATGGACTGCCTGGCTGGCTCATTCAGAAGAGCCTGGAACTCTTGATCTTGGGATTGTGATTTCAAGCACCATGTTTGGTTGTATAGATTACATAAATGAATGAGTGAATGAATGAATTTTAAAAACTGGGAAAAAAAAGATTTGGTATGGATTCAAAAATAGATTTATTTTGTCTTATAGACCACATAAATAATAAAGTACATTTCTGCTAACTGTAATACCATTATATACTTTACACAGTTTATCACTGCAGTAATGTCCTGGTCCATTCACAGTGGAGTCATACCTCTGTAATGGCCAATGTTAGAAACTAACTTCATTGCACAGAAGGGGCAAATAGAAATAATATTGTTCCCCGAACAGGCATCATTTTTTGTTGTTGCTTTTTTATTAAAATAGAAGAAGGAAGGTGGGGAGGGAGCAAATATTAGTGAAGTCTAACACAATGTGGGTACTATGCTGCATTGATGAATTTATAAATTGAAGGTACTTTTATTCATTGTTAGAACATCATTTAATTTTGAACTGTGTTTATAAAATACAACTTGCAGTGTAAGTATCATCTGTAAGCCTAGAGAGGTTTTTAAAAATTAGGGAGGGAGACAGAACATGAGAGACTTATGAGGGAGACAGAACATGAGAGACTTCTAACTCTGGGAAACGAACTAGGGGTGGTAGAAAGGGAAGTGGGCGGGGGGTGGGGGGTGACTGGGTGACGGGCACTGAGGGGGGACACTTGATGGGATGAGCACTGGGTGTTATTCTTTATGTTGGCAAATTGAACACCAATAAAAAAAATTAAAAAAATAAAAAATAAAAATCCCTTATGATAGCTCTAAGTTTATTCATGATTAGCAAAATGAACACATGCCACATACATGACTCCCAAGTACCTAGTAATTTTATAAAAAGGAAAAAGATATTTTTTTAACAAGTTTAAAACTTTTTTTCATTGTGGTAAAATATACATGAAGTTTACCATGTTAACATGTACAGTTCATTGGTATTGAGTACATTCATACATTTGTGACCATCATTACCATCAATCTCCAGAACTTTTTTCTTCTTCCCAAACTGAGACGCTATATCCATTGAACAATAAGTCCCTAGTCCTCCTCCACCATTCTGCTTTCTAAACACATAAGTCTTTGAGTTTGACTACTCTAGGTACTCTAGATCAAATGGAATTGTACAATATGTGTGTCTTTTGTGACTGGCTTATTTCACTTGGAACCTTGTCTTCAAGGTTCATCCATGTTGTAGCATGTGCCTGAATTTTATTCCTTTTATTACTTTTTTTAAAGAGATTGATTGATTGGGCAGCCCAGGTGGCTCAGTGGTTTAGTGCCGCCTTCAGCCCAGGGCATGATCCCATGTCAGGCTCCCTGCATGGAGCCTGCTTCTCCCTCTGCCTGTGTCTCTGCCTCTCTGTGTCTCTCATAAATGAATAAATAGCGTCTTTAAAAAAAAGAGAGAGATTGATTTAGTGAGTGGGAATGGAGAGGAACAGGGGGAGGGAGAGAATCTTAAGCAGGCTCCACATTCAGAGCCCCATGGGGGGCTTGATCTCAGGACCCTGAGATCATGACCTGAGCTGAAGTCAAGAATTGCACACCTAACCTACTAAGCCACCCAGGGGTCCTAATTTTATTCCTTTTTAAGGCTAAATAATATTTCATTGTGTGAATATACCATGTTTTGTTTATTCATCTGATGGTCAGTTGGGTTGCATCCATTGTTTTGCTATTGTGAATCATACTGCTATGAACATGAGTGTACAAATATCTGAGATCCTGCTTTCAGTTCTTTTTGCGTATATATCTAGAAATGGAATTGCTGGATCGTGGTAATTTTGTATATAATTTTTTAAGGAACAGTCCTACCATTTTCCATAATAGCACTATTGTAATGTTCCACCAGCAGTGCATGCTCCAGTTTCTCCATATCTACACCAACACTAGTTACTTCCTGTTTGTTTTATAATAGCCATCTGATGGATGTGATATAGTATCTCGTCGTTGTTTTGATTTGCATTTCACTAATGATAGGTGCTGTTGAACATCTTTTGATTTGCTTGTTGACCATTTGTGTATCTTATTTAGAAAAACATCTATTGAAGACCCTTGCCCATTTTTTAATCACATTGTTGGTGAGTTATAGGTTGCTTTATATATTCTAGTTATTAACCCCTTATTGGATATATGATTTGCAGATAATTTCTCCCACTCTCAAAGGGTTTCTCTTTCCCTTTGATACACAAAAGTTTTTAATTTTGATGTCCAGTTTATCTATTTTTTCTTTTGTTTGTGCTGTTAGCATCCTGTCCAAGAAATCACTGCCCAATCCAGTGTCCTGAAACTTTCCCCCTTTTTTCCTAAGAGTTTCATAGTTGTAGCTCTTAAGTTTAGTGCTTTAATCCATTCTGAGTTAATTTTTGTATGTGGTGTAAGGTAAAGGTCCAGCTTCATTCTTTTGCATGTGGATATCCAAAAAATTTATATTTTGTGATCATTTCGTTTTGCTATATATATTTTTGTTTTACTGGTATTCCCAGAGGAATCCTTAAAAACAAATATGAAACAAAATTGGAATGTACAGCTTTTAAAAACTAAACTGACAATATCATTGGATATATCTTAGTGTTTAGCCCGCTGCCTTTTATAACCTATGCCTTATACTTCTGACTCCCTTTCTTTCCTCTTAACAGATTTTCTCAAGGTCAGCAGCTCGTGACCAAATTAGTAACTGCGCCTGTAGCTTGTGGGGCAGTGATGGTACCTAGCACAATGCTCATGGGTCAGGTGGTGACCGCCTACCCTACTTTTGCTACACAACAGCAGCAGTCACAGACACTGTCAGTCACACAACAGCAGCAGCAGCAGAGCTCCCAGGAACAGCAGCTCGCTTCAGTTCAGCAACCGTCTCAGGCTCAGCTGACCCAACCACCGCAGCAGTTTTTACAGGTAACTCTCCCCATGGGGAACTCTCCTGAACCCATTTACTTCTGTATAGTGGAATTAGACATTAAAAAAAGTTTTGGAAGTCATCTGAAAAACCCATAAAAGCTTATTGTACAAGTTAAATTTCTGGAAGGGGAGAAAGCTTGTCCCAGTTAGCTGTTTTTTCTTCCCTTGTTTGGTCTTTGGAAGATTTTAGCTCTGCTGTGGACATACCCAATTGTCTGAACTACTAGATAGAAAAAGTAGCTACTTGCTGTCCACATCAAGGCACTGTATATAGTAGCACTCTGTCTAGCTAGAGTTTCTGGAATTCAGACTCTTTCCTCCTTTTAGTGGCCCATCACACACCACTTCTACATGGCAAAGGTATCAAAAGGGATTTTTAGAAGAATTAGTTATAGGCATTATCTTAAATTACTATGTTGGATTAAATTTTATAATGATTTTGGTTATAAGTTAATGTCAGAGGAGAAATACTGTGGCAGGCTGTATATCATGATTGAGAGTGTGGGCTCTCAAGTCAGGCTGCCCTGAGGTTGAGTCACTGCTATGCTACATACTGTGTGACCTTTGGCAGGTTACTTACTAAAATTCTGTTTCTTTATCTATAGTATGGAGATGCTAATAGTTCATACCTCATGGGTAAACAATACATGTAAATCACTGAAGATAGTTACAAGGTACAGAACTAGCTGTCATTTATGAGCAATGTTTTGATTAATGTAGTAAACACCCAGATTAAATATGTAGACACATATTTCATCACATATCCCATGTATCAGTAGACTAGATCTACTTATCTAAAGAAATGGAAGGGGATCCCTGGGTGGCGCAGCGGTTTAGCGCCTGCCTTTGGCCCAGGGCGCGATCCTGGAGACCCAGGATCGAATCCCACGTCGGGCTCCCGGTGCATGGAGCCTGCTTCTCCCTCTGCCTGTGTCTCTGCCTCTCTCTCTCTCTCTGTGTGTGACTATCATAAATAAATTAAAAAAAAAAAAAAAAAAGAAATGGAAGAAAGTTACCTATGTTGTGATCCTCAGCTAGGAATTCAGCAGGATACATTTCTGGACCTTAGTACCCTCCCTGGAGTACACAGTAGCAGATTATGACATCTGAAACCCAGCTTTTTCCCTTCTGGCCTACGGAGAGCAATTTTGAATAAAGGCTAGCCCAGATATGTGCTGGAGATGATTCCATGCAGGCCAGCCACATACATACATACTCTGGGAGTTTTAGAGTTACACAACATACGGTGTGATTAGAAGATTCAGTATTATACTGTATACAGGGGCATACATATGTCATTAATTTATCACCCTTCGTATTATGGTGCTAATAAAGTTCTTAACTTGGTGATAACAGAAAATTAAAACAGATTAGTTGCCTAAATATCTCTGAGTCGTACTGACAGTCCCTTAGACCTTAAGACTGTATTGCAGCTATTAATGACAAGGTTAGCTATTGTTACAAATGAATTAATGACAATAATTTATAACAAGTTATAAACTATTATCTAGAGGAAATAATACTCAGAATTGAGCAAAACCTTAAAGAAGTTGCTTAAGATCAAGTCTTCTAAATCTATCAGGGAACAAAGGCCCTTAAAAGAACACTGTTTTCTCCCTCACTTCTGAAAAAGAATTCCAAAGACATGGGACCCCCTAAAGAAATAAGATGAGCAGCACCATTTAGAATACGCTTCTGTGTAGATAGTAAATACACAGTTTGTCTTCTTTGATCATGTAACCTCCGGCTCCAAAATATGCCTCTGTTGTAATCCTGTAAGGCTCACAAATATCCTGAGTTCTTTATGTTACAAAAACTTCTCCTAAATCACAGAAGTCCAGAATAACAAAAGCTTTCTAGGTCCTTGGCAAAGATTAAGGTTCAAGGATCTGTCCTTCTGTGTGTATGCTTATATGTGGGCGTGGGTGCACACATGTCATTTATATGTATTTGCAAAAATCTCCCATCACAGTCCTATGTTTAGATTAGGAGCCCTGCATCAAGTTGTGTTGTCAGTGGGAAGAAAGGACATTCATTGTAAAAATCCACTTTCTTTGGGCTAATTTTCTTTGTATCACCAGAAATAGTAATCAGATGAAACAGGTTCAAGGAGTTGAGACTTGGCCCAGGGTTACACAGTTAATAAATGGCAGAGCACAATTCACATCCAGACCTTCTGATCTGAAGATCCTGTGTCCTTGTTTGGCTTGTTTGTTTGTTTGTTTTACACCGCACTGCTACATATAGGACTTAAGGCTCTAACTTTGCCCTCATTTTTGTGGTACTTCTAAATAATAGTGATGTTAACATTTAATCTTCATATAAACCCAATGTGGAGGCACTGTGTTTATTTTGTAAATCAAGAAACTGAGCCCCAGAGAAGAGAATAGTTTGAGTAAGTCCCCTGTCTAGGAAATGGGTTAGCCAGAGTTTGAACCCAGGGGCCAATGCTCTCGGCTACTGAAGTGCTGCTCTGACCTCTGAACAAGCCTGTGCAGAAGGCATTGTCATTTGACCTCAGTATTTGTTTCATGTGTTCTTGGCTCTGCTTACATTTTACTGTGTTTAAAATTGTGGTCTTTAGGATCTGTAAAGGGAAAAACTGTGGTTTGTCTCAAGACGTAGATTTATTTCTACAACAAAAGATATCTAGCTCAGATTCCTTAAAAAATAAATGAAAAATTCTGTATTTTCAAAAAGAAGGGAAGCCTCATAAATCTTTTCCAAACTATTGTTTTTAAATAAGAGGTCAAAAAGGATGTAGGTTATGTGGAATTTAAGGATTCTGTCCCTATCTAGGGTAAAAAAAACTTGAGTAAATCTTAATGTAATCAGTGTAACTGGGGTAAAGCCATATTGTATAATGCATTTGTCTTTTAGACTTCAAGGTTGCTCCACGGGAATCCTTCAACTCAGCTTATCCTCTCTGCTGCGTTTCCACTACAACAGAGCACTTTCCCTCAGTCGCATCACCAGCAGCACCAGTCTCAGCAACAGCAGCAGCTGAGCCGGCACAGGACTGACAGTGTGACCGATCCTTCCAAGGTTCCGCCACAGTAGCGCACACGCCTCCTCTCGGACCTCGGGGGAGGAAGGGCTTGTCCCATAACAGTTGCTCAGATGATCTGAGGCTAGAAGGAAAAGTTCCAGCAGTTTCACAAGATGCAGTATTGAATGTTGTAGTTTCTGGAATTCGTTAGCAGGGAAAATGCTGCCTAGTGCTACAGATGTATATTAAATACCAGCCAGCAGGAGATGACCATGGGGCCATAGCCAATTCTGACAGTGTTTTACTTGCCCAGTTATTTTTTTGATGGAAAGAGTATATTGCCAAATGTTAAGAAGCTCAGCTATGAAACATGACCTCCAGTCAATGAGAAAGGCACTAACAATGTTAGTAACTTTTAGTGGTTCTGTGCCTGTTTTCGAGTGTTACAGAGGACACACCACTGTCATGTCAGGGGTTGCTTACAATGATGCCATGAAGGCAGTCCAGTAGACCCAGTAGGCCCCCTCTCCCCTTTCCCCTTTCCTCTCCCTTTTCAGATAATGATTGGATAGTAATTAATTTCAGAATGTTGTGTGGTTCAAATTCTCTATGTACAGATGCTGTAAAAAAATTATGTATGTGTCTGGATAAAAGGAGAGAAAGCAAAACATTTTGTAAGCTGCATGAAAGCATTATCTCCTCTTAGGTATATTTCCTTAGATTCTGACACCATGTGCAAACTAGTAGGTTCTCTGTTTCCCCTTATGTTTACAACACAATAGTGTTCTACTCACTTTTCCGGGGCACAAGGCTTTTTGTTCATACTTTGGCTGTGATGTCACAGTTTGTTCAGTGAGGTATGATGTGCTGCTGGGAATGGATATTTTTTTCTAGGTTAAATTATTGAAACAACAGGATTTTCAAGTTACTCAGAAATATCCCTCATTTCATTAATTTTCATTTATGTTTGAAAATAGGATTTGCACTGCTTTATTTTAGGTGGTTGGAAGTTTTGGTCACATATTTTGATATAGTTCATAGTTGGAAATAGTTGTGTAAACGGCTTTCAATAAGCCTGAAAGTCATTTCAAGAATGTTCCAGTTATAGGAGTAAAATTTGCACACAAAAGATTTTAGGCACTTTTTAACATTCTCACTGGTGGGAATTTTAACTTTTAGGATTTGTTGGGATCTTTTTATTATCCTTCACAATTTCAATGCTTCTTTTAGTCAGAAATGATTCAGGGTTATTTGAGGGGAAAAAAAAACCCATAGTGCCTTGATTTTGATTCAGGTGATAACTCACCATCTTGAACTCATTGTCTGGTTTCAGTAGCAGTTTTGAAACCTTAGTACATTTTTAACAGCATGTGGGTGTCAGTGCCATTATGATTCTCCTAAGTTCCCATGAAGACTGCTTTGAGTCTCTTGGACTGGAGGTAGAAGTAACTTAGGAATAAAAGGTGACATCCTAACACTATCAGTCACTGATGTGATCACACAACTGTTTTCCTAAATCAACATCTTCCTTCCAAGCTAAACAGACAGTTAAGAACTACCTGTAAATATTTTCTCAATAGGATCTTGATAGTCCACAAAGAAAAAAGGAGTGGGAATTGGCTTTGCCTTCACCATAACACTAGAATATTGTAACTCACATGCTTTCTAAACATGCACTAAGATTTCATTTGGCAATATTAGATTCTAAAGGTAATAAATTCCAACATAAATTACATTTAAAAAGCATTTTATAGATTTTTATGGTACTAATAATTAAATTTACAACTATAGAGCAAAGGAAGATTTATGGAAATACCGTATTAGAATATCAAAGATTATTATTGCAAAAAGGGAGAATAGCAAGCTGTAATGAATCAAAATTGATCTTAAAAAGAGTATGTATAACAGAACTATGGTTGTTAAACAGAAAAAGGTTTTGAGCAATGAAAATAACCTACTACAGAATTGCTCTTAAGCTCAGTTCTTAAGACTTTCCTGTCCTCTACTTTGCTCTCCTCCCGAAGGGATGTACTTTGTCTTTCTATAGACAATTGTACCTGGCCACACTTAAATTAGGAAGTTAGAGTGAAAAAGAAAATAACCAAAGAAAGTTGGTACCTACCCTTCTACAAAGGAAGTGTCACTAGATACCAATCAATAATTAACATATCAAGAAGCTCCTCTTCTAGCTAAATGATCTGGATGAAGAGATTTCTGACTTTCTCATGAATGTCAAGAATAGTTGTCAGTGTGTGTGTGTGTAACTTGAGCATAGGTGCACATAGACGGAATTGACAACAGTAGAATATGGCAACAGTATTAATTTTCTCCCCTTTCAAATTGCCTTTCTCAACCTTATCATGCCATTCCATATATATATCTGAGTTGTGCCTCATTTTTTTATTGGCAATATCTAGTGGTATGGATCACAGAAGATCTGAAGAACTGTTATATTAAGATTTATCCTCTAAATACCATATTTACAAGGAAAGATGGTCAACTGTGAGTACTGTGTACTTAGGTTAACGAAGGCAAAGCGTAAGGCAAGCCACAAGGCCAATCTGTAGGTAGACTATTCACATTCTCAACAGTTCCTTCAAGTATCTTCCATCCTCATAAATATTTGGAAAGGAGAGTTAGATAAAATGTTGTTTTATAATTCCTGTTGTTCCTCACAGCTCATTTTCACCCTGCTTAGAATGGATTGCTGAATAGAGAGGAACAGCTGGCTGCTTTCCCTCTGCTTGTCCGTACGAAGTCGAAGAGCTAGTAAGCACCATCTGCTTCCGTTCCTTTTGTGCTTTCCTCCTGCTTTCCTTGCACTTGGGCCCAGAGCTGTCCCTACCCCTCCCGCCCCCTGCCATCATTGAGACTTGAGTGTTCTGGTGAAGACTCGGCCTTCGCCTGTTCTTCATGTCTGTAGCCAAAGTTGTTCCTTAAAATCCCAAATCTGTGTAATGAAGAAATACCAAATAGAGACACTTTGCAGCTACTTAAAAGTCCTTCCCTTCCCTCCGCTTTACTCTCATGGAGATTAGTTTTTTCCTGAAAATAATTTTATTCTGAGTGGCACTTTTTAGGTAAGAAATTCTCTTGAAGCAATGGGAAAAGGTCTGCTGCTCTGCCGTCACCCTGCTTTGGACGGCTGTGGCACTGCTGTCATGTTGTTCAGCAACTCGAGTGAGGACTGCGAGGATCAAAGTGCTGCTAAGAGTGGTGTCAAACCTAGACACTCAAAAGTTACTCCGGTTTTGGGGTAGAATGTATTGGACAAAAAGCAAATAGGAGGGATGGGGATTGCACAAGAGCAAATACCACCGTTCAGTCTCTGAACTGTGTCCTAAGCTGAGGGGGTGATTTGAGCCCCGTGCTCTGCATTGTCACTTAAATCTGGTTCAGGAATGTACTAGAAATAAAAGGATGCCAGTGACTGAACAGTTGTATGTTATAGAATCCTCAGTGCAGAATAGTGAAAATGCTGTTTTTGGTTTCAGAAGTGCTAGAGTCTTCTGGTCATTGCCTTAAAGCTGTTTGCTTGCAGTTAGTTCAGGGCACGGAGGGACGCAGCTCAGTGCAGGGCATCGTGCTAGAGGGAGAGGAGTCTGTTCAAGAAGCCTTAGGAAGGGGCCCTTTAAAATAGTACTTTCTCTGGCTCCACACAGGTGAAATTATTGTAAACTGGATATTACTCGATTTGTTTTCTGATGTTTCCACTACAGTGAGGTAAACCTTTTATTTAAAGTGGAATGCAAATAGCATTTTACTCTAGTATTGCTCATTTCTACCTTTTTTTCCTCTATTTCTTTGATGATTGAAAGTTTGTTGGTGAACATTTGTGTAAAACTCATTCAAGTCTATAACCTCTCCAATATCTGTGACCCTACTACTCTTAGTCCTTGGGAGTCAGTGTTGGAAGGTATAAACACTGGATATTACTATTGCTGAGTGAGTCTAGCCAGGAGTAAGTGGATTGGAATTTTCAAATAGTGGAAAAGAAAGAGCACAAAGGCACTTGCCATTTTAATAGTGATTAGAAAAAGAGACCCTTTTAAGTTTGTTTGGGTTGGGTGAGCATTCCTCTGAAAGGAGCTTCTGAAATAAATGCAAAGGAAAAGAGTCGACTATTTTTATAGCATATTTAATATATTTGTATATAACTATGAATATAGTAGGAACCCTCCACATGCCTCCCACTTTTCTAATTTACTCCCCCTTTTGCCATAGCACTAGCATAGCCTCATCCGCATGGGTAACGTGCCTATCGTCAGCCTACCAAAAGATAGTGCTGCTGCTTTCTGAGACAGGTGAGAGGACCCAACTCTCATGCCCGGGGATCCTTTCTGTAGGAATAGCACACACTCTTCAAACAACATACCACAGTCTGAAAGCATCATTTTGAAATGTAACAAGCACTTTATTGCAACTATTCATTTTGATAAAGTTTATTATCTTAGGCATTACCATTTCTAAAGGATCCCCAAATCATCACTTAGGTGAAATTTTAAAATGACACATTTCTGAGAAATGTTTAGATCCAGTGAACCGTAGCAGGTTTATGGGAGTGATTTCAAGGTAGCCAAATGAATTTTGACTTTGGTTTTGAATGTGGTGGAGTCAGGAGATAGTATATGCCTAGTTCCATTTCGACACTATTGTAAACCTATCTTGCCTATTGTGTGGACACCAAAAGAGACCAATGAGCCTGTTTATTTTCAGAGGTCTAGGAAAATTGCAACAGTGTGAATAGATGTGTAGAACTAACCTAAAAGTGATTGGTAGTAATATTTTAGAATACAATACTTTCACGAATTATTCTGGGTGTTTTAAATGTGCTCTGAAATGTTGGCATGTCATTTCAGTGTTTCCATTTGAATTGCTCTTGTAATATTTTTGCACAAAAAGGACTGAGAAAAAAGACTACTTCGGTTGAAGAAAAGTATAATTTGGTCTTATTTTTAAAATGTCCCCTGTGGAAACTGTGGGGATGAATTTCGTTGGTATAGTTATTAATTCAGGATATTTAAAACAGTATTGAACAGCTCACAAGAAATTAAGCCAACGTGGACATTTAAAAATTAAAACTTTCTTTCCATGTGACTGTTTTTGCATATTTTTCCCCTTGTCGTAATTTAACACTACATTCCTTGTTTTTCGTAAATAAAATAATACTTTGCAGGTTCTGCTTTGAGTATTTAACAATATTTTGTAAGTTGCCTGGGTTTTCCTAGGGAAACAGTCTTTAGTGAAATAGGATATAGTTTATGAAGAGACTGTTTTAAGTGGAATTCCATCACCACCACCAGCAAACACTGAGGTGCTGCATTAAGTGACAATCAAAATAGTGAGTATTTATGGAAGAATATAGAAAGTGATTTTTAAAGACGCAATTGCTTTGAAAGCAGTTCTCTGGGTTTCTTGAATGAAAATGGCTAAATGTATTTATTTATATTTTAAAATATCTTCGTGTTGTTTTCTCATCAAAGTGATTTCACATTGTCATGTATTTAATTTGTGGTTTGTTTTGTTTGCTTTGTAATCTTTTAAAGAACTGACTCTTCTTATCTGGGGCTCAGTCTCTAGCCTTCATGAGGACTCTCCCTGGGCCAATCCAAATCTGTTTTACTTCGGGACGGCAGTGGAGGGACAAAGCCAGATGGTCCTTGCACTTCCTTCCTGTTCTCAATTAAATTAATAATGAAAAAATAAAGGTAACTCCTTCCAAATCTGCTTTGTATAGCTCCAGCCTTTTTCTAGTTTCACTTGCTGCCTTTTCTATTTTATGGGTACTTTTTATATGACCGCTTCCCCAACGCAGCCAAAGGCCAGTATGACGGAACTGATGGCACACATCACCTCTGTTTTGCCCATTTGGGAAAATGTTTGTAAGACGATCAGTATCTTCTAATGGCCGTCACTATCATGTCCGTACAAAAATCCATTTAAAGTCCTTAAATATAGGTGGAACAATGTATGTGCACTGTACTCTCTACAAAAAATGTTTGCTGTCTTTATATAGCATACTGTTACACGCTAGCTATACGGTTTGCTTGGTCCTTTAAGAACAAAAGTCCTCCATACACAGCACTGTCCACTACAGTAGTGTCTGACCGTTCAAAGCCTAGAAATTTGAGGATACTCCTTTACCTAGTATGTGTTGGAACAGAATTCTCCACGCCAGGGCTCCCCGAGCAGCTCCTGAATCTCACAGGCCAGGTACAGGGCATACTGTCTAGCTGTTGGAACGAACCCCTTAGAGAATGGTAATTAAAGCACGTCAACCACAAGTTGGATTTAGTATTGTAAAAAATGTTGAACTCTGAGGGTTACATTGAAAATGTGATTTTTCAAATGTATGCTTTTAAATTTTTGAGGAAACAAACTGTGACATCGCTTTAAAAATGACATTCAAATGTTTTATGTGTGTTTTGAGTTGGTCTGTAACTGGTGCAAATTCACTGCTGGCAAGGGTTGTGCCAGTACTCGAGTTAAAATGGAAGGAAAACTCTATTATGCTTAGACAGATGTGTTCTATGTAACTAGACAATCATCATGAAGCAAAAAAAGTTGGCCAGGAAATGTCCTTTGGTTTTGTTTTTTCTTTTTTTCATGTCAGCCAGAACAGCTGTAATTCTCAGACCATTCTAGAATTATTTTGAGATCTATTTTACTATGGCGTAAGTTGGGGAAGGGCCTCGGTATGGCACTCGCACATTCACTCTATGTAGAGATTGAAGCCCAAAGATGAGTCACATTCAGTGCTGTACTGAAACCAGTTAGTGCAAAAAAAAAGTTTTATCTTTGTAAATTTTTGTTAACATCAGTTAGTGGCTGTAAAAACATACACCAAACTCTTTCTAATGTTCTGTGTGGTTCTTGGTGTGCTACTCTTGACATTTCTGTCCTTACTGCTTGGTTCTTGGTTTTAAATAAAAATTAGATGTAGCCCATTGTTCTTAACTTCCAGAAGAGTAGAGTTATAAGTGGCTAGCCGATCTTAAGAATACCTACACTTTTCCTAAAGCAAACATTTAACTGAAATCCAAATTGATTTACAAAAATGAGACTGACATTTCCTAGGTAGGTATTGTCTTCTGCCCAAATCCTAAATTGCACAGAAGCAAGAAGGGATAGCGAATGGTTTCAATGGTGCTACATTAGGTTTTCTGATTTTCATGAGCTGTGTTTAGAAATACAATATTATATATAATGTGGATCATTTTGTTACCAACTTAATGTTGATTGCCATTTCAATTTGGTGTTACAATTGGTTACACTTGTTTTTCAGAGCTGTCCTTTGAGAAGAGGTAAAATGTTTTTATTAGCCTACCTCCACTCAGGCCTCTTGGTGTATGATCATTTCTCCAGGTTATGATGTGCATAGTTTTTTAAAACCACATGTACTATTATTATAATGCTTTCCCATAGACTTTTGTAATGTATTCAGAACCTAAAATCCTAGCAAAAGAGCCAAGCAGTAGCATTGGTTGTTTTTTTGTTGTTTGTTTTTCTTTTGGTAAATGTAAAAATAATTAGATCCAGACTTTGTTTCCTTATTCAATTTTAAAAATAAAAAATACCTCAGTGCTGTTTTTCAGTATCACCTGCATTTCTCAAAAAATAACACCCGCTTTATGTGGCACATAACTTGTAAGAATCACGTTATTTTGGATTTTAAAGGAAGACTATTAAATATTTTAAAATCAATACCAATGACATTTTCTTTTCTTTTTTATTCAGCAGTAGAGTATAACAGTATTAGCCATTTGTACCTTGTAGCTTCAAGTCTGAGCTACCAAATTCTGTGAGTAGTTCTGTCCTGTTACAAGATTGTGGTGCCTCAGAAAGCTACGCTGTTATTCAAGTATCTAGCTGATTCTCCGCTGGACCACTACTAGGCCCAGGCTGGGATGGTCCCAGCTACTTTCTAACAAGAAATTATCCTTTCTGTTCCAGGAAGAAGGTAGAATGTAACTACTTGGCTGCTGGGTGTATAACAATGGAAAGTAGTAGTAGGGGACAGACAGACTAACGGTGTAGTCTGGAGACTTAACCTGAAATTTCTCTGAAGAGTTTTATTTTCACACACAGGCATCGTGTTTACTACCCTGTAATGGCCCTTGTTACGGTGGCTGGAGAACTCCTTAGGAAGTTTCCAAAAGCGACTCCTCAGTATGTGCTACTGCTCCTTGTAAGAGGCTGTTTACTCCCTGGCAGGGCTGCTGCACGGGGGAACCGCACACAGGCGCCGGGAGACGCGGTGCTGCTGTTTGCAGAGAACAGTAATCGTTAGACTACACTGACGTAAGCGTGTCACTAACGGTGTGAGGAGGTCGCCTTCCCCTGGTGGTCACGGGCCCTAGAACGAAACCGGGTGGCTGACATACCGCTCTACTATACAACTTTTTTTCTTTAATCTTGTTAGAACCTACTGTGTCCCAGAGCTGTATGAGGATTAAAGTGAGACGGCGCTTTAGAAGAGGCTTCGCTCCTGCTTTTGTAACATCAACTTTAGAAGCTGGTCTATAACTGTTAATACTGCTTTGATAAATTATTGTTACAGACTCACTTATATAACACACAAGGGAAAACAAGCTCTGGTCATACGGCTTTTATTTACACTGTATCTATGTTACATTGTTTATTCAATATAGAAAAAATATGAATACACTCATAGTATTCTCTTGTAATTTAGTAATTCCACATTGTCAAATATTGACTGTTTTCATATTGGGTTTGTCACCCAATTTAAAGAAAAAAAAAAAGGGAGAACGGACCTGGGAAACAATTCTCATCCTGTTACAGTAATACGTTACCTTAAAAAAGAAAAAAAGTAATTTTTAAAAGGCTTGTGATTACACTGCTTTCTGGCTTAAGGAAGTTTTTTTTTTTTTTTAAGATTTTATTTATTCATAAGAGACACAGAGAGAGAGGCAAAGACACAGAGGGAGAAGCAGGCTCCATGCAGGGAGCCCGATGTGGGACTCGATCCCGGGTCTCCAGGATCAGGCCCTGAGCTAAAGGCGGCGCTAAGCCACCGGGGCTGCCCGTAAGGAAGTATTTTAAAAGCTAAAATTCATTCCTCCCAAGGAAAAGTTTAAGGCAAATATCATAAAACACCTCAGTGATCCAGGAGAAAATATGGTCAGTGCTGAAAGAAAACCAAGGGTAGACCTCATTGCACAGTGGTTCTGTGTGTACCGTCTCCCACCTAAAAACCCACAAACACTAAAAGAGAAAGTGACCATATTATTAACATAATTGTACTGAAGAAAAAAATCCACACTTAGAGGTCAGGTTTCTTTTAAAAATCCATGTTGCAAATAGAATCAATGATTTTTTTTTGACATAATACTTTCATTTAAATAGGTCAAACTCACAAATCAATGCTACAAAATACAGTCTTTTCTGTCACTTTTAGTTATAATGTACACTATGTACATAAACATAAGAGTTACCTATCTTAAACGAAATACAAATGAACAAACGGCTTGTTAAAAACCAGAATCGGGACTTATAAACAGTGCAGAAAATGCAAATGCCAAAAATACGATGCCTCCTATGATTGTCACTGTAAGAGAAGAGAAAAAAAAATGAAATAAGGCAAAATTCCTCTATGAGGGAGCTGTTGCCCATTATTCTAATCTGGTGAACTAACCGTGAAAATAAATCATTAGAAACACCCAAACCCCACTTCTACAGCAAAGAATACTTCCTATGCCTGACTGGGCAGGAGTAACCCAGTGCTGCTCCAGCGCGGTTTCCAGAAATGACAATTGTGTTAAAACTGAGACCGTGCTGACAAGCAACAATGGAACCCCAACTCCTCTTAAAAAACTCCGTTATTAAAAGGAACGTTCAACAACCTCCCAACAAGCAAAGAGATTTTTTTATTGCATTTTTAGAGCCTCCCAGCTACACAGGAGCTTTTCAGTGGAATCTGTAAGCGGTCTCCACCTATGAATCCCAATCTTGTAAGACATACTTTTAAGGCCAAGAAGTTTTATTTCCAACTTGATTTTTTTACTTAAATATACCGATAAAAAGTGACAATAAATCCAGTAAGGCTTTTATTTATTTATTTTCCAGTAAGGCTTTTAGATGAATTTGTATTTTACCAGCATCTATGTATGTGAAAAACAGTCCATGTTTGCAATAGCAGAGGCAATGACCTAGACCTCCAAGAGGTCACCGTTTGTTGTAGAGACAGAGCGAACTCCAGAAGTAAAAATTTAGAACTCCTCTTTCTCTCATATCTTAGTAATTCTAAGAGGTAAAACAAATGGCATTTTCTTTGTAATTTAAAAAACAAAAGGGGCACCTGGATGGCTCAAGCATCAGGGTAGTGAGTTCAAGCCCCATGTTGGGCTCCCGGGTGAGTGTGGAGCCTACTTTAAGAAATAGTAAAATTTTAAAAATAAAAATACAAAACCAAAGACTTACCAGTCCTGACAGAGATTTTTTGTGCGATCATTCTTCCTCCGATCACTGCCAATCCAGTACATAAGCAGTGGCCCACCGTGCCACCCACTGCTACGCCATATGGGTCCTAGAAGCAAGTATAACTACCGTTAATTTAAAAGCAGTTGAAACGGTTACCTGAGAACTATTAGCCACTGCAAATGGAGATCAACAACAACAAAGCCTACCGAGCTCTGAAAATCCAAGTGTGTAATCTATGGAACGTGTTCTAGCTAGGAATAGAGCTGAAAGTAGAAGAAAACTGTGTGAGCTCAAAAGCCCTTGGCGCACTCCACCCACAGGTGGTATTTAGCTCTCAAGGGACAAGTGCTGAGGAGACTCCACCTAGACCTCGCCTCGGGCAGGGTCTGCTAGGTCGGCTATCCTGAGGAAACGGGGCCAGCCTTTGAGTACAGACCCCGCCTCCCTTCACCGAGTCCTCACCCTCCGTGCTTTAACTCTGTGCCAGGGACGCAGTATTCCTCCAGTGAACGCTTGCTACCACAGCAAAGTGGAGGTGCCTCCGGTGGGGAAGACCAGTGAAGGTTTCCCAGAAGAGCAAGCCCTGGGCAGCCCAGGTAGCTCGGTGGTCTAGCGCCGCCTTCAGCCCAGGGCCTGATCCTGGAGGCCTGGGATCGAGTCCCATGTCGGGCTCCCTGCATGGAGCCTGCTTCTCCCTCTGCCTGTGTCTCTGCCCCTCTCTCTCTCTCTCTGTGTCTCTCATGAATAAATAAAATCTTTAAAAAAAAAAAAAAAAGGCAGGCCTGCAAAACAGGAAGATTTGACTTTGTTGTATGGGGGAGAGAACACACTAGAAGGCAACAGGCCACCAGTAAGAGACAGCTGCGGAATATGTGACCATCTAACAAAACCTGGTAGAGGTCCAGGTCAGCTCGCGAAGGACCCGATCTATCAGCTTAGAATTTAGGCTTAAGACACTGGTTGGTTTTTAGCTGGCCAGGCCCAGAAGAGAATGAACTGGAAGGGAAGGGAACAAGATTAAAGGCAAGGTGGTCAACGGGGGAGGCTACTGCCTGGATTGGGGTGGAAGCCTGGAGGCACAGAAAAGTGGGCAGATGTGAGAAACTGAGGCGGTGTAGTTGATGGGCCTTAGTGATGAGTGAGAGCTAGGGGTTAGGGAAGAGAAGTACAGGCACGACACCCCTAGTTCTGCCCATGGTTCTCTGGGTGAGGATAATACCAACAGGACTTCAGTGGGAGGAGTGAAGCAAGGTTAGCGGGTGTGGACAGGAGTTAAAAGTGGGGAAGTTCAGGAGCCCGATGAGTTCTGTCTTGAGGAAAGCAGCGGAAGGACCTGAGAAGGCGGCGAAGGAAAGCAGCCCTGAAGGGGTGGCAGAGGGGCCACTTCGAGGCGGGGTGGGGGGCACCCGGAAGAGAGGCGGAAGTGAGGAAGGGGGGACACTCTTACAAGAGCAAACCCCCCTGCATGCCGACTGGCCAGCAGCTCCGCAATTGGGCTGGGAGAAGGGCGGAGGTCCCAGCAACCAGGGGCCGGGAGGCGGGGCCCTGAGGGGGGCCCCTGGGGGAGTGGGGTCCTGCTGGGGGCGGGGGGGACACATGTAGCGCTGTCAACCCATTGGGGGCCCCGAGGCCTCAGCCGGCGCCTGCCAAGGGCGGGGTCACCGTGTTTGAAACTGACGCCTGAAAAGTCACTGGATTAAGTAAAATTAAACAGTTCCTTTAATACCAAAGTTTTAAGTCTGTTATTTGCAAAGTTTATTTGATCCTGGAACCTCACCCCCTACTTTTTTCTCCTTTCATTTTTTGTTTTGTTTTTTGGCTTAGTCACTCATTAACCACTCAAAGGACCCTGTGTTGGAAGCAGGAATGACGTTCAGACTAAAGCCAACGCGCTTCCACACGATTTATGCAAACGACTGGCAAGACACGTCAGGATGGCCGGCACTTCTGCCCGCGGGACGAGGGGCCCTTCCCGAGGCACTGCCCCACGCGGGCGTCAGCAGGCCAGACGCCAGGACCTCTGCCATCCGATCACGCACCCTGCACAGCCACCCCACCATCGAAAGGTCCCGTACTTCCAGGTCCCAACCCTGGCAACCTGAAAGCCAGTAAAAAAGGCCAGAAATCGAGAGAGACATAGGGCACAGCCATCACGGTGGCATTTTCAAGGAAAGTGTTAAAATACAGGGCCCGAGTGAAAACCTGACTTCCATTATTTTCCATACAGCAGTTTTGATGCTTGTCTGACAAAGCAGCCCCGGCCCAGCCGTCCAGCCCGGCCCTCAACTCTTGTTTGAAACTGGGGCCTGTGTTCAGGAACTTGCTCCTTCACGGCAGGCGTCTCCCGGGGGCTAAGGACTAACTCAGATCGAGCGTGTTATCTGAATCCTACCGCTGGACTGAAAACTGACGCAACCTAACATACAAAATAGACACAGTTACGGTGTCGGCTACGCTCAAGGAGAGCCGCGAAGGAACCGCAGCACTGCTTTCCGCCACCATCTCCCTGGCTCACCTTCCTGCGTGAGCCATAAGATGCCCCACGGGAAACTAATCTTTCTCAAAAGATTAACATTTTAAAAAACAACCCACCCCCCACCCCCCGCAAAGCTCTCCTTTAAATAGGTGACATTTGACAGCCACGAACAAGATATACAAGAAAAGGTTCGAAGGGAGAGAGCTCCAGCTTCTAGTCCTTGCCCCCCACTACCAACGAGCTTGGCTTTGGATAAGATACCCAGTGTCTGCACCTCAGGTTCTGTATCTTTCGAGCAAAGGAGAGGACAGTGACCGGAAACCTCTTCTAGCTTACCATCCTAGGCCTTAGCATTCCAGGTCTAGGAGGAGCGAAACTGGACATACAGGAACAAGTCAACTGTAACCGCGCTACCCAGAGATAGGCACTGTGACCATCTGATGTCCTGAGGTTTCTGTTCACCGAGGACTGAGTATTCCCAGGGGTACACAGACACTGGTAGATAAACGAACTAATTTCTCATGTGCTGGACAGTTCGGCTGTTTAATGTTCCACCGAATGACAGTTTGTAACGTAACCTGTGCAACGCTTAAGTTCTAAGAAAACACACAGAAAACCAAGTCGGGACAACGGCCACAGTATCACTGTGGCAAAACTGAAGGAAGAGGAGTCAGAGAGAAGCCCAAAGATGGCAATTCCGCTGGGACGCAGAATGCCATCTGACTGTCGAAACCGGAGATGGGCCATCTTAAAGAGAACCAGGATGTTCAGGTCTAACGTCGTCTGGCGTGTGAAGCAGGCCCTCGGCCCAGGGTCCTGTGGAGCAAAGTAACACTGCCGTGCTTAAGCGTCACGGACACAGAAGCAGCTGCTTCTCAAGTACTACCCACCTCTCTAGCTGCCAAAACAATCGTAGTTAGTTGTGAGCGATCACCCCATTCTGCTAAGAACGTTAATGTAAGAGCTTGGACAAAGATGGGGGAGATAAAATGCAGCCATCTTTTCTGAGGTATCGCTGTGCTGGCACCCGTTTCAACATCGCCTGGTCCATTTAAGAGTTTGGTTCGTTGAAACTAAATTAAAAAGAGAGCGAGCGAGACATTAACCCCAGGAAACAAATCAAAATAGTACAAAATCACTTAATCTTTCTTTTAAAAAGGGTTTATATCCTCTGGAATTTGTTCCAAGAAACTAAAATTACGTGACCTCACACTTTTCTTTTGAACCACCTCACACAACAAGCGCTATGTTCCCGATTCTTCCATTCTTCCGCAACAAACAAATCAGTATTTACTGCTCACTTACTATCCTAAATGCTGCGGGAGAAAACATGTCAAATATAAACTATGGTTCCTACTTTGCAGGAGCTCCTAATCCCTGACTGAGGAGCCTGATCCCCGAAGGTCAGCATCAGCCCAGCGTCCCTCCCTCCCGGCCACCTCACCCCGGGTCCCATCACAGGCAGCTCTAGGAGGCAAACCCGGCACAAGCTCCTTTTGTGTAGCCCACACCTGTGACACAGAGAGGGTGCACCGCCCACGAGCTCCGGAGTGCTGGCTCTTAGCTGGGTGCTTCTCTGGTCCCGGGATCTAACGCTGCCATGACTTACTTCTTCATCTTTTTTCTTTAACTCCGCTTGAACTTCTTCCAGTTCCTCTTGACCTTCATCTGGACTCATCTTCAAGCCTTCTCGAAGCATTCTAATGCCAAAAATGGCAAATAATGCGGTTGAAACATAGTATGTATACACCCTGGGGATGACTGTGGTGGCATAGCCGAACAAAACTGGAAGAAAATGCAACAGTATGTCCTGTTACTTAGCACATATCGCAAACCAAGCAACAGAACAGTTAACTTTAGAAATCATAATTTAACATTGTTCTCGGGATGCCTTGGTGGCTCAGTCGGTGGAGGGGGAGGCTTTTGATTTCGCTTTGGGTCCTGGGATCAAGCCCTGCATCTGGTTCCATGCTCACTGCAGAGTCTGCTTCAGATTATCTCTCTCCCTCTGCTCCTCCCCAATTCAAGCATACTCACTCGCTCTAAAATAAATAAATCTTAAAAAAAAAAAAAAAGAAAAAACATTGTTCTGAAGCCGCCTCGAAGCTTATCTTTACGTAAGAAGCTAGTCTAACACATAATAACCTTAAATAATTCCACTTCTTTCCCTCTACCAATGTTGGAACCTTGGATCAAGCCAGTGGCCTAACACAATGAGACCAATGGTCCAGATGAAGACGGCATGTGTTCCACAGGGAGATAATGAACTCCTCTCCAGACACGTTCAGCCAGGGCCTGGCTTGCCACATGTCATGCCGGGCACAGAACTTCAGGTAGAAAGTTAACTTTGACGCCCTCTAAAGATCCTGAGGTCTTACAACTTGGAAGCTATACCACTTTCATATATAAGTGATACTTCATCACAAATCTTTAAATTACAAACTTCTATAAGTAACCCAAACTCTGCTCCTATTTTAAGTATATCTTGTAAAAGAAAATAATTCCTATGCATATATTAAAATAACATTTATGACAGACCCAAACTTACTCTGCTTTAAAATTTATTCAAATTTACTCATTCTTAAAAAAAAATTTACTCTTTCTTTCCTATCATTAAAAAAAGAGGACAAATGTGTAACTCATACAAAAAACTATACTTGGAACCATATCA
This sequence comes from Canis lupus baileyi, assembly GCF_048164855.1. NCBI lineage: Eukaryota > Metazoa > Chordata > Mammalia > Carnivora > Canidae > Canis > Canis lupus. Next base: position 49,807,196 of record NC_132851.1, on the reverse strand, counting down.
AGATTCCAAAAAAAAAAAAAAAAAAAAGATTCCAAATCCTGTGAAACATAAATTACACTAGTATTATCAGTGCAGTGTTTAAAATTTAAAAGCGATGGAAGGGCCAGAGGATGATTCCACATACATAATAAACGCAACTACTCTTCATTTAACATGCTCTTTTAATAAAATGGACACAGCACTTAAAATCTGCCTGAACATCAAATGTACAACCACATAGGTAAAATGTTCCCAGTTCACTGTATTACAAAATTGAAGTTTTTAAAATCATGTTTAGAAATACATCAAATCTATGCTTATGTATACATGTATGTTTTAATTGTATGTATGAATATGTATATCTCCAAATCTGCATATGCACACACAACACAGACATGTATTTTCTAGCTCTCTCCACTGAAAAGGCCAACGAAGCAAAGACATCTCAGTAACGAGTCCACTCTACACAGACCTTGGTTTCTAATAGCATTTCCCCCTAAAAGGCTCGTCAGGAAAACGGCTAATTCCAGGGCTCGGCACTCAGGATACAAGATGAACCTGCATTATCTTGTTAGACTGGAAAGTAAGCCAGAGCAAAAACGATGACAGGAGCACACGATACAAGGACCAGGAGCCAGCTTGCAAGGGCGCCCTCCAGCCAAATCCGGGACAATTGAAGCAATATAGTTGAGTAACTAAAACCCACTGAAAAAATAAATTGCTCAGTTTATACTGACAATACATAGACCAGCCAATGGGATGGGAAGGAGAGCTCTTACTAGTGCAGCACATCAGGGGCCGTGGGGAACAAGGATGGGGCACGAGACCCCGAGACTGTGGTGCAGCCACCAAGGGAACGCGGAGATCACATGAGGATCATCCACTCTAAACATGGGGAAAGAGTATTTATATTGTCCTAAAGACTGCATATTAGTTGCAGGGAAAGAGACAAAGACCATATACAAGAGAAATCTTGACATCAGTGACGGACAGATGGACGTCCTGTTCTATCAGACGTAACACTCTCAAAGGGACTAACACCTATACGGTATTCTGGTCAAGAATGCACGATGTTAATCTAATCACAAGGTGACAGCAGACAAACACAAAATGAGGAGTGATCCATTAAAAAGGGCGGGGGGGGGGGCTGGAATCTTTAAAAAATGTTAACATCGTAAAATACAAGAAAAGGGTGCAGAAATTCCAGATTAAGAGACTAAAAAGAACCAGATGTAATACCTGACCTGGACTCGCTTCTCTATGGGAGGGGAAGAGCTGCCAGAGAAGGGGTCAGGTCCACTGACAAAACTAAAACAGGGATGGCAAAGCTCCTATCAAGTGTCCATGTGTGCGTATACATATAAAATATGTGTAGATGTACATGCGTTATGTATCTATAGATACAGCATGTGTATGTTACAACATATATCTATAAACACATAAATCACTTATGTACATACACGTACACAATTTTATTTGGATATAGCCAGACAGACAGTTCACAAACACTAAAACAAGTGAGGTAAAATGTTAACAGTGAATCTAGATAAAAAGTATACAGGTGTTCTTTGCATTATTTTATTTTTGCCACTTTGTAAATGTAAAATATTTTCCATAAAAGGTTTTATAATTTAAAAATGGAATCTAAAAAAATAAATAAATAGAAAGATAGATAGATGATTGATAGATAAAAATGGAATCTAGCAATCCTAAGTCTCCTAACTCAGTTTCCTTCTATCTTCAGATACAGATACTTACAGACACCTCCCATGCCATCTTTTCTGCCTGACATCTCTACAAGGAGCAAAAAACTACGTGGCTTTATAATTTTTCTTCTCCAGGTTACTGTCCCTCTATTTTCTCTCTTTGGAAATGTTGCCTCGGACACCCAAGCACTTTTGCTCTGGGCACAGTGAGATGTTACTTCTCCGTAAGTGAGGGCTTTGCACTGGTCGGAACAGAGCTACAAAGGTACTGGTCCTTCTACATCTCGGCAATGTTGAGATTCCAAGAAAACTCACGTGGGATGAAGAGAGAGATGTGGGATTCACTGAGAAGCTCAGCGAAAGGACATTAGTGTGAAGAGGGGAAAATGGGATAAAAGTGTGGGGCATATGAATCTTTGGTGACATGAAATTTTCTCCAGGAGGGACAGAAATCGAACTATAGACACACAGCGTCATAGAAGCCAAGAGAATAAAAAGGTGGGAATGGCCGTGAATGTGGTCTGTGGGGCTCGCTGAAATGAACCTGAACTCTAGAGAGGGAGCCGATCACTGAAGTGATCTTTCCAAAAGTGCCAAAAGCAGACATCAGATTACAGGTGGAGAAAGAGTGAAATGGGAGAAGGGCAGCGTGGGGGTGAAGGGCAGCAGTAACGAAGCCCAGGGGGTACCGAGGGCCAGCACCCCCAAGGGCAGCCGAGCCCTCCACCAGTGGACAGAAGACTCGAGACCCGCAAGTGCACGACCTCCAACCTGGGACCGAGCTGCTCCCAGGATGCAAAGACTTCACAGGGGGATGCGGGTGAAACTTCGGAGAGCAATCTATTTCCTGATGCTGAAGTTGCATAGGTGCTCCTTCCTAAGGGACTCCTCTGCCTGCAAACGTGCTCGACGCTAAGGAGTCAGGCAGGCTCCCCTTCCTCACATCCCTTCTCCGGCTGCCTTCTGCTCCCTTTACAAGGATGCCTTTTACCCGGGCTTTCTGTGGCGTGTTTCCCTCACAGGATGAGCATATACATCCTCGGGCAGCAGAGGCCGTCTAAAAGACTGGTGTCCTCAGTCAAGGCGTCATAAACCAGACGCGGGGCTTCGGGCCTGCCCCGGCTTAGGCAAGTTTCTGCTAAGGTCCTGACATCAGAAATAATGGCATTACGTTTCTTGGAACTGATGGTCACGGCATGAGAAATGGGGTTTTTTGGCCTTGGCAGGAGTGAGTTTTCACTGAGAGATCGGGCCTCTTTTCTCTCCCCAACCAGCGTAAATAAATGCATTTCCCCCAAGACAGAGAGAGCATCAGAGGAAATCCTAAAGCTCGAGGGGTCTTCTTTCATCCTCCAGCCACTCTCAAAGCAGCTGCCCTGCCTAATCCAGCCACCCATCACCCCCTTCAGAGGAATGCCAAAGCAGATGGTTGTCATGGGGACGTATAGGTCATGTTCACCTAAATTCAAAAACCAAGTCAGATGATTTCTGACAGAAAGCCAGCCTGACTCGGATGATTTACTAGGGACCTCCTAGTCCTAGAACTGCTGCGGCAATCAGGGAGGGTGGCAGGCATTCTTCCACAAACGGAGGGAGCTAAATCTGCAGCGCCAAGCGCTGCCGAAAATGTACTGAAAAGATGTGATGTGATACGATTTTTAAACAAAAATCCTTTACTGGCAAAAGTACAATGAAAAGAACAGTATCCCAATATTCTCAATCGGTTCTAAACAGAGCCAGTTAAACACAGTCCTTCTAAGTAAAGGAGTAACGCGTAAGAACAGTCATTTGATAAATTTCAGAGAAACCTTTTGGTATACTTGGTGGCTTCCAATTCTCTTCTTTCAACAAAATCAACAGTATTTCAAATCTTATTTAGCGTTATTAATTTTTCAGCTGGTAAACCATTAAAAAACATTTTTGATGACAGACTAGTATATCATTTTAGCTTAAAACTCAGGAGTCCAATGAACGGAGTATCAGTTACAACAAAATTCCTTACTATCTACTTATTTATGTGAATAAAACTTCTCCACCTTTACCTCTATTATTAAAAATAAAGATTAGACTGCAGGATAAACCTTACTTCATATGAACTAATGTAAAAAGCACACTTCTGGGGCACATAGGTGGCTGTCGGTTAAGCATCTGACCTCCATCTCAGCTCAGTTCTCAACCCCACATTGGGCTCCACGCTGGGCATGGAGCCTACTTAAAAATAAATAAAATAAATAAATAAATGAGAAAAAAAAACCAGTTCTATCATTTCATTAAGAGATGCACTTCCAAACTTTTAAAAATGTTTCAGGTAGTGTGATGTATTAGCTAAATATATATAAATGTTTTTGGTTTGTGATATATTTTGCTTCTATCAACTGTGTACTATTAATAACTATGACTTAATCTGTAAAAATACTAACATTGGAGACTTAAAGGAAACCATCAGTATCTTTTTAAATTCAATTTATAAAGAAAAATAAAGTATGGGGCACTTGGGTGGTTCGGTTGGTTAAGCATTCCGACTCTTGATTTTGGCTCAGGTCGTGATCTCAGGGTCATGAGATCAAGCCCTGCGTCAGGCTCCACACTCAGCAGGGCTTCTGCTTAAGATTCTCTCTCTCTCTCTCTCTCTCTCTCTCTCTCTCTCTCCCCCCTCATACATGCACTCTCTAAAATAAATAAATCTTTAAATAAAAATTTCAAGTGATATGCATTTTTGTGCTGCAGGTAAATGACAGTGTTGAATAAGCTAAATCTGAAGGAACAAAAGCCGTAAAAGATTTTGAAGGAGAGAGTTATCACCTTTAGGGTAAAATTCCATGAGGAAAGGAAAGAAAAATAGGAATTAAAGGGGAAGGCAGCCCAGGTGGCTCAGCGGTTTAGAGCTGCCTTCAGCCCAGGGTGTGATCCTGGAGACCCAGGATCGAGTCCCACATCAGGCTTCCTGCATGGAGCCTGCTTCTCCCTCTACCTGTGTCTCTGCCTCTCTCTCTCTCTCTCTCTCTCTCTCTAGAATTAAAGGGGAAGAAAGAACAATGTCAATGTCCAAATGTTAAGGAAGAGTTTATTCAGGTATTTTTAAAGGAACGAAGGTGACAGTGGTTATCAAATTGCTAAAGGTATTTAGATCCCACCTGATATATTTTAAAAGACTACCTTAACAGTTCTATTTAATACAATATGCCAAAAATTAGATCTCTGCGACTCCTTAAGCTATGGTAAAAAGTTTTTAATAACTTCCACTTGAAAGAGGGTACACAGTTTTTCCAAAGGGTTCTGGAAACCCAAGGAGAAGGTGGGCAGACCACGGCTCCGGCCTATTTCCGGCAGCGCCAGGGAGAAAGCGCCCAGCAGCAGCCCCAGTGGCAGGCGGGCGAGGGCGGGCAGGGCAGGCACTCAGTCGGCCCTCAGCTGCGGAAAAGGAACCCATCACTTCAGGGAGTGGTGGGGACCCAGAGCACCAGGTTCTGAGGTGGGGACCAGCAGAAAGGCCAGCTTTCCAGTTCCCCTCAAAGCCAAAGCTTCAAAAACAAAATTCTCTGGTATCCTTCAAACTCATTCTAAACACAGGACTTCACCAACAACTCGCTCCACTCTTCCTATTTCCTCTATCAAAATGTACTTTTGAAGAAAAAATTGTTTATTAGAAAATATGAATAAAGCTAAAATGAACTCCTAAAATGTGAAAAGTACTCAAGTTATTTTAATCAGTAAAATATTTATTTATAACAGATTTAAAACGACGTAAACTTTAACAGGCGTCCAAGCAGCCATTAGGAGAACCTATGCCATACTTGAAGGAGCAGCTTCCGTGAGAGGCCTGCAAGGTCTGAGAGGTGGAGGGGGTAGGACTGAGCACCCGACACACAGGCCACAGTCCCATGGGCGAGGCAGGCATTAACTCAACATTCCACAGACGGGGATGTGAGGCTCACAGGTGAAGGAACTTACCAGTAGGCCACTACACAGCAGTCAGGTTCCAACCCAAGTCTGACTCTCAGGGGCAAGGTCACGGTTTTCCACCCAGCTCGGTGGCTTGGGGTGGCTTCTGAACCAGAGACTCAACCATGCTTCACTATTTAGTGTTAAGTTTACTTTCTCATGGTCTAATTCTTTGAAAAACTGAAGCCCATGCAAGAGTAATACAAACTGGAAATCTAGGAACAATTCATCCCTTTACTAGAATGGGTAAGAACAGCTTAATCAAACACAACAAACGTAAAGTGACTCCTCAGTTCCTGATTACCAAATGTCCTTCGACAGTTCTTGCTTTCCAACATGTCCTTGAAATGTCCTTCGATCCGCAATCCTCTGTTGTGACTTGAGTCCTATTTCTAGGATATAATCAGCTATAAGCTTATCTGGACTGAAAAGAAAAAAGCCAGGGTACACACAGCCAAAGCCAGGATAAAAAAAACTTGTGAATAAATGAGGAGTACAGACCTTGGCTGTGAAACGCTGAAAAAGTCAATTTTAAAAGTACCACATGGTTTTTAGTAATTTATGTAACTGACACCATTTTCTCTTCACTAAATTCTGGAATGCTGTCAACCCAAGTGCACCTAACCAGCCGAATGAGTCAATGACTCAATGCCCTGCACCATGCTTTCTCCTTAATTCAATAAAGTCATTAGGAGGAAAAAACACACTCACCTGATAAGCACGTCATTAGGCCCAAGGCAAGCATGGCCCCAGCCAACACAGTCAGACGGTTATAGCGCATTGCCATGATGGCTGCTATAAAAAATGTCTTATCACCCAGTTCAGATACAATGATAACTGATATAGCAGCGACAAATGCATGGATAAATCCCAAATTCGTTTGGGTAGCTGGATCTTCTTTATTGCTATGAACCGGGGCAGCTGGTGTAAATCCTTTCTGAAATAAAAAAAAAAAAAAACATACATATGTATCAGCTAGTTTTGGGGAAAAAATCATTACTTAAAATTCTTTTATTTTTGAACGTGAATTAAAGTCTTTCTGTTGTGGTCATTGGACTGACTTACTGTCTAAGGATTCTTGAAAGCCATTTCTAATGACCCAAACCTCCAACCGATGGATGCTACAAGGCAGGTCCAAGTATAAGCTACAAAATAATTTTTTAAAAGAAATAGAGACCAGCAATAGCCACATATTGAAACTACCTTATTTTCTACATATTTATGATTTGAGATGCTTAGATACATCTCATTCAAATTTTTATTTGTACCTTGAGTAGAGGAGAGCCAGGTACATTTATCAAACGTTCAACTAACAGAAACCTGAGAGAAATCCCTTTAACATTTTATAGGACAAAACAGAATCCAGAAAGCTCTGAACAGGCTAAAGCAAGAAATGGCTCTAGCTAAGATGAGGTTTAGTATATATGAGGATATAAAAATATATAAAGAATTTATACCACACCAAGAAACCTCAATAATCTGATTAAAAATGGGCAGAGGATCTGAACAGTTATCTTTCCAAAGACATCCAGATAGCCAACAGACACATGGAAATATGCTCCACATCACTAATCATCGGGGAAATGCAAATCAAAATCATGAGGTATCACCTTAAATCTGTCAAGATGGCTAGAATCAAAAAGATAAGAGACAACAAGTGTTGGTGAGGATGTGGAGAAAAAGAAACCCTCATGAACCTGGTGGGAATGCAAACTGGTGCAACCACTGTGGAAAACCACATGGAGGTTCCTCAAAAACTTAAAAATAGAACTACCCTATGATCCAGTAATGCCACTACTGAGTATTTACCCAAAGAAAACAAAAACACTAATTAGAAAAGATATATGCACTCCTATGTTTATTGCACCATTATTTATAATAGCCAAATCGGGAAGCAACCTGAGTGTCCATCAATAGAAGGATGGATAAAGATATAACATAGTGTGTATACACACTCGCGCGCGCATGCACACACTGGAATATTACTCAACCATAGAAAAGATGTGATTTTTGCCATGTGCAACAACATGGATGGACCGAGAGGCTATTATGCTACGTGAAATCAGAAAAAGACAATTACGTATGGTTTCACTCATGTGAAATCTAAAAAAACAAAACAAATGAATAAACAAAGAAATAAAAGGCAGAGCAAGCTCAGAATTACAGAGAACTGATGGCTGCCAGAGCGATGTGGGTAAGGTGATGGGCAAAATGGGTGAAGGGGAGTGGGAGCTACAGGCTTCCAGTTCTGGAATAAGTCACGGGGATGAAAGAACACCGCAGGGAATGCAGTCAGTGGGACTGTAGGCGTGCAGTGACAGCAGTAGCCACACTCCAGAGGGAGCAGAACGGAGAGAGTTGTCGCATCACCACGCTGTACACCTGAAACTCATGTAAGAATGTTTATTTTAACATTTTTAAGGGGTTGCAAAAAAAAAGAAAGAGGGACTGGAATGGGGAGGGATGAAAGAAGGAAGGGAAAATTATGCAACAGAGACCTTAAAAACCTAAAATACTATCTGGTCCAAAAAAAAAAAAAAAAAAAAACCAGCTTGCCAACACGGTTCTAAAACAATCAAATTAGGGACTAGGAAGGACTGGGGCCCACCTTCCATGCCTGCAGAAGTCAGTCTGCCGATCCGCATCTCTCCTGGGGAGCAAAGAGCGAGAACTAAACGGAAACAGCCACAGGCAGAGGCTTAGGAGGCCAGTTTCAGTTTACCGCAGAGAAAAGATTTCTGCCCCAGGGGAGAGCCCCGGGAGGCTGAACTGGATGGCTGGTGAAGTGGCAAGCTCCCTCTTCACAGCAGTGTTCCAGAGACCCTCCTCACACAGTGAGTGCAGGATGTCTGCAACCGGGCTACTTTGTCTCTCGGTCATGTCCAGGGACACTTTGGTTGTCACAGCTCAAGGGGAACTACTGGCATGTGGCGGGTGGAAGCCACAGATGCTACTATGGATGGGAAGTAATGAACAGGACAGCCCCCCAACCCCCACAACAAAAATGATCTCTCCAACATGTCAATAGTTCCCAGGCTGAGAAACTGTGGACTAGATAAATCCCTTCTAAACATCTCCAATCCTAACAGCCCATCTGTAATTAATTTTTAAAGTCTATGAATCTCTACAAACCTAAGACATAAAAAAAGAAAAAAAAAAACCACCCCAAGAACACATGTGATATTTGATAGGGTAAAAAAATAACTTTTGGGGTGCCTGGGGGGCTCAGTCATGATCTTGGTTGGGGTCCTGGGATGGAATCCTACATCAGGGAGCCTGCTTCTCCCTCTCCCTCTGCCTGCTGATCCCCCATTTGTGCTCTGTCAGATAAATAAATAAAATCGTAAAAAAAAAAAAAAAAAAAAGAAAGAAAAAAGAAAAAACAGAAGTACTTTTATTTACAAAAGTCCTCGTCAGAGATGTTAGAGATAAGACTCAAATCCTAAATTCTTAGTCCGCATGTCATTCCTCAACTCAGTTCCACAGTAAATATCAGCAAGATGTAAGCATTTATCAAACTAAACCTCTCAGCTAAAAATTGGGGAGATTTAACATTTGAGAAAATATTTGGTGTTAGGACTAAACCAAAAGGACAGCTGTGGAAGCTAGCTAGCTCTTGATGAAGTACCCTTTTAAGGAATTCTTGCTTTCTGTCCATCACTACTTTAGTTCCATCTATGCTGATGTTCCTTTAAGAATGAGCTTCCTTTCTCTTCAAATGATCATTAAGCCATCATTAAAAAAAAAAAAAAACAAACAAACAAACAAACAAAAAAACGCATTTCAACTCCGGTTCTTGAAAGTGCAACCATTTTCTAAGAAAATGTTTAGGAAAAAATATACACAGTTTATGACCAATTAGCTCTAAACTCAAACAGAAATGCTTACTTTTAAAAACACAACAGTGATCAAAACTACATATTCCTGTGGCTTTATAATTCGCAGCCATAAAACCCCGGCCACATTACTTAGCCTCTCTCTGTTTTTCTGTGAAATAAGGACAAAATAAAACTTGCCTTACAAGGACAATAAAACAAAAAACTACATATTCTTAAGAACTTGCTATATACAGAACACAGGAAAACCGACTTGCAGCTTTTATCATACATTAGGCTGATCTGAGATACCCAAAAAGATAGTGTTAAAACACCAACAACTGTTGTGAGAAGAACTTAAAGCTAAAGCCACCAGATATTACAGAGATCAATTTAAAACTTAAAATGCTAATAACAGAGCCAGAAAACGATCAGCCTCTATTCATTTGCTGTCAAATGCCTAAGTGCTCACTGCGCAGGAGCATCTCCCTTTTTTCTAACTCACCTTCAGGCTGACCTGCAGTGGTTTAATACGTGGCTCTGGTATCAGGCTGCCTGGGCCCGAGCCAAGGCATTACCAGTTACCGGTTGCCCTCGGGCCCGGAAGTTTACCTCCCTGTGACTCAAGCTGCCCAGTAAGAGGAGAGGTAGCTCCACAGACACGGTCACCGTGAAGTTTAAATGGCCACTACATGTAAAGCTGTGAGGGTGATGCCTAGCACACGGCGAGCACTCGGTTATAAGGAGTTACCATAGCACACCACAACACGACCAGTTTAATCTTTGTAAAACTATGTCATGTTAACTCACTGTTTAACAACGAGCCTCAGATTCCATATTGAAGGATGAGCCAGAGCAGTGCTGTCCAGTAAAAAATAATGCAGGCCACATAATTTAAATTCTGTTGCCCCATTTTAAAAAGTAAAAGCAGACGAAATTATTTGTAATAATATCTTATTTAACCTGATACATCCAAAATACTCTGGAAACACAGCGTTTTTTTCACACTGGCATCTGTCTACTTAACACACACATCTCATGCACATCTCCATTTGGACTAGACACATTTCAAGTGCCTAAGAAGCACCACATGGCTCAGGGCTATAGTTCTGAGCAGTGCAACACAAGGGCCTGGGGAGCTCTTGGTAACCACAAGCCTTCAATCATGCAGTCCTACTGCCCCTTCCTACCTCCTTTTCATTATTTACCTTGATTGCTCAAGTTCCAACTTACAGAGAACCTCAGAAGCAAGGCCTACCCCAATGACTCCAGTCCAATGATCCTACTATCCTCAAGTGAAAGTGAATGCATACCAGTCATGGCAGATACATGACTGAAACAAAGTTTAAGGCAGGAACACTCAAGGATTTAATCTTTTTGTATTAGTAACATCTATAACTGTAATATTATCATCTGTAATAATAAAAGACAAAATAACTAAATGTCCATCAACAGGGAACTGGTTACATAGATGGTCGCTCCATGTCTCAGAATGTATTTTAAAATGTAAGTAAAAATTAGAACGTTTTATTTATGCCAATGAAGAAAAGTCAGCAAGGTATTTTTAAATTGGAAAAAAAGCACATACTATGCATATAGGAGGTAGGTATATAGTTTATTACAGTTGTTAATGCATGCCAAATCTCAACCCTGTGTGTTTACAGGGAAGAAACCACGATGACTAGAACAGGGGTCCACAAACTTTTTCTTAAAGCATCAAATATTTAGCCTCATGGGCCACATGGTCTCTTCAATAACTACCCAATTCATATGCTATAGCTTGAGTACAGCCACAGATAATACTTTAATGAACGGGCATGGCTCTGTTCTAATAAAAGACTTTATTTATAAAAACAAAGAGCCAGCGGTAAAACGCAGTTTGCTGACCCCTGAACTAGAATATAGGAGGAAGAAGAGACATACTTTTTCACTCTACATTCTCTGTACTTCTCATGCACACAACAGACACCTGTTGTCCATCGCTTCAAAAATTTCTTGACCCAATCTCTTGCTCTGCTTATGGAGAACTAATTCCTTGAAGGATATAACTGGTCACAGGCAGGTCCAACCAGAAAGTAAGGGCTCAGTACTTATTCACTACGTGGAAGTATGGAGGAATTAACAACCTGTGGGGCAACCTTTGGCCCACGGGGGTGTAGTGGGGGGCGACCCCGAAATTCATTTCATCAGCCTCCCTGAAGCCACAGCAGGATTTGGTACTAGCCAGTCACAGAGTGACTAACTTCAAGATGCATCGAGGTATGTGCCCTTAGCTCATTCCCAGGACTATCTGAAAGATTACAGGCGTGCTCAGAGAACAGGGAGTAAACCTTCAGATGAATGGCTGGGGTAAGATGAGAAAGATAAATTGAACTCAGAATGAAAATCCTGTGTTTAGTTAGACCAGCTCAGAGGCAACATTTTCTGCCCTTAAAAGTTTCTGAGAAGCCACAAATATGACTAATAGATCAGGGCAGAAAGTAGAGAAGGCCCCCACTGGACCAATTAATGAGGAGGGCGGCTGCATTAAGACCAATGTTAAAGACAATTTAAAGAAGGGAAAACTGTGTAGGATGGAAAGGAAAGATATCAAGAGGATTTTAAAAAGCTGAGGAGGGGGATGCAGGGATCAAAGATGATAGTAAGGTTTTCTGCTGAGTTTACTGGGAGAATTATTTATATTCCTACAAAGTATGTGGGCAAGAGGAAAAAAGATAAGGTTCCAGACATGTTCACTGTGAGGCCGTAAAAAGCATTTCAAGTGAAGGTTTCCAAGAGGCCATCAGCCAGATGCTCTGCAAGTAGATGAGATTTTCAAAGGAAAGGGAGATGGGATTAAGTGGAAAAAGAATAAGCCCTAGAGAAGGTCTTTACCTAGGGAAGGGGGACATAGGGGATAAACAGAACAACACAACCCATCGTGGATATTCAGAGTGCCAGGCAGGACAGCACCGCAGATGGTCAAGTCAGGGAAGGCACCATTCACTGAGCTACTAACTAGCCGCCAAGTACTTTCCCGTGTACGGTTTACCCTGCTACTCAACAACCTGAGAGCTGTTATCTCCACTTAACAGAAGAAGAGAGGTGTAAGCTTACTAAGACAGAGGGTCATCCAGCCAAGATGGGGTAGGGTTCTTAAAGGAGGGTGAACAGTGTGAAATGAGATCTGAAAAAGACCCCAGGCTGTAGCGAGTAGGTAGGTTGTAGGAATCCTTCACACTCAGAATTTCAATGAAAAGATAGGGACTGAAGCCAGACACTGGAAGACTAAACTGAAGTGAAAGAGCAGCTCATTCCCTAATTAGAAATCTGGTCTATAAAACTGAAGAATAGGAACAAATATAGTCAAGTAGTTAAATCAATGGTCTTTTTCCCATCTTTCCCAAAAAGGAGAAGTCTGCAGGCATGTGTCAGCAGACAGAAAGTGAGTATGAATAAAGACCCTGAGGAGGGGGGAAGTAGTGGAGGTGGGAAGAGGACAGGCACAGGGTCACAGGGGAGAGGCACGGAGAGGATGGCGGTCACATCCCACGTGTGGAGAAAGGCAGAAAGTGTAGATGTCACAGGCGGGCCACGGGCAGGGGCTGGAAAGTCCAGTATCCCACCATCCAGCGACACAGTGTTATCAGTCATAAAACACCAGTGCTTTCCTTCGTGTAAATACCACCATTTCAGTATTTTAATTTGAAATGGTGGGTTTCAGGTACCAAGTATTTACATCTTGAGAGCAGGGCTCATTTAAAGAAAAAAAAATTGCTGAATAAAACTCATCTTTACTCATAAAATTAGTTCCAAATTGAAAAATGGTGGAGGAGAAAAATTTTGTCCCTCATTTTAGAAAGTATTCCTCTGGGCTTTCATGATCTTCAGGAGAAGGATGAAAATGCCAACAAGGCAAACAGGAGCCCTAGAGTTCAGATGGGCACGTGGCGGCAGTGACCTGAATGAAACCTGCGTGGGAACTCCAGCCAGGCAGCCGCATGAGCCAGAGAAGATGCAGATGCTCCTGCAAAACAGGAGCTACGGCCAGGCCAGCTACCCGGAAAAGGACGGGTCTCCCTGCAAGAAAACAGCAATAAAGCCGCTCAACAAGTCATCATACAAGAGGTGAAATTACTTGGAGATAAAGGAATCTAGAGGAAAATGCTTAGAGTTAGCTTTGAACTGTCCCCTCCCCATTACTTTACCTTTCCCACAAGGTGGGAAATGTGCATAAAAATATATGTGTGACTGACACCACAGATAAACCCGGTTTTAAGAGACTGGAAGGGGGATCCCTGGGTGGCACAGCGGTTTGGCGCCTGCCTTTGGCCCAGGGCGTGATCCTGGAGACCCGGGATCGAATCCCACATCGGGCTCCCGGTGCATGGAGCCTGCTTCTCCCTCTGCCTATGTCTCTGCCTCTCTCTCTCTCTCTGTGACTATCATAAATAAAAATTAAAAAAAAAAAAAAAAAAAAAAAAAGAGACTGGAAGGGTGCCTGGGTGGTTCAGTCAGTTAAGCAACTGACTCTTGATTTCAGCTCAGGTGATAGTCTCAGGGTCCCAAGATCCACCCTGTGTCTGGCTCCAGGCTCAGCAGGGAATCTGCTTGAAATGCTCTCTCTCCCTCTCCCTCTGCCTCTTCCCTTGCTCACGCAGTCTCTCTAAATAAAATCTTTAAGAAAATAAAAAATAAGAGACTATTAAAAGATAAGATTGTATTTTATTATAAATTTTCACTATCATGTCTTTTTATTTGTAAATGGTTAGGTTTGCTAGTATTTTATTTTGTTATTATGAGTTCATATTAGAATACTATATATTTAAAAGATTTTTATAAATACATCTTGTTTTAATAAGTTTAACGACTTTCTTATAAATGATACTGTGTTATAATGTGTTCATAAATAGAGATTTGAAATGTACTCAATGTATTTAGCCTCGCCGATTTTTTTTTTTTTTTAATTTCTTTGATGGGAGAATACCACCAAATAAACTCCGTAACATCATGATCACTTCATTCTGACACAGCAATCATGAATAAGACAGGAATCACTGAAGAGCCTCTCTCTTTGCTCCTTTTAAAAGGGCTAGAATTGCAAGGCCGGGCTGGATGGAGCAGGAGTGCAACCTCATGAAAATGGGAAAAAAGTTTAAAATACTGCACGGAAGATCTTCTCACAGTTCAAAGATAATAAATAAGAGAAATGCCAAGAAACAGTAAAGCAGAAGTAAAACAACAAGAATTTGTACTGGGTGAGGTAATAGGTATTTGTGGCTTTATTAACCATGCTATGCAACCAGAGCAGTTCTTTGGACTTCCAGAATATGCAGCAAATTATAAACCACTTTTATTAAATCTGTCTGATCTCCCCCAACTAAATGGACTTATTGCTTCTTGTATTACATGCTCCGCTCAGGGAAGGAATAAGAAAAAAGAAAAAAAAAAGTCACTAAAAGCATAAACTGCATAAATGAAAGGATCCAAGTGGTCAACAACTACTCTTTCCACGGGTTTTGTACACTGGGGTTTATTGGTAATTTATTTGTAACTCAAAGTAGAGCGTGAACTCCCCCAACTTCTTTTTACCTGATTATAGAAAAACAAACCAACCCAGTGTAGAAAGCCCTGTCAGAAGTTCAGTTGTCAAAAAAAAAAAAAGAAGCTCAGTTGTCTTGCTTCAAAGCACCCTGAGATACAACATTTTTATAATGCATATTACACGTGAATGTCTACCAGGATGGTGAAGGAGAGACTCTTCCCTCTCCATTTTCAGAAGTCCACTCTCACACAGTGGCATGAAAAAAGTAAATTTAAATATCCTACCCTTTAATAAGATCTACTGGATGCAGCTGCAAAGCAAATCGGTTGCAACATCCAGATATCCAGCAATGTTCAGCCCTTGCTTATCCAGTTATTAAACTGAACTCTGACCATATCTTACCTCTACCAACTCAATAAAAAAAGCAAAGCAAACTTATATTACATGGTTTAGAAAACATGAAAGAAAAATCTCTTCCACCATGCTATAGTACTGCAGAGAAAAAAACCAGAACTGTATCAAAATGTTAGGTGAAAATATAATTAAAACAAGAGACTTAGATTCTACTACAATATAGAACAATTTAGAATAAATTACTCTTAAAAGAACCACCAGCTGACCCTTGAACAGTGAAGGGTTAGGGGCATGGAGCCCCTGCACAGTGGGAAAACTGCATATGACTTTGAGGTCCCCCAAAACTTAACTATTAATAGCCTACTGCTGACAGGAAGGCTTATTGATAACATACACAGATATTGAGTAACATATTTTGCCTTATATATACCACATACTGTGTTCTCAAAATAAGCTAGCAAAAAGAAAATGGTAAAATCATAAAGAAAACACATTTACAGTACTTCACTGAAAAAAAAAAAATCCACGTATAAGTGGACCCATGCACTTCAAACCCATTGTACAAGGGTCAACTGCATTTCAAAATATTAAAGACAAAAATCATATTATACTGTGCCTGTCCCATCTCCAGTTTTACAGGCAAGGATCCTTAAGACCACCTAAACACAGTCACTACACACTGCTGCCTTTATTTTACAAGGCTAGACCTTTTTCCTGTCTAGGAGGGTATTATTAATAACCACACCTACCACTATTTATATCTCAAAAATCACTATAGGATGAAAACTCTGATGAAAGGCCTGGAATGTTACATTCAAAATCTCTCTCACTCACAGAGTTACTTAACCCACAGTAACTGCGATTGAAAATTGAGTTAATGATAGATAATGAGTTTAAATGACAGAGGGCCAGAAGATAAACACTAAGAATACATTTCACGAATCAGCATTTCAGTTCAACTTCAGAAGTGGAAATAGCTAGAGGGGCAGCTGAGCCCAGGAGTGACAGGCGAGAGAGAAATTACCACGAAGTTTTAGGGAAGTCTTCAGAGAGGAGGGATCTGCTGGTTCTCGAAAGATGGGTGTGCTGCCTCTCACTCTCTCTCATGAATAAATAAATGAAATCTTAAAAAAAAAAATTAAAAAAAAAAAAAAAAAAGGGCAGCCCTGGTGGCTTAGAGGTTTGGCGCCGCCTTCGGCCCAGGGCATGACCCTGGAGACTCGGGATCGAGTCCCACGTCGGGCTCCCTGCTTGGAGCCTGCTTCTCCCTCTGCCTGTGTCTCTGCCTCTCTCTGTGTGTGTCTCTCATGAATAAATAAATGAAATATTAAAAAAAAAAAAGAGAGAGAAAAGAAAAAAGAAAGATGGGTGCGGTTCTGACCCGTGGGCCCCAAGCCCACAGAAGCCTTTTTAGGGAGGCTGTCTGCTGGGGAGACTAGCCGCAGGGCACATGGCACATCTCCAGTCCGAGTGGTTTGGATATTGCGTATGAGCAAGGGAGTGGCGTCTAAAAAGCCTGGAGGCTGACTTGGGGCCAAATCGGGAAGAAATCTCAACATCCTGCGAGAGGATGGGCTCAAGGCAGTAGGCAGGGGCAACCCCCTGAGGATTTCCGAGAAGTAAAACAGATTTCAATTTCAGAAACATGAGTCAGGTGGCGACGGTCCGCATGCAGCCTGGGCGGGAGTGGAGGCCTGGGGCGCGGGGAGGCTGGGCGCCAAACCTCTCCCACCGAGGCCTCCCTCCATTCAGGGGTCCTCCCTGGAAAGGAGGAGGCAGCTTCCCCGGCACCGGCAAAGCATCTGAAAACGCCCGCCGGGGTTCCGCGTACGAGTGACCGAGCGACTCTGCGCACGTAACTTAGGACGTTAGTGAGACCGAGAGGGCAGGGGGCGCGCCCGGACCGGGTCCCGGCATCCCACCCGCCGCGGCGCTCAGCCTTCCCGCGGCCGGAGCACGCTCTTAAGAAGGGAGAGTCAGGCCTCGCGATCCAGGCACGTGTGGCCCACGCACGGGCCCGCCAAGCCGCACGCGGGTAAGCGGTGAGCGAGGGGCGAGCGGGCCCAGCCACGCCACGCCCGACGCTGTTGTCCGCGGGGAACACGGGCAGCCGCCCACTGCCCTCGGTTAAGACCTGGTCCCCGGCAGGAGCGTCGGCCGCTCCCCGGGGCGCGTCCGCCGCATCCCGGCGCTCCTCCCTCCCCCACGGGGAGCGGGCGGGGCCGGCCCACCCGGGGAAGCGCCCGCCGCCGCCCTCCGCCGCCCGCCGCCCCCCGGCCCCCGCCCCCCCCCGCTCACCTCGGCCCGGGCGGGCTCGGGGCCCTGCGCCGCCGCGGGCTGCGGCTGCAGCTGCTGGGCGGGCGCCGGCGGTTCCTTGTTCCGGTGGCTGAGGTCTCCGTCGGGGGCTGCGCGGCCGCCGCTCGGGGCCCAGAGCAGCGCGAGCAGCAGGAGCAGAGGCAGCCGCGCCGCAGATGCGCGGCCACTCCCCCGGGCCGCCGCCGCCGCCATCCCGCCGGCCGCCACCGCCACCGCCACGCACCGGTGCCGCAGGAGGAAGTGCGGGCGCCGGAGCCGCCGCCGCCGTGCGCCCCTCACGCGTCGCCGCCGCCGCCGCCGCTCAGCGAGCAGCCGGCAGCATGCGGGAAGCGGCGAGGCCCGGCGAGAGGCTCAGCGCAGGCCGGCGTCCGCGCGGCCCTCCCCCGCTCCCGCGGCGCGGCCTCAGGACTCCGCCAACTGTCTCGGCGCCGCCCGGCCCGGGTCCTCGGGGCCCCGCCCCTGCCCGTGACGGCCTCCCATTGGCCCGGCGTCCGCCGCGGCGTCGTGACGTCACCGGGCAGGTTGAGGTGCGGCCCGCGCCCTCGTCCCATTGGGCCCCGCGCGCCTGGGAGGCCCCGGCCGCGTGACGCTCCGCGCCTCGCCGCCCCCTCGCGCCCCACGCGGGGCCTCCCTCGGCGGCGCCCGCCCGGCCCCGCTGCCCGCGGCGGATCCCAGGGGGCCGGCCCGTCGGCGCGCTCGGGCTACGTGGCGCTCGCGGCGGGCACCGCCACACCTGCCCGCGTCCGCCCTGCCGGCCGGCCGACGGCGGTGTGCCCACGGGGGGGCCGCGGTGCAGGCGCCTCTGCAGCGGGCGGGAGAGCGCGGCCGGACCCCGCACGGCTGGCCTCGCGCGCCGTCGGTCTGCCCGCGAGGTATCCCCGGGCCGGACACCCTCGGCAGCCTTTCCCTCTGGGAGGCCTGGGACAGCGCCCGTCCTCGGCGGCTCCCGGGGCGTGTCTGGCCCTTGCAGCCGGCTGCCCAGGGCGCCCGCGGCGCAGGATAAGCCTCCAGCGTGGCTTACGCTCGGGTCCTGACCCCCGGGCCCTGAGATCCAGCCTCGCGTGACGCTCCACGCTGCCTGGGGGCCTCTCTCTGCGTCTCCCTTCGCCCCCGCCCGCCCTGCCCCCTCCCCAGCTCGCTCGCTCCCTCTCCCCCCTCCCTCCCTCCCCCTCCCTCCCTCTCTCTCCCTCTCTCTCTAAAAATAATTTTAAAAACAAAAGAAAGGAAATTGAGTGTTCAGGACTTTTGAAAGATGGGCATTGTGGCGGGCAAGAGTAGAAAACAGGAAAGGATGATCATTGGTTGGGCTTGAAAGGAGTTGTACATCTTCTATTAAAAAAAAAAGTTGAGCTATTGAGTTATCAGAACTTTAAGAAATGCTACTCTTCTATAAAAAAACAGTTGAGCTATTGAGTTATCATAACTTCCACTAAGAGAAATGCTAACCTATTAAAAACAGTTGAGCTATTGAGTTACCAGAACTTCGACTAAGAGAAGTGCTAATCGCATGCCAAGCAATATCTATTTAACATATATGCACGTACAGTGATTCAAGCTGTACTTTGTGAAGAGCGATGGAAGTTATCTCTTGAATAGTGGGACAAGAAATGAATCCACCAAAACAATCTGTGGCAAAATGAGCAAACCGACTTTGAGTTCCCTGAAGATACTACTTTGCGTCGTCAGGTGGTAAAGCTGCGGTGGGTGCTGCTCCTCCCGTCTGTAATTACCTTCCTCCGTTCCACTACTGTAAACTCCTACTCCTATTTCTAAAACCTGCTCAGGCCTGACCTCTCAGAAGTCTCCCTCCAACAGCCGTCTTACAGAATCCGTTCCCCCTGGCTTCCCGCTACTACATAGCTCATGTATGCCTCTCTTGTATAAGCAGCCAGGATGCCTCCTACACAGTTTGGGGTACAAATGTTGTGCCTCCCACTTCATCCCTAGAGTGCAGATGTCTGAGCCCTGATAAACCAGTCATAGGTAGCCCAGAAGTCCAAACTATCCGGCCTCTAACATCCTCTCCTTTTCTGTGCTTGAGAGGTACCCCAAAGGGAGTCTAGTGACTCAGCCTGATGGCTGAAATGGAAGGGTAAATAAAGGTGGCAAAATTAGCCATGTGTCCCTGATCCCTGGAAAGTGCTGGGCTTATTTTCTGGGGTGGGCCACCCACCCTCTAGAACTCTTAACAGGAAGTGCTCCTGGCCAAATTCCCAGTGAGCCAAGGCAATGACGTTAATGGATTACAGCTACAAGATGCCAAGGCACTGGCTGTTGCATGTGAGGTGGCTCAGCGCTAAGGCAGCAAAGCTGTTTAGCAGAAGTAAAGTAAAGCAAACAGACAAAGCCTTGTCCCGACAGTAGTGTCAGTGCCGTGTCTGAACTGGGCCTGAGTAGGGGCCCCTGCAGCCTGTCCCAGTGTCGCCTTGATCCCATAGGACCTAAGGCTCTACAGTTAGGCCCCAGGTGTCAGATTCCAAAGTAATGACTTCTTTGCCCCATCAGGAGGGCTAATCAGAGCCCTGGCTTCACCGCTCTGAGAATTTAAAGCCATCGTTATTCTAACCTCACTGATGACAATCTCCCTTTAAAAAAAAAAAAAAAAAAAAAAAGGTCTAAAAAGTAGATTTCCTGGTACATTTCTTGGCAAACAACTGGAGCTACTTACTTGACCCCTATCCAGTAAGGATGTGAGAGGATAACAATTCCAAGATGCGTTTTGTATTTTGGGTTTTTTTGTTTTTTTGGGTTTTTTTTTGTCTCAGCCTATATATATAGACAGTCTCACTACAGTGAATCACTGACAGGCGCCCTTCTGCTTAAGAAACCCTACCACATATGTGTCACACTGTCTTTTAATGCTTTTTGATTCCTACCTCCTTACTGAGTCTTGAGGTTCTAGATGGTAAGATTATGTCTTTTCTCTCTTTATGCCTAGAACCCAGCAGACTTCCCAACATGGTAATTGTGGCCATCATTACAGCACTACTAGTAGTAAGTCACTATCGAGTGCTTATTCTGATCCAGGCAGTGAACGGAACATGTTAAGTGAATGATCTTCCAAGGGAGGTACCAGCATCCTCATTTTTACAAATGAGAAATCTGAGACTTAGGTCACAAGGCTTTCACAAAATTACGCAGCTATTGAGGGACAGAATTGGGCTTGATCCCTGCTGGTTGAATTTAACTGTGCCCTACTTACTGAAAATTGAAATGGATAAAACCAGCCAATTAATGGTGAACATTTCCATTATTTATTAGAGGAAAATGCTCTTTCTCCACTCCAAGTTCCCAGGGGGAGGACTGTTTCCTGGCTCTCTCAGAGATGTAACCATTTTACCACTGATGTTATAAGGCCTACTTGACTAGAGTAACCTAGCATACTGGGCGGAACTCTGCCACTTTACTCCTCTCCGGAGATGCAGCCCACAGGGTGAATTAATCCCTGCTGCTCTGAGCCCAGTGCTGCTTGTGAGAGGCTAGAGACAGCTCTTGATTCTGGAATTCGATATTAGCCCTGCACCCCTGGCTACCAGACCTATAGTCCTTTCCTCCAACCCTACCACCTGTCTCACTCTTTGTTTTCCTCCTCAACTTTTCAGAAGGAGTGAAGAGGCGAGCTATTTCCTGAGCTCCCTAGAGAGCTCTCCTGCACCCCCAAATCATCAAGGAGTGGATTACTTTACTTTGAACAGTCCACAGAGGAAGGGCTGGTTAGAGAAGCCAGAACAGGGAATGATGAGAAACAGAAACCAGAAAATTCATGCCAAGAGTCAGCTGAAGATCATTCAAAATTAAAAAGAAGGCGCTGGCAAATTGATGTGTAGGTAAATGACAAATAGTAATTTACAACTTGCTTGACCTTCTCGACTCTTGAAGAACTTCTGCTATGTGAAATGAAGCGCACTGCTACCCACAGGCTCACCAACAACCCCTTCAGATAATGGGGATCCGGGCCTTGTAGGGGACCTCTGCTGATCCAGAGGAAAGGGGGCTGCCCTTCTAGGCCCACTCTTAGACTTCCCTGGATTTCCACAAACAGGCTGACAATTCAGGAAGACTGTTACCGACCCGCTTCATTCCCACTTCTCAAGCTAGCTGCTTGCTGTCTCCATCTGAGGATTTCACAGGCATTTCAAAGCTGAAGCAAAACGGGTCTCTTGGTTTCCCTCCAAAAACCTGTTCCTTTCCCAGTCCTCCTATCTCAGTAAATGGAACCAGCACCTCCCTGTTAGACTCCACTAATTTCTTCCTACCCACATCCAATCTACCAGCAAGTTCTGTTGTCTCTGCCTCTAAAATAGAGTCTGAATCTCTTCACTTCCTTCCATCTCCTTGTCCACAGTAACTACCTTGTCCAAGGTAGGTGTTATTTCTCACCTAGACTCTTTAAAGAGACTTCTAATGTCATAGTCTTCCTGCTTCCACTCTTGCCCATCTGTAATCTAACCAGCAGTCAGGTGAACTTGCAAAATGAAAATAAATCATTTCATTCCCCTGCTTAACATTATCTAATGGCTCTCAATGCCCTTAGAATAAAGTCCAAAGTCCCTATCTCTGAATTAAAGTTCTGTGTCATCTAACCCCTGCCTTCTGGGTGACTTCATCCCTTGGCTTTTCTCTACCTCATGTGCCATGCCCAACCAAGCTTGTTTCTGCCCTCAAGACCTTTGTACAGTGCTTGTTGTTACTCTTCTTGGCTCACTCTTTCTTCAGATCTTCTGGTCCCATAGTGTAAATAACACCTCCTTGAGGGAGACCTTCCTCCACATCCATCTAAAGTAGGTAGACCTTCCCTCCCCTCACCCTGGTCACTCTATCTCACCTTTATTTATTTATTTATTTATTTATTTTTTTAGCTTTTTCATTTTTTCATAGTACTTATCACTATCTGAACTTATCTTGATTTTCTAATTGTTTACTCATTATATTTATTATCTGTATTCTTCAACTGAAATGTAAGCTTGGTCAGGGCAGGAATCCTACCTGTTTTGCTCACAGTATCCCCAAGGTCTAAAATAGTGCCTGGCCATAGAACACAGTCAGATATGAATGAAGCATTAGTTTAATGAAATTATGAGGATGAAAAGACAAAGACAAATCTAGATATAGACATAGACATAGTCTGGCTCAAAACCACAGATTTCTGATCTTGTCATAGCTTCATCTTTGAAGATCAGCCTCATTTCACACTTGTACATTCCTCCCACCTGGCCTGAGTGGCTCTGAAGAGTCTTCTATGCCGTCTTTGTCTTTGGCTCAATTCTGAGAGACAGAGTTCATCCTACTTTCTGATCACATCCTAGTGGCCTTGAGTTCATTCACAGCCAAAGACAAGAATCAGTCTTTAACTCACCAAGAACTCTTCAACCCAGAATACCTCTCCTCTCTGCAAGTGATTGCCTGGTCCATTGAAGCCTGACAGCGACTGAGACTCCACATCCTTCATCCCCTCAACCCTTCCCCCAGATTAGGGGACATCCTCTCAGGCCCAGCTCCCTCCATTGTCAAGTTAATGCAAGAAGTTTGGTGATCCTATCCAGGATGGAGAGCTGGTTGGAAATTGGGTGGGGGCAATGCTGTTTCACTAAAATAAGATTTGAGTATTAGTAAGATGTTAGGTCAAAATCCTGTGGATAGAGAAATACAAATTTATTTGACTAGATGAAGGGCTTTAAAATGAGAAGTCATAGCCATGGAATGGAAGACCCTCTATTTCCCTCCTGCCATGCCTTGACAGCAGAGCTCAAAAGCTATGCCATGAAAAGTACATGAAATACGAACATTTCTCCTTATGCAAAATTCTGCACTCCAGCTCATACTATGACATTGTTTTATTCTTAACATAGATTAAATGTCTACTAGCTGATTTTGTACAGAACACATTAAGAATATGCATTTTCTTGTATTTTGTGCTCTTTTCTACACTTCTTAAGTATTCATAGCCACAAACTGCCTTCAATAATGGCTGATGACAAAAAGCAGTCATGCTCTTACCTGTGGTCAGGGCTGGCTACAAAACATGCTGGGCCCAGGGCAAAATGAATATGTGGGACCTCTGTTCAAAAAATAGGGAAAGAGGGGCCTGGGTGGCTCAGTTGGTTAGGTGGCCGACTCTTGATTTCGGTTCATGTCATGATCACAGGGTTGTGAGTTGGAGCCCGGCATCAGGCTCCGTGCTGGGCATGGAGCCTACCTAAGGTTCTTTCTCTCCCTCTCCCTCTGCCCCTCCCCTCCCCCTCCTCAAATTAAAAAAAAAAAAAGGGCAGAGAAAAGAGTGCAGTTAATTAAAGATACTAATGCAATAGGGGTAATAGTGATACATGAGTAACTATATGAACTTAATTGCAAAATAATAGTTTCAGTGTCATAATTTTATGTAACACAGTAAATAATAATAGTTCATTAATGTGATATCTTGATTGATTGTGAAATTTTTCTGGCTTGCCTGCAAGTTCCCCACAATTTATCCTGTCATTTTATTTTCATTTTCAATAGATAAGAAATTCATTTCATGCAGTTTCTTTTTCAGCCGATATAAATGAAAGCAAGATCGTTCACTCTTGGCAAATGCAAGATCTCAAACAGATCATTTTCATTCTGGAAAAGACCTTTTTTGTTGATGCAACCATTAAGAATGGTTTATAGGCTGTGACAACATTAAGATAACTTTCTAATAAATTATTTCGAAATTAAATTTTAGTATTTCTAGAGTGTTGATTCTTGTGGAACAGTTTATCTCTAAGCAGATTTAATTCCTCATACAAATTAGTTTTATGTAAATCTGAATTTAACTGGAAGTATACATTTATATAATGGCATTTTAATATTTCCTCACACATGAGGCAAAACATTTCCTGAAACCTTGTGGAAGTTGTACTAGCAGCTAAGGTGGCTTCATGATTTGACTATAATTCAAAGGACCTGTTTATGCAAGTGGGACGTGAAGGAAGGAGCGACGTTTCTAACTACACCCAGAACTTTTAATTGAATACTGTCTCCTTTAATAGGCAAATCAGGGTGCTATTGGTCCATGAGGTAGTAGAAGGATTTGCCTTGAGGTCTTTCTTGTTTCACTTACTATAAAAGAGTTTGAATTTTATGGTAATGAAGACATACCTTGTCAGGCCATGAAAATGAAAGGTAGGCCTGGATATTGTAGGGCAAGTTACAAGGAGTGCTCCACCTGTAGGTAACCATTCCCTTGTGAACCTCTTCTAACAGTTTTAAGGTCCATCCATATACCCAAATGCCTTTTCATCCTAATAGGACTTCTCATCCTAATACACCCTTTGAATGAGTAAAATTTATTAGCACGCATGCCCAAAATGACATACTCAGTTGCTTATTCACTTCTGACATATCCTCAGGCTATCCGGCGCTTCTGCATCTGAATTACCACACCCCAATAAAGATGCAATCCAGTGAATGCAAATAAAATTCATCTGAGTTAAAAGCCCATGACCCTCTGATCTAAAACAACACTAAGGGGGCACCTGGGTGGCTCAGCAGTTGAGCATCTGCCTTGGGCTCAGGGTGTGATCCTGGTCCCAGGATCGGGCTCCCTGTGAAGAGCCTGCTTCTCCCTCTGCCTGTGTCTCTGCCTCTCTCTTTCTGTGTCTCTCATGAATAAATAAATAAAATCTTTGAACAAACAACAGTAAGAACAACCACAAAATTTAACAACTTGACAATCTGGAAAGTTGTTCTGAGAAGGGAAGAATATTAAAGTATATAATATCATCATTGTGGATAGGGTAAACTGATTTGTTTTACACATTTTGGAATTCTGGAATGGAAAAATAAAACTTTTGAAGAATGAAAGAGTTTTTTAAAAGACAGAAGTTGTATAAGAAACTTTGAAGATACAAGATCACCAAAGATATTACTGAGAATATGAAAAAGGGGCCCAAAATGGACTCAGGTAAATTTATAATAGATTAATACATTATTTAGAAAAATCAAGAATTTTGACGTCTCTTCCATCTCCAAGTTTATGAGCTTGATTTCATGGAAGGCACTCATCCATTAATAAATTCTACTTTCAGAACTGTAGTCTCCAAGGTATGGAAGAGAAGAAAAGGAATCCATTTCTATTTCACTGCCCCTCACCAATTGAGGTAGTCCTGAATTGCATGATTACTCTGAAATCTAAAGTTTTCTTCCATGTCTTAAAAGCAAAATCATGGAAGGAGACTCTAGTAGACAATTTTAGATGGGAAGGGAGAAAGATGATTGGAAATGCAACTTGGCCACAACGATTAGGTGGGAATGAGAAGTGGAATATTGAACTAACACCTACCCTTTTCAATCATTAACATGGGCATATTTTGCACTAAAAATAACTTATTCTCACCATTTCATAAGCATAGAATTGGAGGCACCCAGCTGGATCAGTCTGTGGAGCATGCAACTCTTGATCTCAGAGTTGTAAGTTTGAGCCCCACATTGGGTGTAGACATTACTCAAAAATAAAATCTTAGGGAAAAAAAAAAAAAAAAAACAAGCACAGAACTGAAGGAGTATTACAGAGAAACAGATTAAGTTCTTTCTAATTTATTGGATTATATACTTCCTCTGGCATGGGCTCTTGTTTTTTCTATAAACCTCAAAGATTTTATCTATAACACATGTCAAAAAATCGTGGTCATAGTTAGAGCAGGCCACAGAGTAATAGGTCTAGAAGTCAAGAAGTGAGAAATCTCAAAGTGCTGACTTTTTTTTAAGTGTAGGGGAGAAACCAGAGTTAGAGATACAGGCTTCAAGTTGAAGAGTAACCACTTTCCTCTTCACTAACGGGCTTTAATCTTAGTATTTTGAAGAATGAATGCATTTATTCCAATTTCCCATAAATGCTGCATTTCTCTTATAAAACCTGATAAAAATGTGTGTGTGGGATTGTTATAATTTATGGATACCTAAGCATTACTTTTGCTTGAACTTCATTTTATTTTCTCTTTACCATAATTGTTACTGATTTCTGGGTCGTATAATACACAATTGGATCATTGCTTTTCCCACGTGTGAATATAAACTGTGTTTGGTGTTCATAAGGTAGATATTATTGCAATTCTGCAACAAAGTCACAGCAGGAAATTAGTGGTTATGCAGAAAACAGTGACAGTAGAAGCATTCTTTGGATGAATATTTATTGAGTGTCTATTATGTACCAGACCCTCTTCTGGTGCTGGGGATATATCTGCAAAACAAAACAAAACAAAACAAAACAAAACAAAAAAGCCCAAAACAATATTTTACATTCTAACGAGGAGAGACAGACAATAAAATAATAAGCATAAATGAAAAAGCACATTGTAGAGTTTTTTTTTTTCTTAGAAAAGAGTGCATCAGATGGCTACTGCTATAGAACCACTTCGAAATGAAGTGACTCAGCAATAAGTATTTGTTATTGCTTATAATAGCAAAGAGGGGGTGGAAATGAGAGAGGCTAGGTTGCAACTTTAAGCAAGGAGGTCACTTCATTGAGAAGGTGACTGTGGTAAACAGCTCCTTGGATGGCGCCCCTTTATCCATACCTCCCAATCATCCTGCCTTTGTACAATCCCCTTCCTTTGAATGTGGACTGGTCTGGTGACTGCCTTCCTACAAGCAGAATATAGCAAAGGCAATGGGATGTCACTTCCAAGATCAGGTTACAAAGGCATGGTGTTTCCTGTCTTGCATGCCCTTGCTTGCTTGCTTGCTTGCTCTGATGGGACCTGGGTACTGTGCCATGAGCCCTTAGTTCAATAGCTCACAAGGAACTGAATCCTGCTAACAACCAGGCGAGCAAGTTGGGATGTGGGTCCTGCCTTGGTGGAGCCTACAGAGGAGATCTCAGCCCTGGTGCCACCTTGACTGCAGTGAATCCTTGGGGTGAAGGCACTCGGCTCATTTGCACTTGAAATCCTGATGCACAGAAGCTTTTAGATGTTTGCTGTTTTCAGCTGCTAAAATTTGGAGTCCTTTGTTACACAGCAATAGATAACTAATACAGCAACTTGAAGGACATGAGGGAGTTAGCTGTACGGCAGCTATCTCGGGGACAAGCATTCTAGGCCGAGGGCTCAGCCAGTGCAAAGGCCTACCAGAGGGACAGGACTGATGTGTAAGAAATGGCAAGGAGGCCACTGGATAGGAAGTGGATGAGAGCAAAAATAGGAGATGAGGAAAGAGGTAACTGGGGGCCAGATCATGTTGGGGGGGGGGGGTAGGAGGTTATTATAGGAACTTAGGCTTTTATCTGAGAGAAAGTGGGAGCTGTTGTAAAGAGTATGAGATGATACAAGTTTTTGAAAGATCTGGCAATAGGTTTTTGAAAGATCACTCTGGCTCGTGTGAAAAATCAGCCATAAGGGATAAGGGGAGAAAGCAGGGGAAAAGATTAGGAGTTTATTGCAGTAAATTAGGTAAGAAATGATGGGCAGCTTAGATCAGGATGGCAGTGAGTAGAGTTATTATAATAGGGATGATTCTGGAGGTATTCTGAAGGTAAAACCACAGACTGGCTAGTGGAGTGTGAAGGAAGGGGAAAAAGCAAGGAAGACGTTATCATTTTTGCTTCGAGAAAATAAGACTAAGATCCACCTAAGACTGTAGGTGGATCAGGTGCGGGAGATGGAAAGTCAGAACCTAACTTTAAATCATGTCAAAACTTGAGATATCTGTTATACATCAGATAGAGTTCTTAAGTAGACAACTGGGTATACGAGCCTGGAGCGCAGGAGTGATGTTTAGGACAGATATGTCAACACGGGAGTTGTCAGCACATAAACGGTACTTAAAAGTCCTGAGACTGGATGAGGTCACCAAGTACAGAGAGTGAGAGGAACCAGGAACTGTGGATTGCACACTCCAAGCATTCGGAAGTTAGGAAAGGGGGAAGGAGTCAGTAGAGGAATGTGGGCAGGAGCAGCCAGGGAGCTAGGGGGAAAACCTGGGGCGGGGGGTGGGGGGTGTCTTGTAGACAAGTAGGGCAAGTGACCAGCTGCTGCTGCTGTGTTGGGATGGATACCTCGAACAGACCACTGGCTTTAGTAGGGTCATTGGAGATCTTTCCCGGAGCAGTTTCACTGGAGTCGTGAGGCCTACACAGTTACTCAAGTCAGTGGGAGAAGAACCAACACTAGTCCGAATATAATAAATCTTTCTAGTTTTGTTGCAAAAAAAAAAAAAAACACCACCACCACCACCACCAACAAAAAAAACCCCAAAAAAACAAAAACAAAACCAAAGCTAATACACAAAACAAGCCCAGAAATAAGCTTGTTATCTGGTAAGGGGAATGAGATTAGGTTCTGCTTAAAGAAATGTTGAGGAAAGGGCAAAAATGTGATGATCTAGTGGAAGGAAGAATGGTCAGGCATTCTTTTTTTTTTTTTAATTTTTATTTATTTATGATAGTTACAGAGAGAGAGAGGCAGAGACACAGGCAGAGGGAGAAGCAGGCTCCATGCACCAGGAGCCCGATGTGGGACTCGATCCCGGGTCTCCAGGATCGCACCCTGGGCCAAAGGCAGGCGCCAAACCGCTGCGCCACCCAGGGATCCCTGGTCAGGCATTCTTACGTAGAATCTAGGGCTCAAGTAGGGGA
Source organism: Canis lupus baileyi (assembly GCF_048164855.1). Taxonomy (NCBI): domain Eukaryota; kingdom Metazoa; phylum Chordata; class Mammalia; order Carnivora; family Canidae; genus Canis; species Canis lupus. Next base: position 49,777,967 of record NC_132851.1, on the reverse strand, counting down.
CCTGGCTTTGGGAGGAAATCCAGAGATATGGTTTATAGTTTCAGGAAAAAATTGTCATGACTTTCAAGTGAACAAAAAATATTACTGGTGTCCTTTCTAGCACACTCTGGGTTCTCTACCCCGAGTCTTTGAGCTATTTTACAACTCATAGACCACTGATAGGAATGCAAATACTTCTTTTCATTTGGCATATAAATGAATTTTGTCTGATGGAGGTTCAATTGCATTCCCTCCCCTACTGTGTAGATGCTAGTTTTGCAACTAATAAGCAATTAATTTGCATCTATTACATTCATTTTGGCATGCCTCGTTATCCATTTATTTGTTAGGAATTCTTTCAACTGGTTCTAATATTTACCGGTTCCTTCATCCCTTAATGAGTTAAATAAAATTATTGGCGTATGTTCATTTTATATTTGTACGAGAATCATGATTTTACATTTAAAAAAGGATCCTTCAATAATAGTAACAAGAGAAAGCGTTTGGAGGAACAGATGTCTTAGGTGGGTGGAGGAGGTGGTGGTGGTAACCTGTGGGGAGTTCTCTTCCAGTAGCTTCATTTTCCTGAGGACACACATGTAATACAGTCAGCAGAGTGGGAGAGTGAACGGACTAGAGGATTTTAGTATGATTGAGGCATTGAAGAGCACTTGAGGTTAGTGGTCATGGATTTGAAGTGGGTTGTCTGTGGATTGTATTTCTCTAGCCACTGTTTAGTTGTGTGGGCACACACACGGGAAGAGTTCAATCTAACCAGGGCTGTGGCTTTGCTAAATTGGTAGGAAGAGGCAGTGTAAAGCAAGAGTTGAAGACATATATGAAGGAATGATCATAGTGATTTGCCTGAAATTTAAGCAGGGTAAAGAGATTAGAGAAGACTTACGGGCGAAGGACAATAAAAATGCCATGAGATTAATAGACTGGAGGTCTCAATAGGGTGGAAAGATGGTTGGAGTTGCAGTCCTAGAACAATGAGCTGGAAAGACAGGAGCTGGTGGTCAGAAAGCAAGCAAAATATTTTCTCTTTGTGGGGCTGGAATTAGAGCACCTAAACCAACATTCTACTGTTTGAGGGTCACTCACCTGCTGTCCACCAAATTCCCGTTTTTGTAAGTGGAAGCACTGTTTTGCACTGACTGCTTACTTCCCCCTTCTCCTAGTTTTATTCCCAAGATGATTCCATGAAATCGAATCTTGCTTTTTTCAGGAGTGAACAGAATCTGCACAGAGATAGGCAGCACCTGGTCTCTAAGCTATGGAAGGTCGTGCAGTTGGAGCACGGCACAAAGGACACCAGGCACAAAGGGTGAGGTGGGGCTGGGATCTGGCCCGAGCACTGCCCACGGAGCTACAGAACCATCACCAGCAGCCTTCTGTGCCCACAAAGGGTCATGCTCTGCTGCTATGGGGAGGTTCTGTGAGGTAGCTTTTCTAATTCCCAGAAAGGTGTGGTGTAGGCCAAGGAGCCCTGATAAAAACTGCACACATGCTATGAAGTTTTACCAGAGGGCTAGACTCGAAGCAGCTTTGTCTTTCTGCTGAGAAATCTCTTGTGTTCTTTTGTCCCCTATGTGCTTCAAGACTTGAGAATCTTTATCAAGGAAGAGACTTAATACTACACTTTCTCAATTGCATAGAATAGCTCTTTGCAATTCAGTTTTTACTTGGGAGAATTAAATTTTGCTTTCCCTAAAATCAATACCTGGCTTTCTAGATCATTGGTATTTGAGAAACGTGATGAAGTACATATAGCATGAATTAGTTGTGGATCACTGCCAGGCCCCCTGTTTCTTGTCCCTTTATTAGAAAAATCTTAGGTTAGACTAATATATGTAATTTATGAAACCAGTTAAATGATTTTTTCCCTGATAAGCAATGTGAAAGGGTGGGCAGAAATTGCTTTAGACAGGTGTAAAAAATTTCTACTTGCTCATTTCCTATTTTAAGATCTTTATTTTTAAAAGATTTTATTTATTTATTCATGAGAGACACACAGAGAGAGGCAGAGACATAAGCAGAGGGAGGAGCAGGCTCCCTAAGGGGAGTCCAATGCGGGACTTGATCCTAGGACCCGGGGATCATGACCTGAGCCAAAGGCAGACGCTCAACCACTGAGCCATCCAGGTGCCCCTAAGATCTTTAATATATTGGTTCACTTTGAGGTACATTACTTATCAATGTCCTTGAATTCTCAGGTAGTTATACAAATATTTACAGTCTCCTTAAACTATTAAGTGTCACATAGAAATATCTAAAAAGGCCTCCCTCTTTTTTGGTAGGAATTCTAGCAATCACCATTCTTTATGTTGAAAACATAACCTAGGACACAGCCCTCTGGAGACAAAATGATCCACGCTCACTGACAGCAAATGTTAGTATGGAGGATGAGCTATAACTTGGAGACTTAACAGAAGCAAAGGCTATTTTCAGCACACTTGTACAGTCAGTAGTTAGGCCAGGGAATGCTGTTAGGAGGTAGTCTGGTGTCATTTCTGCTAACTCAGTAGTAATAGAATGAAGGGTTGAGTCTTGGTGACTATGGTGGCAGGAAGATTAGGGGACTCCAGCCCCCAACCTATTTCTGGCTTTTCCCCAGGAGGGGTTTGCTCCCTCTCTGGGAGCACAGGACATTTTCATTACACACACAGCAATGCCGCTCACGATCTCACAAGCACAACACAGTTCTCAACTATTCTCCATGGTTAAGCTTTCAACCAAGGCCACTTTGTTCTGAACCCATTTAAGGACATCCCTACTTCGTCTTCAGCCTCCACCTAAGAAGCACAGTGTTTGGGCAAGGAAGGGAGAGGGGAAGTAAAAGACATGGAAGCAAATGTGAGGGACAGTAGGGAACAGCAGGCTTGAGACAAGGACACCGGGGACTGGGAACGCCTTCTAACCGCCCCTGATAGGGTTCCTCACAGGGGATATCATCCTTTTACTTAAAAGTACAATGAGATTACAGAACATCACTCACATTCTTGACTAATGTAGGTATGAAAGGGCATGCTATAGCAAAATACATCTTTCCCCAAATAGTTTGCTATTAAAAATTATGTGTGCCATTTGTGTGGGAATTAAGCCCAGATGGCAACATGCTTTCCATTTCCGGTGTAGGAAGCTTTATTCCTGAGTCCTGGTCCTGAGGATGGCAAACCTAAATGATGAATGAAATGAATACATCATTTATCTGCATAGACTGAGCAACCAAGTGGAGTGGTGTTTGGTGGATGGGAGAGGAAATGCTACAGCAGAATTATTTTTAAAAATGTGCTTTCATATACATACATTGAAAATCTGGATTAAGAAGAATCTCAATTAACGGCTTTGGTTTACAACTCCAAGGGTGAGGATGGGAGGACATTCTTAGGCTGCACTTGATGATGTGTCTGATTAATGATGAGGTTCTTTCTCCCACAGTTAGGTGCATATTAGTGCAAAACTTTAGTAGCTAGTAGACTATGACACCTGCACAAAAGCAATCAGGTTGATGCCCCAGTCACTAAGCCAGGAAATCTTATGTTGCACAGTTGTACCGTTTTTACTGCATTGCTCGGCCTTAGCATTAGTTTTCAAGTTGTTTTTCTTTTAAACCATGCAGTTATTTCCCTTTGATCTAATGTTTTTTCCTTTAACATAAACTATTTTAGTGTAAACTTTATTCCCCAAAATCTTCAGATTCACTGCATTAAAATAGTTCGGTAGTTAAACTCAGGCAAAGCTTAATCCAGTTTGAATAACTGGGTATGAATGAGGCTATAGCTCTATCCAGTCTGCAGCAAAGGTCGATCTATTCACTGAAGGCTCTTTACACATCAATATAAAAATATTTTATTTTCAGATGCTTTCACTTTAAAGGTACTTCCTTGGAAGAGATGTCAAAAAAAGGTATTAAATAAAAGATTTCAAACCTCCTGTTAGGCTATGATTTGAGGGGGAAATGAGTGGAAACCACGATTGCTGGTTACATAACTGGAAATTTTGGTGGCCATATGTGAAAGTGTAAACTATCTCCAACAGACTCATTTTTCCCTGAATCTGTTGGTGTGAAATTATATATTGTTATTTTCAAACTCTTCTGCTTTTTATTGAAATACAACAGTTACTCAGCACCTACTATGTTGCTTATTATGTAGTCCCGCTCATTTGTCCCTAACAAAAACCAAGCCACGGATGGTCTTCTCCCCTCCTCTGGGGATGTGTGTGCATGTGTGAAGTGTCTATATATTCTTGGTACTTCCCCTTTGAGCCAGCTTGGAGAAGTCTCATCTACTTTTTAGCAGTTGGTTGGTCTTAATAAAGCCTCTGAAGGTAGACATGGCACTCCCAGGTCTGCCAGAAGTATTTCTTCTTTGAAGATTCATTTTCTTGAGGAGTATTGCTTTGTTCATTCAGTGAAGACTTGTGGGTATAAAAATGGAGCACAGAGTTTCAAACCATTCTGCAGGAACTGTACTTTGGTCCCTAGATGTTGTCTCGAGGAAGTGAACCTGTCACCTGGCTTGCATTCTTCATGCAACCTTGAGGTTATCTTAAAATAGGAACGGCAGGAAAGCTTTCCTATGCTTTGGATAGGAGACAAAATTGCTTTTGTAGAATTTGTGGCTGAGGAGAGCACACAGGGCCTGGCTGAAGAAAACATATGTCACCACGAGCCACCAAGTTAAGTTGTGGAATCCAAAGGTGACAGCCATGGAGATGTAGATCATCAGCTCTGCTAAGTAGTTAGGGGAAGAAACATATTCAAACCAGTCCCCAAAAGGGATTCGGTGGTTACAGTGGATGACCACTCCTGAAACAGAAACAGAAGACTTCCTGAACATAGAAGTTGTGGAAAGCAAGCTTACCACCTCGGGCCCCAAGTAATTTACAAAAACTCTGATTTAAAAAAAGAGGATCACAAACCTGTGTGCAAACCCACTTCCTGTCACACTTCCACTGTCAACTGACTATGTGTTAAAAAGCTACACGTTTAAATTATACCATCGACTGAAGATAAGCACAGAGGGAAGCCTGTTTCTCCACCAAGCCTCCTACCTAGTCATTAGAGCTCAGACTGCAGAGTCAGACTGCGTGAGTTCAAATCCTGACTCTACTACTTACATGTCATGGAACTCTGGAAAAGTTGTTTAACACCTCCGTGCCTCAGTTTCCTCATCTGTATAGTGAGGAGGAGACTGTTCTCACCTCAAGTGAGTGCTGTGAAGCTATGTAAAGCACCAGGAACAGGGTTCGGCATAGCATAAGTACTTTATAAATGTTGAACAGTATTATACCATTTTTGATACTTCAAAAAAACTAATAAAAACTGTATCTGTGGCAAGTCAACATGAGCTAGCTAAGAAGTCAAGTTTTTTTGCTTTGGCTGGAATGACACTAACTCAGCATGATGATACGAATACTCACATGCTGGTGAAGCCCGTATCTGCAGTGCAGGCCCCCAAATACGGGCACAGAATAGAACCATAGAATGTCAGGGCTAGATGGCCACGGAAATCTTTCAGCAGAACGCTCTCGTTTTACAAAGGGGAAGATCAAGACCCAGAGAGGTGTCTTATCAAAAATGAGTATTGGATAGATTAGTCAATTAGTTTAGGGCAGGAAAGGAAAAGATAAACAGACACAATGAACTTCTGAGGGTTAAAATGCACATGCAGAGGTTCTAAAAGACATCTCACCTGCTTTATTTTTCCTGAGATTGCCAAGAATAACGTGGCACTTGTACTGATGGGCAGACGACCAGATAAACATCAGCATTCCGAGGATATGGAACCACCGAGCTTGCATCAAGAGATTTTTCCCTATCACATAGACTACAGAAAAAAAAAAAAAAAAAAAAGAATTAGCTTATCAGCCAACCTGCAAAATTTGAGAGGCTCAGGGAAGTATACAGCTCGTAGGACACAATTATCCACTTATCCAGTTCCTCACGACTAGAAAATTATCCTGATATAATTTACCAAGTCTGGAGGGGGAGAACCCTGTCCCTGTGGGTGAAGGGGTATGCTCTTTAGCCAGGGGCAGCTCCTACCACATGGACACATTCTCCTGCTCCCTCTTCAAATGCTTCAAGCACGCACAGAGGTTGGCTCTGTGTCCTACTCCTGTGACACACTCTTGCAAAGACTGCTTTGCATTTATATTTCTAAGCCTAGTTTTATGTCTTCTTTCTTATAGTCTACTGTCAGGAAAACACTCCTAAAGGAATCTCACCCTGAGTTGCCACCCTAAGCCACTCAGGGGAGACCCTGCATGCAGGACACTGACTTGACTGGCTCCGGCCAATGAAGAAAACCACTGGAAGTAAAGGCTCACAGTGGGACTTCGCAAAAGAGGAGAAATGTACACTGCAAGGTGAAAACCCAAACGTTTTCCCTTTCTGATTAGAAAGAGCCAGGACAGATTTAGTTCAGAAGTAGAAACACTCAAAGTATCTTCTTCCTCTTTCTTCTCCAGCTACCAAGCCGACAGGAAGAAAGCAGGTCTTCTGAGGACTGGAGTCAGAAAACAAAGTAAGGACTTCCTTATGGTCAGCAGGAAGCAGTCAGGCTGCTTAGGAACTTGACTGAAGAAACAAAGTGTCCATTGACTGTGGACTGACTGAGGGGAAAAGCCTGAGGGGCTGGAACCAAGAGAGACCTTATGGAGCTGATTCAGGTCAGAGAACCAGGAATCCTGCTATTCCCTAGGGGCACTGCAGTAGGACTCAGGTGAGGATGGCTAATGACTAATAGGAGTCCACCAACCTGTGTTCATTTCTTAAAAAAAATTGCCCTATATAAACACTTTCCGATAGACTCTTAATGTTTACTAGACTTACCATTTAATGGAATGGTTATATTTTTATAGGCTAATAATAAACAAAATATGAAAAATAGTTTTGTATTGGAGGGCTATAAGAGCAAGTCATTTTAGGATTAAAAACTGAAGCAAGTGTTTGAGCGTTCACGTCACTGCCAACTCACCCACTCTGATTCAGAGAAAAGTACCTCTGAGGGAAAGACTGCAAAGACTAAGTTGGAATTATAATGCAGACAAGGGGAGGCAGGTGGAAGGCTGAGCGTCCAATCTGTGTGGTATTTAATTCTTTATTTACTCTTTAATTACTGTCTACCGAGCCTGGCATCTCGCACAAGGGATAAAGCAGTGAGTAAGGCAAGATCTCAGGCCTCAGGAGCCCACATTCCAGTGGCAAGGGGCAGACAGAAACAAGTAGGCAAATCAATAACCGAGACAAGTTTAGGTAGAGATGGCATCCTGGGGAAAATAAAATACAGCAGTGTAATGGAGCGTGGTTGGAGGAAGACTTTGAAGATAAGGAGACGAGAAGGTCTGGGCAGCTTACAGATGTTCTTTCTCTTTTACAAGAACCCTCTGATATCAGGATGTGCCCCTAATTACAGATGAAGGTTCTGAGGCTGAGGGTGGCTAAGTAAGCCAGAATTCAGACCCAGGTGCCCCTGACTCCCAAGCCCAGGCTATTCCCGTCAGACTCTGCAGCTGGCAAATGTCCCAGTGTATTCTCTCTCAATGAATTCCAGAAGCCAGTTGTCCCCATATTGTCCCAAATGCCTGCATAGGACTTCTTGAGAGATAAGCAGATGAAACAGAAGACAGTTTCAGAAAGCAATGTCTAGAAAGTGATTTTTGTGGGTGTTTCAGCTGCCTCTTCTTGACTGTTTATATAGAAGGGAGGGCAAAAGCTGGGGTCAAGCTAGCAGGTGAAGCTCCAGAGGAGATATGGAATGCCAACGGAGGCTAACACAGTGAAAGCTGGTGGGTTAGCCAAGTGCTTCGGAAAGCTCCTTTGGGTGGAAATCCTATTACCGCTCACCATGAATAACAGGTAAGCTCTTGATATGGGCTGCACGTGAAGGCCACAGCAGAGAGCTCAGGGAGGAAACACTGACCGGGCTAAATTCACTGGAATCAGATGGAGAGATGCTAGCTGAGTGGCTGAAGCCAATAAATAATTCATAAATTAAGAAAGATCATTTCTCAAGCCATAGAGGCCTTGGGTTGTGCTATAGCAACAGAGATGATGTTCAAGGGGCTACTCTGAAGCCGAAATCAAACCTGAGGAGAAAGCACACTCCCCAAGTACTGGAAACATCTAGACTTTGGTCTCTATTTACAAGGATGGCTAGGAAATGTGAAGACCTGAACTTAGAGAAAACAGTCATGACTGGTCTCGGTACAGTGTCTGGGCAGAGGGATACCAAAGGTCCAGGGTGAGGTTAGCCTCAGCACTAAAAGCTAACTTCAGTCACCCCAAACGACTTGAGTTCTGTGTAATAAGCATGCATGGTTTTTACAAAAATGACAGCCCTAATGTGTAAGATCTCCAGCCTCCCTCCCCACGCCACACACCCAAAACACACTTCATTTCCTCCACATGAACCAAGGTCATGGTCTTGCTTCCCTCTTCCTGGCTAGTGGAAGCTCAGAAACGTTCAGACACAATCCTGACTCACTACAGTACTCTTTTGTCCTCTCCGCTCAGGCTGCCTCCCTTGAAGGAAAGCTTTGTTATAATCAGAATAATCGTAGGAACTGAATGGCAACAAAATGGCTCTCTATTCCCTCTTCAAATCACTACTTTTCACCACTAGCCCTTCCTCCTTGGGTTTTCTGAGATTTAATCCTGCACCACCCTTCTGCTTTTACACCCGCACCCCAGGGAGACAGAGCCTTTGCTGGGGCAACCTTCTTTGCTGACCCTTTTTCTTGTTCTTGGGTGCTCCTTTGTTTCTTGTCCAACTGTTAACCATACTCCCTCTGTCTTCCCAGAGTAACTCCGCATGAGTTCACGGACTTCAGTCCCACCAAGGGAGATCCACATCCCAATTCTTCATCCTTACACCAAGCCTCCTGAACACCTGGCACTTACTACCTTTACTATAGGCATTAGTGCTTACGTTGGCATCTTTCAGGTTTTAGCAATTCTTTTAATAGTTAACATATATCCCCTCGGGCATGTTGACATTTTCTAACTACTAGTTGAGTTCAAACTCTTCAAATGCAAAGTGGGTTGGGCAGGTCTACTTTCAAACTTCTGTAATGCTTCGTGGACTGCTTTGCCTGAGAAGTACCTCATTGGCCCAGTGTGACTCAGCTAACAGAAGACCCCAAGGACCACTCACCGTTCCTGCCATCCATTGGCACTTGGCTCAGCACAGTTAGGCCGGTGAGGACATAGTAGACAAGTCCAAAACAGTACTGGACGACGTGAATCACAGCATTGGAGAAGACACTGACATACAGGCACTCGAAGAGCCTTCGCAAACTGTGTAGCCACAGAAATACTAACACTAAGAATGCAGACAGCGCCAGCTCACTCCCTATAATTCAGAATGCAACATGTTAGCACCTCTCCTTCCAGGATTAACCCAAAGTTAGATTTTTTTTTCCTGCTGTTTAACAGATTTTTAAATAAAATTAGAGCTAGGAGAGGACCCTAAAAATCTAGTGTAACACTTTTTTTTTTTTTTTAAGTCATGAGGAAGTGGGCCATGTGAAGTTAAGGAATTTGGCTAGTCACAAACTCAGGTTTCTGGACTCTCCATCATGTGAAAGCCTTCCGGTTTTCACAGACGTATGTCACTGTGAAGGAGTCTGTGCACTCAGAACCTGCTATCTGTGGATCTCTGGTTCCTGGAACTAAAAGCCAGATGAAGATGGTCAGGAGAATGCTCGGATGACCTCTAACAACCCCAGCTGGTGGGATCCCTGGGTCAGGGAGACGAGACACAGGCACGCCAAGAAGCAGAAAAGAGGACAGGAACAGAGACGGAGGGAATTATGCATTTCTTTCCATATGAAAAAAAAAAAAAAGAGACAATTATAATTTTCAGGGGACTGTGTGAGCCTTGAGATCTATCTTCCTACCTGTCTTTCATTCCCTCTGCCAAAAGAATTTGGAAGTAATGCTGGTTTTTAAAATGACATAACACCTAGATGTTTTTTTTAAATGAATGTCACATGCACACACAGAGACACACACACAAGAATACAGTGAGGATACAGCTTAACAGATTTTTACAAACTAAACCATGTATTCCACCCATATAATCAGCACCCAGGACATAGAAGCAGAACACAACTAGCACTCCCTTGTATTCCCCTCCAGGCACTGCCTCCCCACCCATGGGTAAGGCCTATCCAGACTTCTATCAGTACAGAATAGCTTTGGGTGTTTTTGTATTTTGCATATAGTAAATCCTAGTTTTAACTCGTTAGGAATAGGTTAAAACAAGTATACAAATAAAACTCCTCACAACCAACCCTCCAAATACCAGAGCCCCAGTGAACCCCACAGTAAACAAAGGAAGAGATAGAGTTTTAGTGGGTGAAGTGGGATATGCTGAGGCCTCCTCCCCTTCCAAGTACAATCTGCATAGGTCTTCCCTTCTGGCTGTCATCGTTTGCAACAAGTCCCTCTGGTTATATAGGAAAGGACTGTTCCCACAGAGCCAGTGGTTTGGCTGTGGGAACAAAAGACAGAGATAGCACCAGAACAATCTGTTTCTAATTCTGCCCCTCACGCTCTCCCTGACATTAATTGAGGCCACCTTATGGTTTTCACCTTCAAGTCCTAATTTTTAAAATTGTTCTGTGTATCCTTTATCCGAGGTAAAGTGAGGTGAATTTAAAGGCTATTTTTTTAAAATTTTTTTTTATGATAGTCACAGAGAGAGAGAGAGGCAGAGACACAGGCAGAGGGAGAAGCAGGCTCCATGCACCGGGAGCCTGACGTGGGATTCGATCCCGGGTCTCCAGGATCACGCCCTGGGCCAAAGGCAGGCGCCAAACCACTGCGCCACCCAGGGATCCCTAAAGGCTATTTTATAGTCTTCTGGTCAACAACTATTTATAGTCAATTTTATTATATAACTAAAGCTTACAGGATAACAAGCGTTTTTAACTGGCGATCAAAAAGTAATTATCTATTTTATTTCTGGGGTTCTGAGACAGGACTTTGGTTCAACTATAGAAATGACAAATGTTTCAAGGCAAACCCGAGGGATCCTAAGAGCTTTTCCAATGAAGTGTATAAAGTGCATAAATTTATCGATAGTACTAAAAATATCAGAGAGAGAACAGCCAGTCCTGTACACAGCACAGCACCCGCTGGGAGTCTGGGGCGAACAGCTGACTCTCAGTGTGTTGTGATCTCAGCGAGGGACATGGAGACACCCCTGTGGCCACCTAGCTAACAACCATGCAGAACTCTTTCTTGCCCTCACCCTCCACTTCCTGGGCCCACAGAGGAGCCCGGGGGTGCCTGTGAAATACCAGGAACATCTCCCTGCAGGCTGAAAGACAAGGAACAGGATGAAATGGTTGTAACTAGCCAGCAGAGTCATACCTTGGAACTGGGCAGCCCCGAGAATTCTGAGCAGACCATGAAGCCAGTTTGGAAAAGGCACTCCCAGGAACAGAGACTGAGTAAGGTGCCAAAGCAGGAAGCCATTCCACAGCACTGAGATGATGTAGAAATGAGAAAAATACCTGCAAGGTTAAACCAGTTTAGGCAGTTATCAGGGGGAGGTCCACTTTAAAGCATTGTGCAGGAAGAATATTTTTAGGCTCCCGATCCTCTTTCCTCCATTCCCAAAGTATAGTTTAGTTTTTTAATAGAACCTGAATCCTGCAGGCGTTCAGATTTTTAAAATCTTTCAAATGATGGGACTGGTAAACTCATAGGTAAAAGAGGCCTCCTGAGGTTAACGGGAATGTGATTGACCTTGTTAAACCTAGATAGAGGGTCAATTAGCAATCTCTCTTATCTCTGGGTAACAGGGTTGGCTCAGGTTCCAACATAGGGGGGACCAGACCCTGGCAAAGAGAACCTAGACTGTGCCAACTCAAGCCAAATGTGTGAAAGATTTCTAAATCCTGGGCAATGTTGCTGCAATAGCCATACAACTGTTACACAACATTTGCAAAACCACAAGCTCTCAGGGTTGCCAGGAACCTTAAAGGTCTTCTGATTCAGTGTTTTCCTAAATTGTGTTGACCTAAATTACTTTTATAATAACATGACAAATATTAACTCATAAAATGAGGTATCAACTCCTGATGGTTATAGCTCCCATCAAATACAGTGCCTATTTTGCAATCAACGCAGTTACAAATGAAAATACAAATAAAGCCGGGGCCAATGAAAATTGGAATTAGCAATGTTACTGTAATGTGAAAGAGGATGTTGGTTTACTGAGATGAAATCATCTACTATAGCACAAAGGCTGAACACGGGTTCTTCTGAGGTCCCTTAACCTATACTTCTATTTTTCTTTAAGTCAACTCAAAATCCTTCTGACTCAGCAGAGTGTCTTCTTTGGTCTTCGACATATCACTTTGTATTAAGCCACCTCCTTGTCTTATTAGTCACACAAAAGTAAATCGACGTCAGGGATTTTTTCTTCCAGATGATCTAGAATATGCTTGTACCAGAAGTGCCTGCAATCCAGTCTGACAAATACTGACCTAATCTGATCCTTCCATAGCAACTCACTTAATTCTCCCAACTACTATTACAAATTCTATCACTGGATCTGCCCCCGCTGAGCTAGCCTGTAGTTCCTTTATTTTTTTTTAAAGATTTATTTATTTATGATAGAGATAGACACAGAGAGAGAGAGAGAGAGGCAGAGACACAGGAGGATGGAGAAGCAGGCTCCATGCTGGGAGCCCGATGTGGGAATCGATCCCGGGACTCCAGGATCGTACCCTGGGCCAAAGGCAAGCGCTAAACTGCTGAGCCACCCAGGGATCCCTAGCCTGTAGTTCCTGATTCCAATCTTCTCTGGGCTCAAGAACTTAGTTTCCTCAAGAGTTCACCTGTGTCATTTCCAGTACCCCCCCCCCCCCCACCTGGCCACTGGTTTTTCGTTGTCTTCCAGGGTCTTTCTTAAGACACACTTCCTAGAACTGAGCCCTGGTATGGTCTGAGCTACAGGAACAGAGCAGAATGTCAGCAGCACCTTGCTCTGGAGGCTTCCACACCGAGGGGAGGGGCCAACTTTTGAAAAGTATCTTCTGGGCCAGCCACTTCATTTCTACCCACTTCATTTCTCCATAAATATTAATGAGAACTTAGAACATGCTGGGCAACGTTCTAGGATCTGGGAACTCAGTGAACAGACCAGGTCTCTGCCTTGATGAAGTTTACCTTTCAGCATATATATGGTCCACAAATGAACCTATGGATATCTAGCATAATGTCGGGTTAGGGGGCAGGGCGGGTGCAGAGGGGAGGCCATTCTGGATGGGTGGCCAAGGGTGGCCTATCTGGAAGTGACATTTGGCTAGAATGAATAAGCCCAGAGAAAGAATTTTCTAGGCAGAGGAAATGACAACCGCAAAGGCTCTGAGGAACAGTAAAGGACATCTGTGTGGGGAGGGCTAGGCGGTCATGTGGGAGAAGCAGATGCTATAGGGTCTTAAAAGGACACTGGCTTTTACGCAGTGTGTTGGGAGCCATTTGTGCAGAGCAACTTAAATAACATATTTTAGTCCTTCTGGCTGAGGACAAGTTCTGGAGATTGATAGCGATGGCTGCACAGCAACGTCAATGTATTCAAAACTAATGAACTGTACATCTGATAAGGGCTAAAAATTGCTAAGTGTTATGTATATGTTACCACACATGCACAAAGCACTGCTTTTTCATTTCACTCTTTTTAAAGTTAAAAAAAATCCTTCTGGTAAGTAGGCAGAAACAACTCTGTAAAGTTTATTTGGTTATCTTCATGTGGCAGATGAGAAAACCAAGGCTTAGCTGCTAAGTTACATATCCAAGGCCACACAGTAAGTGGTGGCATTAGCTCCAGACTCAGCCCAGATGACTCTGAAGTTAAAAGCACTTTTTTTTTTTTTTTTTTTTTTAAGTGGGCTCCATGCGGGGCCCTGGGATCAAGACCAGAGCTGAGATCGGTATTCAGAAACTTAACCAACTGAGCCTCCCAGACGCCTCCACACTGCTGCCCTTCGAGTTCATGCAACCTAGACCTGCCCGAACCTGCTTTTCTGTCCCTATATTACTCCTGACAATTTATACCAAGCTTAAAGTCAACCAATTGCTCAAATATGTTTGGGAGAAGTTGCTAAGCCACATCTTGCTATGCCCTACTTGTGCCCTGATGTTTCTGATTCACAGGCAGATTGCTGTTCTAATTCCTACATTTTACACATTCTATCTCGTTTTGCTTGCCTGATTTTCCTCTATAAGAAACATCTTTTGCTCCATAAAACTCTTGCTTTTTAAAAAGACCCAGCTTTAGTCTCAAACAACAGATCTAAGAACTCTACTCTTTTTGTTTTAGACATTCTCTCTCTTTTTCCTCCCTTGGCACTTTGCATAACTGTAGCAGTTTTCCAAGCCTGTGGGAAGAGGGAGAAGGTGATCTTTATGGTAACCCAGGACTTGGCACCAAGCAAGCACTCCCTTGATTCAATAAATATTTTAGTGCTTATTAGGAGCTAGGGACTGCTCTAGGTATCCGGCAATGAAAACAACAGAGGATTCCAGCCTTCCTGGCACTTATGCTCACACTCACACACACAAAAGTAAATTTATAGCATGCCAGCAGGTGGTAACTGTTATGGAGAAAATAAATGCCAGGAAGAGAAGGAATATGGGGGACGGTAGAATGATACTTTTAAACAGGGTGGATAGGTAACACCTCATTGGGAAGGTAATATGTGAGTAGAATTATAGGAAGTGAGGACAGAAACCACGTGGCTATGTGGGGGAAGAACTTTCTAGGTCGGGGTGGGGGGGAGGGCGGCAGGCAGTGCAAAGGCCTGTGAGGTGTGAAGGAAGGTTATAGAGAGGCCCACAAAACTGGATTGGTACCACATGGGGGGCTAACTATAGGGCAGAAGTCAGTGAGGTGGTAGGAACAAAACTACATTGGATCTTGGGCTCTTCCTGTGAGTTGGAAGCCACTGGATGAATCTGAGCCAGGAGGCAGGATCTTATAATACATGTTTGCTGATAGCTAGAACTGATCCAAGGCGCCACTAGGGGGGTTATGGGGCTAAGGACGTGAACCAATGTTTACTGAATTCTGACTAGGTGCCTGGCCCGTGCTAAGTGCTTTAATGTCATGACCGCCCATATGACAAGGAGGGGCTATTATGTGAACACTCTACTCCATACCACTGCCTTTTGCCTGACCCATCATCGCAGCCTCTTATTCAGTCTTCTCCACACGATGGCTGGCCATCCTTTCAAGACCCGAACCACAGAATGTCATGCTTTCTTCCCCATCCTAAAGCCATCAATGGCTTCCCATACACTCAGAACAGAATCTTACCTCCACCAGGGCCCTGGTGAGCCAGCCCTGCCTCCCCCAGTGAACTCATCTCCTGTCCCACACCTCCCTGACCATTCTCTCCAGTGTTGTCACTGCCACTGTCATGGCCACCCCCATTTTGTTCACGATCAAGTAATCCTGCTGGACTTTCTCTGAGGCACTTAATACAAAATTATCTTGCTTGTTTTGTAAGATTTGTTCACATAATTACTGCCTTATAAGAACCAAAGCTCCTGGCACACAAGTACTCTATAAATGCGGATTGAAATAATTGAAAGAGAAGGTATCTCATCCAAAGTTATTCTGAGTAAGCAGCTAATCAACAAACCAACTAAAACTAAACCCTTTTTTCCTTAAAATTCATTCAAAATATAGTGATCAAGGACCTTGTTATTTGTCAGGCACTGAACCAGGGATATGATAACAAGACAAATGTAAACTTATGGCCAGTTTTTAGTCTACAGCAGGGATTCTTTACATTTTTCTTCCATGGATTCCTTTGGTAGTCTGTTGAAGGGTACTGGCCACTTCTTAAAATGGTATCACAAAATACATAGGGATTACCAAGGAAACCAATTATATTGAAGCATAGATAACATAATTACCAAAAAAGAAATTTGTGATATAGTAATATATGTGCTAAATTACTGTTCTCAAATAATAAGATCCAGTGATTCATTCCTGTGGTGATGAAAATAATGTTCTGAGGTTTCTTCAAAAATCTTAATGTGATATTAAAAAAGTTGTTCCAAAAAAATAAAATAAAAAAAATTAAAAAGTTGTCCCAATATTGCAAGTACTGCTAGTTCTATTGTGGTTTGTTGATTACATATATTATTAGGGAAATGCTGAATTTTGGCTACAGGTGAGTGAAGATGTAATTTTTTTCTAATGGAGGTTTGCCTTCAATTCTGTCCACTGGACCTCTGGTTAGGACTGCTGAACCCTGGGGAGAAAAGTCTGGATGGCTTTTTTTGCTACCAGAGCTTAATTCAACTGCAATGCTTTGATGCCATTTGGAAATTTAGAAGAAGTACTTTTATAAACATCACACAAGTCAAGAGCATTGACTCATGTCGGAGATCACCTATTTATTTAGACTTTCTGGGAAGTCAGTAAGCTATGAAGCACAAGGAAAACAAGAAAAGCACCATCGCCTTAATTTAGGAAAAAACGCTACCCAACATTGGTTGTAGAACTGAACAAGCCATGAACTGATTTAAGTTTATTCCTGCCTCCTTAGGAAAAAAAAATCACCCCAAACAAAATCACCTAAGCACCATTTTTAGATGCAGAAATGTGATTTACAGCTGCCTCTAAGCGTAAAAATCATGGGCTTATTTTCACTTTTAAGAGTATGATTGAATTTTGCACAAGGAAAAATATTTAAATAGTATCTAGGCATATTTTTTTTTTTATTGGCCTGGACTTGCTGTATCTTCTTCCAATACTCAAAGAAATGGTAAATTTTGAATAAACAAAACATCCCTTGGACATCATGGGAGGTTCTACTCTAGAATTCTGAAAGAAGAAAAAGGTGTAAATTATGGGAGAAACTGCAACAAGCCCAAAGAGTAGTAACGAATGAAGTAAAGCACCAAGTCTGTTCCTTAGCGGTCGCACCTTTGAGTACTAACAGCTGGGGTACGGGAGCCTGAGAAATGGTTGGCTGTGGGGAATGATTTGAATGAGTCTAATCTAGGGACACCAATACCTTTTTCAAAATTCAGGAAACAAGTTGTTAGAATTCACACTAAGAAATAATTTTTCCGGGACACCTGTGTGGCTCAGCGGTTGAGCACCTGCCTTTGGCCCAGGGCATGATCCTGGAGACCTGGGATCAAGTCCCACATCCGGCTCCCTGCATGGAGCCTGCTTCTCCCTCTGCCTGTGTCTCTGCCTCTCTCTCTCTCTCTGTATGACTATCATAAACAAATTAAAAAAAAAATCTTAAAAAAAAATTTTTTTTCGGGACACTTGTGTGGCTCAGCGGTTGAGCATCTGCCTCCCGCCCAGGGTGTGATCCTGGAGACTCGGGATGGATCCTGCTTCTCCCTCTGCCTATGTCTCTGCCTCTCTTTATGTCTTTCATGAATAAATAAATAAAATCTTAAAAAAAATTTTTTTCCTTCACTTTATCAATTAAAAAAGTGATAATCCGGGAGTGCCACTGCTATAAAGCAGAAAAGGATGTACTGCAACCGGACTTGATTAAAAATTGACTAACCTGTGCTAAATACCTCTACCTCCTCCCATGGCCTCATTCTCCTTCCTCCTCTCCTGGGTGACCCAGTTCTTCCTTCTCAGCGTCAACACCTGGCAACTGTTTCTCCAACAGACACAAGTGGGGGGTTATCTCCGTTTCAGAAACCACATGACAGCCCACATTCTTGTCTGGGGACCTGGGACACTCTCTGAGAGGCTCAAACGATAACCCGGGTGTTTTGACACATTAGAAACCTTTTCACATTCCTCTAGACTCCTTCCTACATACATGCATTTAGATGCATCTTTTTTTTTTTTTTTTTTTAAAGATTTCATTTACTTATTCATGAGAGACACAGAGAGAAGCAGAGACCCAGGCAGGGGGAGAAGCAGGCTCCATGCACCGGGAGCCCGACGTGGGATTCGATCCCGGGTCTCCAGGATCACACCTTGGGCTGAAGGCGGCGCTAAACCGCTGGGCCACCCGGGCTGCCCTAGGTGCATCTTAAAGTCAGAAATGCTTCTCTCCAGACCGTCCAGAAGTGTTTGGCTGACTCTTCCCCGCTGTGTTCTGAATTCAAAGTAAAAGACAACAACAACAACAACAAAAACAAAGGCAAACTATAACACGTCTTTACGATTCCTGAAAGCAGCCTACTTTAAGCCCTAACGATTTAATCTTTCGTCGAACTTGGTCGTGAAGTCTGTTGAGAGTCGGATAGAGCTGCGGGCTCAGGCTTGGGCCGCTCTCCGGGGGCGGGGGGGGGCCCAGGTGCGAGCGAGGGGGAGGGTCGGTGCCCGTGCGGCCGGAGGGGGTGGCGCCGGGTGGCAGGCCCGCGGCTCGCCGCCTCCCCCGTCCTGACTTCGCGGGTCGGAGACAAATGGGGGAAACTGAGGCCTGCCTCGCGTCCACAAGTGAGGGGCCTCAAGCTACATGATGCGCCCTACAGTGCAGGGGGGGCGGGGGAAGAACTGGGGGCCCAAAGGCTTTAACCTGCCGCCCGGGGACCAGGCCTACAGTCGGAAGCGCTGCCATTGCCCCGAGGGAGAGGCTCCGCGGGCCTCGGGCATCCCCTGCCCCCCGCACCCCGCCCGGGCCCGACGCGGACGCCGCAGCGCCCCGAGGCCCGGCCCCGGCAGCGCCGCGCGGGGAGCCCGCGCCCGCCTCTGCTGCCCCCTGCCGGCCGCCCGAGCCGCGCCCCGGGCTCTCCGCGCCTCGGCTTCCCGGGCTGCAGCCGGGGCGCGGTTACCTCTTGGGGACGTCAAAGACCCGGCAGGCGGCCGGGCGCGACGGCCCCTCGCGCTTGGTTTTCCCATAGCGGATCAGGTCCTGGAAAAGCGCGCAGGCCGGGAGCAGGCCGGGCGGCACGAGCTGCAGCAGCAGGGTCAGCAGGAAGGCGGCGGTCAGCGTGAGCCACAGGGCGCGCAGCGGCGTCAGCGCCCAGAGCTCGGCCCCGGCCCACGGAGCCATGGCCCGCGCGCCGCCCCGAGCTCCCAGGGCCCGGAGCCCCCGAGCTCCACCGGCCGCGCAGCCGCCGCCGCCGCCGCCCGCGCGCACACGCCAGGCTCCGCGGGGCGGGGCGTCGGGACGCAGCGGGGGCGGGGACGCGCGTGGCCACGCCCACCGGGTGGGCGGGGCCACGCTGGCGCCGGGCGGCCGCGCTGGGTCCCTAAGCGGACTCCGGGACCCTCCGGCGGAACCGGGGAGCGACCCAACCCTGCGACTCGAAGACCTGCCACGAAGTCTGCGCTGCTGCGGTGCTGTCGGTGGAAAAGCGGAATCAACCCTGAACGCTTCACTTTACGGCGTTTAGTTTTTCTTTTTCTTTTTTAAAGATTTTATTTATTTGTTTATGAGAGAGAGAGAGAGAGACGGGGCAGAGACCCAGGCAGAGGGAGAAGCAGGCTCCCTGCAGGGGGCCCGATGGGGGACTCGATCCCGGGACCCCAGGATCACACCCCGGGCTGAAGGCGGGTGCTAAACCGCTGAGCCACCCGGGGATCCCCCGACTCACAAACATTTCTTTCTTTCTTTCTTTCTTTCTTTCTTTCTTTCTTTCTTTCTTTCTTTCTTTCTTTCTTTCTTTCTTTCTTTCTCTTTCTTTTCTTTCTCTCTTTTTCTTTTCTCTCTCTTTTCTTTTCTTTTCTTTTCTTCTTTTCTTTTCTTTTCTTTCCTTTTCTTTCCTTTTCTTTCTTTTTTTTTAATTGGAGTTCAGTTTGCCAACATACAGCATACCACCCAGGGCTCATCCCGCCGAGTGTAGGGCGTTTAGTTAAATCCTGTTGCAACAACACGTCGTGGTATCAGTGCCCACGTTCACACGATAGTGATAAAGCCTAGGAACACGGAGCGCCCTTTAGGGTGATGGCTGAAACGGGAGGGTCGGTGCAAAAAAGCTGACTCTCGAATACACGGCTGGGAGTGCAAACAACCACACTAATGCAGGTCTGGGTGTATGTTGATGAGGAAGGCGGGTCGTCCCCCCAAATGAAGGGTTGTATTAGGATGTTGGGAATGTGTGTAATTTACACATCTAAAGTAGAAAATCAAGGCAATGGCAAAGGACCCAAAAGTGAAAGTGCTAAAGGTTGTATTTTTAAAAATGGCATTCCTTTCCTTAGACTTGCACTCCCTAGAGGCAGTTTTTTAACTCTACGTGATGACAGTGCTATTAAGTGACTCATCAATTTTAAACATTTAAAATTTTGACTTAGTTTAAGTCAGTAAAGTCAATTTAAGTATGGAGTTTTTCAGTTGCGGTAAATGAAAATTTAACCCTTTGAGGTAATTTTTAAAAAGCCGTTAAAATGTTAGGGATCCCTGGATGGCTCAGCAGTTAAGTGCCTGCCTTCCACCCAGGGCGTGATCCTTGGGACCTAGGATCGAGTCCCACATCAGGCTCCCTGCATGGAGCCTGCTTCTCCCTCTGCCTGTGTCTCTGCCTCTCTCTCTCTCTCTCTCTGTGTCTCTCATGAATAAATAAAAATAAGATCTTAACAAAAAAGATAATTAAAAAAACCCTTTAAAATGTCAATTCTAAAAAAGATTGTATGCCTCTTATAGGATAGACACCGTTTTGGACAGTGAGGACAGAGAGGTTTACAGGACAATGCCACTGCCTTTTTGGAGCTTACTTTGTTGAGATTGGGTGGCAGGTGAGGGGCGAGAGGGGGAAGAGGCAGCTGGCTTATTGCACTTACCCCCAATGAGATGTCTTACATGTGTGTTGAATAAACATCAGGGAACTGGGGTGGGTAGGTTAAACAACCAAAGGATTGTTACAGTTTTGCTTCTTTGTGCAAGAATGCCTAAGGCTTTACCAGTGCCCTGAGAGCTATGTGATAAAGGATGGTCAAATTGGCCTTCTAGCTGGGACAATGAGCTCTTGTCTGACCCAGAATCTCTTCCGTGGGAGTTACCCCTTCATTTCTCTTCATTGTTTTTAGGTTAACACCACAGAAATGCAGCTGGCCGTTCTAGAACCTCTTTCCAGACAAACTACTTGCAGGCATTAGGCTTCCTTGGTGAGAGAGATTCTCTTTTAATTATTTGACTTGGGAAAGTTTGCAAAACAAGATAGGTGTGTGTTTGTGTGTAATAAAATAGGAAAGATTGAGGCTAGAGGGCAAAGTATCTCTTTCTCTGTTTTTGGTTCAGATTTTAATCAGAGTGCACAGTTCATATTCAGGCAAGCCCCCTTGTAGAGGGCAGTGGCTAAATAGGAAGTCACAAGTCAAACCCTACTGAGAGCATTTGTATATGTTTAAATCCTTATTGGAGTGAATTATTTCAGACGTGGAAAACCAGGCTAAAGAGAGAGAGAGAGATCATCACCACTAAGTATAAGTCAATTTTTATCTATCTTCATTGAAATTACCAACAGTATATGATCAACAGATCTCTGGCTTTGCCTGCAGTAGATGACAGTGCCATTCTTCCAGATGTTCAGGGCAAAAACTTTCAACTCAACCTTGATTCCTCTCTCTCTCACTGCCTAACTATAATTGGTCAGCAACTCCTCTTGGTTGTGCCTTCAAAACATGAAACCCAAATTCAGTCAATTCAATGAAACCTTTGGAGTCAATGCTTTATGAAAGACCCTAACCAGCTTAGTAAGTAAGGAAAAGAGGAAATTTCTAAGAACTGCAAAGTAAGAAACAAGCTGTCATTATTTGAAGATTATAAGAAACTCCAATAAAATCTACAGACAAGATATTAGAACTAATGGGAGAATTCGGAAAGGTTGCTGGATACAAAGATCAATTTATAAATATTGATCATTTTATTTCCTAGCAAACACAGAAAATAATTGTTTTAGAGATATGATTTTAAATGGCATAAAATATTATGTGTTTAGGACTAAATCCCATAAAATATATGTAAGTCTTTTTCAAAGAAAATAAAATCATACTGGTATTAAAAAAGACGTATCTAAAATGAGAGCTATACTGAGATGACAGATTGGTTAGGATGACAGACAGTTCTTCCCAGACTGGTTTATAGAATAAATGTAATCCTGATCAAATTCCAACTTTTTGTGGAATTTAAAAACCTGATTCTAAAATTTATATGGAAGGAGTCCCTGGGTGGCTCAGTCAGTTGAGGATTAGACTCTTGACTTCAGCTCAGGTCATGATCTCAGGGTTGTGAGACTGAGCCCCACATTGGAATCCATGCTCAGTGGGGTGTCTGCTTGAGATTCTCTCCCTCTTCTTCTGCCGCTCTCCCTGTTTCCACTCTCTCTCTCTCTGAAATAAATAAATCTTTAAAAAAATAAAAATATAAAATTTATATGGAAGTAGGAAAGGCTGAAGATGGCCAAGGCACTCTTGAAGTTGAAGGAGATTGGAGGGTTTATTCTATGACACATCAAGGCTAACACAGAGCTGTAGTAATGATGTCAGTGTGGAATGAAAGTAGGGATAGACAATAGACAGTGGAGCATGGTGGAGAGCCCAGAAACAAATCCCCATATGTACAAACACTTGATGTATGATTGAGGTTGTGTGATACATCAGTGGGGAAAGGATGTACTTTGTAAGTGAGGCTAGGACAGATGAATAAATCTCTGGAGATAGACATGAGTGGTGACAGAAGAGAGAGAAAGAAATGGGATCCCTTCCTTACTCCATTAGTAAAAAAAATCAATTCCAGGTGGATTAGAGGCCTAGTGTGAAAGGCAAAAATAAATCTAGAAGATAATATAGGAGACTACTTTCTCCTTTATCTTCTAGAAGGTTATATAAGAAACCACTTGATTGGGGATCCCTGGGTGGCGCATTGGTTTAGCGCCTGCCTTTGGCCCAGGGCGCGATCCTGGAGACCCGGGATCGAATCCCACGTCAGGCTCCCGGTGCATGGAGCCTGCTTCTCCCTCTGCCTATGTCTCTGCCTCTCTCTCTGTGTGTGACTATCATAAATAAATAAATAAAAAAAATTAAAAAAAAAAAAAAAAGAAAGAAACCACTTGATCTCCTGGTAGGGAAGTTCTCTCCGCCCCACCCCAAGATATAAAAAACAACTGGAAGAAAATATCAGTACATTCTGCAACATAAAAATTCAAATCTTATTTTCATCAAAAGACATCATAGAGTGAAATACAAGGCACAGAATGGGGAAAGGTATTTACTATACATAAAGCTAATATACAATTAAATAAAAAACATTTTAAAAATGAAAAAAGAAAAAAAGGACAGGCAAAGAATGGGCAAAAGACTTGAGCAGGACTTCCCCAAAGATATTCAGACTACCAAGAACATATAAAAATGTGACTGATCACATAGATAATCAGGGAATTGAAAATTAAATGGAATATAATATTACATCAGAATGGCTAAAATTAAAACAACTGAGATACTAGGTGTTAAAATTCTAGAGCAACTGGAATCATCAAAACATGCTGAGGCAGGAGAAATGGTTACAACCACCTTGGGAAACAGGTTGGCATTATCTAGTAAAGTTGAATGTATCATATTCTATGACTTAGCAATTCCACTCCTGGATGTATGTTAGAGCAAGGCACATGCATGTGCTCCAGGAGATATAGACAATAATATTCAAAGGACATTCATGATAGGTCAAAACTGGAAACAACCCAAATGTCTATAAACAATTGACTAGGTAAATACAGTGATCCATTTTCAGACAATCCAATATTCTAGAGAGATTGCAAGGAACCTAGTATAGCTCCATGCAATATGGATAAATCTTACAAACAGTGTTGGGTGAGACAAGACAAGGTGACAAATTACACACTGTATAATCCTACTTATATAAAGTTTAAAAACAGGAAAGAAAAGCAAAGAAATGACTATTATAAAAGGCAGGTCACTTTCAAGGGAGAAAAGTTTGTGTTTGGTAAGAGGTTTATGTGAGGGACTTCTGGGGTCCTGGTGGTGCTCTATTTATTGATCTGTGTGGTGGCTATAGAGATGTTTACTTTATAATTATTGTTATGCTCTATACTTGTGTTTCATGTGCTTTTATGTACTTTTTATTGCATTTTACAATAAAAAAATGTTAGAGAAGTACATTCATAATCTGACCATTTCTTACCGAGTCATTCCTACTACCCTGGTCCAAACCACTTTTCCCTCTCTACTGTATTATTGTAATAGCTTCCCAGCTAGTATCTGATTTCTATTCCTTGTCCCCTTTATAGTCTATTCTCCACACAGTAGCCAGAGTAATCTTGTTAAAAATGTAAGTGAATCATGTCACTCCTCTGCTCAAAACTCTACTGTCTGCCTTCTACCTGTTTACCTTAGATCCAGTTTCCTGGGCAATGGTTCTATCTTTTCACTCAGTTATCTTTCTTAACCAAAAAAATAACATAAAATTTTGGTCTAAACCTTTGATGCTTCTGCTGCTACAAGCGAATGCCAAACCACCTGAAAAAGATCGTCAGAGCAAAAAGAACTCACACTAAAGGTGGGTTCCTAAAAAGTATTGGACTCATGGAATCCATATCTATGAGTGACAAAAATCAGGAATACAGAGCTCTAAGAAGTTGAGATAACTAAATCACAATCTGAGAGGTATAAAACTAATATGTTCAAAATGTTCCAAGACACAATAGAAGGAGTCAAAACCCTAGAAATAATGCACTGTTGGAGAAGACCAGGCAAGTTTTATAGGCACAAATATAAGTTCTAGAAAAGGCAAAAGTGCATGGGGTGCCTGGCACCTGGGTGGAGCAGTTGGTAAGCTTCTGACTCTTGGTTTCAGCTCAGGTCATGGTCTCATGATCCTGGGATTGAGCCCCGAGTTGGGCTCCGTGCTCAGCATGGAGTCTGCTTGGGAATCTCTCCCTTCTCCCTCTATCCCTCCTCCACTCTGTCCCTCTCCCTCTATCCCTCCTCTGCCTCTCTAAAATAAATACATAAATCTTAAAAAAAAAAAGGCAAAAAGTGATTGGAAAGCCCATTAGAGAGCTGAAAAGAGACTGGGAAACTATTTCTGTGGTAGATATTCAGAAAACAGTGAAATTCATAGAGATTGAAAATGAAAGAAGGAAAGAAACAAGGAGGGAGAAGGAAGTGAGCCAACCAATAACCAAGAGGAGGCCAGAAGAGAGAAAATGCAGAACACACAAAGTTTGAAAAGGTAGCAGTTGAAAAATTTTCCAATTTAATTAAAATTGTGACTCTTCATATCTAAGGAACATAATGAAACTTAGGCAGAAAAAATAAAGATATCTAGACACAGAAGCAAAAATTTATTTTTATTTTTTTAAAAGATTTTATCTACTTATCCATGAGAGACACAGGCAGAGGGAGAAGCAGGCTCCCTGCAGGGAGCCCAATGTGGACTCCATCCCAGGATCCTGGGGTCATGCCCTGAGCCGAAGGCAGATGCTCAACCACTGAGCCACCCAGATACCCCCAGAAGCAAAAATTTAAGTCAGACAAAACACACACACAAAATCTTAAAGGCAGCCAGAGAAGAAAAACAAATTACCTAGAGGAGTGATAATTAGACCAACAACAGTAATAATATGATCCAGAAATCAGTGGAATCCCATTTCAAAATATTAAAGCAAAGTAACTGTCAATTAGAATCTATGCACAAGAAACTACCATTCAAGGATAATAGAATTTTTGAAAATTGAAGTAACGTAATTCATTACTCATAGGGTCCTACTGAAAAAAGTACATGAGCACGTCCTTTGGAAAGAAGGCAATCAGGATCCCTGGGTGGCGCAGCAGTTTGGTGCCTGCCTTTGGCCCAGGGTGCAATCCTGGAGACCCGGGATCGAATCCCACGTCGGGCTCCTGGTGCATGGAGCCTGCTTCTCCCTCTGCCTATGTCTCTGCCTCTCTCTCTCTCTCTCTGTGACTATCATAAATAAATAAATAAATAAATAAATAAATAAATAAATAAATAAATAAATGAAGGAAATCAAACCCAGAAGAAAAGAGTGAGATGTGGTGGACAATGATAAACGATGTAATTAGCAGGTGAGGTGTTTACTTAGGTAACTGAGTAGGCACTTATTTCATAAAATGATGTTATTGACAAACTTGTATAAAAAATAAAGTTGGAATAAAATAATAGAGAATGGTTAAGATGGGATGAAGTGGTAAATTTCTTTTAAGGTCTTTGTGTTTGGGAGGATAAGAACTATCATGTTAGATGTCAAGCCTCAAGTTAATATTAAAAAAAATGTAAGGTCAGGACGCCTGCGTGGCTGCCTTCAGCTCAGGGTGTGATCCCAGAGTCCCGGGATCAAGTCCTGCATCGGTCTCCCCATAGGGAGCTTGCTTCTCCCTCTGCCTATGTCTCTGCCTCTCTCTCTCATGAATAAATAAAATCATAAAAAAATAAAAATAAAAACATAAGGTCCACCAATACAATATAAGTAGGATTCAAACTGTATGTAGTGGGGAAAGGGACAAAGGGAAGTATACAAATGGCCAATACGCATAGCAGAAGACCTCAACGTCGTTATCTATCAGCAAAAATCCAAACCCAAACCTCAGTGAGATGCACTTCACACCCAGTGGTACAACTACAATCAGATAATAACAAGTGTGGAGAAATTAGAACCCTCACACACTACTAGGGGGAATGGGAAATGGTGCACATTGAAAAACAGTCTGGGAATTCCTCAAAAAAGTGAAACATGGAGGTACCACGTGGTCTAGCAATTGTACTGCTAGGCGTAGAATCACAAGAATTAAAAACGTATGCCCACAAGGAAGCTTGTACGTGAATGTTTACAGCAGCATTCTTAAGAATAGCCAAAGATGGAAAAAATAGAAATATCTGTCAGTGGATGAATGCATAAGCAAAAGGTGGTATATCCATACAATGGAATTATATTTGGCCATAAAAATGAATGAAGGGCCAATATGTGCTGTGACGACTCGGGTGAACCTTGAGAACAGTATGGTCAGTGGAAGGAAACAAAAGACACAGAACAATGCATTGAGATTTGAGGGGTGAGTATAATTTATCACCACCTCCCCCTCTCCTCGCCCTCAAACAGCAGTCTTGGTGAGAGGTGAGAGCCCAGAGTCTGCTGAGCCTCTCAGTCTCAATTCCCTTTCCCAAGTTCATTAAGCAGGTAAACCATTTTTTCTCCCATGGGAAGAAGTGAGTGATGAGGACTGGAGAAATGTAGCCAGTATGGTCCCCCCCTTACTTTTTCTTCCTTTATCTTGGTAACCCCTCTAAACATTGCGTGGTACATTCCTCTGTTCACTCATACACCAACTATTGAGCACCAACTATGGGCACAGTGCATAGTGGGGATTAGAAATACTGGGCTATAGCCTCGGGGAGCGGGCATTTATGGTCGGGTGGGTGGGGTGGGGGGGACACAACATGAAACATCTGAGCAGCTGGACAACAATCAGATCAGCCCCTTTGAGGGTTGGATATCCCAAGGCTCAGTCCTGAAACTCTTCTCAGTTCCATTTCCACTCACTTCTCCAGTGATCTCGTGCTTCAGGGACTGAAATAATTCCAAGGCCTCAACCTTCCCCTTGAATCATTCTAGTCTACCTAATTTTAAAAATGAATATTTAAAAGTCATCTTAAATTCATCTCTAAAAGCAATTTCTGATCTTCCCTCTCTCCCTTCTTTTCCTCACAAAAAATCTACTCATGTCTCAGTTTTCCCAGGAGCTGGTTATCTCCATTCCTCAAAAATCTTGGCCTTATCTTGTCATCTCATACACCACATCTAATCCACCTGAAAATCCTGCTAGGTTAACCTTCAAACTATGTCTAGAATTTGATACCATTTCAGTATCTCCAGGACTATCATTCTTGTTCATGTCCCCGTCACTTCCTGCCTGGATTGTTAAAATAATCTTCTAACTCCCATTTCTGCCTTAGTCCCTAAGGTCTATTTCCCTCACAGAAGCTGAAGTGATTTCTTCTCAAGGCTAAGTCAGATCATGTTTCGCATCTGCTAAACTCTCTAGTGGCTTTCCTTGTACTTAGAGGAACATCAAAAATCCTTACAAGGGCCTACTCAGTCCTCCCTGATCTGGCCCCTGCTACCTCTCTGACTTCATCTCCTACTCCTCTTGCCATGTCCCTCTACCCCACACTCCCTTCACACTGGCCTCTGTGTTGCTCCTCAAACTGCTAAGCATGCTCCTGCCTTATGGCCTTTGTATTTTTGTTCCATTTGACCAAGCAGCTCTCCCCCAGTTAACTGCATGACTACTTCCAGTGATTCTTTTGGCTTCCACTCAAAATTAAGACACCACCCTATATAAAATAGTACCTTCCTCCTTTGCACTCCCTCTCCCCATATCTCCACAATATTTGTTACAATCTGACATTCCATGTATCCCATCATTTATGTGTTTATTGTCTGTCCTTAGCCACCAAAATAAATGCATGGAGGGGGGCAGCAATTGTTTTACTCCCTATTTTTATAGTGCCCATGTCACTGCCTGCCATATAGGTACTCAATGTATATTGTTGAATGATTGAATAGTGAATCATTCCATATCTATTCAAGACATCAGTACAAGAAATGAAAGGCAGTGCATACTTGAGTGCCACATTAATGGTATTGAAATTAATATTTTTGCATATCATTTTCATTATTATTACATTCCAATAATTATATGCAACCAGCCATCTGTTCACTATTACATACAATAAGCAGGGTTGATGTCCTATTATTTTATTTAGGTTAATAACAAAACCTGACATGAGTAATGGATAAAACATGAGGAAATGGGACAATTGAAAGGAAGAGAGTGGGAGTTAAACTTTCCTTCCTATATGACTTACATCATTAAAAAAAATTCATTTTGTTACTGTGCTTCCTATTCCACTCAGTATATTCAATTCAAATGACACAGAAATTCATTTCCTAAGTTCAATCTACATTTTCCAGTTGGCATACAAAAGAATAATGGCTTATGAGAGAAAGCATTTGGGTCATATGCATAGAGCACTGGAAATTGATTAGGTTTGATTCATCTTAGTAAAAACCTTCACAAAAATAAGTGGAAAATATTTTAACCACATCTACTCCTTGGAATTCTTTGCTAATATTATTTTACCTGGAACCTCCTCTTTCTATGCAATGAATTACGTTCTCACCACCAAAAACTAGTATCTATTTGTGTTTCTTTTAACAATGTGTTTAATTGCAAAGCAATTTTGACATAAAGGCACTACTAACTTTATTTTTTATTTTTCTTATTGAAATTCTATTTGCCAACATACAGTATAACACTCAGCGCTCATCCCATCAAGAAAGTGATACTTTTTAAAGCATTTTCCTGAATTTCTGTATAGTGTTACCAGCTAATGTAAAGAAGGGAACATTTCCTTAAGTATAGAACCTGATCAACAGAAACTAATCTGTTCTTTCAACACATATTATTCAAAGTCCTTCTGTGTGCTAAATATACTGTGAAGAGCTGGACATTCAGAGAATGAGTAAGACTGTCCTGCGAGGAGCTGGGTTATAAACTGAAACTCCTTCTTCTACCTTCCTTCTTATCCTAAAGGGATCTGTCTCCTTTACACAGTTCTTGGCCATTTGCAAGGATGTAACCTTGCAGTGGGCAGTATACACTAGTGACTCAGTAAAAGCCGGGAAGGAAAGCTCACATGTAGACCTGGCCTGACTCCTAGCAAGATAAACATAAAACCTCAACTAATGGTCTTTCCTCAATTCCTGTTCTTTGAACATCACATGTGTCTTTCAACAGAAAATTACTAGGCGTGCTGAAAGACAAGAAAAAACAGTGTGAAGAGACAAAGCAAGCATTACAACAAGATTCAGATATGGCAGAGATTTTGGAAATTAAATTCCCAAAGATCAGGAATTTAAAATAACTATGTTTTATGGTCTCTAATGAAAAGAAAGTGGGCAACATGCAAGACCAGATGGGTAAGTGAAGCAGGGAGATGGACAATTCAAAAGAAATGCTGTAAGACAAACAAAAAAACAGTGTAACAGAAATGAATACGTCTAAACAGCTGATCACTAAAATGGACGTGGCTAAGGAGAGAATCAGTGAGTTTGAGTATATTTCAATAGAAACTTCCTAGACTGAAATACAAACAAAAATGAGAATGGAAAAGTTGAGCAGAATATCAAAGAACTGTGGGGGCAATCACTAATAAGGTGATCTATGCTTAACGGGAATATCAGAGGGAGCAGGAGGAGAAACGAGCAGCAAAAATATCTAATAATAATGGCTGAGAATTTTCAAAATTAACAACAGATCCCAAACCACAGATTCAGAAAGCTCAGAGAATACCAGCAAGATAAGTACCAAAAAATCTACACCTAACCATATTGGATTAATGTTGCAGAAAACGAAAGAGAGAAAAAAGTCTTAAAAACCTATGGAGGAACAAGGATAGGAGTTACGCTATTTTTCTAAAAACTGAATGCAATCAAGCTGTCTCTCAGTAGGTGAGTGAATGAACAAACCTTGATACATCCATACAATTGCATATAGATTAGTAATAAAAAGAAACATGTTATCGAGCCTCCCAAAGACATGGGTGGATCAGAAATGAATATTGCGAAGTGGAAGCCTATCTACTGAGAAGGCTACAGACTCTATGATTTTAACCATATTACATTATTCTGGAAAAGACAACTGTAAAGTGTAAAAAAAAAAAAAAAAGTGGTTGCCAGGGGCTTGGCAGGTGAGTAGGTAGGGATGAATAGGTGATGCACAGGGAATTTTTAGGGTGATGACACCACTCGTATCATGCTGTCATAGTGGATATATGACATGCATTTGACACAATCCACAGAACTGTACAGTGCAAAGAGTGAATACTGATGTAAACTTTGGATTTAGCTAATATAAAATTTGAAAAGAAAAAAATTGTTCTTAGTGACTCAGTGATTGGAATGCACATTATTGATTCCAGACTCCGGCCTTTTTTTTTCCGTGGTGATAGGATGTTAATTGTAGGAATGATTTAGGTACAGGTTTTGAATGTTCTTGTGTAGTGACTTATGGTGACTTTCTTGTACAAGTGCTCAAGAATACCTTAGAATTCTGTTATAAATATCCCTGAAGACACCATAAAGTCTCATATACTTACAATGATACTTTGTTTTCTGCTAGTGATGTAGCAATCTGTTTTATCTTTACTCTGAGAGGGAAAGGTCTGCAGGAAGATACCATGTTGGGTGCGATCATTGGCAGTTTCAAGACCACCAGGGAATCAGGTCTTGGGGCAGCCAACTGAATAACCATGAACAAGCCACATTACCACTTTGGGTCTCAGTTTGCTCATTTGTAAAGCAAAGGGGCTGGATTGTATCAAAAAGTCTCAAATTTAATATATAGGAATCACCTGGGGATTTTGCTAAAATGTAGATTCCTACTCAGTAGGTGGGGGATAGGGGTCTGAAAACCTGCATTTCTAGCAAGCTCTCCCGTAATGAACACCCGTGCTGCTGATCCTTGGCCCACATTCTGAGCGGTGAAGGTGAGATCAGCCTTGTCTGATGGAAAGATAATGTGAACTACGTGTATAATTTTAAATGTCTAGAAGCTACATTAAAAAGGTAAAAACAAGTAGGTAAAATTAATTGTGGTGACATTTTAACTTGATATAATAAAAAATATTGTACCATCATCAATGTAAAATTATGAATGAGATACTTAATATTTTTTCCGCATTAATTCTTTGAAATCTGGTGTGTGCACATCTCAATTTGAACTAGCATATTTCAAGTGCTCAATAGCCAGATGCCTGCTACCATGTAGGGACCACACAGGGCTAGACCATCTCTGTTGCCCATTTCCCCGCATTTTCCCAAAATTCAGGTCTACTTTCTAAGTCAAATAGACTCCTTCCTCCAGGTGGCGCTGATGTTCTTTGTTTCGTCCTTGAAAACGTGTTTTTGCTTGCGTGAGAGCGCTACAGAGGCCACTTAACGTTATTTACTCGTTTAGTTCCTTCTCTTCATTCATTCCATAATTTATGTTTCCAGGGCATATTAATGTAAGCGTATTATATTCTCTGTAACGTTGTCCAATAACTAAAGCCTACAAAGTTATTGTTAATTATGCCAAAGTAAATTATAGGAGAAATACATAAAATCACTGTTTTCCACTCTTAGGAGGATGAGCTATAGAGGATTGATGTCTGATTATATAATATATTAAGACATGATATGGTGGTGACCAACTATTTAATAGAGCACAAGTGAAAATAGGAGAATTACTGACTTTAAATAATTGATGATTTAAATAGTAACTTTGTGACATGGTTGTTTTACCAAGAGGAGGAAAATATTTCTCCTTCAGTTTTATCTAATACTGGATGACTGGTACTTTCCATTGGTGATTTACGTGTTGAGTTTTCTGAAAGGGAAATGATAAATACAAAGGTTACTTTTCCATTTCAACTCTGTAATTTTGTCCATGCTTCAGCCATACTATATTTGAGACTTTACATTTTCTGGAAGAATAATTTTATTTATTTTTTAAAAAGATTTTATTTATTTATTCATGAGAGACACACAGAGAGAGGCAGAGACACAGGCAGAGAGAGAAGCAGGATCTCTGTGGGGAGCCCGATGCAGGACCAGATCCCAGGTCCCTGGGATCACGCCCTGGGCCAAAGGCAGATGCTCAACCACTGAGCCACGCAGGAGTCCCTGGAAGAATATTTTAATACTCAGGCTTAGTTTTAAGAAGATATGACCAATCTTCAATTTTTTTTTGAAAGATTTATTTCTTTTGAGCATGTCTCTAATGATAACAAAAATATGTCAGATATGGTGAACAAGGGATTTAAATGTGTTAACTTGGGTGGCTCAGCAGTTGAGCATCTACCTTTGGCTCAGGTTGTGATCCCGGGGTCCTGGAATCGAGTCCCCATTGGGCTTCCCTCAGGGAGCCTGTTACTCCCTCTGCCTATGTCTCTGCCTCGCTCTGTGTCTCTCATGAATAAATAAATAAAATCTTAAAAAAAAAAACCCAAACAGATGTGTTAACTCAAAAAAAAAAAATGTGTTAACTCATCTTCACAGTAAACCAGTAAGATAGATACTTTCATTATCCCCACATTTCAAGAGAGGAAATGGGTGCTCTGGGGATTCAACTCTTGGTTTTGGCTCATGTCATGATCTCATGGGTTGTGAGATGAAGCCCCACATTGGGCTCCATGCTCAGCAGAGTCTGCTTGAGATTCTCTACCACCTCACTGGTCTCTCTAAAATAAATCCTAAAAAAAAATTTAAAGAGGTAAAGCATGAATTCAAATCTAGTCTGTTGAACCCTAAAGTTCATTTCCATAACTACTACACTACATTTAAGAAGCTCTTTCCCTCTGTCTCTGAATTTGCTGACCAGTTGACAAGATAGTCAATAAAAACAATAGTCTACAATATCCAAGATGGGGAAAGCGGTTGCATTTTATAATGATAAAAGCTAAAATATTTAAAATAAGATCAGAGAGTCAAAATTTCAGGTACTTTGGTCTTAGTGCTCATGAGTCTCTAGTGACAACCCAGGCCAAGTCATTGAAACTCTTATTTCTACATCTACAAGATGCGAACTGACATTTCTCCAAGGAAGATATATAAATGGCCAAATGACACATGAAAAAAATGCTCAATGTCATTCAGCATCAGGAAAATACAAATTAAAAACCACAACAAGATACCACATCACGCCAGTAAAAATGGCTAAAATTAATAAGTCAGGAATGTTGACAAGGATGTGGAGAAAGGGGAACCCTGTTAACACTTTGCTGGGAATGCAGACTGGTGCAGCCACTCTGGAAAACAGTATGGAGATTCCTCAAAAAGTTGACAAGTTAAAAATAGAGCTATCCTATGACGTAGCAATTGCACTACTAGGTATTTACTCTAAAGATATAAATGTAATGATCCAAAGGGGCATTTGCACTCCAACTTTTATAGCAGCAAAGTCCACTACAGCCAAATTATGGAAGGAGCCCAGGTGTCCATTGACAGATGAATGGACAGAGAAGAGGTGGTATATACACACACTGGAATACTACTCAACCATCAAAAAGAATTAAATCTTGCCATTTGCAATGACATGGATGGAACTAGAGGGTATTATGCTAAGTCAAATAAGTCAGTCAGAGGAAGACAAATATATTATTTCAGTCATATGTGGAATTTGAGAAACAAAACAGATGAACATAGGGAAAGGGAAATAAATCAGGAAAGGAAAAATAAATCAGAGAGGGAGACAAGCTATAAGAGACTCTTAACTCTAGGAGACAAACTGAGGGTCACTAGAGGGGAGGGGGTGGGGGAATGGGGTAACTAGGTGATGGGCATTAAGGAGGGCAAGTGATGTAATGAGCCCTGGGTGTTATATTCAAATGATGAATCACTAAACTCTACCTGCAAAATATACTATATGCTAATTAATTAATTTTATTTTAATATAGTACATATTAAAATATACAATAAAATATATTGCTAATATAGTATACAAAATATACTATATGCTAATTAATTTATTTTATTATTTTATTTTATTATTTTTTTTAATTAATTGATTTTAAATAAAAAAAAAGAATGAATAGGAAAGGTTGAATTCACAATATGATTTCTGACAACTCACATCATAATATAAATTCCTTCCACATGATATTGTAAAAATTTATTCATTATATTCTATTATGCATGGATTTCCCAGCAGTTTTTATATGATCTCTTTTTGATACATATAATACAAAATGGTGTGTGTGTGTCTGTGTGTGTGTGTGTGTGTGTGTGTGTGTGAAAGAATTCAGCTCAAATCCTCAATATCAATTTCCTCACCTGAAAATCAGGTTGGTACATTTTTTTTTCCTGAGGATACATCATAAGACTTAAGTGAGATGATATATGCAAAGTCCTAGCATAACTTAATACTCAATAATGCTAATTTTGTAGAATAAGAGAATTATCAATAAGCTACATCCATGCCTGCTTACTTTGCTTTTTAAGGGAACCTGATATCCAGTGACAAATGGAACACAGAAGTGAGGCTACTCCTCAGACAAAGAAAGTCTACTCCCCCCAATTCCCCCAATTCTCCATCTTTTGATGGAATTGGGCCAAGTTCATCTAACTTATGCAGCAAACTGCTTTAGTTCTTTACTTTGCTTTGGCAGGAAAAACCAGTCTGTTAAGTAATCTTGTTGAAGGGCTTATGAAGACATTATGGTACTTGGCTTCCTATCTTATCCTAGTCGCCTGGATGAAAAATCTGTCTTTCCTTCCTATCTCTCAGACAAAGGATTTATAACTACTTTAGCATATTATTGAAGCAAAGAGACACTGTGGAAACTTGCCTCTGGGCTGACTTTTGTAGGTCCTGACTTGGGTGCCTTGCTCAAGGTTCACAGTAGGAAAAAAAAATATATTGTTTTTTAAATGTCAGCAATTCCGGATATAAAGGGGATTCTTTTCTTTTGATTTCCTTTTTCTTTTCTTCTGTTTTTTTCCCCTCTTCCTCCTCCCTCCCTGTACCCGTACTTTTTTCTTTTTCATCCGTGTGTGACTGCATCTGAGAACACATAAATCTTAAAACTTTTCATGGGGTTCTTGAAAGCCAGCCCAAATGATTTTTTCCTCATCAAATCCCCTCTTTTGTTGCTGGCCAGGAACAAAGCCACCTAAGCCAAGTGGTCACAGTTCACTTCACACATACGAAGAAGGAAAATCTATTTTCAATCCCTAAAGATTAAGGGACAGTCTGCTTCTGGTACTGGAAGGGGGGTCTTGGAAAAAAAGATTCATGGACAGAGCATGATCTCAGAATATCCTCCAAGGATTCCCAAGATGCCCAAACAAATATGGAGTCTGAGAATTTCCCCGTGTAGTGTGTTTGGAAAAGGAATGGAAAGTTGGAGAAAGAGGGAAAACTTTATCAAGTAGACAGACAGACTAGCCCCACATGAGTGCTATCTTAGGGCAGACAGGGAGATTCAACCGTGATGGTTTTGGATAATGTACAAGGTTGAATTGGGAGAGAATTTTCCCACAAAGGAACCTGGTATCTGCTGTCCTTTCTCTGGAGTAGCTGCAAAGTAGATAGTGGGACATGGGGTAAATAGGGAAGGGGGATCATCCAGGAATGATGGTGCCTTAGCCTCTCCCTCAGCTCCCCACTCCCCTCCCCCGCTCCACCTGTGCTCATTGCTCACCTTACTGGTGACCAGTGGTGAGGTGCAGCAGACGTGGGAAGTAGGTAAGGCTTCATAACCACATGGAACTGCCTTTGAATGAATCCCCACTCTACTTCTGAGTGATTTTGGCAAGTCCCTTAGCTACCCTGAGCCTCAATTTCCTTCTCTGGAAATGCAAATATTATCTGCCCGATAACCTAACCAAGTTGTGGTGGGAATCACATTAGGTAATGGAAAGGAAGGCACTTTGCAAATTATCAAGGGCTGCAAATGTGGTCTAACGATAACAATGACCGATGGGACCCATGCATCTTATGTCTGCGAATTTCTGCAGATTGAAGGTTTGGGTTCGCTGGTGATCTCTCCTTCTCTTTTCTTTGTCTGATGACAGATGGGAGGTGGGTCAGCCCCCATCAGATGGAATGAATCATATTGCAGGTAGAAGAGCCCCCCAGCCCCTTCCCCTCAAGCTCGCAGCTCCCTATGGCCCTGCTAGGCCCAAGTACACTGCCTTGCTCCCGGTTGTGCTTACCTAGGCCTTCTCACTCGCTTGTCTGCACAAGAGAAAACGCAGGATCCAGAAATAGAGACACTTGCTCACGTTCACACAACCCTTACATGGGAGGGTCAGGATTCTAAGGTAGGAGCCCTTTTTTCTCACAGGGAATGGAGGCGAGTATAGTTCTCTCTACTTTTGTCCATCTTACCTTCCCCTCTCTCTCCTCCACACTCTCTTCTCTTTCCATCTTCTCATCTTCTCTCCCTCTTCCTCACCTTCTTCTCCTTGAGGTATGAAGTTTCCTTTACTAAATAACCAGGGGAAATTTAAAAAGAAATTAAGAGCAAGAGTTAGAAGTCTTTTTTTTGTTTGTTTGTTTTTTTGCTAAATGTGTTTTTTTTTTTTTTTCAGAGTTTTCAAGGAAAGCACCAAAGAAGTAAAGTCCCTGGTGGTTACAGACTACATGGGTTTGTGCCTGTTTTTCTAAGAGCTATTTTTAAAAAAAATGTTGTTTATATTATCTGCACAGGAAATACATGAATACATTTCCATCATAAATTCTAAAAGTTGAATATTACAGATCAAATTAAAGTTTCATTTGATCCCCTTCTCCCAACCTCAAATGTAACTATGGCTATCACTTTAGTATGTATTTTCCTAGAACTTTAAAAATCAATTTATACACATTTATCTAGATAAACATATATGATTATTATTTTTACATGACTGCTGCTTTTATCATTCTGTTGCTAGTTTTTAAAATTTTATTCATGCCGTGGATCATGTCTGGACATATACACGTGACTCATTCTTTGACTGCTTCATAGTATGAAGCCATGATAATTTAAGTACTTCCCTACTAACGGGCTAGTAGGTGATTTTCATCCCAATACAAACAGTGTTCCAATGATTGACTTCTTACTTGAGTGATGCTTCTCTAGGGTAAATACTATAATGTTGTGAATCTGAATATAACAAAATTGGTTGATTGGCTTCCATCCTCCACTTAACTCTTGTTCTCAAAAGGCAGTTAACTAAAGATCTCTTACCATCATCACTTGGGATTCTTTCATTTCAGTAGATTGCCAGTTTTGTACAATACAATTTTTACAGTCTTTTTATACTTTTGTGATATCACAGGCTACCTGAAAAGTATCTATTTTTGGCAAAGTATTGTTTGTGTTACTCGTGCAATAATCAAGTATGCACTTGGCCCAGTTGTGCGTGTTTAGGTATGTATAGTTAATGAATTAGTAGTGTAATCCAAACTGCCCTCCCAGATGCCTATACCAACTTATATTCCTGCCAGTACTGAGCAAGAAAACACATTTCCTCAAATCCTCATCAACACCTGATATTTTCAAACATTAAACATTATGCCATTCTGGTGGGATGGATAAAAAGGATATTTCATTATTGTATTAATTTGCATTTTCACCCTGCTTTTCTTCTCATGGCAGAAATGTCCTCCTTAAGGAGTTCTTACATCTTCATCGAGCAGTGGGGAGTCCCTTTCCCAGGACCCCTAGATAGGGTTTGGAGAAGATAGCTGGAATCGTGGTGAGGTCCAGAGTTCCATACACAACCTCCCCTCGCCCCAGGGCTCTGGGTCCTATACTGAAAATTCTCATAGTATCCCAATCCATGATCCAGCTCTGGAATATTAGGCTATATTTAGAAGTTCTTCAGAGATGCTATAAAATGATCACACACTCCCTTTTTCCTTGTTGTTTTTCTATGGTAGGTGTATTCTATGCACAGTCTTTTATTTTATTTTATTTTTATTTTTTTATTTTTTTTATTATATATTTTTTATTTTATTTTTTATTTTATTTTTTGTATTTTTTGGGTTTTTTTTTTGTATTTTTTTTTTTTTAGATCTGGAGACCTGCACTGTAACATCTGAACAATATGTATGTACTTTTAGATTATGAAAATACTACATATGCATTATTCAAAACCTGAAAAATTTTAAGGGAGTATGAAGTAGAAAATTATCTTCTACTCAGAGACAACCATTGCTAAGATGAAATATATAGCTTGAAGAAAATACATTTTCAGATATAAGCATATCTGCCTTCTGTCCAGATTTTATAAATGTCTGCTATACTCATTTTTTAAACTGCTCAGAGAGATCATTTTCTCTTGTTTCCTCTGATATTTTGTTGATGAGTGTGTTCCTACATTACTCATTTGGAATATAATACAGTTGGCCCATGAACAATGCAGGGGGGAGGCAGTTAGGGGCATCGACACCCATGCCATCAAAATATCTGCATATAACCTTTGACTCCTCCAAAACACAGCTACTAATAGCACACTGCTGAGTGGAAGCCTTGCCATTAACATAAACAGTTGATCAACACATATTTCTTATGTTAGATATATTATATTCTGTATTTTTACAATAAAGTAAGCTAGAGAAAAGAAAATGTTAAGAAAATCATAAGGGAGAGAATATACATTTAGAGTAACGTACTGTATTTACTGAAAAAACAAAACAAAACCAAAGCTGGATGTAAGTGGACCCGCACAGTTCAAACCCATGTTTTTCAAGGGTCAACTGTGTATCTTTAAACTTCTAGTTGAAACCTAGCATGAAATGGTCACTCCTTGCACATGCCTACTGAAAGCTCATTAAGGTATGAGGCTCTCTTGGCTCAGTGGGACCTCAGACCCTGAGGTGCTGTGGGTCCTCAGGGTAGACAAGCCTCTTGCACTCTTCTGGAGCGATAGGACAATGTCATAATAGTCTCACAGTTTGTTCAGGAACACCTCCTACTTTGCACAAGGATCAAGAGCCCCTAATGGCAAGAATACAAACCTTCTCCACAACTGTTGTCCCAAAACATAGACCTAAGAAGAGGTCTGAGGTCCCTGAGAAGAAGCCTAGCCACACAGGCCAGATTGGGTGGAGGGGATGACTTCAGATTTCATGAGCCTATCTATGTCTGTCCAGTGTCCTTGCTCTTTTCCTGAGCTTCTCGACTGTGCCAGCTGGGGAGACAAAGATACCTCCTTGCCCCGCTCCCCAAAGCAGCCAGAGTCATTCGGCTGTCCATTTTGCACACCAAATTCTTGGAGACAGTTTTTCTTTCATAAGCACAAAAGAAATATTCTTTATTATGGCTAAGATAAATGCTCTATACTTCTCACAAGTGGTGAGGAGGAATGTTGAATTAAACGCTCTGATTAGTTCAGTTCTACTGTGAACATGACTAGTTGGCTGCTCTTGTTTCCTCTCTTGGTCCACAGTTTGTTTAATTGACTCTGAACATTAAGTGATGATTGAAACGGGTTGATTTAGAATAGATGGTTTCACGCTACCAGAGAGGAAGTGCTTTCTGAAATCTGCCACCTTATGAGTGGGGCCTGTGATTCCTGGCAGCAATTTGTGAACAATGAAGCCTTATTTCCCATATTGGTGGTTGTTTAAAAAGCACCATCAGATCTTTGGATTGATTGGCTCAAAGTAGTGGTTCCCTGGCCCTACTGGACCTCATTAGGGCATCAAGAATGGAGATCAGCTGAAAGGGTCAGTGGCTAGCTTGTGGAAGCTAACTAGCTAGTTGGTGGGAAGATTCTTATTTTACTTGTAATTTTGGTGGCATTCTCAAGGGAGGACTCAATGTTTGAGACTGAAATGCTTGTGTGGGGATTACAGAAGAAAACTCTAAATTCTAGGGTGAGTGTGGCAGGATCTGGGCCGGCCAGCCAACTGGATGTCACACCTAGCTGTGGCCTTGAAAGGGCCCTCCCCAAAGGAAATTGGGGTTTAAGGGGAGAAATAATGAGAGAGGATAAAGGCCAGAGAATCTGAAAGTGAGGGGGAAGAGAATGAACGGGGCTCGGAGTGGGAAAATTCAGTGTCAATGGCATCAGCAAAGACCTCTCGCTGGGAGCCAGTGGGCTCTGGGGTCACCTTGTTTTCACTTACCAACTCCTTAAGACACAAGGTACCTCAAGCCCTGAGAGCTTCCCGAATTCTCAGAAAAGTGCCTTTTAGGCTAATGCAAGCCTGGAGGGATGAGCGATGAAGGCCCCTTGACTTTATTGCTGAGCTTCTTTATGGAACCAGAGAGTGGCTAGAAGCATAAAAGTTTTTCAGTCTTTTCTGTTATATATAGTCATGCAAGTACATCTAACATTCAGATCAAGGGCTGTGATAGAGGTGATACCAAGGGAACCCCTTAAAAGGTAAGTATCACATTCTGTTCCCTGAGATCAACACTTCCCTTCAACCAGTCCAAGGATCTTCCGGCTCCAGAAGATTTTGGCTAAGACCCCAGAGCTGGTATTTTTAATAGTGGGGGC
Source organism: Canis lupus baileyi (assembly GCF_048164855.1). Taxonomy (NCBI): domain Eukaryota; kingdom Metazoa; phylum Chordata; class Mammalia; order Carnivora; family Canidae; genus Canis; species Canis lupus. Next base: position 49,737,007 of record NC_132851.1, on the reverse strand, counting down.
TGGGTGAGTCCCTTACAATTTCCGAGCCTCATACTCCTTGCCTGAAGATGGAAAATGCAGATTAAAATAAAGGTCGAGGGTATGGAAGTTTTGTAAACTGTGTAGTGCTATGTAAATATTTTTATCCTTTGGAAGGAATCATATATTTAAAAAGAGATGTTGCAAGGAGCAGACTGTCTACACAGGGAGATACTCAAAATTCTATTAGTACCATATACGTGGTAGACAGAAATGATGTACATGCCTTACATATGCAGGCTTCCTGCTATCTGATAGAGTGTTTCCATGAAAACTTTTGTAAACCAAAATGGCTTAAGGCAAAGAAATAACGACTATTAATTTATATGGAAATATTTTTGAGCATTCCCAGACCTGAATAATGATCTCTCTTAGGCTTTTCTGGTACCTTAGCACCCGTCTTGCTAACGGATGCACAAAGTAAATCCAGATGAAGCACAGATGCTCACAGACTATGGTGGCTTGATGCTATTATCCTGAATGTAGTTCCTGGGGAAGGAACTTGGCAGGGCCATCCTTGCTCACTGCTTGGGGTGCATGCTGCCTCTATACGACCTCACTGCAAAACAAATGCTGAATGCTATATCCCCCTTTCGCCTTTTTCTGTAAAAGTAAAAATCCTCTCTGAATTTTTTTCAGTTAGCAAAAACAGGTACTAGTGTAGGTCTTTCATAAAAGCGAAGTGGCGTAATGTGAACTTTTGAAAAGCTGGGGATACCTATATATAAATTGTCTCCAAGCTTCTGAGGAACAATGTAGGATATATGTATGCATATATACAGAACCAGAAACAATAGGACTGGTCTATCTGTCTAGATCTATAATTCAAGAGATTTGTTATAAGAAATTGACTCACAGTTATGGAGGCAGAAAAATCTAGACTGAGGACAACTGATGGAATAGGTCCAATTCAAGGCCCCCGAAGCAGGAGAGCCAATAGTAGGATGGCTGAATCTGAGTCTGAGGGGGGGGGAGGGAAACTGAAAACTAATATCCTAACTCAAAAACAGCAGGCAGAGATTGAGAGAGAGAGACAGAGAGAGAGAGAGAGAGAGAGAGAAAATGAATGCTCCCTTACTCTGGCCTTGAATGGACTGGATGAGGCCCTCCAGCATTGGACAGGGCAAACTGATTCAAATGTTAATCTCATCCAACAACATCCTGCTAGACACACACCAAAGTAATGTTTAACTAAATATCTGAGCACCCCATGGCCAAGTTAATATAAAACTAACCGTCATAGGGTGCCTGGGTGGCTCAGTTGGTTGGGCAACCAACGCTTGATTTCAGCTCAAGTAAGATCTCTGGATGGTGACATCGAGCCCTGCATTGGGATCCACGCTCAGCAGGAAATCTGCTTGAGATGCTTTCCCTCCACCCCTTCCCCCACACTACCCATGTACTCGCTCTCTCAAATAAATAAATCTTTAAAAAAATTAACCGTCATATACTCCCTTCAGAGTGAAACTCTAAATAGAAGATGGAGATCATCTAGGGAAAAGAATATAACTTGCCATACCTACTATAAAGGTTTGTGTAGAAGCTTAAAACACAATACAGGGCAGGGAACTGTGAAAACACCTGAGGCGACATGGCCCAAATGAGAAATGTACTGTGGGTTTGGCTTTATCTGAGCCTAGAATTTTACCAGCTCTAACAAAATGGGTAGACCAGAACTCTTCCAGTGGTTCCTTGTGCTTCACTCTTTTGGGCTGGCAGTTTAAGAGGATAATGTTGGTGTCGGCATTGTTTGCGGGTGGACCCATATGTGTGGTCATTATGATGCTCACTAACTAGAGCAAAATACATTCTGCAGAACATGACACGTGGAGTCTGAGAACTAGATTGGAGTCACGTTATAATATCTTGGATTTTATACTTGGGATGTTTGGAGTGTACTTGTGATATCATCTTGAGAAAATCTCATCTCTTTGAAATGTTTCCTCATTTGTATGTAATGAGATGTAGAAAATGTTTATTATTTTAATGGCTGGTATGGAAATTCATTTTTAAGGACAGACCATCTGTATCATTTAAAAGTCTGCTACAGGGGCGCCTGGGTGGCTCAGTTGGTTAAGCGTCTGCCTTCAGGCTTAGGTCATGATTCCAGGGTCCTGGGGTTGAGACTTATGTCCTGTTCCCCACTCAGGGGGGAGCCTGATTCTCCCTCTCCCTCTGTACCACCCCTTTGCTCATGCTCTTTCTCTCTCTCAAATAAATAAAATCTTTTTTTTTTTAAGTCTGCTACAAGTGATTAAAAAATCTCAAGTTAAAATAGCCTAAGAAAAAAGGGAAGTTACTGGCTCAGTAAATGAAAAGTCCAGAGATGGGGCTGGTGCATTAATTTCTAAATTGCTATGATATTAATGGTGTAAAACAACAGAAATTCATTTCACAGTTCTGGAGGCCGGAAGTCTGAAATCCAGGTGCTGGCAGGGCTGTCCTCCTTCCAGAGGCTCTAGGGGTCCATCTCTTCTTGTCTCTGGTGGCTACCTGGCATCCTTGGTGTTCCTTAGGATTGGGAGCACAGTCAAAACCACAGTTGGAGTGATTAGAGCCCTGTCACTTCCCTCTCTGCCATCATCTTCATATCAGCTTCTTCTTTGTGTGTCTGTGTTTTCTCTTCTTTGGTCTGCCTCAAATCTTCCTCTCTCTTTATAGGAATGCATGTGATTCCATTTAGAGCCTGGATAATCCTGGATAAGTTCCTCCTCACATTTTTCTGCCATATAAGATAATATTCACTTTTTGCCATATAAGGTAGCATTTACATGTTCCAGGGACTAGGATATAGATATATCTTTATGGCCACCATTCAACCCACTAAAGACATTGGCTTCAGATATTGCTGGCAACAGGCCCAAATTATGCCATCAGGACTCAGTTTCATACCATCTTTCAGCTATCCTTCGTGTGTGCCTTTGGTCTCAGGCTCCGTTTATAGCAAGATGGTGGCAGGAGCTCTTGATTTTTTATCCTCTCAGCTTCATAACTGACTGAATCAAATCCTCTCTCTCAGCCTCAGAGAAAGTCTCATAGGGCTTTCTTGTGTATAAGGGGTCACTTATCTGTTCCCAAACCAGTAACTGTGACCAGGGCCATGTGAGGCTCTGATTGGCTTGGGCAGTGTCATAGGATCATAGTATCAGCTATTCTGGGACCACATGGACTGAGAACTGGGGAGAATGGCTCCCCAAAGAAAGATGAAGGCTATTACCACAGAAAGGGGAGGTGGATACTGGGTGGCAAGTTAAGAAACAAAAACAATTCAAAGAAAACCCCCTCAATTATTTAATGCATTAGCTTGTTGATAAGATGCATCAATAAGCCCTTTATTGATGTAAAGGAAGAAAGCTACGCTGTGTAATATAGAAGAGAAGGGGGGTTTGTGGGGGTGTTTGGGGAGATCTAAGGAGTAGAATAGGAGAGACACCAGAGGGGTCTAACTGGGATTTTGTAGAGATATGTACTGTGTGAGATGACCCTTTCAGGCGCTCCATGAATCTTCAATACAATTCTAGAAAAATTATGATATACTTAAATAAATCAATGAGATTTCTTATAGGAATGGTGAAGGGGCTGAGTTTATATCAAGCTTGGGAATTGGCCAAAATAGAGTCAGCTTTTTTAGATAAAGTTGAGAGCAGAGATGTGGGTTATATGTAAAATAGGGCTAATGACTCTCTCTTCACAGGGCTGTGTGCATGGGGGTGGGGTGGAGTGGGGGTGTCAACTGAGATCAAAGATTTGAAAATATTTTCTGTTAAAGGATACACTCCTGGGAGTTACCCTTCTATTGTTTTCATGACTTTCCTCATGAGTTCATATCCATGTAACCTGTTAGTTTTCCTCAAGATTGTCCCCAGATACTTATCAGGGAATCAGTCAAGAATGTAGATAAATCTGCTGAAATCCATCTTCTCACCATCAAAGACCTCAGAGCACATCCCTACTGATGGTAGGGTGTCTTGGCAAACAAGGATGCCATTTCTGGTTTCTTGTGGAGACGACAATGCCAGAGACAGAGCTGAGCTTCAATGAGTCGGACAAAAGTTGACTTCTGATGTCGCTTGGGGCCCCGCAGTGGGGGCACATCCATGAGTGCGGTTGCATCTGTCAATCTTCTGAAATCATGTGCCAAATGTGTGAGTGTGGGCAGATGTGTGCACACGCCTCTCCCATTGTCCTGGGAAGAGGGTTCATGGCTTTCAACAGAGTCTCAGAGGAGTCATGACCTCCCAAAGGTTAAGTACTACTGACTTGTAGCATCACTAGCGATGAGACTTTGTTGAAAGGTAAATGAAGAAACCTGAGAATTATAAACCCACTCAACTGTCAGCTCACTTAGGCTGGCTCTTCTCTGAAGTTCTGGTGTGCCACTCTGACAAAAACATTTGGGAAAAAGCAAACCATTTTTTATACAGGCACTCATTCCTTTTTTTAAAACAATGTCTTTAAAAATTTGTGTTTTTTACATTGGAAAGATAATACTACTTTTAGAAAATTTAGGCACTAAAGAAAAGCAAAAGGTATTTTAAAAAAATCCTTCAAATATCTCATGGAAAAGTTTGCTGGCAGCACAGTCTAAGGAGCATAAGCTTTGGTATAAGATACACTTGAGTTTGTGTTGTGTGAGATTTTGGGAAAGTTGCTTAATTTCATCAAGTCTGTCTTCTCATTAATAAAATTGAAATACTAGTTGTACTTATATCATGGTGTTGGGGATTAAATGAGAAAATGCATGTATAGTGGCTGGCACAGTGCCTGGCATGCAGTAAGTATTTAATACATGATCAGGTTTTGTCATGAGTATTATTTTCTTTCCAAATCTTTTCTACATACTGAGATCATACTGTTCCTTAGATGATACAACTTTATATACTGCATTTTTTTCTCTTTTCATTGTAGTCATCCCCCATACCATTAAATATTCCTTATCAATGTTAGTTTTAAAAGCTAGTATGTTATATTAAACATAAGGTATATATTCAAATTTACTTGATAATTTCTACATTGAGAATTGGGGTGTTTTCAATTTTTAACTACCATAAACGTATGTCGTCATGAGCAACCTGGGATTTGTTGCTTTTTAGTATCCAAACAAGATGGTGCCATCAATGTATTTTAGGCAAACATACTTTTGAAACCAGTATGTTTTGCAGAACAATGGGAATTTTTGCAGTGGATATATATGATTGCTTCAAGACAGCTGAAAGACTGCAAGATGGAGAAACATTATGAATTTTACTTGTGACTGCTGCTTTGACTTCTGGGAACACCCAACTCTAATAGTTTCAATTCATAGCAAAAGGAGGGGGAAAAACCACAAGAGAGAAAAAAAGGAGGGGTACCTGAGTTATATAAGGACACGAGTTTACCAACTGAAAGGGAGACCCCTCCCAAATCACAGTGGCTTAAATAAATTTGAAATTGGTCTTTTCTCTCATATAACTGTTGTGGTGTAATGGCCCAGGCTGGCATGGGGACTTCAGGGACCTGGCCTACTTTCATCTGTTGTTCCCATCCTCACAGTCCACAATGGCTCACTCATCTCGCTTGTGGGAAAAAAGAAATGGGGAAGAAAGCAAGCATTTGCTCTTTAAGAAGTTGTGTGCACCATTTCAGCTCACATTCTAGTGGCTAGAAAATGATCAATGGCCATATCTAGTTGCAAAGGACACTGGGAAATGTATTTTTAGTTCTGGGAATCCTTGTATACAGCAACCCATTTGGGTTTCTATTTCTATGGGAGAAGAGGAGAACAGATATCGAAGGACAGCAGAGAGCTTTTAAAACAAAAAATAAAGTGAAAAGACCCAGGGTGTTGGAGATAGGGGAGCAAGAAGAGAACAAGGACTCCTATCAGAGCAATGAATGTATCAAGAGTGTAAATCACTTTTGCCCTGTATATTACCCATCCTTAATCTTATTTAGACTCAGTTTCTAGATGTTTGGTTACAGTTTCTCCAGCTTTTTCTTTTCCTCTCTTTGGTATCACCCTTCTACCCACAAAGTCCTGTTCTGGTAGTGCCTTTCCATTCAACAAGCATTCAGAAAGTGCTGCGTATAGGTGGCTATGATACATCCAACTGGTGGAAACAAACACACAATGAAGCCCAATTAGTATAAACAAGAGATGTTTGGAAGTCGGGTACTGTGGGGGTCCTAGGGGGAGAGGGACCTTTTCTAATTAGAGCGGAGTTGGGGACTGCTCTAAGGAAGGCGCATAGAGGTGGTCTTAGAACTGAATCTTGGGGCATCTGGGCTGCTCAGTTGGTTAAGTGTCTGACTCTTGATTTCAGCTCAGGTCATGATCTTGGGGTTGTGAAATCGAGCCCTGCATCAGGCTCTGTGCTCAGTGGGGAGTCTGCTTGAGATTCTCTCTCTCCCGTTCTCCCACTGCCCCTCCCCTCCTTGCATAAGCATGTGCTCTCTCTCTCTAAATAAAATCTTTTTTAAAAAGAGAACTGAATCTTTTTCAGAGAAATAGAAGGTGTTTGTTGGACCGATAGAGCGTGGTGAGGAGAAGGAGCAGGATGAAGCGCAGGAAAACATCCTCCTTGTGTGTGATTCATGGTTGTAAGATGACAAAAGGCCAATTCAGATGGGTTTAAGCATAAAGACAAAATGTATTGGCTTATGTAATTTAATATTTTAATGGGGTGGGAAATGCAGATCCAATTTCAGAATCAACTGGATCCAAGCATTTGATGGTTGCCCCTCAGCCTGGGCTTCTTCCTTCTCCAGACTCTGTTTTCTTTCTCTTGGCTTCTGGTAGGCAGGATCTTTGTATGAGGTGGCAGAGATGACCACAAATGCTCAGGATTCAATCTAGTCTCTGAGATGCCCCAGTAGAGCTTTTCCCAGTGGTTCCAGCTGAAGCTTTTGGATTATCTCTGATTGGACTGACTTGTACCACATTCCCAACCTGGAATATGAGTATGGTAGGGCAGCCCCAAACAAACTGTCTCTCTAGAGTGAGTTAGGTGTTGTTTTCTGAAGGAAAATGAGTAATATTAGCAGAAGAAGGAAAAGTAGATGTTGGGCAAAACCAGCAGATGAACATGGAAGTTCATTTCAGGAACTCCTAATTATCCAGGATAAGTAGAGTACAAGACCATTGAATGGAGGGCTTTGGATGTTGTTGTGCAGAGCATGGGCTTTAGCTGGGTGCTACTGAAGGATTTTAATCAGAAGTAACATGGTCCTTTCATACATTATTAGTAACTAAAGTCTGTAGTTAAGTTTTATTCTTTGTGTTATACATTCTGTGGGTTTTGACAAATGTGTAATGATGTGTATCCACTTTTACAGTGTCCTACAGTGTAGTTTTACTGTCCTAAAAATCCCTCATGCTCTTTCTATTCATCCTTCTTACCTTCCAAACCTCTGACAACCACTGGTCTTTTCACTATCTCCATAGTTTTACCTTTTCCAGAATGTCAGATAGTTGGAATCCTATAGTTTGTATCCTTTTTAGATTGGTGTCTTGCATTTAGTGATGTATGTTTAAGGATCCTGCATGTCAGGGATCTCTGGATGGCTCAGCAGTTTGGTGCCTGCCTTTGGCCCAGGGAGTGATCCTGGAGTCCTGGGATCAAGTCCCACGTCGGGCTCCCTGCATGGAGCCTGCTTCTCCCTCTGCCTATGTCTCTGCCTCTCTCTCTCTTTCTCTCTCTTTCTGTCTCTCATGAATAAATAAATAAAATCTTAAGAAAAAAAGGATCCTGCATGCCTTTATATGGCTTGAGAGCTCATTCTTTTTTATTGCTGAATAATATTCCACTGTATATGGATGGACCACTTTGTTTATCCTTTTACCTACTGAAGAACATCTTTGTTGCTTCCATATATTGGTAATTTCATAATTGCCAATTTGTGTGCAGGGTTTTTCTTTTTTTTAAAGATTTTATTTATTTATTCATGAGAAACACACAGAGAGAGGCAGAGACACCGGCAGAGGGAGAACAGGCTCCATGCAGGGAGCCCGATGTGGGACTCGATTCTGGAACTCCAGGATCACACCCTGACCTGTAGGCAGATGCTCAACCGCTGAGCCACCCAGGCATCCCTGTGTGCAGGTTTTTATATGGACATAAGTTTTAAACTCATTTGGGTAAATAAATACGAAGGAGTGTGATTGCTAGATCAAACATGGTTCTCTGAATAACCTTTTATTTGCTCTCACATTTAGTAATTTACTTGATTTTCACAGGAGCTCTCTAAGGTGACACCCATTTATTTTTCCACTTTTTATTTATTTTATTTTATTTTATTTTATTTTATTTTATTTTATTTCATTTTGTTATTTATTTATGATAGTCACACACACACACACACACAGAGAGAGAGAGAGAGAGAGGCAGAGACACAGGCAGAGGGAGAAGCAGGCTCCATGCACCGGGAGCCCGACGTGGGATTCGATCCCGGGTCTCCAGGGTCGTGCCCTGGGCCAAAGGCAGGCGCTAAACTGCTGCACCACCCAGAGATCCCTATTTTTCCACTTTTTAAATGAGAAACTGAGGCTCTAAGAGTTCAAGTAAAACATGTAGGTTCATATAGTTAGTGAATGTGTGACCCAGACACTTCATCCATGCTTTTCACATGGCCTGAAGTGTACAATAAAGCACTTAGGCAGAATAATTCTCATGATCTCAGCCCAAATCACTGAAACAATGAGACCAGGTCAGTCTCAGAAAAGAGGTGGGGGAAGCAGTAAGTTTCTTTTTAGTGTCTTCCTGGGCCCACACCCAGACTCTGTCTTTCAAACAGACGTCCTCTGGCCTCCTCCCCAGGATCAAAAGGCATCTTTACTATTACTCTGGAAGCTGCCCAGTAACTGGCCGGATAACTAGATGAAGTCATTTGAATAATTGTTATTATTAATGACTCAATGTGCTACCCCTCCCAGATAAAATGTGCATTTTCATAGTAGCTTTTAATACCTTCACTCAAAACAGTGAAAAATGTGGGAATTTTCAGCATCAGGCAGGGAGGGCTTGAGGGGTGGAAAGAAATGATGTGAGATCTCCCAGTGCTCCTCAAATATCCCTCACAGTTAGTTTGGACTAAAAGTAATGCCCACAGGTAATGACATTTACTCTTTCATTTCATTCCTGGATGCAGAAATCATCCCATTAAATGGGAAGATGATATTCATGGATGAAACCACGCAGGTATAGTGACTTTTCCTTCCAGTAGCTCTGCCTTAATGTCCTATCAGGAATATTTACCAACCTCGTAGTTAATTACTCTCAGTGAGATACACCACATTTGTTGATGGGCAGTGGTGGCATGATGAAAGGGTAGTTTGGAGTATTTTAGCCTCCTTTCTACTCTCCCAAACATTACAAATAATCATATGATATGAATAAAAACAATGTGTTGGTTACATAAATGTAGCTTTATGACAAATCTCTTCCAAGCAGGTGGTTGGCCCTAAATCCCTCTTTTGTGGAAACTGGGTTGCTGCCACTGAGAAAGGCTTCTCACAGGATTTAGAAAATAAAATAAACATCGCTAGTGTGAATTTTGACATTATCCCTCAAACATCGAAAGAGCAGTGTCTTGATTATTACAATAGGTGTCTGGCCTCCCTCCAGCAAACTCTATTTTTACAACGAAAGTGACTCAGATTCCTTCCTTTTGCCTTTAAAATGTGAGTAGCTAACTGGCAAAGCCCTGGCCTTGGGCATCTCTGATTTTATGAGAATCTTTGGATAATCTTGGAGTCTTACAGTAAATGAAAGCATTGCTTGCCTAAATAGCATTCCTGTTATTAAAAAAAGAAGATTCCTGGGATTTAGTGTATCTGAGTGAAGTTTTACCTCTTTCGAGACCTCAGGGGAGCCATCTCCTAGGTGTGTAAGGCTGCTGGGTGGGCACATTATAACTTAAAGCCACCCCCCAAAGGAATATTCCATGGGTGGTTGTGATTTTGCACAGGAAGGTTTTTTTACGATTTTATTTGTTTGTTTGTTTATTTATGTATTTATTTATTTATGTATTTATTTATTTATGTATTTATTTATTTATTTATTTATTTGTAGGACATTAGTTGGGCCTGGGGAGAGGGTCAGAGAGAGAGAGAGGGAGGGAGAGAGAGAATTTAAGCAGGCTCCACACCCAGCCAGGAGTCTGCCATGTGGCTCAATCTCATGGCCCTGAGATCATGACCTGAGCCAAAATCAAGAGTAAGATGCTTAACTGACTGAGCTACCCAGGTACCCTTGCAAGGGGAAGTGTTAAGTCGGTTCATTCCGGGTACCAGAATCTGGATGAGATATTTGGGGTTCACCTCGCCTGAGCATTTGTAACAACACTGGTTGAACATTTAACCTGATGTATCTTTTAATAGTCCCCATGGCTTCAGAATCTAGCCCAAATCCCTAACATGGCTCCAGGGCCCTTCGAGATCTGCCCTTCTAACCATTCCCCTATTTCCCTAACCCCGGGTACTTCAGGTACTTTGTGCTCCTGTAGAGCTCCAGCCTGCAGAGTTATAGTTGTTTACCATTCTAACTCCCCTGCTAAGCTGTTGGCCCTGGACTTTCATTCCTGAGCACAGGGTGTGGAATTCTGTAGCAATCCGTAAATATCTGCTGAATGAACAAATGAAAACAATTCATTGATGAACCCAAACTATAGGCTGAGCTATGAACATTTTACCGGAAAGCTAGCTTAAGCAAATGTCTTGAAAAGCACAGTATGAGGTATATGAAGAGAATGGATCTAGTATTAACCCATCTCTCCTCATTGTGAACTCAGTAGCGCCTTCAGTAGAGAGGGGCCAAGGGAATCAATCATTCTGCCCTGGCTCTGTGTGCCTTGGCTCACTTTCTTTCTTGGCCCTGACTTTGCATTGTCCCAGAGGCTCTTTTCTGCACCATACTCATCTACATCTCATGTTCACATGCACTGGAATGGGCTCTTTCCTTTATCAGGGTTTTGATAGACATCTCAGTCTATCTGAATGAAGTTGTGCCAAGTTCACAGTCTAAGGAGACCCCATTTTACACCGTGGGGTCTTGTTGTTTCTGATTTGCTACCGTAAGACCTCTATATGGCCTGACCTTGAAGAAGCCTTGTGCTATATTGAATGTTTATGCCCCTCCGACCCCAAATTTGTATGTTGAAAATCCTAACTCCCAATGTGATGGTATTTGGAGGTAAGACCTTTAGCAGGTGATTAGTAACCTTTTAAAAGATACTCTAGAGATCTCTCTTGTCTCTTCCACTATATGAGGACAGAGTAGACCAGTTAGTTACAAAGCAGGTAGTGGGTTCTCACCAGACACTGAAACTGTTGGCACCTCAATCTTGGACTTTCAGGCTCCAGAAATAAAGGTTTGTTGTTTGAGCCACTCAGTTTCTGGTACTTTTTATCATGGCAGCCTGAATGGAGTAAGACACCTGGTTTCCTTCAGTGGGCCTTCTGTAGAAAACAGAGGCTTGCTGCTTTTTCCTGGGGTGCTTCTTTCTCTGTTCTGTTCTGCCCTATGGTTTTATGGGAGCACTGGGAGGTGTAGTCAAAACCACCACCATCACCATTGTCACCACCACTATCACTGACACCAGCACGATTATCACTACTATCACCATATCACCATCAACACTCATGTGTCACTTCCTTGCTTTAGCTGCAGTGCTAAGTACCTTACCCATGTTCATTCACTGAATCTTCATGACAGCCTTATGGAATAGGTGCCATTATTTGAATCTTCCTTTTGTGGATGAGGACGTGGAGGCACAGAAGGACTCTGACTTGTTCAAAGTCATATAGCTATCAAATGACACTCACCTGGGTTTTTCTTGGAACAAGTTCCCCTCTGTACTACGTGTTACACTGTGCTGTGCCCTCCACCATCCTAGCTCTAACCGCCAGAGTTTTTTATGGTATACTCACCTTTATGTGGACCTTAGAGGCAGAGCTATGGAAACAAAACATTTTCCTTTCATGTGGTCTTTATTTCTTTGGTCTGCCTTTCTTTCTGGCTTGATGGTCAGCTCTTGACTTTGTGCTGATGATCCTTGGGTATTGGATATTTTCCAGTAATAAGAGAATCCTGCTAGAAGGAGGATGATGTGACAGTAGGAGGTAGGGGTTAGGGGGGTTAGGTTTTAGGTGAAGCATTTGGGGGAGGGGATACAGAGAAAGAATATTTGAGACCCTCTGGAATAATATTGCAGAGTGATGTAGGCTTCATACCTCCCATTCCAGCACTCTTTAGAATTTTCAAAAATGGAAGCTCATCTATCTTTACCACGGCTTTGTGAGCTAGAAAACAGCAGCTCAGAAAGTTAAATGATTTGCCATAGGTTATCCAGCTATTAAGCAGCAAAGCAGGTCTAGTGCTTCTGTTTCCTCGTTCTGTTTTCACTAGAACACCCTTTTTCTCTATGATGGTATGAGCAGATGAAGAGTAAAAATAGACACACTCAATCTTTATAATTTAAAATTTTCTTTTATTGTTTCCCCAGAAAACAATGAATGAAAGATGAACTTGGAGTCCCTGTTGAGTGGCTTGGCTATTGCTAGTACCTTCCTTCTCACCAATGAGTTATGGTTGGAATTTGTGATGAGTAACTTCAGAAGAGCCAAGGCTTTGGTTGCTGAATCAATGATGTTTGATTCCTTTTGTCCAGAAATCAGGCTGACTCTTATACTAGTCTGGATTTTTGAAGGTGGTTAGTTTGTGTGATTGTGAGAAAGTCACCTATCCTTTGTTCCTGTTCCCATCTCTGTCCCAGGTGATGGGAGAATTATTATGCTTGGAGTGTAGAGAAGTGGGAGGGGAAAGATAGTACTGGAGCTTCCAAATGATATAATTCTATTCAATTCCATCATTGAACATTGTACCCTGTGTTTGTGTGGTATCTATTTTTACTTTCACCTTTCCACCTTTTATCAGGCTGTTTATTTTTTCATCAGTTTTTAAAAGATTTTATTTATTTATTCATGATAAACATAGAGAGAGAGAGAGAGGCAGAGACACAGGCAGAGGGAGAAGCAAGCTCCATGCCGGGAGCCTGATGCGGGACTTGATCCTGGAACTCCAGGATCATGCCCTGGGCCAAAGGCAGGTGCTGAACCGCTGAGCCACCCAGGGATCCCTATTTTTTCATCATGAGAATGTATTATTCTTGTAATAACAACAAGAACTATTATAAAATAACCAGCAAAAAACTAACTCTATTTTAATTCTACCTTCTGCCTCCAAAGTGGAATGAAGAATGAGTGCAAAATTGCTTTGTAATAAACGGGGGAAACCCCCACTGAACTCTAAGTATTCTTTACATTTCTTTCTCTACGCACCTGCCTACTCTATTTACTTAAATGAAAGTTCTTCATAATTATTTTAATTCAACAAAATTTTGTTCCATGGCTATTTTTGGCTAATTACTGATTTGGTTCCCCAAACAATAAGACATTATACCTGCCCTTCCAGAAATGACAGATTGGTGGATGAGACATGAAAAAATGCTGGTCTCCCTAAGATGTTTCTTGAGGCAGAAGTAGGGTCCTACCACACATGGAATTGCAGGGCTCTCAAGCACATCCCTTTCTAGTGCTGCCTCACTGGCCTCCATGGTATCCACCTTTCACCTGCTCCCACTGCAGAGGTGGGTTGCTGGTCATCCCTGGTGCTCAGATGCTGTGCATGATGATGCCTTCTCATTTCTCCTCTGGCTGGTCCAGCTCCATGCTCATACCATTGAGACACTGCTCACCTCAGCTTTCCCCAGCTTTCATATCATGTGGGAAAAGCATCTTTTATTCCTAATTCTGGTATATTCCCATACATAGACCACAAAGGAGAATTGCCTTCTGTTCTCCCAGTTACAAATTATACAAATCTGGATACAAATTATAAATGTAAAATTAAAATTACAAAAAAAAATTGTAAAAAAACCCAAAGAGGACACAGAAAAACCACCCAAATTTTGGTTGTAGCTCCCATCTTTAGAGTTCCCACTAAGCTCCTTCATGTCAGGACACAGGTCTCTCTTGCTCACTTGTGTATCCCCAGTGTCCAGTATGGAGCCTGACTCAGAGTAGGTACTCACTAAATGTTTGTTGTGTGTGAATGGAGGACTAAATGACTCAGACATGCATCCCTGTGAACTTGGCCAAGGACAAGCTGAATGGCAGATACCATGCTGTACTCAAAATTAGCCCTTCCTTGGACACTGGCTGACTGTCCTTGGAACATGTTTGTGTGACTTGGCCCTCTCTTCCCTCAGGATGAATTCATTTCCCAGGAGGATCCTCAGACCCTCATGCAATAGAACCTTGGCAGACCCACCCCAGGGCCCTCCAGATTTGCCCAGGCCCTGTCTGGATCTGACATGAAGATGGCCTGGGCTCAAGCCAGGGCTAAGCTACATAAACAATGACAGCTGGAATGTCAAGTGCAAGGACAAGAACCATGAGAGGGAAGAACAGTTACTTCTGATCAGGAAGGCCAAGGAAGGCATTAGGAGGTGATCAGAGTGAGGACCAGCTGCAGGCGCAGGGTCACAGAGCACCTAGGAGCACAATGTTCTGTGTCAGAAAGCCCACTGTGTAGAATAAAATTGGGAGAAGATGAAATAAAAATTGTTTGGGGACAGTGGTGGACTTTATTTCCAAGGCCAAGAGAAACAAACTGACCTGAGTTTGGGAAGTGTCAGATGAATGATGGATTGCAGGGAGAGAGATTGGAAAGCTGCTTCAGAAGCTCCATCGTTAATCCAAGGAAGAGGTTGGAAACTGACCAGAGGTGGGGCAATGGGAACTCAAAGTCTCCTCTACTACATAGTAGTCCTTTGTTTACTTATTTGGGTATTCACAACACATCTAAACCCAGTGTCAGGCCCAGAAATCATGGTCGATGGATGACTGTAGAATGAACGAGTTAATAAAGTGCAGATGGAAAAGACACTGAGGACATAGAATCCATAGATTCTGAGAGTGGGGAGCAGATTGGGGAGAGAAAGAGAGAAGATGAAGGTAAGATGTGGATTTTAGGTATTCCCGGGAGGCTCCTACCCGAGGTGAGAGTTTGAGGGAAAGCAGGTAGGGATTGAGAGAGGATTATGACAACATCGAACAAGCCCACATTCTATGCCAGGAGTGCTTCTAAAGGTTTCATGTGTGATAACTTATTTTATTCTTATGATAACCTTATGGAGGAAGTATTAGTATTCTTTGACAGTGAGGACATTGAGGCTCAAGGAGGTTAGGTACATCCTGCAGTCACATAGCTAACGGGAGGCATTCCCAGAATTTGAACCCTTGCCTCTTAGTTTGGGATCTGTTGCATTTGAGATCCCTGTGGCCAAATCTGCAGTTATTGGGAGGCACGTCACGTGCCACTTTGCAGATGTTTTTCAAGCTCCTTTGGTTTTATGATCAGTTCTGTGATTCTAACTAGGTACATTAGTCATGGTTCTGCAGAGAAACTGAACCAGTAGGATGTCTATCTATCATCTATCTATCTATCTATCTATCTATCTATCTATCTATCTATCTATCATTTACCTATCCATTCACCCATCTACCTATCTATCCAGACTCATTTTAAGGAGCTTGCTCATGTGATTGTCAAGATTTGGCAAGTCCAAAATCTGCAGGGTAGGCTGGCAGGCTGGAGACCCAGGGAAGGGTTGAATCCGAAAGTGGTCTGCTGGACTTGTTCTTCTCCCACAAGGTCAGTCTTTTTCTCCTAATACCTTCAACTGAATGGATGAGACCACCTCACATTGTAAAGGATAATCTGTTTTACTCAAAGCCTATTGGTTTAAATGTTATTATTATCTTGAAGTGTCTTCACAGAGACATCTAGAATAATATTGGGCCAAATATCTGGGTATCATGGCCTAGCTAAATTGATCCATAAAATTAACTCTCACACTAGGGCTTAGAAAATAAGGACAGTGGCAAGTACTTAGCATACACTGCAGGTGGTCTTACTGAAGCAGGATGGAGGTGTGAATCAGCATTTGGTAAAGTTGGAAAGTTTGAAAAGTTCATGAAAAAGTTTGGGAAGTTTTAGGCTTGGATTACCAGCATTTATGGTCTTTCAAATAATGCATTTAGTAATGGTTTGATGCTATTAAGGAAGATGCGGTTAACTATGGTTTCTAGGTATATTTAATAGTTCTCTTTTTTAAAAGATTTTATTTATTTATTCGTGAGAGACACACAGAGAGAGGCAGAGACATAGGCAGAAGGAGAAGCAGGCTCCCAGGAGGGATCACGCCCTGAGCTGAAGGCAGATGCTCAACCGCTGAGCCACCCAGGTGTTGCATATTTAATTTTCTAAGAATATAGAATGAAATGACTATGGTTATAGCATCCATATTAGTCCAACCAATCTCCAATTTATCAATTTGTCATGGCAGTAAAAGGAAGGCTGTTTCAGACATTTGGAGGGCATTTCTGTCCCACTGGGAGTACTTGAGTTTTGTGTCCGGCCCTGACTTCCCAGAAAGGGTGAGCAGCATGTCACAGGCAGCCAGAGGAGCCATGGGTTCAAGTACCATCGCAGCCCAATCTGAATATCAACTTACTTCCTTCCTTTTGAATCAATACACTTAGATTCCCACATGTTTTCTATGTGAGCATTTTTTCTTGAATATTTATTGGCCTGGGTTATATTACCTCTCCCTCCAATATATATTTATTCTGGGACTAGCACTTTTAAATTCTCAGAAATTACCACAAATATTGACATTTATTTTCTAGGCTCCAAAAAAACATCATTTATGCTGTTTGGAAAGACGTTATTTGGTGTCTGGTTAGCTAAGAAATGGAGACGTTGAAACCTAATCTTAGTTTGGGGTTCTAGAACGCCCTTTTGAGAATATGATTTTTATCTGTATTTGAGAATATGCAAAAGATAAAAGTAAATTTAAGCTTTATATAGTACTTTATAAACATGAGTTCATTCTTTCTGTGTTCTTATGATGCTATGCAAAATATAGTTATATTTTCAGTAGAGTCAGTAAAATCTTTAAAGAGGTAAATTGGCCTAAATTACTTGGTGGTCAAGCCAGGAATTAAACTCTTGTCTCCAGATTCCCTGACCAGGGAGCCCTGGGAGGAGGCAGAGATCTGGTTCACATGCTGGGAGGTCTGGTGGAAAGAGTATAAACTCTGGGGTCATGGGTTCAAATCTCTGCTCTACCTCTCACCAGCTGTGTGAACTTGAACAAGTTATTTGACTTCTCTGACTACTAAAAGCACATATGAGATACTGGAGATCACAGAAAGATGAGCAGTTAATTATATTTGTAACCCTTTTACTGGTTGGAGAATAACCAAGTGTTTCAGGTAACATTTAAGAAGTTTCTGCATTCTCAGAGCACATCAGTCTGAAGATAAAGTGGTGCCAAATTAACAGGAACAGAAAACCTCAGCATTTCTCTACCTGAAGATGATATGGGCCTAAAAAATTTATTAACACGAGCCAGGCATTTTTTTGGGGGGAACATTGTAGTATTTGGCATATTTCTCCAGCAATTATTAATTTCATTGTATTTTCTGACATTCTTTGCTGGTTTTAGGGAATTTAGGATGGGTGTCAAAACCCTAGTTGGATATCTCCAGTGCAGAGTCTGAAACACAGACAAGGGTCAGGTAGTTTGGGGGAGATGATCCCAGGAAGCACAATGAAGGAGGAGGATTATAGTGGGCAACTGGCTCTGAAGAACCTTACAGAAGGCTCCTCAGAATAATTCTTCCATTGGGTAGGAGGTTGGGGCATTTACTTATCTACTGACTCTGTTATCCCATTTGTTAAAGGCTGGTTCTGGGGATATTAATTTCTTTTTCTCTTCTGGGCAAGGGCTACATGCAGACTTAGTAGTCTTCCTTGCTTTTGGAGAAAAACTCTGAGCAGAAAATCTGGAAATACCTTGACAGAACCTTGAGTTGGAATCCGGTGTCGTAAGCAAGTATGCCCACGATAGCTATGCTGAAATCAGGTGGGCTAAAGGGAGTGTGGCAAAGACCACAATCACTATTTGTTACAGACCTTTATTTTCCCCTCAATGGTTTCTGGTAATGTGTAGGGGGAACTTCATGTGTAGTTGCACATATGTGGCTGGAGCTCTGTGAAGCCATGTCTGATGTGAATGCTCTTGGCCTCCTCTGAGCTTTGCAAAGCTCAGAGGAGGCCACTCGACTAGTATGCCCCCATCTCTGCCATCTCCCACTGAGGCATATCACAACCACACTGTACCAACATCAAACCACTGAGGTGGGGACAATCCTTTTTACCTGACTTTGTACCCTATATTCTGACTTTGATCCCCAAAGCATTAAAGCAATGAGAATCTGGGAAACTTCTGTGAAGTCGCAAATATCACCTGGACGAGGAACATCTCGATCCACTGTGACCTCTTCCCGCAGTATCTTGGATCAGTTAATGTGTTTTGTACCAGAGAGCTCAGAGTTGAGGAAATATGAAGGCAGATGGATAGTTCTTGTGGGAATCAGGAGTCTAGACATAGCTGAGAGGAATTAGGAGCTTTCTTTTCTTTTTTGAAGTCCAGGCAGAAAAGGCAAGGAGTCAGGAGAAAGGAATTCACAGGCTGAGGGGGCTTCTATGTGTCAGCCATTTATAATGTTATATCTCTTTTTAAAAAAGATTTTATTTATTTATTCATAAGACACACACACACACACACACACAGAGGCAGAGACATAGGCAGAATGAGAAGCAGGCTCCCCACAAGGAGCCCGATGTGGGACTCGATCCTGGACCCTGGGATCAGGTCCTGGGCCAAAGGCAGACGCTCAACCCCTGAGCCACCCAGGCATCCCTATAATGTTCTATCTCATTTAATCTTTATTGCATTTCACATTACTATAAAGTAAACATTACTATTTCCAAGATGATCAAAGCAACAAAAGTTCAGGGGGAATAAATAATTTTCCCAAGTTCACTATGTTAGGAAGAGACAGAGGAAGGATTTGAACCCTGGTGTATCTAGTATTTTTTTTTTTATTTGGTGTATCTAGTATTAAAGTCTGAGCAATCATATAGCAGCTGAATGGAGAAAAGAAAGGAGAAAAGTCAGGACATAACTAAATTGGAGGTGAGCGCTTGAAGAGTGGGTTGAGCTACAGATTCTGATTTCAGTTTGCACTCTGAACTATGGGAGCAGTCCTCAGAATGAATTCCACAGGTTGAAGCAAGCATTCATGTGAAAATGGCCTGGGGGATTGAGCTGGCTACAAATTCAGTGAGCCATCAGGTGCTGCTGCTGCAAAGACTGGGAAGTGTCCTTACTTTGTATTATAGACTCAAGGCCAGGTGGAGGAGGTCATAGGCCCACTGTGGTTTGTTCTGTTTAGAATTTACTTGGCAGTCCACTTTTTAGCCACCACACTTTAAGGGGCACTAGGAGATTTACAAATCAGATTGTTTGTATTGATTGTTGTGTGAGATGTATTGTAGGCAGGAGCTATACAACTGGAGGAAGGGAGCACAGAAGGAGACAAGGTGGCTGTTTTCATATACTTAAAGGGCTCATACAAGAATTTGCACCCAAAACATTGGAACTAGGCAAATAGAAGGGAATGAAGGAAGCTCTTACTTATTGAGACCCATGTGTATCAGTTGCTGCACTTGAGCTGAGTACTTGAACTCTAAGGAAGATGGGAACAATAAGCTGAACTGAAATGTCTACCAGTATGAGAACATTCCTCTTAGACATTTCAAACAGAGATTGGATTAATGTGGACAGAGATATTGCAGGAGGGGATTTCGGCATTACCCGAGCAGTTTGAATAGAGGAGGAATGACTTCTCAGATCTATTTCACCCTTATAACTGTGTGGATAATCTCAGCCACTTATTCATTCTTCAAGATCATTGAGAACAGGACATTCATCAATTAGATATATTAAAATAAAAATAAAGATCCTCGAAGACAAAGATAAAAAATTCTAAAATCCTAAAGAAAAAACAGACCACATGCAAAGGAACAGGAATCTTCTTGAAATCAGAACTGCAGATGAAATAGTAAGATACCACTTTATGATGATAAAATTAACAAAAACCTGTAAGGTTTGATCGTTTTGATCACTGGTCAGATAATTCCATTTGAGGAGAGATTCTCATGTGCTAGTGAATGAGAATTGGGATAGTCTTTCTGGAAAACAATCTGGTGCTTCTTGGTGAAATTGAGAAGGGTGCATATTCTCTGTCACCCACAATCCCTTTTCTTAGTCACATGCTCCCGAGGAACTCTTGCGCAGATATAAGGAATCACATAGGAGCTTCTGAATATTTTTTGGCAACACCGTTTGTGACAGTAGGGAGTTGGGAGGGACTTGTCCATCACAATGGGAATAGGCAGGTAAATCATAGTGAATATCTAGTGCAATAGTCACAGTTCAATGAACTAGATGTACCCACAGTTTAACATGGATTGATCTTAAAAACATACTGAAAAGAGCAAGAAGTTGAATAAAATTTATATGCAATATCGCTTATGTAAAATAAAAACACGTAAATAAGATTGTTATTTATCTTTCAATAATATATCCAGATGCAAGGACATTTATCATAAACATGATTGTGGGGCGGGAAATGGAGGCGGAGCTGTGAAGGATATGAAGGGGGAGAAGGGATACAATAGAATAAAAAAGGTAAGGAAAGGCTCGTGCACAGAGAACATGTCAACTTCTGTACTTCTGATAATGTGCTGTGAACCTAAAAGGTTTACAAAATTTTTTAAACAGCAGGAAAAATATAATTATTATCTTTTCAAATTGCATATTCATTCATTTAATCATTTAACACATTTTTATTGAGCACCTACTATCTACCTGGTACTGGCCCTAGGCACTGGGCCTACCAGCGGTCAATGACACACTTACAGGATAAATACCCAGAAGAATTGCTGGGTCAGAGGTTACTACACTAAAAAGTTAATAGATATTGCTAAAGTGTCCTCCCAAATCTATACCAACTGCTATTTTTTGTTGGGTGGGTTGTTTTCTGATATGGTCTTAGCAGGGATACTTTCCAAGTGTAGATGAAGGGATTGATAGGGAGGGAGTTGGGAAGAATTCTAAGAGAAGTTGGAGTTTTAGTATTTGTGTTTCATGTGAGCTGAGCCAACCTGGACCTGGGTGGAGGAATAGAAGCTCAGGGCAAATTGTGAGATATTCCAGAGGCACATGTTCCCCAGGCTTGCCCTGACCTGGGCATTTTCTCTCTTGGGTCATTTAACAGTGTGCTCTGATATCAAACACCTGCCATGGCAAGGGGAGAGGAAAACTCACTTCATTACCCATTGTCACCCTTTAGCAGGAGCGCAGTGTCTGTGCCTATGGCCAGCACCCCTACTAGGCTTCCAGTGAGTTCCCATCCAACTGCTATAACCCTAGATGGTAGCCTGTGGGCTCCACCCAGGGTCCTTGATGGAAACAGGATGTAATGTTTCCAAGTGGAGTGAGCAGGAGCTGCTTATCTGCAGGGGTCAGTATGGCAGACAGAAACATTCTCTGTGACCTTCCTTCCTTGGAGTGTTTGAAACCATGACCCCACTCTCCTTTATGGAGGAGGTAACTGAAGAGTTTAAACTAAGTGGGGCATAAGATTAATAAAAAAAAAAAAGTGGGGCATAAACATGAAATGTTTGTATTTTCTCCAATTATTAATTTCTATTTTTAAAAAAGATTTTACTTATTTATTTCAGAGACAGAGAGAGAAAGAGAGAGTAAGAAGGGACATAGGGGGAGGGAGAAAGAATCTGAAGCAGACTCTGCACTGAGCATGGAGCCCAGTGGGGGCTCAGTCCCACAACCACAAGATCATGACCTGAGCTGAAACCAAGAGTTGGATGCTTAACCAACCGAGTCACCCAGGCGCCCCTCCAATTACTGATTTCTCTAGTGTTCACCTGAATTCCCAATTCCCACTCTCTAACATTTTTGGCGGGTTCCATAACTTTCTGCTTTCTTTCACTGATAAAAATTTTAGTCCATTTTGGTTTAAAAAGTCAATATCAGACTCAATTTAAATCTATCTCCTACTTCTTCTAAACCATGGGTTCGACCTGAGGCCTGGGAGATCTGGGGCAGGAGTGTACAAGCTTCCTTTTCACTTTTCATCAGACCCAGCACCTTAGAATAGAGAGGGAGGTAATAGGCAAAAGGTGGGGGATGGAGGAGAAATAGTCTATGTTGAGATACACACCTTCTCCCTCTCCTGGCTCTATCAATATGTTTCCTCTGATAGATGTTTCCATCTTCCCAGTGCTACTCAGTAAGAAATCTGCTTTCACATATCTCTGGACAAGCATCAGGCATCAAGCTCCACATTTGTGGATGCCCCCAAATTCTAGGAAAATTATGCCAAGCTCTCCTAGAAGACCTCTTCTTACACTCCCCTTAGATAACAACCTCAGTATGGGACTTCAGATTGTATAATTCAGTGGGCATCCATCCAAGAGTGAGATGCTAGCTTTCTCATTTTCACTACCCTTTTTCTCTAAAAGTGATTTTTCTGCAATCCTGCCCATCTCTTGACTTTATGAGGATAAGGAAGCATATTATCTTCAGTCTTGTACAGAAACATCTCTTGCCAAGGACCCATGAGGTTGGTAAGCTCTTCATTCCAACTCTCTATCCTCTCTTTCCTTCTTAGATTACATTGAGAAAGGTTTTGTGTATGGGGTGGGGGTTGGGGTGGTGGTGATGGTAGTAGGGTTAGTTCTGCTGATTTTCAGAAAGCCCTTTGTTGTGGCTCACTTGAGAGTGTGGTGTATTTAGACCTTCTTTGTACTCAGCCAGAAGCTCTTGTCTCTTTTCCAGGGCAACAGGAAAAGTCCTACTCAACCTCCTCTCACATAGGAGCATCATGCTGGGTGAAAACTTCCGGAATCTGGACACAACTCCTGACACTAGATGTAGAAACTGAAGGCTAGGACCATGTTTTCAAAATTAAACAAAGAGGAAAGGGAAGCACCCCCCACATGGGCTGAAAGTGCGCAGTAATCTCCCTTGGCCATTGATCTCTCTCCTTAAATATTCTATGGCAGGTAATGGGAAAGAGGAAAATATGCACTGAGAGAACAAACTGAGGTAGAAAGAACATTTGCAGGGAAGGGAGACATGGTCTTTTTTTTTTTTTTTTCTCTGTTTAGGAGTATAGTATGTTGAGGTACTTCTTGAGGTAGAATGAGAGCCCATCTCCTGATGCCACCACGAGGAAAAAGATTTGCAACTAAAGGCCATCCATCTGTCTATCTGTCTATTCATTCACTTATCTACTCAACCAATTAAATGCCTTGCCCACTCAACAAGAATTAATATCTTCTTTGAGGCAAGTACTATGTAATGAAAACCATCTTTGTGCTATGTCTTTTCTCTCCTTTCTATTCCCACCTCCCTCAGTTTTCCTGCATAGATTTGGAATTATTAGGATCATATATATTCCTGGATACAGGACCTGGTTTGGCTGGTCAGAGACCCCACTACAGAGCAAAGTGGACCAGGGATGACTGTCTCTAGGGGCTACTGATCTGCTGAAGTTCTTACAAATTTCTTTAATTCTTTCTTGGTGTCCTTCTTTATAAAGTGAAGCATGACCATGACTTAATTTTTTTTCTATTAGTGTGGGCTTTAAAAAAAAATAAATATGTGTATATATTCAATTTGAATGTTGAATTGAATATAAAATGACTATGTATATCAATAACACACAGAGACCTATATACATTCAGTTGTAGATGCGGATATTATTATTCTTGTTACTCAGATGAGGAAACAATGTCAGAGAAATTCAGGTTTTACTTAAAGACTCAGAGTACTGATGGAGTCTCAATTTAAATTCAGGCCTGTTTGATTCCAGAGCCCACCACCACCTTTCTGCTTATGCCATAATGTCTCCAGTCAATAAGATCTAAAATGGAAGGATAAGTAAAAAAAAAGAAGATCACATGTATTCCACAAAATATATCGGGTCTTCACAGGGCTATGTTTTAGTGCTTTGGGGAAGATGCTGAGGAATTCATTATTTGTGTGTAGTAAGTGGTCATTTCTGCACAGATCACATAGGATGATTAAATTTAAATTTATGTCTGTAACTGGCATTTGCTCTTCTTGTCATTGTTTTCATATATTCCTCTTAGTAATGTTCTTAGCTTAACATCTTTGTAAGAATTTCTCCATTCCCAGAGCCTTGTGGGGTCAAGCTCCCTTCTCTGGCTTCTCAGAAGGGAGCATAAAAATTTGTACTTTACAAATATGACTACAGTAGTAAGTCTCTAGAGTTCAACCCAACATCTTTTGGAATTTGTGTTTTTTTACAGTCTCTTTCCCTTGAATCTGGCTGTGGCTGGGGCTCACTATTGACCAATAGAATTTGGGTGGAGGTGATATGACAGGACTTTTGAGACTAGGTCATAAACCTTATAACCCCTGCTTGGGTCTCTTGGAGTGCTTGCTCTTAGGACACTCTTTTCTCAGAACACTCCCTCTTAGAAACCAAGGCTGTGTCATAAGAAAGTCATATTACATGGATGGCCATGTACTGACATTCTAGTTGATGTGTCACCTGGCTTGTACCTGACGGCAGCATCACTGGGCAGCCATGTAAGCATGCCATCTTGAACATCCAGCCTAGCCCATTCATGCCTTCAGATAACTTTTGGCCTAGACACCGTAGGATTGTAACCATGTGAACAAGAACTGCCTCACTGAGGTCACTCAAGCCACAGAACCAGGAGAGAGAAGAGCAAAGCAGAGTTTTAAGTCACTAAGTTGGTGAAGTGGTGGTGGTGGTGGTTTGTTACACAGCAAAAGATAACTGGAACAATTCCTCTGGAAAGAGGCCAGATTCCCAGGCTATTGTTGACTAGTGGTACTTTTGAGTTAGGATCTGGAACTTAATAGTTTCTTGACTTTGTGCAAGTTCCTTCACTTCTGTGTATCTCAATGTGCTCATCTGGGAAAAAAAAAGTCCTATATTATAGGACTTTTGTGAGAATTAAATATGGTCTTTGTAAAGGGTTTGACATGGTGCCTGGTATTTTCTAGCACTAAATGTTAGCTATGGTAATAATTATTGAAATGAGTGGTTTTATGAAACTGAACAAAGTTCCTCCTAAAACACAATCATTTATTAACATTTTCCTTTATTTTTGTTTTGGTCTCTTTCCCACTGGTCCTAACCTACGAAATTGCCTGGGAGCCAAGTCATGCAAACTTTGTGGCAAAGCTGCCTTGTTCTGTTCTGCCACAGATTTCAACTGAAGGGCAGACTTTCTGAGTTGACCTGATTGTTTTTTGAGTGGAGGGGACATGAACCTTCAATTCACTCATTTTAACCTCTTTTTCAAATACCCTATCAGTTTTGCTTTTCCTCAGTCTTCTCCAGGGAATTGCTTTTCTTACATGAAGGGCAGAAGAAACTGAGCAGGTAACTGATGTCTGAATAAAGATGACAGAAATGAGGGTTATTGAGATGAAAATGAAAATTGACACATACATTGTCCTCCCGTTGGTCTCTTAATGACTTGTGGCTGAAAGCGTCATGTTGTTTTTATAAAATGGAACCAAACATATACTGGGGCTTGTTGAAATGCCAGGATGAATGAAGCTTTTCAGAATAGCAAACATTTTTCTATGGCTTTACCACTCCTGTGATTATGTTAATGCTGGGGAGGGTGAACAGGGACCTTGGTACAACATGACCACCATGAATCCCATCTCCTCCCATACCCATATTTTAGATTCCAAGCTTCAATAACAAAGTTGCATTAAAACAGCTCTCCGAGTAGTGTGCTGTATACCTAACCCCATCTCTCACTATATTTGGATTCTCCCTTTTTATAGTCAAGGCATATTTAGAAGAGAGGGTCAAGTGACTTGTGCTGGGAATTTTATGCAAACTAAAAATCTGCATGTAGAAGTGAGATAGAAAGGGAGAAAGATTGCTATATTTCATTTAGTTTTTTTTTTAAAAGATTTTATTTATTTATTCATGAGAGACACACAGAGAGAGAGAGAGAGAGGCAGAGACATAGGCAGAGGGAGAAGCAGGCTCCATGCCGGGAGCCCGACGTGGGACTCGATCCCGGGACTTCAGGAGCAGGCCCTGGGCTGAAGGCAGCGCTACACCGCTGAGCCACCTGGGCTGCCCTGTTTTTTAGCTTAATACAAAAATATCTGGTTTAGGTCTTTAATTTGTACCTGAAAAAAACCTAAACCATAGAAATCTTGAAGTAAATTTTATCACTTGAGAAATTGGGGTGAGGGGCAGGGAGGACCTATTTTCAGAGTCACTTGATAGCGGAAAGAATCCCTTTTTCGTAGAGGGGTACCACTTATTAGGAATCAGACTTGTAATGGTTGCTTATGTGATGGTTTCTTGGACTGCCTGAAATTGCAGGATGTTTAATCCTGTTCAGCTCCCAGAGAGCTTGGCATACAGTAGGCACACAATAAGTGCCTGATAATAGAATAAAGAAATGAAACACATCTGCCAATTGCTCCAGCCATGTGTGGCTTCCTCTGCTCATCAAGTTGACTTCTATCAGGAGTTTTGTTTGTGTTTTTAAAGTTACGTCAGTCTCTGCAGTTCTAGCTGGTTCTCTTTTTTCCCTTTTCACATCTGAGAGACAAAACCTACTCTTTTTAGTTTGCGAGTTGCCTTTGTATCTGTGAGAGGGGACGAGGTAAACTGAGTTTCATGGATTGTGGCCTGGACTGAAAGCTGAGTCCTGACTCTTAGTTTATGAAAAATGATCTATGCTTGGAGATAATATAGTTCTATTGCATCTTTGTCAAAGGTGATCTATACTTTTGAATTTTTGGTGATCTGTGATGGTGGAAAATTATACATTTTGAATAAAAATCTTGAAAACCTAGGTTTTAAGTCATAGATTTTTGAATCAATAATTTAATAAAGGACTGAATGTTTGAGTTAGTTGCTGTAATTAAGTTCTGTTGATTAGAATGGAAAAATCATTACTCACTGAAGGGTGACTGTTTTTTGGCTCTAGGAGTAAAGAGCTTGTGGTCTTAATGCACATTTAATCAAATTGATTCCGTTATTAGGAACAAGCATGTTTGACAATTTTACCCAAGAGCTTAAAGTCAATGTCTTAAAGCCATAGTCTTTTTTTTTTTTAATTTTTTTTATTTGAAAGAAAGGCTTCCTACCCAGAGTTGAGAGACTAGTCTAGTCTGGTGTACTAGCCTTGTGAAATCTGAAATTGTCAATCTGCGAATGTACAAGAAAAAAAGCTTGGCTTATCTATGACCATCTTTCATTTTCCAATACTCAGTGGTCAAGGTGAGAGTTTGTAGTTCTGCCTTTGGAAACTTCCAGTGCCATCTCTTGTTTCATTCCTGTCTTACTTTCAAGGGATTATAGAATATATATTTCTTTTTTTGTAATTTAAATTTAATTGATTAACATGTAGTGTATTATGAGTTTTAGAGGTAGAGTTTAGTGATTCATCAGTTGCATATAACACCCAGTGCTCATTACATCACATGCCCTCCTTAATGCCCATAACCCAGTTACCCCTTCCCTCCACTCGCCTCCCCTCCCACAACCCTCAGTTGTTTCCTACAGTTAAGAATGTCTTATGGTTTGTCTCCCTCTCTGGTTTCATCTTATTTTTCTCTCCCTTCCTCTATGATCATCTGCTTTGTTTCTTAAATTCCACATATGATTGAAATCATATATTTGTCTTTCTCTGATTGACTTATTTCACTTAGCATAATACCCTCTAGTTGCATCCACATCATTGCAAATGATAAGATTTCAGTTTTTAAAAGATTTTATTTATTTATTCATCAGAGACACAGAGAGAGGCAGAGACCCAGGCAGAGGGAGAAGCAGGCTCCATGCAGGGAGCCCGATGTGAGACTCGATCCTGGAACTCCAGGATCACACCCTGAACCAAAGGCAGATGCTCAACTGCTGAGCCACCCATGCATCCCAAGATTTCATTTTTTGGATGGCTGTCTAATATTCCATTGTAAAATATGGAAAGAGCCCAGATGTCCATTGACAGATGAATGGATATAGATTATATATTTCTATAGTCTTTCCTTATTTTAAACCATCCCCCCCCCAATATTTCCTTGCCCCTAACTCTATGAAGTTTCAAGTGATAAACTATCAGGGGCAAAATTGGTGGATGAACAGAAGATGGAAAGATGAATTCAATTTACACTTTAAATGTCCAGCTAAAGCTTTGAAACTGAAAAAATACCTAGCAGAAATAGTTAACTAGTTATTTTTTTTAATTTTTACTTATTTATGATAGTCACACACACAGAGAGAGAGAGAGAGAGAGAGGCAGAGACACAGGCAGAGGGAGAAGCAGGCTCCATGCACCGGGAGCCCGATGCGGGATTCGATCCCGGGTCTCCAGGATCGCGCCCCGGGCCAAAGGCAGGCGCCAAACCGCTGAGCCACCCAGGGATCCCAGTTAACTAGTTATTAATAGTTATCTTAGGGATCCCTGGGTGGCGCAGCGGTTTGGCGCCTGCCTTTGGCCCGGGGCGCGATCCTGGAGACTCGATCCCGCATCGGGCTCCCGGTGCGTGGAGCCTGCTTCTCCCTCTGCCTATGTCTCTGACTCTCTCTCTCTCTCTCTCTCTCTGTGACTATCATAAATTTAAAAAAAAATTTTAAAAATAGTTATCTTAAATAGTTATTATTGTACAGTACTGGGTGATCTTTGGCAAATACTGGCATTTGTGTGTACTTACTTCAAAGGAGATGTCAATTTGAGAATAATAACAATTGAGATATTATTAGTTCTTATGAGACTAAGATTGCCATAGAATAGATAATAAATCAAATTTGTCCTAACCTCAAAATTAAAATGAATGAATGTGTTATAGCAAATAGTTTGAATCAGTAGCATTCATTGAGGACTTATGGCATGTCAGATATGAGGATAAATGCTCTGTTTACATTATTTCATTTAATTATTTAAATAGCCCAGTGCTGCAGGGAGTCACATTACTCTGTTTTATAGATGAGGAAATTGAGGCTTATGAATTAGATAACTTGTCCAGGTAAAGTAAGGTAATGTTGATAAGCTAGATGCAATAGTACCTGTTATCAGGTGCCTTTTCTATGCCAGAGATTTTCACATACATATTGTATTTAATCTTTAAGACAATCCTTTGGGGGTAAGGGTAAGGCATGGATATTCTCAGTTTACAGATAAGAAAATTGAGGTTCAGCAAGGTCAGGTGTCTTGCTCAAGGCAATGCAAGTAGAAAATGATGAAGGTGTCCAAATCTTCTGACTTCAAAGCAGAAATGGGTCTCAAAATTGTTAAAATGGGAACACCTGGAAATCATAGTCTTTGTAGACTGCAATTAGGAACACTATGCTCTTTTTGGAACATGGGGGAAAGAATGGTATGGTTAATTCCAATGTAGGAACTAAGAACAATTTTAATAGCAAAAAATAAATCTACATGTAAGAAATAAAAAAATTAACCTGTGACAGTCATCCAGGTATGTCACTCAGATCTCCCTTCAAGACAGGACCTGCTGTGAAGAAAGCAGTGAACCATAAGCTGTTGCATATTTGTGATCAGCTCCAGTACTCATGCCAAAGCCAAGTCCTCCCCAGACTGCTCCCAGCTAATGACTGGCCAAGATGGAGGTATTAGAGGTGGGCTATTTCTGTTTCAATGTGGAACTTCTCAGTGGGCACTCTTCACTCTGAGCTTCCTTGAGAGTCTGGCTGAGATTTTCACAGAGGTCACTGAAGTCTGAGGCTCTTGCTACTGAGCCCTTCTTCTTTCCCTCTCTCCTGTTGTAGGTGTCAGATCAGAAACATGGTCTGGAGTTTCTCTTGACCTGAACCTTCTCTTGCTCCTTCTCCCTTTTGTCCTTCATAAGCATTTCCCCCAGTACATCCATTTATTATATTTCTAATTCTGCTTCCTGGAGGTCCTATTTCCTGTAGGCCCCAGATTATGCAGAATCGAAAACACTATTGTCTGTGAAAAAATAACAATGAGCTATTGAATTAATTGTTTATTAATATTTGTTTGCTATTTTATCATTCATTTTGTCAGCTGCTAATATTTTCCAGCAGTATGTGATAATACCAATATTTTAAGGAAAAGCTATAAGAAGAAGACAAACACTTTAACAATGGAGACAATCTATCCATGAATCTAGTTTTTTTGGGGAGGAGACTGCTATTATTTTTTTTAAAGATTTATTTATTTATTTATGATAGACATAGAGAGAGAGAGAGAGGCAGAGACACAGGAGGAGGGAGAAGCAGGCTCCATGCCGGGAGCCCGACGTGGGACTCGATCCGGGGACTCCAGGATCGCGCCCTGCCCCGAAGGCAGGCGCTAAACCGCTGAGCCACCCAGGGATCCCCCGAGACTGCTATTATTTTATGTAGTAATCTCATGTCTTTGTCAAGTTTGAGGGATCATGATAAATTAATGAAGATACAATCATACGGATTTTTAAATTTGCAAGGTGAGAAATTTGATTTTCTTCCCAGTCATGGATGAACTAACCAAGGGAGATTGATTCATGTCATCTACATTCACACTAAACTAATTTCTAAACCCAAATTCCAGCTAACTGATTTATGATAAGACACATATGAGGCCCAGTCAATTAATAGAGGGACCATTTGCATAGGTTGTTATAAGGTCCTTATTATTACCCTTATAATTGCTATTATAGATATTATTAATACAGAGATCAGTTGACTAGCACCAGAACTCATGTAGCCTGAATTGTGTTGATGACAAAAAGACAAATCATTCTTTTACGTGCCATTTTCAACTTAAAGTTTTATTATTTTTTCTTCTCTGTAAAAGCAGGACATATCATTGTAGAAAACAAAGTACAGATAAGCTAACAACAAAGCAAAATAAGAGAACAAAAAACTACTTACAATCTCATTACTCACAGGTTTTTCCTGCTAATATTTTGGTGTGTACTTTTTCCATCATTATTTACTAAGCATACATAAAAATATTTTAAATACACTGTACCATCCATTTTATCTTATGTCTTGTCTTTTTACTCAGCAATATAACTTGAACATTTTTCCATTGCATTAAATATTCTTCTGCTATGTGGTTTCCTAACTATTTTTGGATTATAACATGTATCAAAGTTATGCTCTCTTGCCTTAGAAAAGTGAACACGCACACAAAATGTTGCATACAAATTTTAGGAGTTTCACTGCCTGAAAACTGTGCATTTCCTGTCCCTGCCTGTAACATTATAGACAGCTGCACAGTATTCCAACCAGTTTAATACTGTAATTTATTTATTCATTTATTTTAATACTATATTTAATCAGATTCTTGTAGCTATCTTTTCCTTATCATCAACAATGTGACTGGGATCTTTTATATTTGTCATTATAATATTCCTTCACATCACAATTCCCAATTCTGTAACTTCATAGTTAACAATTTAGCTCAAAAATTTAACTATTAATGGCCACTGTGTATTCATATAGAAGAGAGAGGACAATTCCTGAAAGATTTTTACCTTTGGGAGTACTATGTGAAATCCGGTAATACTGATATTTGAATCCGTTTTTGAAACACCACCTGTGCAATGGTGTTGGTGACACATGTTTTAAAGATTCTCAAAGGTAGTAATTTTTTTTTGTTTTTAGTGTTTGTGTGTGTATATATTTATGCATGTGTGTATTCATTTCAAGTATAATTAACAAATTGTATTATATTAGTTTCAAGTGTACAATATAGTGATTCAACAATTCTGTACATTACTCAGTGCTCTTCTAAGTGTATTCTTAATCCCCTTCATTTATTTCACCCATTCCCTCTTGTAACTGCCAATGTTTTCTCTATATGTAAAAGTCCGTTTTCTTATTTGTCTCTTTTTAAGAAAATCTTTGTTTCTTATATTCCACATATGAGTGAAATTGTATGGTATTTGTCTTTCTCTGACTTATTTTACTTAGCAATAAGCCCTCTAGATCAATACATGTTGTTGCAAATGGCAAGATCTCATTTTTTTAAGGCTGAGTAATATTCCAATGCATGTATATACCACATCTTTGTCCATTTATTTATTGATGGACAGTTGGGCTGATTTCGTATTTTGGCTATTATAAATAAAACATTGATAAACTTAGGGATGCATGTACCTTTTCCAATTAGCGTTTTGTGTTCTTTGAGGTAAATACCCACTAGTGAAATTACTAGATCATACGGCAATTCTATTTTTAATTTTTTTGAGGAACCTTCATACTGTTTTCCACAGTAGCTATAGCCAGTTTGCATTCCCACCAAAGCACACAGGCTCCTTTTTCTCCACATTCTTGCCAACACACCTGTTATTTCTTGAGTTTTTTATTTTAGCCATTCTGACAGATGTGAGGTGATATCTCATTGTGGTTTTGATTTGTATTTCCTTGCTGGTTAGTGATGTTGGCATCTTTTCATATGTCTGTTAGCCATCTGTATGTCTTCTTTGGAGAAATACCTGTTCATATCTTCTGCAAAGTTTTAAATTGGATCATTTTTTTGTGTGTGTTCCATTGTATACGTTCTTTATCTATTTTGAATATTAACCTCTTATTGGATATGTCATTGGCAAACATCTTTTCCCATTGAATAGGTTGTCCTTTTGTTTTGAGGCTTGTTTCCTTTGCTGTGAAGAAACTTTTTATTTTGATGTAGTCCCAATGATTTATTTTTGCTTTTGTTTCCCTTCAGAAGACGTATCTAGAAAAATGTTTCTATGGCTGATGTCAGAGAAATTACTGCCTGTGCTCCCTTCTAGGATTTTTATGGTTTCAGGTCTCACATTTAGGTCTTTAATCCATTTTGAGTTCATTTTTCTGTATGCTGTAAGAAAGTGGTCCAGTTTCATCCTTTTGCATGTAGCTGTCCAGTTTGCCTGACATCATTTGTTGAAGAGACTCTTTTCCATTGTATATTATTGCCTCTTTTGTTGTAGATTAATTGGCCATATAATTATGGGTTTATTTCTGAGCTTTCAGTTCTATGTGTCTAATTTTTGTGCCAGTATCAAAGGTGGTAAATTTTTAACTTTGAAAGTGAATTTTATTTTTAAAAATGGGCCTAAAGTCTTTGGAACAAAGTTATTTTAATGAGTTGACTAAATAAACCCAATTATAGCATTTTGGCTATTATCCAAGGTATTAATTTTTTTTTTTTTTTTTTTTTTTTTTTTTTTTTTTTTTTTTAGTTTAAGACTGGTTCTGTGACTGGCACAAAAAGAGACTTTCCTAAAGAGAACAAAGAAAGCAGCAGTAGAATAAATTTATAACTTCCCAAGATGACTATTTGGATTAGAAATTCACTTCTACAAATACAAATAGTTTAAAAGGAAATTTGTATCATTATTGTGATGGTTCATTTTATGTCAATTTAGCTAGGCTGTGGTACCAATTTTTTTCTCAAATACCAATCGATGATCCTGCTTTGAAGGTATTGTTTAATGAGATTAACATATTATACCAGTAGACTTTGAATAAAGCAGATTACTCTCCATTAGGTGGGTGGGCCTCAGCTAATCATTTGAAGGCCTCAGCAGCATAGACTGAGGTCCCTGAATGGGAAAGAATTCTGCCTCTAGACTGCAACATGGAAATCCTGCCTATGTTTCTAGCATTTGGACTCAAGACTGCAACATCAACTCCTGCATGAATTTCCAGTCTTCACTTTGCCCTATAGATTTTAGACATGCCAGCCCCTATGCTCATGGGAACCAATTCCTTGAAATAAATCTGTCTCTACATATATCCTATTGGTTCTGTTTCATTGATGAACTTTGACTAATACAATTACCAATTGTTCCCAAAGTCTTAAAGTCATCCCTTCTGTTGTGTGTTTTTCTTGCTGTTATCAATTAAAAGGAGAAAGTCTTGCTGACCTTGTCTCGGATTTTAAAGTCTATATACCTTTGTGGTGATGGCCCTTTGTCTGACTCCAGATGAAATATTGTAGATTTTTAAAAACATTGAGAACAGTATTTGTTTAAAGAAATCAACTTTCTAAAATTGCATTGGGACCATTTACTTATCCTTATTATTTTTAATTGTAAAATAGATATAATATAAAACTTAAAATCTCAGCCATTTTTAAGTGCACAGTTCAGTAGTCTTAAGTATACTCACATTGTTGTGAAACAGATTTCCAGAACTCTTCATCTTTCAAAAAATGAACTTTATATCCATTAAACAATGATTCCTAGTTTGTTTCTCCTAGGAACCACCATTCTACTTTCTGTCTCTACAAGTTTGGCTACTCTAGATACCTCACATAAGTGGAATCATATACTATTTGTCTTTTGTGCCTGGTTTTATTTCACTTGGCACAATGTCCTCAAGGTTCATCCATGTTATAGGATGTATCAGAATTTCCTTCCTTTCTAAGGCTAGATAATATCCCATTGTACATATTACCACATTTATTTATCCATTCATCTATCAATAGACATTTAAGTGGCTTCCACCTCTTGGCTATTGTGAATAATAATGCTATAATCATATATGTGCAAATATCTCTGAGCCCTACTCTTAATTCTTATTGATCTACATCCAGAAGTGGAATTGCTGGATCATATGGTAGTTCTATGTTTAATTTTTTTGAGAAGCTACCATACTGTTTTCAATAGTGGATATTCCACCTTACATTCCCACTAACAGTGCACAGAATTTCCAGTTTCTACACATCCTTGCCAACCTTTGTTATTTTCTGCTTGTTTGATAGTGGTCATCCTAGTGGGTATAAAATGGTAGCTTTTTTACTTACATTACTCTAATGATTAGTGATGTTGAACATCTTTTCATGTACTTATTGGCCATTTGTATGTTTTCTTTGGAGAAATGTCCACTTGAGTTCTTGGCCCATTTTTAAATTGTTTTTGTCGTTGTTGAGTTATATGATTTCTTTATGTATATATCCTGGATATTAACCTCTTATCAGATATATGATTTGCAAATATTTCCTTCTAGTCCGCAACTTGCCTTTTTGCTCTGTTGATTATCTCCTTTGGCACAGATGTTTTCAATTTTAATGCAGCCCAGTTTATCTATTTTTGTTGTTATTGTTGGCTATGCTTTTGGTGTTATGGGGACCATTCATGCTTTTTTTTTTCTAAAATCACTTTATATTTATGTATATAACACCATATGAATAGTCCATATATCTTTCCAATAATACACATATTTTTGCCTTCAGTAGCACTCAATTCCCTCCCTCCTCCCCGTCAACACATTCTCACAGGAATCTTTGCAAAAAAGTCTTAGGCAGGGGATTTGGGCTGTTTTTTTTTCTGACCATGGCCAAGACTTGGTCATCATGATTCACTATGGCTCTAAAGTGAGTGAGGAGGACATTTGGAAGTAATTTTCTGTCATAACAGCTAGCACCAAGCAGATATCTAGGTCATATTTATTGAATGATTGAATGATTGTCTCGTTTTTTGGCATCTGAGAATATTTTCAGAATTATTTTCATGTTTCTTTTAGTCTTGCCACAGTCATTCCTTCAGCCTGAGTATATGCAATTTGTATGACTGGAAAATCAGTCGAACAGGTTGTTGTTGCCACAGAATGCCCAGAGATTGTTGTTTTGAACGACTGATGTCATCTCTCTAAGGCAAGTTGATATGATAGTGAAAAGTGGAGGTTCCAAGGGTGTGAAGGCTAATTTCAGGTTACATACTGAAGGGAAAACAAGAGAGCCAGTTATGGAAGCTGAAAATTCAAAATCTTATACCATTATCACTGCACAGTGCACAAATGGCCTCCTTTTACTCTATAAACAAAGATTGCCAGAGAAAATCTTGCCAAGCGAATGGCTCTAAATGCAACTACTAGATTAAGAGCTCCTGGAAGGCAAGGGCAACATCTATCAATCCGTGTATTCCCAGCAAACATACCTATGTAAGCATGTACGCACACTTATGTGTACACACGTGAATGCACACAATGAATGAACATACATCTCAAAGAGAAATAAAATTTTGTTTCAGTCATTTTACTTAGAGTCCATCTATGCCTGTATAACTGAATCATATACACATAGTCAATGTGTCTAAATATAGCTGAGTGTGAATGTCCAAGTTTATACCTATTTTATCAGGTTAGGAGAATTTTAGTAAATTCATAAAAATGATTCAAAGTGTCTGAGAATACATTCTGATTTTGGTTGTGAGCTGAATTTTGGGGAAAGAAAGATAGTGTTTTCTGAATTTTCCTAGACCAAAATGAGAAACCGAGCATCTTAAAAATAATTACTGTTTGTGCCTTTCTCTTTGGAGACCCTGACTTGTTTCTCTTTGTTTTTTTGATATCACCACACTGGTTTCCCCAGAGGACATTGACGTTGACAGAGAAAGACCAAATGAACCTGGTGACTTAATCCAAATGTCATAACAAAAGCAAGTCTTAGCATGCTTCTGAAGGATTGACTTTCAAGCAGGAACTGAGTTGTTTTGGAAACTTAGCTAATGACATTGTTATTATTTCTCATGAGTGATAATTTCTCATGAGGGATTGATAGATCAATCCCACTTGCATTTAGTGTAATCCCTATAGACCTGAGTGATGACCCATCAACACAGAAGTTGTGTGGCTCTAAATCTTGGTCAAAGCTCTCTTCTCTGCAAGAAGGATGTGACATTTGCCTCTGGAATTTTTACATTTGTCTGTGAACTGCCCCCTCCCCACCATAATGTTTCTTAATAAGTGTGTCTCAAAATTTTGAACCATCTCTCACCCTGAGACTATTAGTAGACTTGAAAAATTTAAAGGGTAAATTTGCAAAGCACAACTGACGTGTGTAAAAATTCAGGCAAGACACATGTGTTACAGGTATTAGTATTCATCTGATTTGCACATTTTAATTGTGCCTTGCACACAGTAGAACTGCAATAAATATTTACTGCATGCTGAATGGATGAAGTGAATTTGGAAATAAGCAGGGAACCCTTGTGGCATCGTAAATAACCATAAAACTATGTTTTTACAGATATCATTGGGACACAATCATATCTTCTTGACCTTCTTAGGTCTTTATTGATGTGTTTTGACTGATACTAAGAAGATGCTAGTTTGAAAGGAGACGCCTATAATTTAAAAACATGATTTTTACCATCTCCTAACACTTCACAAAGGTCAATAGGGTAGATAAACAACTTCCTACAGCTGCTGCTACATCTGGCACACGCCTGCAGCAGAAAGTGTGCGCTGAAAAGATAAACACGTCAGGTTGTATCTACTTGCCTGCCTATGCTTTTTTGCATCTGAACTTGACCCTTAGCAATTAATATTAAAACCAGGCTTGACATTAATGAATAAAAATTCAAAAGAAGTTATGCTGGACTGAAATTACCAGCATCTCAAGGGGATACATTTCTCCGATGGTTTTGAGGTTAACTTTGATTTTGTAATCCTGGCTCAACATCTTATCTTTGTTGTTTCCCTCTGGGAGCCATCTTATGTTGATTTCTGCACAGTCAGGTCCTTTAAGATCCCCTACTTGATTAACGCTGAACATGAATTGTTCTATCTAGATGGATTTACTTATATATGGATCTTTGCCAAATTTTCTTCCATTATGTGACCTCCTGAGGATGCTTCTAGCTCTGAGATCCTGTAACAATCTGGGTATATCTAAAATTAGCAGGTGATTCTTTAAAAGTCATCACATGAAATTCTGTAGTAGCTTCAAGTTAAGTAATCTGGTGGTTAATTATCTCGTATATTTCTTATAAGTACTACTGATGACTGGGAGCCTTGAAAAACCCACTGGACCTGGACCTATTCGTGGAAGACTTGACAAAGTAAACTGTAGGGATGAGGTATGGCTTTATGATGTTCACTCATTGTATTTGTGGTGAAGCTGGGAAGGCCCTCTGTAAACACTTATTGAATTAAAGAAAGGCCACTCAATTCCAAGTTGATTTTTCTATCCATGAAACCACAGCAACTTTCTAAAAAAGACTGTCAAGTCTAATATTGTTGATTCTCTTACTTGCTAACTAAGCACCCAGATGCCATTATTCACATTGTTTGGAAATGTTTATATATTCCTATCTCAAATATTTTTCATAGAATCGGGTTATGTCTCTACATATGGGCTTTAGATCTGTGAGCTTTATAATTTCAATTCTCTCCTCCATTTTTTTTTGCACAAATAACCAATGATATAAGTGAACTAGCTTTATTATTATTATTATTATTTTGAAGACATCTGAAATTTCTAGAAAAACATCTGAATATTCCATTTTCCTTTGTGGTGGCAGGCACAACCTCTGTGGTGGTCATTTCTGCATTGATCCTTGACCAACAAATGCAGGTATCCAGGCATGATGTTTACACTCTGTTTTTACCAAATTGCTGGGTGAGCACTTTACAAGATCACAGAATGTTCTCTATCTCCTGATTAGCATTTAGAGAACCTTGGCAACTGGGATGGAGCCATAGGAGGGAAGCAGGCTGCTATTTAAATGGAGGAAAGTCACTCTGTGGCTGATAAGCTGGAGGAGTGATGAATTGCAAACGGCCTTTCAGCCTTAGGAATTCACAGTGCGGGTCTACCCTGAACCCCGCCAGCATCTGATGAACTTTTACTTTTCACAACATCATCTGAGAACCGTGATAGGGGCAAAGAAACGTCTGCGCATGGTCTGCTGTGGATGCTTGTCAGTTGGTTTACAGATAATCTACAGACCGTGGAGTATTTTGCTGACATACTTAAGACCAGAAACACAGCAGCAGGAAACGTTAAGTTCGCAAGGCTTCTGGGAATAGGAGTCACCAGTCCACAGTATAATAGTTCTGTTTTAAGAGAGGTCAAAATATTGTTGATAAATACTAGGTTTCAGATGGGACAAAACTCTATAAATGCATTTTTTAAAAAGACGAATAACACCATACCTGCTGACTTGATAAAATACTAGTAAAACTCCAGAGGTGAACTGTGAAGCCCCTTCATCTGCAAGGGGAGGCATGGCTTGGAGATTTAAAAAAAGGGTGGCTAACCCAGTTTGGTTTCCAGTTATGCTCTGTTGGTACACATTTGTGACTTATACATTACCCAAGTGAAGACCTCCCGGGTTGTAATGGTGGAGTAGAGCACCCCTAACATCTGGCACAGTGTCTGGCACATCTTAGTTATTAACTAAATTTTTGTGAATGAATAAAAGGATAGAACTATGCTTTATAGAGTCACATGCCCGGCTTTTCTCATTGATGCCTATTTTGGGTTAATTTGCTGTGATTGATCCACCTATAGTCTGCCCAGCATGACTATAAAATCATAATACGGATGAATGTGCATGGCTTATGGAATTAGACTCTACTCATGCACATTCCTGATGGCTACTAGGTGTTCAGTGCTGGGCAGAGGACAAAGAGGAAGAGGAATGATGCATGATCTTTGTCTTCAAAGAGATGCTCATGTAGTTGGGGAGACAAGACTAAAAGACTTTCAACAATAGCATATTCATAGGAGTCTAAGTGATCCAGTATTATATTGTCTAACCTAGACTGTGTCAGCTTGGGGGCTATTGCTTTCATTATCTGGTTTTATTCTACTTCAGACTGTTCTTGGCATTAAATAGAATCATAGAATGTTAGGGTGAATGGCATTTAAATATCTCTGATATCTGTTGCACAACTCCTCTTTTTCTTCTCCTTTTTTTTTTTTTTTAATGAGACCGATGGCAGGATAAGGGCCTTGCCCAAAATCACATGGTTACGCAGTTGGTGGCAATGTTCACTCATTTCCCTAGGATTTTGGTTCCAAAGTATGTTAGAGCCCTAGGCTCATGCCAGGAGTTGCTTTGTTTCTAAATAAGGGCTTTGTTTCATTGTAATAGAGACACTATTGCATAGGGGGTCTGAGACAGAGGCAACTTATACTGAACTCTACTCCTCAACAAATATGGTCAAGTAGGTTTCCATGGTGTGTATACTTTCTCTTTTAAATTTTTTTTAATTTAAATTTTATTTTATTTTTATTTTTAAAATAAAAAACAGCCCCTTAGGATTATGCTCATAATCTGCACAGTGTAAGAAATGTTGGAATCTCCTAATGTCATCCGAGATTTAACAGCTAACATTTCCTGAGCTCAAAGGCACAGACCTCTGCTCATTCCATGCACTTAACTGTCATAACCATCCTCTGAAGCAGATCTGGAGGCTTAGAGAGTTTAAGGAACTTGTTTAAGTTCTCAGATATAGCATGTGTTGGGGTTACGCTCTAAACCCAAGTCAGGCTTCCGAGCCTATGCCTTTAACTGCAGTTCCATACTATTTGTGTGTTTGTGCTTTTATAAGATTTCATTTATTTATTTGAGCTACAGCACGAGCAGGGGGGAGGGGAGAGGGAGAAGGAGAAGCAGATTCGCTGCTGAACAGGGAGCCTGACTCGGGGCTGGATCCCAGGACCCCTGAGATCATGATCTGAGCTGAAGGCAGATGCTTAACTGACTGAGCCACCCAGGTGCCCAGGATTCATGTATTTTAAATACCAGACTCCTAGAAGTTGGCATGATGGGAGTCCACTGTACTTCTGAGTTGTTGAAACATTCCAACATCCATCCAAAATCTTGACTATGCACTCTCTAGCTAGACTGTGTCTACTGGGTCCCTCTTCAACATTCACATCTTCTCAAGAAGGGAGATAGCAATGCTTGGTTTATCATGGGGCACTGGTGAGCCAGTTGGCAATTTAAACATAGGAGTCATGACCCTCCAGCTCTTACATTTCCTATGACTATTCCTTCCTCCTCCCCCTCCTCCTCCTTCTCCTCCACCTCTTACATTTGCTATGACTATTCCTTCCTTCCTTTTCTTCCTCTTCCTCCCCCTCCTCTTCCCCTCTTCCCTTCTTCTTCTCCTCCTCCTCCTCCTCTTCCCCTCCTCCTCCTTCCCCTCCTCCCCCTCCCCTCCTCCTCCTACTACTCTTTTTCTTCTTCTTCTTCTTCTTCTTCTTCTTCTTCTTCTTCTTCTTCTTCCTTTCTTCTTCTTCTTTTCTCCTCCTCCTTCTTCTCCTTCTCCTCCTCCTTCTTCTTTTTCTTCTTCTTCTTCTTCTTCTTCTTCTTCTTCTTCTTCTTCTTCTTCTTCCTTTCTTCTTCTTTTCTCCTCCTCCTCCTCCTCCTCCTCCTCCTCCTTCTTCTTCTTCTTCTTCTTCTTCTTCTTCTTCTTCTTCTTCTTCTTCTTCTTTCTTCTTCTTCTTCTTCTTCTCTTTCTCCTCCTCCTCCTCCTCCTCCTCCTCCTCCTCCTCCTCCTTTTTTTCCTCTTCCTTCTCCTTTTTCTTCCAGTTGGGTTTAGTGAAAAATCTGGAAAGATTTATTGATTTGAAAATGTTACAACAATTAGCAAATTTGTGTTACCTTATAAAACTGGCAATTTGGTGAATAGCTGATTATTTTAAGTGTTTCTCCTTTTCCTCGGCCTCTTGAAAACATTTTTTTAAAGTAACATAAGAATGGAGAAAAAGGAAGTGACCCCCATGGCTTCAGTGTAACTCACTCCTGGTCTTTCTAGAGGAGCCTCCTGCTCTGCAGAGAATTGGAGTCTAGGACATCTAACCCATCCAGAGTTTGGGTGGGTGGGTGGACTTTCAGATTTGATTAGGGCCTTGGAATTCAGCTTAGCAAATGAACTTAAAAAGTTGAGGCAAAATAGAGAGAGGACCCCTGACTCTTAGAGTGGGATAGTGGCCTTTCTGAGCAGGAAGTGTTCTGATGT
The DNA here is from genome assembly GCF_048164855.1 of Canis lupus baileyi. Taxonomy (NCBI): domain Eukaryota; kingdom Metazoa; phylum Chordata; class Mammalia; order Carnivora; family Canidae; genus Canis; species Canis lupus. The sequence continues at coordinate 49,695,255 of NC_132851.1, read as the reverse complement.
GCTGACAATGAGGAAACAGACCATGTTTTTGTTTATTTTCTCATAAAGTGCTGATGAACAAATGAGGGAGTTGCATTAAGGGGCTCCAAAGGCAAGCTGTGAAAAGAGATTGGGGTTTATCAGCCTTTTGGCCTGGTTTCCTCTGGAAAGAATGCTTATGACATGGCCCGGCTCTGCGAATCTGTGTGTCACCCCCACCCCCACCACTGTCATGCCCTCCTTCCCTCACATCCCTTGATAACTTTGATTGCTTCAAACTGATGTCAGCCCTTTTTGGCAGATGGGGAGATGGTAGGCCGTAAGGATTCCTTAAATAAAAGAAGCAAATGCATGAAAGATAAAGCCAATTTCCATACACTAAATAACCCTCTTTTTTTTTTGTTTTGTTTTGTGTGGTGTGTGTGTATGTGTGTGTGTATGTGTGGTGATGTGAGATAGTTCTGAATTTGATTTCTGGACTCCTTTAAAGAGGTTCCTAGGAAATTGGCTAGAGGTAGTAGGAGAGGGGTTTTGTTGGAAGGAACATTTATGTTATTTTGGATCTAAGGTCTTACCTGATACAAAAAATGGAGAGAAGCCAGGAATATGAGGAAAACATTGCCTTTAGCTAGCTATAGAATGAATCTGTCGCTTTGGAAGATAAAAATTGTTAAGCAGCATACCTTAAAAAAAATATGAGCTATGGTCTGTTGTAGAGCAAGACATGGAATAAAGAAAGAAAAGATCAAATAAATTTTATAAAGTTAAATAATCCAGAAGCTTGCTTTCCTGCTAAACTCTGTGTGTACAAGTTTTATGAAGAGTGATTCTGGAACACTTCTGACTTTATAAATAAATTTTATAAAGTTAAATAATCCAGAAGCTTGCTTTCCTGCTAAACTCTGTGTGTACAAGTTTTATGAAGAGTGATTCTGGAACAGTCATTATCATTGCTCCTTAGTTGCAGTTTTATCAGCTTCAAAGGTCGCTCTACCTTCCCCTGGGGGGGAGAGTAGAAGTCTGTTTCCCCTGAGTGAGAGTTGACATTGTAGGAGGACGGTAATGTCTGGTAAAATAACTCACTAAAAATCAAGTTTGACCAGTGTGCTTCTGAGTCGAGGGATTTAAAATGTTTCACAGATGATAGCAATTTTAACCACTGTGGCCTAGAGTAATTCCAAGGAATAAAAAACAGCAATAAACGTTTCAGAGTGGATCTGACCCAATAGTGAAGGTTTCCTCAGGTAGTTTTTTTTTTTTTTAAATTTCTTGCAATGCATGAATATACAATGAAAGTAATCATAGGGTTTTGGAAGTGATTGGATTATATAGTGGAAAGAGATGAAATATTTGATGTGAAAGTCAGTGTTCTCAGAAATAAAGACTAGCATGAACTTTGCTCTTTTTTTTTTTGCTGTATATTTTAATAAGACATGTGGATCAAGTATCTGACAGCTGAAGCGTTTACTACAGGATGCAGGAGGTTAATGTGGTCTAGTGGAGTCTTCAGCTTGGGACTCACTAAAGATGAAGAACGATGCAAGTTCATGGAACCAGTCAACGATATTGATAGAGAGCTATTTCGTTCCTCTCAGAGAGACAAGCTGATGGATTGTCACCATAGGGTAGTGAGTATATGATAGGGGCAGGTGTTCAAGTCACTAAACTTCCATGAGCCTCAGTATCCTTCCAAGAGGGTGGAAGGAGGCGATGACTATGGGCTCTGGAGCCAGATGCCGGAGCTGAGTCCCAGTTTTGTGAGTGACTAGCAGCCAGCCCTTCAGCCCTGTTACTCCCTTCTCTGTGCCTCAGTATCCTTATCTGTAAAAGAAGATGTCACATGAACCTCCTAGGGTTGTGAGGTTTAAATGAGTTAACACTTGTAAGGTGCTTAGAATGATGCCTGGGACAGTGTAGACACCTAATAAATGCTTGCTACCATTACTGATAAATGTCACATGTATCTGAATTCTCTAGAATCTTTCTTGTTTCTAGTTTTCTACCTAGAGCGTGCATGGCAATGGCAATTTTTAAAACTACCATTAAAATTTCTTCTACCTAGAGAGTGATGAAATGGCAATTTTTAAAACTACCATTAAAATTTATTCTACCTAGAGAGTGATGAAATGGCAATTTTTAAAACTAAAAGTTGCAGCACTTCCTGGATGTAAGGTACAATTGAAGCAAAAGGCTGAGTTTATTATGAGATGCCATTGTTTTACTTTGAAGAGCTCTTGTAATACCAGGGGTCTAGACATCCTAGCACTTTAATGTGACCTACCAAAACAAAAATAATAACACGCATGTCTTATAAAAATACTACACAGGAAGACTTCAGATCAAAGATACTATTTAAATATGAAACATTATTATTTTTATTTTGCTATTACTCAGACTTTCCTACATAAAAAGAAAAAAAATATGATTTTAGTGAAAAATGCCCCCGCTTTTGTTTTGATACGTGCTAACTATAGAAATAAAGGAGTTGGATCAGCATAATCAAAACCAAAATTACAATGCCGTATTGTCAATATTATGAATTTGTTTGGAAATTTTCAACCTCAGCATCTTCAGAGCTCTTTCCACCTCACATTGCTGACAAAGATTCACTAAAATTCATGACGCTGCGTATCATAACATTTTGACTTTATACGTTTGAATTAAAATTGTTTTAATTTTGATTAATAGCTGAAAACACTGTTAGAGATCACCTAGACCACATTCCTCACTTCACAGAAGGATACTGAGGCCCAGAGAGAAACAGCACTTCACTCAGCCGGGTGATGGTGCAGCCCAGACTAGACCTAGGGCAGGCCTCCTGATGCCTGGTCCCAGCCCTCCAGTCACTTTTCTTCTACCTTCTAGAAAGTATCTGTGACAACATCCTTGCCTCCCTCATTCCTTTCCCCAACACTGTTGTCATGCTCAACTTTCATTTGCAGTCTGGAATCCTCAGTCAGAAGCTTCTCTGAGCTTCAGCTTCCTCATCGGTAAGACAGGATTATAGAGCCTAGTTTGCAGAGTTGTAGGTCTGACTGAAAAACATTTGGGAAGTGCCTGGCATAGGATGAACTCCCAATAAATATTGTTGTTGAAGATACCATGGTCCTTAAAACACATTTTTTTTGCGGGGGGGAATTTATATCTTGGGACTGGCAAGAAATTGTTTAAAAATATGTTTTTTGGGGGCTGAACTTGCTGCTGAACAAGGCTGTCTCATTCAGAATTGCTTTTGGTTTATAGACTAATCGTGCTGAATGGTAGCTGACGATAGAAAGCACATTTGAATATAACCACTCATTCCTTCCTCCAGAGGTAGGAAGCATTTCTGAAAACGGAGGAGGCGTAATAATATAACCACCGTTCACTGGGGGCTTACTATGGGAGAGGCACTTGCTAAGCTCTTCACAGAGGTTTTTCCTCCTGAATCTCAGTTGCTTTGAGAGGCAAGTCCCCATTCTATCTAGGAAAAGCTGAGGCTTAGAGGTTAGTAACCTGTACAAGGTCAATGACAGAGTGAAGACCCAACACGGACATTCTGATTGCAAAGCCCCAACTTTAACCCCATATAACCCAAGTCCCTATCCCCAGGCTGTCATTGAACAAATTCCTCAAATAACTGCTCAAATAACCACTCAGTTTTCTTCTTTGCTGATGTAGGTACAGTTGATTCTCATCACCTGGGAGATTTTCTCTCTCCTGGTGCCAGAGCAAAGGCACCCATGGCTGTTGTTTCAGCTTCCTGGCAGCACAGTAACAAATCACTACAAACTGGGTGGCTTGAAATCATAGAAATTTATTCACTTACAGTTCTGGAGGCTAGAAGTGTGAAATCAAGGTGTTGGCAGGACTGCAGTCCCTCTGAAGGCTCTAGGAAAGAATCTTTTCTTGCTTCTTCTAGATTCCGATGATTCCCAACAGTCCTTCACTTTCCTTGCTTTGTAGCTACATCATTCTGATCCTTTCTTCCATCTTCACGTGGCTTCCTTCCCTGTGCATCTGTGTCTGTGTCTGAATCTCTTCTCTTTTCTCTTATAAAGACACCAGTCATTGGATTGAGAACCCATCCTGATCCAGTATGACCTCATCTTGAGTAATTATATCGGCAAAGACTCTATTTCCAAATAGGGTCACATTCTAAAGTTCTGGATGCACACAAATTTTGGGGGGACATTATTCAATCCTCTACAGCTGTTTTCCCTCGGAAGCATATGACTTAGGTGGAAATCCACCCCCCAGAAATGATGTATTTTTACCTTCTCTAGGGCCCTGTGGCTAGACATAGGCAAAACATAAAGTATTTTTCATTTTAGATCCCTATTATTTCTATGAGCAGGTATTTTCTGTTGCAAATCACAACAGTACATAGTTAGTCTGGAATCCATTCCATAAGCCTTTTGAAATTTTAATGAGCTGCAAGCAAAATCTAATTTTTCAGAAGAAATAATGCAGTGGCTCCTTCTGGCGCAGACTCAGAGGGCTCATGGCCATGAACCCTTCAAAGAGTCCACCCTGAGAAATGTTCCAAGGCTCATGTCTCCTGCAAGTCTCCTTCCTTCAGAGCCCTGGGCCTTGGAGAGTGGGGCCATTTGTCAGGAAGCCATTTATCTGTCTTCATTGCTGGTGGGAGTGAAAAGTGACAAAACAGTGTTATCAGAGGCTGTGTTCACAGTTGTGATAGGCGTCAAGGAGACCCCAACTGGTCCTACATTTATTTACTAGAGCTGCCAATAAGATTTGTGCCCACACAAACATATACAAGTATGCATCACATTTATGTTGCAATCCTGGGTGAATTGTGAAGAAAAATTGGCACATTCTTAAGCTGACTTTTTGAGCCCCCTTTCATGTTTAAAGCAAATCATTTATTTGTTGATTATAGCTTTGTGTCTGGACTCCAGCCCCGCTGGTCTTTTTTCCATCTCTGGAAGATGCCAAGCTCATTCCTGCCCCAGGGACTTTATATCTGTTTCTTTCTCTCCTTCAAAACCCTTTTCCTCAAATCTTCCTGATGCCAGTTTCTCATATCTCTCCTCAAGAGGTCTTGTCGCTCACATGTCTCCTCATATCATATCTTTCCTTGTCACCCATATCTCTCCTCAAGAGGTCTTCCCTGACTACCCTAGAATCTGTCTATACCACCCTGCTTTATTTTCGTTATAGCACAAGCCTAACTTGACTTGTAGTTATAATTATTTTGTCTAGTTGCTTATATTTCTGTCCTTTCCACCCTCTATTACAAACTCCATGAAATCAGAGACTTTGTTTTGTTCCCTGATATATCTCCAGCATCTAGAGTAGTACCTGGCTTATAAGAAGTGCTCAATTAGTATATGTCACTGAGTTCCTGACCCATCCTATATTTAATCTTTACCTTAGACTAAATGGACTCCAGAAGCTCTATTCAAGAGAATTCAGTTTCCAGTCTCTCTTCTCAGACAAGCAAGGGTCAGGCCACTGGACAAAGACTCCCAGCCTAGCTGGAATGATTCTGGCTTGGTATGGGGAAGGGTAGAAAGGACTGGCCACAGGCTGTAGAGCTTATTTTTGCAGGTCCAAAGTGGAGTGAAGCAAGCCAGGCAACCCAGTTATCAACCTAAAGGGAATAGGCAAAGAGGGGAAATCCAGATTCAAGGAAACAGGAAGGAACCAGGGAAACCAGACCAAAACAATGGGGTTCAAAGTAAAGAATGGGAGGTGGAACCTGAAGGAAGTCCCTGAGCTGTGGAATCGTAGACACAGCTGCTTATAGGGTCTTTGACCAAGTGCACAGGTGGAAAGGAAGTTATTAAAGGCAGTGACTTATACTCATTCACTCAGCATCAAGTCAGACTTACTATTGGACCAGTTCTAATCTTGCACCTGAATCCAAATTACTAGACCTCGATCTTTTCCCCCCAAACTCAGCACCCTCCATATGTACCCAAGCCCTAGAACCGAACATGAATCTCATTCCCAGTTATGGAGAGACAGGTGAGCAGAAGGTAGAACTACTTATAAAATGACAGATGTTCTACTCTGAATATATTTGGCAAGCCTGATTTCTTAGTATTAAGTGTGAGCTTTGAAATGCTAAAATACTTATGGAAAATAATTAATAAAGGAAGCACTTACTTGAAGTGAGCCTTAGGGATAAATGGGGGACGTATGTTGCTAATTAGCCAGCTATTCCTATGGATAGAGACTGTTTAATCTTTAGCCAGAGCAAAAATGAGGTGTTTATGAGCTGATCTATTAAAGTTTCAAGTGTACTTCATTCGCAGTGTAATCTTAAAAGTCTGAAAAATTATTGTTGGCTGGAGTTATATGGGATAGAGTCCTCAAGTTGCAGCAGAAATGCTGGAAGGGAAGAGGTAAGTCAGAGTTCCTGGCCTAGCTGCTGTGTAGTGGCAAGACGTTGGATGCCCTCACATTGGCTGCCAAATAAGCCGATTTCTAACATCATTGATTCTCTGTTCACCCATAATATGTATGAGATCATATATGTATGTGGCAAAACATACATATAAGTAAGTATGTCTTCAAAATATATCTACAATTAGATTGATGTGAGTCTAAAAGTAAATTTTCCTGGTGATGTTCACATTCTCTGTGTACATTATTAAATACAGTGTCAAATGAAGCTTGTTTTTGGGGGGATTAGGTTTCATACTTTGAAGACAGGACTCCAACTTATCCATCAGGCTTCTGTGCTTCTGCCATAAGTCTATAGTGGACATCTCTGTTGTTTTACTGCCTCAGCCTCCATTTCTTGTTCTTTTGGTAGCAGCCTTGTGATTTTGCTTGGAGGAAATGTCTTAGTTTCTGTTCAGCAGAGGCCATGTGACCTAGGAATGGCCCCTTATGGCATTAGATTCCTCAGTCCGTGGTGGTGAGTAGTTCAGGGATGGGCTCATAGTCTTGTCAAAACCAATTGAACTTTATTCTTTGTTTCCTTTTTTTTTTCTTTTGAACTATTGGAAAGACAGTATCTGTATTTCTGCATTGTGTTGTTGAGCACTTTGGATATAAGTCTGGATTTGTTGACAGCCATCTTTACACTATCAGGAAAGCCTGGCTAATAATGAGCAATCACAAAGAAAAGTAGGCTGCAATTTCATGAGATATCAAGTTCTGAAGATTCCAAATAATATAATTATACATGAGCTTCAGTTTTGTGACCTGCTGGATTTTCTTTTCTGCCAAAGCCAATTTGAACTGTAAGTTGTTAGTTGCAACCGAAGGAGTCTTGCTACAAAGGTACTTACCTTCCCCGCTTTAAATGAGGAATAAAAATGAAATCCTCTAGATCACAAATCTCATGAGAACAGGGATGTTGCCCACTTTCCTATCACCTAGATCTACTGGCCCATAGTAGGTGCTCAATAAATATTTGTGACAATAATTATAGTGCCGAGGCTCATTAACCAGCTCTGTTTTAAAAATATGTTTTTCTTATTATGGTAGTAGATGTTTGTTATAGTAATTTTACAAAAAAGGTTTAAAAAGTTATAGATATTTTACAAAAAAAGATTTTAAAAATATAAACTTTACAAAAAAGATTAAAAAACTACAAAAAAGATTACCTTACCCTTCAGAGATAAGCATCGTTAACTGTAGCATATAGTATAGTTTTTCAATCCTATATCATATATTTTTCAAGAATGGTGTTGTATTTTGGGGCCCCTGGGTGACTCAGTTGGTTCAGCATCAGATTCTTGATTTCAGCTCAGGTCACGATCTCAGGGTGGTGGGATCGAGCCCCGAGTCAGGCTCCGTGCTCAAGGAGGAGTCTGCTTGTCTCTCTCTCTCTGCCCCACCCCCTGCTTGCACTCACCCTCTCTCTCCAAAATAAATAAACAAATAAATAAAATCTTTAAAATAAGGCATTATATTTCATATATTGTTTTGCTCATATATGGTTCTTCCAGTTAATATATAATGAGCCAATTTCCAAGTTACTACATCATGTTTTACAGTATACTTTTAAATGGCTACATAGTATTTTGCTTTATGGATGCAACTAAACTTACTTAAGACATCCCTAATTATGGACTTTTGGGTTATTTCCAATTTTCAGTAATAAACTCAATATTCACAAATATCAACAATCAGTTCCTTAGCACCATTTTTAGAAATGGAATTATTGAGCCAAAGAGCATGAGCAAGTTTAAGACTCTTTTTACTTATTACCAAATGATTTCTGCACTCTCCTGAACCTGAGTATTAAAAGGTTTTAACAATCTTTGAAAAACTGATAGGTAAGAAATATTATCTATCTGTTTTTTTTCTTTGTAGTTAGTGAGGTTTCAGTTTTTTAAAAAATATTATAGCCCATTGATATTTCTCCTTCCATGAATTTTAGAACAGTTCTTTATGTCATGATCTGTTTCTTAATATATTTATCATATTTTATATTTGAAGATGCTGCTCCAGGCCTGTGGCTTCCAGAACAACTGTTTTCCTGACAGCAGTGGGTACTTGGCCTTTCCATTAATAGCCATGTCAACCTTTCAGAAGACCAATCACTGTGGACTTGGCCTTTTAGTGCCATGAACTGCAAAAACATTTTAAGTCTCACTGTCATATTTATTTCAGATGCTCATTCTGACAGTTCTGCTTGATTTAATCACCACTTAAGGCTTCTTTGCTTATTGCAGACCATCATTGTCAGTAGTGGCATCATCAGATGTTTCTGTTCCACTGTTTCAAATCATCATTCCCTTTCACCAGATTATTGCAATAGTTTCCCAAGTGGCTTTTCTTTCTCGCTCTCTTGCCTGGTCACATCTATCCCCTGCCTTCTCACCTGGGAAATAAACAGTTGAGCAATCAAAAAAAAATCAGAGCTTGGATCACATTACTGCCCATAAACCTTCAATGACCCCAGAGTGTTTACTGAGTACAGATTCAGCTTTGCATTCAAGGCCTTCACGACTTGGTCCCAGCTCACCCTTCCATTCCACTGTTGCCTTACTCTGAATCTTACCCCTCAATCAAGCCGAACTCCCTCTGTGTCTTTATTCACATTGCTCTCTTCTCCTTGAATGCTCTTCACTCTCATCTCTGCTTGTCGACATCCTTGAAGACATAGTCCTTTTGCCCTCCTTCTCCCCCCCATGAGGTCATCTCCACTCCCTTAGCCAGGAAGGTCTCTCCCTCTTCTTGCATCAAACACATAGTACACATAAATCTTAGAGAACTAGCCTCCCCCTATTGCCTCCTATGGTTATTTTTATACATGACTTGTCTTCCTTAATTAGAGGGAGAACACTCATCTAAAGATATAACTATAGCTCTGAAAGGTTCTGGAGGAAAATCAGTCAAAACATTTAAGAGGCTTATGTTTTTCTCCCCCTTACATTGTGGGTCTGGTCCCTGGCATTTCCTGCGCTTCTATGTCAGCATCTATCTTAACCTAGTAACTCAATTGTTTCTATAGCTCTAATGTCCCTGATTTTAATCCTGAATTTTGCGTGGGGGCTTCTGAAATGTACTTCAGGATCCCACTTTGTTTTTCTTCTGTGTTTAGGAGGAAGAGAGGCAGGGGGTCGGTAAACACAACCTGGAGAGCTTCCCCAAACAGGCAGCCAGATACTTTGATCATTAGTTCTGTTACTCGTCTTCCTCTCTGCTGCCTCATGAGAATCTATTTTCCAGGCCTGTTTTGAAGAAGCAGAAATGGTCACTCCTTCATAATCAGGGAGCCATGAAGCTGTTCAATAAGGTGTTCATTTCTTGTTAATTCAATTACATACATATAGTCAAAATTCTGCAATCTAGAACAAAAGTTACCCTTCCCCTTTTACACTCAGATTGGTTAACTGGGAGAGGGGCTAAGCTTTTTATCCATGGTGCCATAGGGATAATAAGAATGCCCTGCCTATACACATCTTAATATGGTCATGATTTCACTTGGCATTGTCTTGTTGGAAATCCTCTCTTATGTCACACCAGTTTTAAGATTGCTAAAATAAATACTGCTGAAAGCATTCACAATATGTTGGCATGATAAGGGAGATAAAGGTGTTCCATTTCTCTAGCTTTCTTTTCAACCCCCTTTTTGCTCACCAACACTCACTCACATCACAGAGGTATGTGGTAAGTAGTTAAGTTCTAGAAATTAGAACTTAATTTCCCTCTGGTTTTAAGTACATTTGGTTCTGGGATGCCTGGATGGCTCAGTGGTTGAGCATCTGCCTTCGGCTCAGGGCATGATCCCGGGGTCCTGGAATCGAGTCCCACATCGAGATCCGTGCATGGAGCCTGCTTCTCCCTCTGCCTGTGTCTCTGCTTATTTCTGTGTGTCTCTCATGAATAAATAAGTAAAATCTTTAAAAAAATACATTTGATTCTAGCACCAGAGAACTTGGCTTAAGCTAGGATCCGAGTTCTTGGCTTGTCAGGAGTCACCAGGGATCACAGGAGTGTGCTTAGGAGCCAGGTACAGGAGTCAACTTCAAGTGGAACTTTCCCCAGCCCATAAGGCCTGACAAAAGAATCTCCATTAGCCTCTACCATCTGCCCTCTGCCCACTCTGGTTTCCTTCCATGCTTTCTGTCATCTTCCTGATTCCTTCATTTCTGTCCAGTATTTCTCCTGGCTATGCTGCTGCTGCATTGGCACCTAGCACTGGGATCCTGACCTGTTGTGGAAAACCCTAAGTCTTAAACACAGAAGCTCTTAGTCTGAGAGGCACTGCTGATTGGGCTTCGGGTCCTGGCAGGGGCTGGGCACCTCCCATCTGCTGGGCATTGAGCAAACTGGGCCAAGGGCAACCACAGTGCAAGGCTAGAAGCAAAAAAGGAGAAATATTTAATGGGCCCAACCATCAGGATGAACCATCATCTTCACCAGGAGATACCTTTGCCTTATTTTGAGCAAAATGTATGTTTTCAGTTAAGTGCATCTCTTTGCACCCTTAGTTCTAAAGGGACTGAGCCAAGTGTTCCAATTCATAAACTTCAGCTGTCTCATTCCATTGATTAAGAAACTGCTGATGGTTCACTGACTATACTATGTCATGTACTTACTCATTCATTCATTTTTTTCATTCCTTCATTCTTTACTTATTAGTCTCCTACTTTGTGCAGGACCCTGGGCTCACCACTGTGCAGAAACAAATATGAATAATAAATTTATGGGACCTGCTTTCAGAGAGCTTCTGGACTAGCCACAAAGATACCATTATAACACCAACCATTACAGAAACATAAAGAATATAAGTGTTTATTAGTGGGAACACAGAAAAAGAATAATTAGTTTCATCGGGAATCTCTGAGGTGGTTTTATAGAAGGGTGAAACTTAATTTGTGTCTTGAAGGATGAGTTGGATTTGGTAGATGAAGAATGGGAAGTAGGGCCATCTAGGGTGAAGAAATTGGATGAACCCAATAGCAAGGCCCGAAAACGCATGGCGTATTCAGCAAATGGTCAGTTGAGCTTGGAATGAAGGTTGTATGGGTAGATTTAAGGTGTTGAGATAAAAGGGGTAAGCTGTTGTTGGACTTTGGAAGGTCCTGGATGTTCATTCTATAGGCAAGAGAGAGCCATTAAGGATTTCTGAGGGGGTGTGTGTGGGTGTGTGTGTGTGTGTGGGGTGACCCGAACAAAGCTGTGTTTTGCAAACATCCTTCTGGCAGCAGTGAAAAGGATGAGTTGATGAGAAGAAGTTGTGGACAGGGAGGCCAGGTAAGAAGCTTATCCAAACAAAAGATAAGGGCAGTCTAAACTAGAACATAAAAGTGACTCAAGGCTATTTTATCGACCTAAGCTACTGATTCTTCGCTTTGGTTTAAATAGGGTTGCTTTCCAGAAATGCTTGAAGAATGAGGGTGATAATTTAATTTTTTTTTTCAAAGACAGACTTAGAGAGGGCATTTCTAAATTCTATGTTAAAGCTGTTAGTATTGGTGAAACATTTAGGTTTGAAGGCCTACCAGAGGGATACATGTAAGGAAAAAGACTTAGCAAGACACAATTCATTTTGAAGAATCAGAGACTCAGTATCACCGTAAAATAACCAAGGATACCAAGCACTACATAAGATAAGGGGTTTACATAATTAAATGCTCTGGTAGGGTTGCTTTCCTCTCTCCATTTCTTGCAAGAGGAGTTCTATTAACTTTAATAATCCTGATGGCATCAGCAACTCATGGCAGAAAGCCAAAGGCAGGAGTGGAGGTTGAATATTTTCAGGGGTGCTTGATTGGAGGGTGAGCATTTGCCTTATCCAAGGGTTTCAGCCTTTGTTCGTTGTTATAAGAAAAATTGGACGTGAACATTCTTTGGTGATGTATCACCTCTTCGGTGAAATTCAGCTAGCTTTTGTGACATATCCATTATGTACGATCGTTGTTCTAAGAGGACAGCGATGAATAAGAAATGATCTCTGTCTTTACCTGTGAGTGGGAGAGCAGAGGTACTTACTCCCACAACTGGACTTGATTAGAAACCTTCTCACTGACATACTAATGATGAGATAAAGACCAGGAATGAGACTCAAATGCAATAATGGGAATTAGTTAGTTCTGTGTCCTCTTTTTCCTTATGTTGTCAGAGACTTGGCTGAATTTTTGTTCTAATCATTCTGTAAAGTTTATTCAGTCACTGTTGATGGTCCTCATCTGAAATATAGGAGTTATGATCACAGGTGTGCCAGGGACCCAGCTCAGGGCCCCCAATACCCTATGCATTAATTTTTTCCCCCTCCCTTCCGATTCCTCAGCATCGGAACTTCACCTCTTTCTTTTTCTTTTTTTTTCTTTTTCTTTTTTTACTTCACCTCTTTCTTTTTGAATATTTAAAAAAGATTTTATTTATTTATTCATGAGAGACACAGAGAGAGAGAGAGGCAGAGACAGGCAGAGGGAGAAACAGGCTCCTCGCAAGGAGCCCTAGTGGGACTCGATCCTGGAACTTGGGATCATGCCCTGGGCCAAAGGCAGATGCTCAACCCCTGAGCCACCCAGGTGTCCCTCTTTTATGAATTTATTGTTTCTTCAGAGGCTCCCTGGTGGTTTCTTGTTTCCCTTTTTCCTCACTTGGCCTCTTTCTCTCCACCTTCCTCCCCTCCCAATGGTTTTTCTTTTCCCCTCCTACCTTCCTGGACTTGCTATTTGTCCTTTTTTCTGCTTCTTGATCCTAAATGTCTGTCTCTCTGGATTCTAGTAGGGATTGAAATTTCCATTTTCAGACTCTCTTGTGTTTATTACAGAAACCCTCCTGTTTCTGATTCTAAACTTAAAGATAGATGAACATAATGTTTTGTTAACAAAGAGGTGCCTTTTGCTTTATTAACCTTGTCGTCTCCCATTCTTCATGGGGAGGTGACCCAGAGTAGAAGGTCTGTGAGAGATAAGAACTGCCCTAACAAAGGTTAAAATGGATTAATCTGTGTCTGATTATTGTTTCAGGTAACTGGCCAGGCCCGCTTTGGCCAAGGGACTTCACTCTTCATTTTTTCACTGTGTCCAGAGCCAGCCCTCATAGGCAGCCAGATTTCAGATTGGCTCTTCTGAACAAAGCTGAGCTCTGGAATAAATTTTGGAAGGTAGTCCAATGATGTTGCTTTGCCTCTGCCTTCTGAAAGCACATGTTCCCTGGTTTGGAGAAGTGATTTAAAGTGAGTCCCTGAGGGTGCCTGGATGTCTTGTCAGTTAAGCGTCTGACTCTTGATTTTGGCTCAGGTCATGATCTCAGTCTGGTTACACACTCAGCATGGTGTCTGGTTCTACACTCAGTGTGGTGTCTGCTTGAGATTCTCTCTCTCTGTAAAATAAATAAATCTTTTTTTAAAAAAAGTGAATCTCTGGAAATCTATGTCAATCTCCCTTACTGTCTGCAGAGGATAATAACATTCATTTATTATCTCAATACATGTGTCTACTTTGAGCCTGCTCTCTACCAGATTCTGTGCTAGGTGCTTTGTGTCAAGCCATACCTCACAGTATATCTTTATTTTACAGATGAGGAAACTGAGGCTCAGAAAGTAATGATGCCATGAGGAGCAATTCTCTTGAGATTTAGACCCAACTCTGTATGACTTCTATGCCTCCTCCTATTTTCTCAAGTTTTATGATGGACTAGCCTCTATGCCCAGTATGTTCATGCTTAATTTATACAGAAACCATTAGAAACAAAGATTATTAATCCATTTTACAGATGAGGACCCTGGAATAATGGTTTGAATTTATCAGCCCTGAAGGCAGTAGTTTTGAGGAGTGGAGGGTAAGATTACAAAGGCAGATCAGGGGTCAGATTATGGAAGGACTTGAATACTCAATGAAAGAGTATAGACTTTTTCTGATGGGTGGTTGTGAACCTTTTAGTTTTTGTTTTGATTTTTCAGCTGTATTTCCATAAGAGAAATCATATTCTCTTGACTTCTAAAGCTTAAAGATTATTATAAAAATAAGTATCTGAAAATGTTTTCAATTTTTCACAGGAAATAAATGTTTTAAATTAAAGACATCACTATATTACTTACAAAACATGGGGGATGCCTAGGTGGTTGAGCTTGTTTTGGCTTAGGTCATGATGGCGGGGATGTGAGATTGAGTTCCGTGACAGACTCCATGCTCAGCTCCCTCCCACCCAATAAATAAAATAAATCTTAAAAAAAAAAAGTGAAAGCATGATCCTTGGAGAATTTATACATAAAATAAATGAGAAGTTGGCTAGATGGATGGATGAAAATTAAAGTCACAGAAAAAACAAGGTATTAGGAAAAATTAAAAGAAGTATTGACCCAATATGAAAGGAAAATAAATCTGCTCCAAAGAAAGGCCTGACATAGAAAGATTTCATTAGAACCAGGGGCAAGGACATCTACTAAGTCAGAGTTGAGAAACGATGGGGAAACCTTGTGATGATTGAGAGTTTACTCCAATCTGAAGACATTCTCATTGATTGGATACCATGGGTTCCAGATATGTAGACGTTTACTTTTGATGAAAAAGTATGACATTTTCTATGAAAAAAAAATTGCCATATAATGTAATGGTCTAAACAAGAGGGCATGAAGATATTTAATGTTCTTGAGGAAACTAATCATAAGTACGCACATCCTAGTGTTTCAGAAAAACACTTTATATACAATTTATGTACTACCTACAAGCTATTTTTATTTTCAGCTGATATAGTTTCCTAAGGACATAGGTTCATTTTATTAGTTTGGTCTTAGTTTATATTTAGAGGGGAATGTACATATGTAAAATTAAGAAAATTCTTAATTAGTAAGAAGTGGAAAGTTTTTCATTCTTCAAAAATATGTGTCCTTTTAGCTACCAAATAAATCAGGACAGCTTCAAAAATGCATGATAGGCTATAGGAGACAAGCACATTCATTTGAATAGATTGGCAGAGACAGTACTTAATTTTATTTTATTTTATTTTTTATTTTTTTAAATTTATATTTATTTATGATAGTCACACAGAGAGAGAGAGAGAGAGGCAGAGACATAGGCAGAGGGAGAAGCAGGCTCCATGCACTGGGAGCCCGACGTGGGATTCGATCCCGGGTCTCCAGGATCGCGCCCTGGGCCAAAGGAAGGCGCTAAACCGCTGCGCCACCCAGGGATCCCCAGTACTTAATTTTAGACTTGCAATCTGCTTAGTATCCACTGATTAGAATTCAAAACTTCCTTTTTCTAATGGTATTTAGAATATTTTGGAAAACAAAGGGTCAGAATCTTATTTTCTTAAATTCATTGCACATAATTAAATATCACATATGCAAATAGTTATTTTTAATTTGACATAACAACTAGGAGACTACATGATCAAGAATGAAAATACCATAAAGGAAGAGTGTAGCACACATAGCTGACTTAGATCTTCATTTCTCCTCTATGTTTATATATGTGAGGTGGAAAGAGGCTCTCAAGCCATTATCCTCAATTAATAAAAGAGTTCCATCATGCATTGTTTTCAGTTATCTTTGTATTCCAGGTAGTAGTTTTTACTTTTTGCCTATAATTTCCTGATAACAATATGAGTTTTTGAGTGACGTTTCTTGGATATCTATTGCCTTTTCGTTTTGAAGCTGTTTTCAGGCTAGCTCTGGTATGCGCAAGAATAAAGAACATGTGCTTTACATGCTTTGTATTCTGCACACATTAAAAGCTTATTGAGGGTTTTACGATGGTAGACATTAGGGTTGATGGTGATGGCGGTAGTGATGATGATGGTGGTGGTGGTAGGATGGTGCTACATTGGGCACATAGCAATCTCAAAATATCAGAAACATCATGAAAACCCATTGCGATATGAAGCCAGGCAGTGACCTATTTTAAAGTGGTTATAACTTTAATCACATCTACTACACTTAGGAGTGTAGTCTTAGAATTGATAGGCTATCGGTGGTTCAGCTGGTTACGCATCTGCCTTTGGCTAAGGTCATGATCCCAGGGTTCTGGGATCCAGACGCAGGTAGGGCTCCCTGCTCAGTGGGGAGTCTGCTTCTCTCTCTCCCTCTGCCCCTCCACCCACTCTTGCTCATGGTCTCTCTCTCAAATAAATAAATAAAATCTTTAGAAAAAAAAAAAGAGAATTGCTAGGCTATCCAGTTGACATTAGTGATGACAAGATTAGATGAATTGTAGGTAAAAACACTGGGCAGTCATTGTAAAATGAAATGTTAAGATTATGTGGAAACATGGGAAAATGTTTAGCATCATGTTAAATAGAAAAAAAAGTAAAATTAACATGTGCATGCAATATATTCAATTATGTAAAATTAAAAATATAAAAAATGAAATTGGTATTCCTGGGGTAGGATTATGTGTAATTTATTATAACTATCATTATTAGACTTAACTATTAGTATTTTTATTTTTACTTTGACTTTTCTATATCAACTTTATTTTTGAAACCATGGTGCCTGGTCAAACTGTAATTATTCCATGGCCGAGTCATGGGACAACAGTGCAAACTCTGCTATCCCCTTGTGCCATGGGCCTGCCTGGAAGGGACATGTAAAGAATAGTAAAGATGGTACTTGCTTGGTACTCACAAAAGGCCAATGTGTTGGGTTAGTTGGAGCAATTATATATCATGAGGTTGTTCAGATCCACAGCATCAGTTAGATGTGGTGTCATGGCGATGTGGGGACAGGCACGCCAAAGCAGGAAAGTGTGTGGGTGTGTGTTAGGGGGAAAGAGGGAAAGGAAAAGATAGAAGCAGGTACTAAAGAAAGAAGTGAAAGGAAGTGAGACCTAAGGTAAAAGAGATAAAAGAAGGGGAGATTCTTTGGGCTAAAAGTTGTGGGAAATATTCACATAACTAAATTACATATTTTGTTTCACTTATTTATTTTTTCTTTAAAGATTTTATTTATTTATTCATGAGAGACACAGAGAGGGAGGCAGAGACATTGGCAGAGGGAGAAGCAGGCTCCCTGGGGGGAACTCGATGTGGGACTCGGTCCCAGGACCCCAGGATCATGACCTGAGCCGAAGGCAAGAGCTCAACCACTGAGCCACCTAGGTGGCCCTATGTATTTTGTTTTAAATGATAATTAATGCATTCTGCAATGTTAAAATATCTATATTTCCTTTGCTACCACTTTTTGCTTTTTGATATTTAAGTACAAAGAT
The DNA here is from genome assembly GCF_048164855.1 of Canis lupus baileyi. Lineage (NCBI taxonomy): Eukaryota > Metazoa > Chordata > Mammalia > Carnivora > Canidae > Canis > Canis lupus. Next base: position 49,677,700 of record NC_132851.1, on the reverse strand, counting down.
GTACTTGAGTTGGAGATTATGTGCCATCTCTATTGGGAATCCTGAGGCGTGAGTGGCATAGTGACTTGGCAGGGGGAGATCGGGTGGGACATTTGTAAAACCTATGAAAATGTCACAGGACAAATAACTATTTAAACTGCCTGAGGTTTTCCTAAAGCAGAAGCCAGATTATTACACTGTTCATCCTGCTTGGCCAATGGTAACTTCACCCCTGGCCCAGGATGAATGACAATGTTTGCCAGGTTTCAATGAATTTCAACAGCAGTCATTTTATTAACCGTGATTATGAGAGTGGGAGGTGGGAGCTACAGGCTGGTGAAAAGCCAGAGGGTGTTCAGAAATACTTATTTGTTGGGCTTATTTTAGAGGCATCTCTTAAGATGGGAAAAATGAGGTGCCTCTGTTTCACAGAGTGGCTGCCTATTGCCAGATCAACTTTCCCCCATCCAACCTCTCCTATTGAATAGGGTAGCAATGGCAAGTAGATCAGACATGCAAGCTTCTCTTGCCTGAAAGAAAAAAAAAAAAACCAACCCAACTTAAAATCAAAAGGACATTTTAACTTGACCACCTGGAATAAAAGAAAATAATAGCAATATATATTTTCCATTTTGCATAGTTTTACAAAATTTTATCTCCAGGGGCTTCCTTTCACTTCTGGTTGTGGGAGGGCTATGGTTTCAAGGCCGTGGAGGGCTTCTTTTGGATGTGGTTGCTGAAGCTGTCTAGAGCCAAGGTTTTATTAAAAGCAACATCCAAAAGCAGAAAACAGTCTCTGCAAAAGGGAGCACAGAATGGTTCGTGCCATGACACTCACCGAAATATAAGAGCGGTGAAAAATTTAAGCCTCAGAAGCAAAAACAGGAAGGACAAGAAATGCACTTTCAGGGAGAGCTGGAGGACTTTGGAGGACTTCCCCCCGTAATCCTATCTCCTCTCCACGTGTTTGTGTAACTAATACCCTCCATCTGCGCAAACAGATCAAGGGACATGCATCTTTTGGGGTGTTTCTCTGGGAGGTATTTTCTATCTCCGGCTTGAGGTGGAAGGCTTCGGCACTAATTGATTCCACGTTAGAAGGCAGGTTGGATAGTTAATGAGCACACTTTCCTTAGCACATTTCATAACGAGCATGCACAAAGTCACAGGGAAAATAAGAGTTGAATTTGGGAGGTTTTCTAGCCTATTAAAGTTTCCAGCAGCTTAATGAGGGACTGAATACATACCAGCAAGTTTAAAACCCGGTAATACCAGGCAGATGGATGCAACTGAGCTTTTGGGCACTCAGTGGCTCAAGAAGTATTGGGAACTGATTTGACTATTCCACCTCTTCTTGGGTGACTGAGGTGTTGACAGGGCTAGGATAGGCATGTGTCACCTCTGGGCTGGGTCCAGAGAGAGGTAGGTGTGAGATTCCTAAGCTCTTCTACCCTGCCATGCTCTATGAATGCATTTCATTGGTTACTTGTATGTAATATAAATATTTAATTGTAAGCATTATCTGTATATTGGGTATATGGGGTAGGGCAACATAGGGATCTGTGTTCAAAGAGCTCAAAAGCAGTCAGAGAATAGACATATGAATAACTAATACTAAAATAGCACAACTGTTGGAATAAATCAGAGATCTAGAAAGTGATAAAGACAACTACCTTGGAAAGCCGTTTAGAAGTACATGTTTAAGTAAACACACACACACTCACACAGACAGTGTGACCCAGCAATTCCGCATCTGGGTATATACCAAACAGAAATAAGTCCATATGTCCACAAGAGAAGGTAGGTCCAAGAATGCTCACGGCAGCTTTATTCATAATAGCTCCCAAATGGAAGCAGCCCAAATGTATTTATTCACAGAGTAGATAAATCAGTTGTGGTATATTCATAAAAGTAGAACACACACAAAAACATATACGCTGTATGATTTCATTTATATAGAGCTTAGAAACAGATAAATGAGTCTATTGTGGCAGAAGTTAGAATGGTAGTGACCTTTAGATGGTAAAGTAGTGACTGAGAGGAGGAGGAGGCATGTGAAAGTTTGCTGAGCTACCCGAGTTATTTGATATGTTGATGTGGTGGTTGTTACAGGTGTACTCATATGTAAAAGTTAATCAATACTTAAGATTTGTGTCCTTAGTTTATGTAAGTTATATCTCAAGAAAATAATTTTATACAATGATTACATTAAAATAAAAGAGATGTGGTAACATTGATGAAGGAACCACTGAAATTTTCTAGGGGAATGAAATGAGCACGAGGGACATTTGGCCTACTGTGTTGAAGGTGTTTGGGCCTTCTGGTCAACTCTTCAAGGATCTGGACATGAGTCAAGGGGCGGGTTTAGTAGCACAGAGGGAAGAGATTGAGAGAGTTGATGGGGGCCAAAAGTAGGGCTGCGGGAATTGAGGGAGGCAGAGGGGAAGGCATTTCAGAGGTAGAATGAGTAAGGGTCTCAAGTGACTGAAACCATGTGTGTACGGAGGAAACTGGGAGGGAAAAGGAGAGGATAAACACAAGAAAAGCTCTAATGGTCCTCCCCTGGGTGACTGGGCTGCTGATGCCATTGCTAAAGAAGTTTGAAGGAAGAACACATTTGAACCTATGTTAAGTCATATGATCAGTGGGTTTGGCCTGGCAGCAATCAGAACCTGCATTTAGATGAATTAACAACGACACTTGATACATGACTTGAATTCTTCTTCTTCTCATTCCACAAATAACGACCTCAAAGTACAGATCCTTGATTCTATGCCTGAATAATGTAGGTCATAGTAGGTCCTTCTAATTGCCCCAAAGAGAAGCTTTAGGATGTTTAATTATGGTGATATTTATATATTGATATCTTTTTGCACATTCAATACTTCTTCTGTTTCTAAACTCGGGCTCATTCCAGAGTCTCGTTAAATCTTGTGGAGAAACATCCACGGAAGAAATGTTCCAAGCTGCAGGCACACACACTTCCACCAAACCCAAGAAGCTAGGTACAGCAATAAATACGGAAGCACCTTATTATTGTTCTATCTGCTAGGGGGTGCTAGACCTCATCTTACTATTTATTCTTATTTTGGGTTCTCATGGCCGAGTGCTACAGTACGGTGTGGTTTAGGATGGGGCTCACCCAGAGGAGTTCTGGGCCCAACAGAAGACTCTGGGAGATGGAAGATCGCCTGTCGTCTGCTTGTTTACTGCTTTTTTGACAAAACTGTTCTCTCCCCTTTTGTTTAAAGCCTAATTAATGTGTTTTGAGTATACATGCCTTTTCATTTCCTCAGTCTTCACCCTGAATGGATGTTATCTGGCTGGCTGTCAGGGGGAGTTACTGGGTTAGAGCTGCTGTCTGCACTCTACCTACGCCAGCCCAGATCTATACACTGAATAAGCCATCTTATTTCCTGGGCTGGGTCAAAGTAACTGATAGGGCTCCTCCTACTGCTCTTCCTGCTGTGGGGGCAGGGAAGAATGGCTGACAGAGAGCTTCCTGTTTCCTGTTTGCCTCCAGGAGAGCACAATTCTAAATGGCCCCATTCCTCTGCCTTGGGAAAGGCAATTGTCCTCTGCTCTTAATCAAGCCTCCTGGGAAGTCACCTGCGATTCTTCAGAGGGTCTAGCCTTCCAGAGATAACAACAGTGTTGTTAAAAATTCCTCACTGTGCTGCTTGTTCAAGGAAAAAAAAATGAAAATGGTAAAATTGCCGATGAATTATAGCTGTTGTTAAACCTAATTCGAGGGGGACTTTATGAACTTAAAATGTTCAGTAATCTGTTGAAAATTTTCTTTATTCTGATACAGAGTTATGTCTTTGATCTGGAAATCCTTACCGTAAATTTTTGATTTGCATTTTTTTTTTAAAGTAAGAGAAATTATTTTTCTAGGTCAGTCTGTGACATTTGTGAGTTTGAACAGATTAATTTTATGCCTCCTGACATCAATGAGCCTTTTCAGTTAAGTAACTTATTTTGTGAAATGTGTAGGAAGGCCACTCGATTCTTATTTGGAGCCAGAAATTTACTTGTGTGTGCCCCTTCACTGGAAAGTCCAGGCTCTGGTTCTTTCCACGTAGTCTCAGTGTTCATATGCTCTAGAAACCCTCCACCCCTCTGAAATTCAACTGCTCCCAGCACTCTGAACTTGTTATGCTTTTTTCCAAACTCTAGGGTAGCAGCTGTCAGAGTGGTTTAGTGTGTATCAGAATCACCTAGAGGGCTTGAGACCACACAGGTCTCTGGGACTCACCAGAGTTTCTGCTTCAGCAGGTTTGGGGGAAGGCCCGAGAATGTGCATTTCTAACAAATTACCAGGTGATGCTACTGCTGCTGGTTCAGGGACCACACTTTGAGGGCTACTATATTAGACTTCTGCTTGAAACATCTGTGATATTTTTTATAATAGTGAAAGGGAATAAAGGGGAAAGGAGAAAAAATGAGTGGGAAATATCAGAAAGGGAGACAGAATATGAGAGACTCCTAACTCTGGGAAACAAACTAGGGGTGGGGGAAGGGGAGGTGGGCAGGGGTTGGGGGTGACTGGGTGACAGGCACTGAGGCGGGCACTTGATGAGATGAGCACTGGGTGTTATGCTATATGTTGGTAAATTGAACTCCAATTAAAAAAAAAACCTGTGATAGACAAAATCATGGCCCTCCAAACATGTCTGCATTTCAATCCCCAGATTCTATGACTATGTTAATTTACATGACAAAAGGGACTTTGCAGATGTGGTTAAGGATCTTGAGATGAGAAGATTATCCTAGATTATCTGGATATGCCCAGGGTAATCACAATGGCCCTTATAAGAGGGAAGCAAGAGGACCAGAGGCAGAAGAGGGAGATTTGATGACAGAAGCTGAGGTTCACTGACACACCCCAAGATGGAGGCAGTGACTGTAAACCAAGGAATTCAGGTAGTTTTCAGAAGATAGAAGGGGCACAGAAACAGAATCTTTCCTGGAACCTCTCGAAAGGACAACATTCTGCCAACATTTTGATTTATTAAGACTCATTTCAGACCTCTGACTTTGAGAGCTATGATCATTTAGTGCTGTTTTAAGTCACTAGGTTTGTGGTAATTTGTTACAGCAGCAATAGGAAACTAATACAACATCCCACCTCATATTGCAGTCTATCTAAAGGATTAGATAAAAAAAAAAAAGAAAAGCTAGAATTCTTGCTTTTGGGGAGCTTCTAATCTATCAGAGGAGGCAGACATAAGATGACCACCATATTCATATATACCATATACATGAATATGTTACATAAATGCATGTGTTTGTGTGTGTTTCATAAATAATATACCAATATAACATACTTCCTCAGGGTATAATCATTTATTTATATATCTTTCTACACAGAGATTGTAAATTTCGGGCAGAAGGGGCAATTTCTTTCCCATTAACTTCTTTCTTTTTTTTTTTTTAAGATTTTATTTATTTATTCATGGGAGACACACAGAGAGAGGCAGAGACACAGGCAAAGGGAGAAGCAGGCTCCGTGCAGGTAGCCCGAGGTGGGACTCGATCCTGGGACTCCAGGATCATGCCCTGGACCAAAGGAAGGCACTAAACCGCTGAGCCACTCAGGGGTCCCACTTTCCCATTAATTTCTTGAAGGTAGTAATGGTTCTTCTTTTGAGCTATATTCATTATTTTGAAAAACTTGGTAGAAAGATTATACTTTATATAAGGATTACATGAATCATGATTTCAGAAGTATACTTTATTTAGTAAAGTTTTTCAAGAGTTTAAGTTTATAGTGGAGATAAATGGAAATCAGTTTTTCAAACTGACAACTAGCACTTCATCATGAAAAAAATCTTGAGCAGGAGTTAAAAGGACAAAGTTTTTGTTTTGGAGCAAATAGTTCTTCTGTAAAATGAGTGAATCTAATTAGATGATCTCTAAGTTTCTTTCAGATCTAAAGTTCTGTGGTTCTGTAATCTTTTCTCAGAACCCAAAGCACAATGCCTTGCACGTAAGAAGGACTGAGTAAATGAAGGAATCTGAGTACTATTTTGGAAGTATCAGACTATTTTGTATTCCACACATTGCTAAAGTATAAGTATCTGTGTTTCTGGAACAAAATGGAATTCTTAGACACAAAGTAAAATAAAAGTTCAGACTCAGGAGAAAACTATTTATTTGAAAATGAGTAATGTAACCTTTTATTCCCTATTAACTAAAAACAAAACAAAACAAAACAAAAAAACCAAAATAAAACTCAATGTCCTAAACACCTTGTAGCCTGAGGAACAGGCTGTTTATTTTTTATTTTATTTTTTTAGACTTTATTTATTTATTCATGAGAGACACACAGAAGCAAAGACACAGGCAGAAGGAGAAGCTGGCTCCCTGCGGGTAGCCTGATGCAGGACTTGATCCCAGGACTCTAGGATCACAACCTTAGCCAAAGGCAGATGCTCAACCACTGAGCCACCCAGGTGCCCCTGAAACAGGGGCTGTTTAAACAGCACAAAGTGAAGTGAAGATTTGGCAATTAGTGGATCAATTTGATAAATTCAGATTATGACAGAGCATGATTCATTCTAGGGCAGTCCTTCAAAAATCAATCAGAAGACTTCTGACAATGCTGAATTGCAGATCAATCCTTCAACTGACAGTAATTAGAAATGAATAAAATTTAAGAGTATATATCTTTGAAGGCATCTGAAAGTTACTGAGACAGAGAGAAGAGGCCAAAGTGCTAGAAATAAGAGATACACAAAGGTAAATGTTATTTTTCTCTCGCAAGGCATTGGCTGATTTACAAGTGGTGAATGAAACACTAAGAAGCTGAACAGAAAATGGTGGCGGAGTTTCTATTAGTCTTAGGCAGGTGAAAGAACAATACTGGAATCCAGAGCCCACCAAAAAAGAGGGGCTGTAGTTAACATTTCGGTCTGTCATTTGGGATCCTCAAAAGATTGCATCCTAGGAGTAAGGAAGAAATAAAAATAGACAACTGGCACAAAAAAAAAAAAAATGAAATCCTTTTTCTTGCCAGCTAGTTCTTGATTGGGTTAAAGTGATCTGTTTTTACTCTGAATAGTTGCCAGAAGCAAAAGTAAATAATCTCTGGGGGGCCTATAATATCACACAGAGCCTCAGGTTATCTCCATACTTTTCCTCTTCAGTGTCTGGCATGCAATAAAACTTCACCAGGCATACCAGCAGACAAACCACATGGTCAAAAATCAAGCAGAAAACTAGAGAATAGCTATAGGCCAACAAAATATCCTGATATTTGAGGCAGCACACACAGGCTTTAAAATAATATGTTAAAGAGATTAGATGACAGTGGAAAATTTCAGCAGAGAACTAGAAACAATGAAAAAAGTAGTTTTACAGCTGAAAGTTTCAATACTTAAAATTAGGAATTCAACAGATAAGTTTAAGAGCACATTAGGCATCAAAGAAAATGTTAGGAAACTGGAAGATAGATCAGAAAATAGTATCATGACTGAGGAATCAAGAGAAGAAAAGTATGGAAAATAGAAAATAGCACATAAGAGACATAGGAACATAATGAATGAAAATATCTAAGATGTATGTTACTGGAGAGCCAGGAGAGGAAATAAGGAATAGAGCAGAAATAATACTTAAATGATATTGAGAATTCCTGGATACTGATAGAATGTATCAAGCCATAAATCCAAAGAGTGGTTTGGAACCCAAGCAGGATAAATACAAAGATCCACTCTGGGTCCTGGATTATCAGCATTAGTGACTTTAGCAAACTACTAGTTTTACCCAACTATTAAAATTTCCAAACTATTTTGAAATGAAGGTTAGTCACTGGGATATAAGCAGAATTTGTTGATTAGGATTTCCAGGAAAATCCCTTAAGAGAATCCCTTAAGAGAAACAGACACTGTCATACACTCTTTGCCCTTGGCCACTGCCTCCTTTCTGCTTCTTGAAATGAGGCATGATAGCTAAGCTAGATTGCTTCATTAGGCCATTATAATTGTTAACTTTATGTGCCAATCTGGCTAAGCCACGGTTCCCAAACATGTGGTTAAACATTAGTTTAGAATTTGCTGTGAAGGTATTTTTAAAAGCAAGATTAATGTTGAAATCAGAAGACTGAATAAAGCAGCTTACCCTCTACAAAGTAGGGGGACCTCATAGAATCAGTTGAAGGTTATAAGAGAAATAAAACATGTATCCCTTGAGGAAAAGGAAATTTTGCCTATAGGATGCCTTTGGATTTGAGCTAAAACATCAAATCTTTCCTGAGTCTCCAGCCTTTTGGTCTACTCTAACAGATTTTGGACTTGCAGTCTCCACAATCATAGTCATCAATCCCTTAAGACGGTCTTCTGTGTGGAAATATACAGACACATCCTACTGATTCTGTTTCTCTGGAGAACCCTAACTAATGTATCTGTGAAAAGACACAATGGAGCAGAAAGATAAAATGAATCTGTGTATCTGCTATCTGTGAACTTCTAGCTCTAAGCTGTTTACTTCTGGACTTCTCTTATGTGCGAGAGTAGTAAACCTATACATGTTTGACGGATTTTTCATGAGATTTAAAAAAATAGCCTCAAATAACACTAATCAAGAAAATGACATTTTATAAATCATCTGAATCATGCTCAACTTTTCTTTTTACTCATACAATATCCACACAGGGCAAAAGCTGCTTCCATTTTCTTGACTTGCTTAATAGTCTCTACTTACTTAAAAATATGTGATGGGACAAGAAACATGGATTCTCAGTTATGGCTTATTAATAATAAATGGCCATGAATCAGGCCTCCTAAATCTTTTGGATTTATCTGGTCCTATCACATGAAGAAGAAGAATTTCTTCTGATTGATAGTAAACAAGAAAAGACTGGTTAAAATTATTTGCTCCATTCAGAGGCCAAGTCAAGGCTAGAAATTAAACTATTGTACACTAGACTGTCTCATCTTTGTATAATCAAAATAATGACTCAATATAAAATTTTATCTTCCGTTTACCTTGTTCTCCTACTGTGACTGAGTTCTTAATTGTACTATTTGTGACAATGATTTATTTGCTTTTCCTTTAAGTATAATTTTTCATGAAGTCTGTTGGAAGGAATTTACAGATGCTCTTGTGACAGCTTTTGTCTGGATTCTGAAAGAAAATTCCACCACGTGAATTGCACGATGTATGAGTGCTATACCACTGGCCTAAGAGAAATCATATTAAAATTTAGTAAGGTCACAAATAAAGGGGAAGCTTTGTGAATAATGATTAATGCAATATTTAAGCTAAGCTTTATTAGATGCATATCTGTAAATGGTACGGCTGGGGAAGAATTGCTGATTTATTTTTAATAGACTCATAATAATATTTTTTTCTTATGCTAACTATAAAATTTTTAAAAACCTCTCTTCAATAGCAACACATTTTCTGAGCCTGGGGACCTATTTTACTTTTGTCTGCCATAATCTTGAGAATTAACTGTGACGTTCAAGTTGCAAAACTATGAATGGTCAAAAAGTATGAAGGCTAAGAATAGAACAGACTTTGAAAATCAAATACCAATTTGAAATTGGGGTTTTCCATGCTCTCTCCATTTAAATCTAGTCATCTAAAATATTTGTTTTTTCTTCCTTTGTCAGTGTTTAATCTTTCTTATAGACCTGTAGGCTCACAGGCCATATGTTACAGGCTGAGTGAGATTTTTCCACTTCTACTGGCTTCATGGTGTATTTTCTCATGTGTGTGTGTGTGTCTCTCTCTCTATATATAGACACACACACACACACACACACACACATATATATATATAGACACACATCCTATTTTTCTGTAACTTTTAACTCTTTTCATGTTACAATTAACCAACTGGTATGCAATCCTCTTCAAAAATTTCCTGTTTTTTTTTTTTTTTTTGTGTGTGTGTGTGTGTGTGGGTATTTTGTCTTATTTTATCCTGAAAAAAAAGGGGGGGGAGGGGCTTTTAATAGTTTGAAAATAAAACTGGAAGTAGAAACTATATATTATGGTTAGCAGACTACATTGAATGTATTATGTTAACTTCATTTGTGTTTCCCTTCAACCCTGTGCCTTTGTTATTTTATTAAAATTTTTTAAGAAGACTTTTTGTTTTGAGATAACTATGGATTCACATGGTTGTAAGGAATAATAGAGAGCAATGCTGTATAGATTTTTTTAACCAAGTTTTCCCCAGTGGTAACATCTTGCAAAACTACAGTATAATACCATAATCAAGATATGGACATTGATGGAGTCAAGACACAAGACGGAGAAGATTCCTATCATAGTAAGAGTCTCTCATGTTAGCCTTTTATAGCTACATTGCTTCCCTCTCTCCCTCCCCCCACCCCATTCCCTGTGTACCCCCTGGCAATCACTAATCATTCTACATTTCAACATAATTTTGTAACTTCAAGAATGTTATATAAATGGAAACATACAGTAGTAATGCTTTGGGTTTGGTTTTCTTCACTTAGAATAATTCTCTGGAGTTGATCATCATTTCATGTTCTTAATTTGCTGTTTGTATGTCTTCAGTGAAATATCTATGTGTTTTTACCTATTTTCTAATTTCTAATTTACCCATTTTTTTTTACTGTTGAGTTTTTGAGAATTCTTGATACAGTATATATTTTTTAAAATTTGTGGTTTACAAACAGTTTTTTCTAGTCAATAGCTTGTCTTTTCACCCTTTCAACAGGGTCTTTCACAAAGCAAAAATTTTAAATTTTAATGGACTTGGATTTATCAATTTTTCCTTTAATGACTTATGTTTTTGGCATTAAGGCTTCAAATCTTTTGCAGCCCCAGATTCCATGGATTTCCCCATTTCCCCCCTAAGTATTATGCTTTATATTAAGTCTGTGATCCATTTTGAGTTAATTTTTGTATAAGGTATGAGACTTAGGTCAAGGCTTCTTGCTTTGTTTTATTTTGTTTTGTTTTGTTTTGTTTTTGCCTACAGGTATGCAGTCTTTACAAAATCATTTCTTGTAAAGGCTTTCCTCCATTGAATTATTTTGCATCTTTGTCGAAAAGCAATTGGGTATATTTGTGTGAATCTATTCATTGATCTGTATGTCTATCTCTTCACCAATACTTTACAGTCTTTATTACACACAGTAGCTATATCACTTTCTGAAATTAAGATTTAACCAGCCACATCTTTTCCAAGATTGTTTTAGCTAGTCTAGTTCCTTTGCCTTTCCACACTAATTTGAAAGTAATCTTGTACCTACAAAAACAGCTTTGCTGGGGGTTTGCTAGGAATTTTAGTAAGCCAGTGAATCAATTTGGGGACAACTAATTTTTTGGCCATATTGGGTCTTCCAATCCATGGGTATATCTCTTTCTATTTATTTAGATCTTCTTTGATTTCTTTTATCATTATTCTATAGTTTTCGTCATATAAGTTTTATACATGTTCTGTTAGATTTACACCTAAGGATTTCATTTTATTTGAGTGACTGAAAATGGAACTATATTTTTAATTTAAATGTTTGTGTGTTTGTTGCTAGTATATAGAACTAAGATTAAGTTTAGTTTGCTTAATTGTATTCTGTGACCTTGCCAAACTCAACAATTAGGTCTGGTATTTCTTTTTTCTTTTTATAGACTCTTTGGGACTTTTCTTTGTTGACAGTTTGAAAATAAGGACAGTTTTATTTTCTCCTTTATGATCCATTTTTTTCTTACTTTATTGCACTGGCTAGAACTTCCCAAAAGTATGTTTAATAACAGCAGTAAGAGTAGACATCCTGCTTTGTTGCTGATCTTAGAGGGAAATGCTTTCTTTCACTGTTAAGTATAATGTTAGTTGCAAGTTTTTGGTAGATGCTCTTTACCAAGCTGAAGAAGTTCCTTTCTATTATTATTTTTCTGAGAGTGGTTAACATGCATGTATTAATTTGTCAATGCCTTTTCTGCATTGATTGGTATATTATTATTATATGACCATTCATATTATATGTTTCATATTGTGTGAATCGTGGTAGTTTGTGTTTTTTGAGGAGTTGATCTATTTTGTCTCTGTTGTTAAACATGTGTACTATACTTCCCTAGTCTCCTTTTAATGTCTGCAGGGTCTGTAGGGATAGCCCTTTATTTTTTGATACTTATATTGGCAATTAATGTCTTCTCTCCTTCTTTGTCAATTTTGCTAGAGGTTTGCCAGTTTTATTGATCTTTTCAAGACACTAGCTCTTTGTTAATTTTCTCTATTTTTAATATTTTCATTTTCATGGATTTCTACTCTTTTCTTTATTATTCCTTCCTTCTTTTTGGTCTGCCTTCTTCCTCCACCTTTCAGAGTCTTTTAATGTTTTTTTTTTTTTTTTTTTTTTACATATCATGGATTTTTAGTTGTAGTTAATAGTAGGAATAGGAAAAAGTGCATCTACTCCATCCTCCCAGACTGTACATTTTGTTTTTATATGGTGACAATGTCCCTCAATTTTGCTCTTAAAGCATAGGTCAAGATTAACCTTATCTTTTGTTGTGTTAAGGAAATATGGAAATATGGGGTGTGCTGGGAAATAGCTTTTTGCGATGGTTTTTTGTTCTTGTCATGATGGATGTTCAGTAAGTAATTATTGAAAGTGCACAAGCAATAGTACTTAGGGTAGGGGTACCTAATTTAGTGAATATTTGCAGTAGATCTAGAACTCCCCTTGTACTTCCATTAGATGGCCACTGTCACCAGGACTGCTTCTGATTAGCTGACTTCTTTGTGGGGAGAGGAAAGAGCAATAGGCACAGAAAACTTGTTAACTTTCTCTCTCCCTCTTTTACTCTCTCTTTTCCTTTGCTTCAAACTGATTTCAAATCTGAGGAAAGTAACACCTTTTCATCATAGAGATAACAAAAATCATGCTTTAACTTTATATTATATATTTGATATATATATACTTCAACAAACAGTTCAGTTGTACTCATTTAAGGTTTTACATTAATGATGGGTCAGTTTGGTGCTGCAATGGTTTCATTTTTCTGTTACCCTTTATCATTCTGATGTGAAAATCATGTTGAAGGGGAAATTGTTTGTGCATATAATGAGTATAACTTGCATCCTAGGGGCCTTGAAATGCAGTTTACTAAACCAAATACAAAAGGCAACAGTCTAAACATAGATTTCTCCATAGTCAAGCTCTTCCTGTGAAGGCTTAAAAAAAAAAAAAAAAAAAAGAAAAGAAAAAACTTAGGGAATTGTCACACACTTCCCATTGTTATTCACACGCTTGTTTGGGATCTGATTGTGGCAGCTGCGAGAGGCCTGACATTTTAGCAGGGAGGAGAAGCAGGGCAGGAGTTAGAAGTCTCTGGATCTGAACAGCACCTTCAAATTCACTGTTGCCTTTGGGCCTTCTTGAAAAGATAATGGTTGTAGAATTTGGAGAGATTATTCCTGTAGTAAAACAAATTCAATTAGCTGAGAACATGTAAGAACATTGTAGAATACAGAATTAAAATACTACCAAACCCTATAAGTTGCATTAAACTTTGTTTTTAAATGGCTTGACATGCAAGCTAACAAATATTTATCAAGAAACAGCCATGTAATAGACACTATACCAAGAGCTGTTGGGGATACAAAGATGAACAAGCCCCCAGTCCCTGAATTAAAGAAATAAACAATCTAGAGGGAGAATTAGAATGCATGCAAAGAATTGCTGTACCATGTGCTTGAAATTTGGCTTTATGAAGGAGTTGTCACTTGAACTCAATCCTGAAGGATGATTTAGTGGTTGTAAGCAATAGAGATGGACTCTGGGTAATCAAAGGCAGGGAGAAAAAAAAGGAAAAAGGGGGAATCTATTGGGTATTGTGGGAGTCACTCCTGAATTGAAATAAAAGGGAACAGACATTGTGAATTGATGTATCAGGATTGGTTTCAGGTTTTTTTTTCAGAGCATGATCTATAAGGATGGGTCAACTCCAACATTGTTGGGTCAGGTCACTTCTCTGAAGGTAAAAATTTCAAGGTGAGAAGGCCTGACAGGTATTACTTGGGTCATGTACCCACTTATTGGCCAGTGCAATGCCAGGGGAATCATTCCTGAAAGGAAGATCATGGGCTTTAGTCAAAGGCCAGTGGTTCTCATGTTGGGCACCATGAACCACAGACAGGTAGAGGGAAGAACTGAATAGAGACACAGAAGTGGGGGAAATAAGGAGAATGTCTGAGCAAGGCAAATGATCTAGTCAGGCTTAGGGCATAAGGGGACAGAGGGGACTGAATTGGGAGAGATGAGGAAGAAGAGGCAGATTGAAAGTGGGCAATGGAAGGCCTTCACCACATGTTTGGATCTGAAGTTGGAAACAATGGATGGGAGTGAGAGCAGACCTGGTAAGCTCTATGCTTTGAGAATAGTTTTCTGGAAACAGACTTAGGGTGTAAAAAGGAAAGGTTGCAGGCAGGGAGGTCAAAGGGGAGATCACTTAGATGGAAAGGAGAAAAGAAAGTTTATACAATGCTTTTCTTATCATTAAATAATAACACTTACACATGTTTTATTTTTACCCCATAAAAAGGACAGGACATGAATTATTTACCCTTTTAAATAGATACAACACCGGAAGCTCAAGAATTTAAGGTCCTGCTCTAGATCCCCCGATGGGTATGGAGGATCCAGGGCTCTCTCCACCTCCAGCTGCTGGGGGACTCTCTGTAGCATGTGAGACATTGCAGCCAGAGCCAGCTGACTTAGCTTCCCTGCATCACAGGCTGTGACCCATTTTTTCACCACCAGGATTATGTTCTTTTGACGTTGTGCCCTTGAGTAAATAGCTTCAGTAAACCTGAATCTTGGCTTGTGCCTGACATGCTTATGGCCTGATTGGGGTTTTTCCTTCTGTGCCTTGAGAGAGGATTTTGCAAAAGGAGTTACTGAAACTGTGCTCAGCAGCTGAGCACAAGGATGAAGATAGCAAAGGAGGAAACACAACAGTGGAGTGGTTAATAACTAGGCTGAGGAGCACCAGCTTGCCTCGTTTGTTAAAGTCCTTGCTCTGCCTCTTCCCAAGCTGGGTTTCCTTGGCCATGATTCCCGCCTCCCTCAGGCTCTGCTTCTTCCTCTGTAAAATGGAGATAATAAGACATCTGTTCCTCAGAGTTCTTGTGAGGGTTAGATGAAATGATGCTTGCAGAGACCCTGGGGGAGTGTTCTGGCCCCCAGGAAGTGCTTAATAATGCCACTACTGCAATACTGTTGCTCTGATCTGAATGAAAACATGGCGGGAGAAATGCTCCACCTAGGCCTGGGACATTTGAGCTTCGGTGCCATCTAGTGGCCAGGACGTTCCAGAATATGCTGTCAGCCTAGGTGTTGCCCCCACAGGTGTTTAAAAGGAGAGAGAGACTGTTCCTCTGTAGCTGAATGAATTCCTGCTGACTTCATCCAAGAGTCTTCCATGCAGGCCAGGACCAGAATGCTGTGTGACCTCATTCCTGGAATGAGCTGCATGAAAAAAGGAAAACTTTAGACCGTGGAGCCTCTAGTGCCTTCTCTCTTGAGCTGGCCACACAAGGGAAGCCCTTGTGTTTTCAACAGGTGTGGTAGGCTCCCAGAGCAATGCAGACTACAGACTGACTTGCTATTGTAGTGGGTAGGAATGTGATTATGGTGGTCATGTGGTTTGTGACTCAACCAGCAGAGTAACTTTGGAAAGTTACTTAACCTCTTTGAGCCTCTGGGGCTATGGAGGGCCATAGTAACTACCTCACAGGGTTCTCATAAGAATGCACTGTGTGATTAGCATAGAGCCTGATGCACAGAAGGTGCTCGGTAAACATTAGCCATCCTTTTATTTTTCACTTTTGCAGTAGATGTTTGTGTTAAAGGAGGGCCACTCACTCGTTCATTCATTTAATCATTCAACCATTCAACTGATACCTATTGAGAACATATTCTGTTCCAGAAACTGAGCCGAAGCCATGCATAAAGCAGACACAACTGCTCAGGGTCAGTGTGATGAGCATCAAACAAGAGGTTCCCAAGGGAGCTGTGCATCACTGAGCTTGAGTTGTAGGCTGAACAAAGGACCTTCTATGGAGCATCATTCATATCCTAGACGTCGTGGATTTGTACAAATTTACATGATGCTTTTAAAGCATATGGGACTTAAGTTTCTTGTTCTTAAAAAAAAAAGTCAGCATATTACAGATGAAAGTAAAGTGCCTTGAAGGGGTATCACCTTCTGATTTGTTTAAAAGTACCATGTGGGCTGGCAGTGGACTAGTGATTGTATTTGAGTACGTGTATTGGGATTCCTTCCGTGCGCTGCTGGTGAAGGGCACCGCTTTCACTCTGAGGTGGGGCTAAGGGGCATCACATTTATTTTTCACCAGTATCATCAGACATTAATCAATCTATCCCTCCTCCTCTTTTAGTTTCTCTCTGCAGTGTCTCTATGTTCCTGACTGTTTTCTTGCTTTAGTTCATGGGAACTCAGTGAGCTCCCATGTACCACTTCTTTCAGAAGACCACCCTTCAGCCTGCATCGGAGATGGAATTATTCCCCTAAACTAAGTCCTAAAACAGTGGTTTTCATGAAAGGCTGGGTGAGGGATGTTGGGGAGAGTAGAAAGTGGCTTACGAATGCTCGGGGAAAACACATTCAATCTGATACTATATTAAGTAGTATATTGTAGGGCAATATAATACTGTATACATGAAATATTCCGTATTATACTGAGCGGTAGAAAATATGGACTCCTTTCATAATATAATCAACCAAAGCGAAGACCAACAAATTCTTCCTGACTGGTGAGCTTACACAAAAAGACAGATTCCTTAGGGATTCCCAGGGACCATCCCACACAGGGACTATACTGAGCTCCAGTTGAGACAGCTGGGTAAGACTTTCCCACTTATCAAAATGGAACATGGCCTAAAACAAAATTGACCTAGAAACCCAAAGGCTGAAAAATGTCTGTTTATCTGCATTTCAAAAATTTCTAAATGGACACTGCTTGGGAACTCCCAAATAATAGCAACGGCAATGATCGCAATGACATTGACTTCGTGCCAGGTTCTGTGCTGGAAACATACCACACGGTACCTCCTTTAATCTTCACCATATTAAGGACGTAAGTAAGAAAAGTTTTGGTGGTGAGGCTGCTCCTGTTGATGCTTCACCAAAGCTCGGTGGCTTTCCTGCAGTCGGACAACTTTTCTTTCTGGGCCCTGCATTCTCGCTTCAGTGCTGTTTCTTCCTGAACAGCAAGCACCTTCCTTGTCCCACTTGGCAGCCTGGTTCATAAATTAATTTCCCTTCATTTAGATGTGTTCTGCAGCCCCTGGTGGATAATTAAAAAGTTAATTTTATAATAATTAATATTAGCATAGGGCTTCAGGGTCGGGATCTTTTACCAAAATCCTGTCTTTTATATTTCCTTTTCAGCCTCTGTTGCAGAGAGGCTCTGCAAAAGAGATTTCTGTTTACACGCAGCTGGCAGGGAGAGAACAGAATCTTTGCTACTTAGCTGTTTTTTGACTTTAAAAAGTCTGGCTCAGAAATGTGTTTTTGCCTTGTTTTGTTCTATAGGATTGGTTTATTGCTACTGAGCAAGTTTTGCCTCAAAGTTACTATTATTGAACACATTTCCAGTAGGCCCTAGCCTGAAATGGCATAAACTTAATGTCTTTTCAGGCAGTTACGTGGGGGAAGCAATATCTATGTGATTAGAAGAAAATTGTTTAAATCTTACCCCTTACTTTGTGTTTCTGGAAGCATAGCAACGGACTAAAATCTCACTTCTTTTGGGATCCCTGGGTGGCTCAGTGGTTGAGCGTCTGCCTTTGGCTCAGGGCATGATCCTGGGGTCCTGGGATCGAATCCCACATCGGGCTCCCTGCATGGAGCCTGCTTCTCCCTCTGCCTGTGTCTCTGCCTCTCTCTGTGTGTCTCTCATGAATAAATAAATAAAATCTTAAAAAAAAAAGTCACTCCTTTTGTGCTCTAAATGGGCACCTTTACTGCATCATATGCTAAGGTATACCTATCCCTCTTGAACTATAACTCTTGTTTCTTGCTTCTGTGATATATCATATCTTTATTCTGTGAAGCCCAGAGTTTTAAACGATTGTACTTGAATCTATTTTTTGGTGATGGTGGTGGTGGTGGAGAGTTAATGTCCCCACTTCCCCTGATGGCTTCTACAGGAAGCTTAAGGCGTAATCAGACTATAAAATCCTGACCAGAGAGGCGATCGTAATTTCAGCTACAGACTAAGCAGATAAGAGACGACCGGCTATTCACCAGTCAGAAAGATAAGGGAATGAGTTTGATTCCTCATTAAAAGCTTCATGGTTTAAGTCTTTAAAAAAAAAAAAAAAGTGCAGGGTCTTTGCTTATTAAGTTACATAAACAGAGTGAAGTGCCATGGGGGAGAATGGAAACTCTTGGTGTGACCTATAATTAGAAAATTTCCACACAGAGAATAAAAACAGAGACTGTACGCCACTTCCTGACCCCACTCACCCACAGAGGCTAAGCCATTGGTGGGACTCAGATAAGAAAACACCAAGGAAAGGAAACCTGAGCCAGGCGGCCTGTTTGCTCTGATGGGATCCAGCCTGAGAGCGATGGATGGAACATGCCCTTGTAGTTTAAATCACCTCCAAGGCACCACCGGTGAGAAGGGAAGGCATCACTTTCTTGCAGAAGCAGTAAACCAAATGACACAACCGACAGTGTGCCATGCTGGCTAAGGACACGGACGGAGATCATCGCCTCATTAGGGTAGAATGAAAGGTCTGGTTGGTCTATGGGCCCTTGCCTACCCCTTCTGGTATTTTAGGTGAGATGCTCCCCGCCTCCCACCCCCGCAGTGTGTCGGTAGGATCTGGGTCCTGATGCCTGGCCTCCTCCCTCCTCCCAAGGCTGTTGTTAAGGACTCAGGGTGAGGATGCACACCAAAGCACTTAGATAGCTGCCAACACCCTCCCACATGCTGGCTGTTGTTATGTTACTTTCCGTATGTTAACTACATTTCTCTATAGCATGGTATAAAAAAAAATTACATCCGGAATCTAAAGTAGACATTAAAAAAAAAAAAAAAAGGCTCTGATTTTTTTTTCTTTCCTTACCATTAGACAAGTCCTGTGCAAGGAAAGTGGTCAGTGGCATCGCTGACTTAAGTTCCTCCCATCTCTGCGGTGGCTCACACTGTGCACTGATCAAGGTCAATCCTGAGACTTCCATGCCCCGCTTTCCCGGGGCTTCCTGATGCCAGGCTCTGTGCTAGGGAAGAGCAGACTGTGTGTGCTGTGAGTCCCGGGGAGAAGGCGGGGAGTCGGAATCTTGCTCTCCCACTTACTCATTATGGGATTTTGGGAATATAGGTTCACTTTTCTGGGCTTCCATTTCCTTCTATGCCTGTCTGTCTGTATCATTCTCCTTTACATCTCCACATACCCTAAAATGGGGTAAGAATATGGACTCTGGTGGTTTGCTAGGTTCCATGAGTCAATGGATTGGTAAACTGTTTGAGGACAGAGAAGGCATCCCAAGCACATAAAACAGTGCTGACAGGTAGTAGATGCTCAATTAAACTGAATAAAAAAATATATTTAAAAAATTCCTAGCATGGTGACTGATACATCGTAGGTGCTTTTCAGAATTTTTATTCCATTTCCCCAATAAGTGTTTTTTTTTCTTAAAAAAGGTGTTTACTAATTAACTGAATAATACACTTAATAAATCCCTTAGCCCCTCTGGGCTTCATTCTTCATCTGTAAAAGAAATTAGTATAGTTTACCTCTTATGTCTGCTCTGTCTGACAAAGATTTGCTTTTTCCAACAGTCACATCTACCCCCAATGGAGACCAGTTTTGTCTGTAATGAATGTACTGTGGCTTTGGTGGTTGGCTTACAATCAGCTGGTATAAAAAAAGGAAAGCCTTAAAATTCTAACCAATTTCAACTTTCACATGAAAAGCTCTCTATTTTGCCTTGGACAGTTCTGTTTTTTTCCGTATTCCATCCAGTTAGTGTACTTTCCACTCTCAAAAGTGTTCAGGTTTAGAAGATAAATTGTATTGTCACGAATTATGAATGATGAGGGCAACTGGCTGCCTGGCAAATGAGTGGCCTCCTAAGCTTTCCAGCAGGACATAAGGCCCTGGCCCCTGAGCCCGGTGCTGGTCAAAGCAGCTGTCCTGGACATGCTGTTGAGTTCTAGGGACCCAGAGAAGCTCCAGCACATTTGGAGGAACCTAGAACCATGTCATCTGAGGAACAACATTAGGAATGAGGGATGTTTAGCTTAGAGAAAGCTCTCACAGGGTACATGGCTGATTGGAAATGTTTTAAAACCATCAAGACTCGTTCCAGTGGCAGCAGAAG
Source organism: Canis lupus baileyi (assembly GCF_048164855.1). NCBI lineage: Eukaryota > Metazoa > Chordata > Mammalia > Carnivora > Canidae > Canis > Canis lupus. The sequence goes on along the minus strand of NC_132851.1, from coordinate 49,657,378 downwards.
GCCAAACAAGGGCCCATGAGAGGCCCGCCAAGGAGAAGCATGTTAGATTCATCATGGACCAGCCTGGCAGTGATATCAGTTCCTATGTCAGGATATGGGATTATGTCCACAATACACTACTACATTTTTAAAAAGCTGGTGGCAGAAATGTATATAGAGTCTGGTCCCATTTATATAAAAATGCTTGCATTGATAACTTTGTGTATAAACAGAAGCTGTCTCGGTAAATAGGATGGAAAACACTACGGCTGAGAGGAGTTTTCTCTGGAGAGTAGAATTTTGTTGAGCACAGTGGGGGGATTTTAATGTTTTACTTTACAGACTTTTATAATATTTCACATTACAAACTGCTGTGTTGTTTAACATATATCATGGATTTAAAAAAAATAATACATAAGAAAAAGTTGTAATGACAGGAAGTAACGCATCAGGTGAAGAACAGAATTAGAACCATCAGAGCTCAAAGAAAAAAAAATAAGTCAGTTGCCTTTGGAAATAGAGTTCCCCTCCTCTGGAGAGACCCAAGGATGGGAACAAGTATCTCACTGGTGTTAGAGATACTCATGTGTGAGTCTGTGATCTGTAAGGATTTGACATCCCTGGGATTCTACTCCACTTTGAGATTCTGTGAGATAAAACCATTTAATGGTTATGCTTGAAGCCATTTTAAACCATGATCCTGGGCTGAAAAGCAAGAATGAGGCCATGACTATTACTCTCTGCTTTAAGGTTTCTCTGTTGAATGCTGTTACTATTTTTAGCCATCACATTATCATGGGAGATTTCTTGAGTGGCTGCTGTGTTGCAGACTTTGTGCTTTACACACACACTTTCATTTAATTTTCGTGATAGTGCATGATAGCACCATTATTATTTCCATAATAATGGAGTAATAATGGGTGGGGAAACAAGCAAAGAGGGGTAAAACAACTTGCTCAATGTCACAGTGCCGGTCGTGTGGGGATTTTGGATGTCAGTCTAACATCCATCTGACACCTGCTCAATTACATATAAAAATGTGACCTTGGGCATCAGCTCCTCTCTGAAGACAGTTTCTGATTAGTCTAACCCAACAATTATACCCAAAAGAAATTTAAATTATTAATATTATTATTTTTGCCCTCCTCACTGTAAAAGGCAGGATGATTTGGAACTTGTTCATGCACTTTTTGGGGTTAATTTTCTGAGGAAATGACCTTAGCCCTGGTGGGACCAGGGCATCCATCTGCCTGAGTGGGTGGCGTGGGAAAACACAAGGGGACAGTTTGGACGTTGGAAATCTTACATATAGAATGCAAAGACAAAAGGTGCAAGAAATAGGCCCTCCCTAATGTTGAAAATAAAATTGCGTTCTGGCGGAAGACAGTTATTGTTTTGAGGAGGGATTTTCTGAATTCCTTAATTTCCCCTTAAAGCACACAGAGGAAAAGACCTTGCTTTCTCCACCAGAGACGAGATAGCTTGATTACTAGGCTTGTTGCTGTGCCATATAACCCTGCATAGTAAATGAATATCCCCCCCCCCCATTTCCAGCCCCAAGACTTGATGGGAAGAAGAGAAGTGGGCAAAAGAGAGAGAGGGTGAACGAGGAGAGGGGAGAAGTAGGCACCTGGCCATGTGCCCCTCCAGGTTGGAGCTCCTCAGGGAGGATTTGTGTTAAAAGCAGAGAAATTTTGGGGAGTCTGAGGGCTGAGCCTTGGCCCAACTTCTTGGGTACAGCCTGGGACAGTTGTAGTCTCTCTGGAGAGCCCCTCGATATATCAGATTCTGGAAAACGGGTGGCCTGCAGACTTAATCAGACATGGCTGAGAGAGGCTTCTGGTGTTTGCTGAGGTGCTGAGGCCAGAGTGACAGGCAGCTCAGAGAATCCTGTGAGCCCAGGCTGCAGAATAGGTCACAGAAAGTGGTCCCGTGAGGAAGTTGGCTGGATTTCCTCTGCCTCACTCAGGCCTGCGTGTGGACTGGGGGACCGTGTGAGTAGACAAGTAGACAAGACTGGGCCTCTGTAACAACCCGGAAGTCAGAAAGTTGAATGAGGGATGTTTGTATGGGTACCTCAATAATGCTGACGGGCCCCAAGGTTGAGGCAGCCTGAGCTCACAAAGGCCACAGTAGGCCAGAGGGCTCCTGTCCACCAAGCTGCACTCTTTTTTCCATGCATCCGGACCCCTCCAGACCTCACCCAGAACCCAGCAGCCAGGGAGGGCCCAGATGGCTGAGAAATCTGAGATGGTGCTTTTTTTTTTTTTTATAAATTTATTTTTTATTGGTGTTCAATTTACCAACATATAGAATAACACCCAGTGCTCATCCCATCAAGTGCCCCCCTCAGTGCCCATCACCCAGTCACCCCATCCCCCGCCCACCTCCCCTTCCACCACACCTAGTTCACTTCCCAGAGTAAGGAGTCTCTCATGTTCTGTCTCCCTTTCTGATATTTCCCACTCGTTTTTTCTCCTTTCCCTTTTATTCCCTTTCACTATTTTTTATATTTCCCAAGTGAATGAGACCGTATAGTGTTTGTCCTTCTCCGATTGACTTATTTCACTCAGCATAATACCCTCCAGTTCCATGAGATGGTGCTTTATTTGGAATGGCACTGTCTGATAGAACATTCTGCAATGAGGCAGACATTGTAAGCATCCAGTAGGGTAGCCAGGAGCCACATGTAGCTAACTGTTAAACACCGGAAATGTGGCTAGCAACCTTGAGGAATTGAATCAAAATTTTTTTCGATTTTAACTTTTTTTTTATTGTAAAACAAAGAAGTAACAACCTTGAAAGAGAGTTTATTTTTTTTGAAAGAGAATTCAAAATAGAAAACAGTAACATGTATAATCTTTGCACTATAACAAAACGTTTTTTACTTATTCTCTCTTAGTCTTCATGCTCTTATATATCTATTTATGTTCTGAAATCAGAATACATACAAGATAAAAACTAACTTTTAATTACTTTACCTCTAAGGATATCTAGGAAGAGAGCTAAAATATTTCTAAGTAAAGGGCAGGGAGACTAAAGATGTGTCTTGTATTTTTTTCTTTTGGAAAATTATTTGAAAGAATCAAAAGGAAAATCAAAAGCCTTATTTAAAATGAGTGTGGAATTGAAATTTAAATGTTAATTAACATACTGGACAGCGCATATTTAGAGGGACCATTTAATGCACTAGATTGAACCAAGTTAAGTAGATAGAACGAAAAGTTAATGTTTCCCCTCCAACAAGTGGGTATTGTAAAGAAGAATGAATTAGTTACAGATCCAATAAGGAAACTACCTCTTCTCTGTATATCTGAGATAAATTTGTGACCCTCCCCCCGTGTTACTACTGATGAATGTGGGCTCACTGTCGAAAAAGCTGGAAAATACAAGTGAGCAAAAAAGAAAAACTGGCCAACATCTATATAGTCCCACCACTTCCCTTTTAATTTTAATAAGTATCTGTCCAGTCATGTGTTTGGGTGTTAATGTGCGTGCACCTGATTACTCCTGGCAGTGGGATGATCATGTCCTATTGTTTTATGATTTGCTTTTTCCTCTGAATTAGATCACAAATGATCCCCAAATGAAGAGACTGGGGGTGTCTTCAGTGTTTCCAGGTCATGAACGATGATGCTCTGCTACATGTCCTGGTGGCTAAATCTTTGTACACACCACACTACTTTTCTTGGCTACTACTCATCTCCATTCCCTGTCTCTCTGATTTTTGTGAAGTCTTCTCCCTGGAACATTCTGTGATACCTTCCCATCAACCAACCAATCTACGCTGCCTTTTCTCTCCCCACAGAAGTCCACCTTGCTCCACCGTGAAGGAATTAGAGGAAGATCAATTGACCTCACCTGAGTTGAATATCTACCAGGATTAAGCCAGATGGGAGAAGGTAGGTCCTCTCTCCTGGTTGGGAGTGGGGTTCTCTGCTGGTCTCCACATAAGATTTAAGAGGTAAAGAGGCCATACGGTTGTTTCCTGTTTATGGAAACCTCATCTTTCTTCACCTGTCCTTCCTGTTCCCGACTTCCTGTCCTTGCCTTCATGTGACCCTTACAATTTCCTGCTCTGTTGACCTGCCATGAGTTTATGGTGGGAATGTTTGACAAGATTCCCCAACCAGGTAGGATCGCTATATATCCCACTCACTTGGCTCTGCATTGGTTACCAAACCCCATTTCTAATTGGACTGATTTCCACAGTTTAGGAATATTTCCCTAGCCTGTCTCTATTCTCTCAGGGCGAATCATTGCTCTACAGTCACTTCTGAGACAGATTCTTTGAATTACTAAACAATGACAAGAGTAAGAGGAATAGGAAAGAGTCATTCATCGCTGATAATTGTCTTCATGCTGCATGAATCATCAGTCCCTATTTGTATCTAGGGTGAATAAGAGGTTACCGTAAAGAAGTGCTATAAAAATTATTACTTTATTCTGAAAAGTCAACACATGCACAGGCATAAAATTAAGAAAGCACGAAAAGGTCTAGAGTGAAAAGTAATTCTCCCTTTTACCTCCATCCCTAGAGAGCTTCCTCACCAGGCAACCGTTATTACCAGTTTCTTGTGGAGGTAACTATACCCACATGTCCAGTAAGGTGACTGCCTGCCACATATGCCCGTGTGTATACAGCTGCATTGAACACATGAAAAGTGGCTAGTCCAAAACTGAGATGTGCTCTAAATATAAAATACATGCCATATTTCAGAGACTTCTGAAAGAAAGCATGTCAAGATCTCCTAAATAATTTTTGTATTGATTGTATACCAAAGTGATCATCTTTTAGATATTCTTAAATGAATTTTGCCTATTTCTTTCTACTTTGTAGCTACTAGAAAATTTAGTTACTTACGTGACTCACATTTGCAGCTTGCAGTACATCTCTACGGGAGGGGAGGGTGCTGGTCTATACAGAACTAAGTTATCTATATATACATATTTGTATGTCATGGTCATAGAGCCTTATTTAAAATATATCTGAGAATATATAATCTGATACCTATAATCTATATCTATATCTGATATAAATATAGATATTTATATATCTATAATATATAAATATATCTGAGAATAATAATAATTTTATGTTTCCACTATGGTTTCCAAAGCATGTTCATTGGTTTCGCATTCAATTCTTTTTTTTGTTTGTTTTGTTTTTTTTTTTTTTGCATTCAATTCTTATAATAACCCAGTAACATAAGCGTTTTACCTAATAGCACAACAAAGCAGAGGAAAGGAAGAGAAATGAACCTTTGTGTGGGATACTTTATACACATAAATCCATTTAATTTTGAACACAATATGGAGGCAGGGTTTAGAGGTTTTTAAAAATTTTATCAAAAAAAACTTTTTTGAGAGCGTGTATTTGGTGTGTACATGTGTGCATAGGGTGGGGGGGGAATGAGTGGTGAGAGACAGAGTGAGAGAGGGAGGGAGGGAGGGAGGGAGGGAGGGAGGGAAGGAGGGAGAGGGTCTCTGCATTGAGCATGGGTCGATCTCACACCCTGAGATCATGACCTGAGCCTAAATCAAGAGTCATATGTTTAACTGACTGAGCCACCCAGGCGCCCCTTACAGGTCTTATTACTCCCATTTTACAAATGAGGACAATGAGGTTCAGCATGGTTATGGCTCACAGGAATCCCATAGTTAGTCAATGGAGGGGTTCATGGTGCAACTTTACTGTCAGATAAACATGAGTGAGCTGTAGCTCTGCTACTTTACTAGCTGTGCGAACTTGGACAAGTTTATTAACATGTAGAATGGAGAAAATAAGAGAAACTGTCATGGGGGTGTCAAAATGAATGGAGACAGCATTTATAAGTTCTTTGCACAGTGCCGAGCACAAAGCAAGCCCTTAAAACGTGTGTGTGTGTGTGTGCATGTGTGTGCCAAGATTCAAACCCAGATTTCTAGTTTCCTGAGCTCCAACCTCTTCATATCTCCTCTCCTGGTGACTCAGTCCCTTCTGGGCAGCAAGACTCAGTTTTTCTGACCCAGGTATCATCATCATTCCGTCATTTACTCCTCTATAAATTGGGGGGAAAGCAGGAACAGACAGGAGGCATTTCCAGGTCTCCATCTGCCTGCCACCTCTCCAGCTAAGGAACGTGTTGAGCCTCCCCGTACCCGAGAATCTTCTTCATCAAATATGTCATGTGCTACTACTGCTAAGGTGGAGACTCCTATGGGCTTTCTTTGATGTCTTGGAGCAAAATAAGTTGCAAGCCACGGGGACTTGTGAGTGAAAACGAGGAGACCCTCGTCCTGGGGAGGTGGATGTGGAATCCATCGTTGGCTTCAGGGACACTGGTGATTAGGGTTAGGCAAGCTGTGGTGTATTCAGATGGCCCCCAAATCAAGCAACTCATTATCATATAATAAACTACGGTTGTGAAATTGAGCAGAACCCTCTGATTTTTGAACAGTCTTTATTCTTTCCCTTTTGAAAAAAAAATGACAGGAAGTAAGCGATCAGGAAATGTAGGAACAATGGCCTTTTCCTGGAAGAGTGGCTCTGAAGGATGACTAAACGTTCAGCCACGCTGGGCTCTGGGCTCGGCTGGGGAGGATGAGGCCAGGGGTCTGCTCGCTGGGAGGGGGGGCCCAGGGGTAACTCCCAGTGATGGGCAGAGCCACCCCCGGAGCTGGTGTATTATTTATGACTCTCTATCTGGTGAAAAGAAGTGAGAGATTGTGGCAAGGTTAGGTTGGGCCCGGAGACCATCAAGCTGTTAATTGGCAAGAACTGCCACCTGATTTGAGGCCTTTCGAAAGTTCTTAGTATCAGGCAGGAAGAGCCAAGAGAGACTGCTTTCATTTAGTAAGCCCCCAGTTATTTTCTCTCCGTAAAAATAATCAATCATAATTTGTAAAAAAAAATAAAACTACCTCTCGGAATGTCTTCTCAGCCTGAAGTAATAATCAGTGTTATACTGAATTAATGTCACTCCACTCCCGGGCTGGCACAGACTCGGGGTGCTTCACCTATGCTAAGCAGCCTTACTACCAGCAAATGTGCAATTTCTCCTAGGCTTTGGGAAATGTTCCAAAGCCCCCCTGGAGTCTCCCTTCTTTGCTCCTCAGATCCTTGAGAGGACCAGGAGCTTTGGTGTCTGTTTCACAGGGGTTCCTAGGAAGGGAGGAGGTCCCTTTCCAGTGGAGCATCGGATGCAGGTAACATTAATGTTTTTATTTCTTTGAAAAAGAAAAATGTAAAGTTGAGAAGGAAAAAGATTATACATAATCCCATCACTTGGACAAATTATGTAAGTAGAGTGTCTTTAGTCCTCTCATTACATGCCTCTCATTTTTAACACTGTAAAAAAAAAAGGCTCCTGCCATTTCTTTTCTTAACTGTGATATGATATGTATAAAATAGACAACTTTGAGACTATAAATATATGATACATATAAAGATAAAATACCTAAGTATAAATATAAATATATTATACATATATTTATAAATATATTATTTATACAAGTAAAATACTTATTCATTTATTCATTTATAAATACATGTATTTGTATAAATGTAACATTAAAATATATAAATATATATATATACCTACTTTCTTAAAATGGGATGCAATTTGCTACTTTTTTTTTAATTTGCTACTTTTTATTCAGATTTTCCACATCAGCACCTAAAACTCTTCCTTTTAAAAAATGGTTACAAAACAGCTGACGTCCAGCAAAGTTTATGATGTGCTGTGTTCTTCTACGCACTTTGCAAGCATTAAACTCACTTTAGTCCTCACAACAACCTGTGAGGCAACCACTTTTGTCATTCCCATTCTACAGAGGTAAGAGAGGAAGGCCTGGGGAGGCTAAGTAATTTGCCCCGATTCAGGCAACATTAATGCACCCAGATTCCAGCTCACACAGTTGGGCTCTAGCACCCATTTACCTCTGATCCGTCACCGGCATTCACACTGTGCCAGGCATGGGTGGACCAGTTTAGTGGCCATCCTGATTTCTTTCTTGTTATTTCCATGCTTAATGAACATCTCTGTGCATACATCTTTGTGTCCTTTTGCTTCTCTTTCAGAGGTATTATGTCCTAGAGGTGGTGTGTCCCAGTGGGGGGGCGCTGGTTCAAATTTTAATAGGTGTATTTAAAATTTCAATTTCAATGGGTGATTTGAATTTCTTTTTTTTTAAGCACGTGCTAGGTGCCAAACATAGTTTCCCATCCACTATCATGGCACTCTTGTGCGTATGTATTATGAACACTCTCATAACCTGTAGAAATTAAAAGATTTGTCCTGAGTCCCATAGCTAATCGGTACCTGAAATTCCAAACCCAGGGTCTTGGCTCCACATTTTGTGTGAATTCCACTGTACACTAGCATTTAATGTGGTAATTGCCATGTGAAGGTTTTTAGGATTTATTCTTAGGAGCCAGAATTTAAGCCTAAACCCACCAAGCCTGTCAATGTTATAAGGTCTCAGTTCTTCCCCAGTGAAGGGAGGGATTTAAGTTCCTAGAAAAACACCCCAAATATTTCTTTAGAGCTCAATGTTAACTAGAATATGTTGATACTGAAAAATGATTTCTATAGTTTTAATTCTTCTTAATGTCTTAACATGATTTATATTAAAGAATACAGTCTCTGCATTTATCAAGCAGTTGCTTACTGGAAATTCTAAAAAAAGAATCATAGATTTACTTAAAAACATAAACATAGTCTGATCATGGGACAGATGAATAGGCACTGTGTGGATTTTGGACATTTCTTCTTTCTCCTGTCCATTTTTGTGTCATTTCCCTGGCCTGCTACTTACTAATGGGTTCACGCTGGGCAGGTTACTTTATCATGTTAAACCTAATTTCCTCATCTGGAAAATAGGGATAGCCAAAGTATCCCATTCTGTGGAATTATTGCAAGGACTGAGCCAAATAACCCATGCCTATTGTTTGACACTGTGCCTGACACACAGTAGGCCAGAATAAATGTTAGCAGGTTGTAGTAGCAGCAGCCCAAACCACAGTCAAGAATGGACAGTTAGGTTGAGGGGGGATGGGCAAAGTGGGTGACCGGCTGATGCTGAGGTAGTAATAAGTATGTGGTAGATGAGGAAGAAGTAATTGTATGTGACAGGGATGGTAGGAACGATGGCTGGGGGTGCCGGCTAACCTGGATATGGGGGTAGGGCAGGAAGGAACTCAGTTTAAAATATCAGGTTTTGTACTTGATTTTCACCATTGGCTTTTTGAGGTCTTGGTTAATTGAATCTTTTCGCCACAAGGATAAAACGCTCCTCTTTTGCATTGGGGGTGAGTTGATATGAATTAATCAGGCTCTGTGAAGTGTGTCGAGGAGTTATGATCTATGTAGGTATGTGTGGGAGCAGTTTCACCAGATGTGAAAGTCAAATTAGTTAGTGTGGCTGCTGCCTGCAGCTGAGGTGAAGGTTTATCTGGGAAAGAGGAGGAATCTGTTGGCTAAAAACAAGACTTTGGGTTTTATCCATGGTTGTCCATATTCTATGTCCTTCAATAATTAAGACTTGGCTCTACACCAGCAATGCGGGAGCCTTAGAATTCATATGTAGGAGTTTGGGTGAGTAACGTTCTGATGCTTAATATTACCTGGAGGTAACTATTGGGTCTGTAAGACTAGCCAGGAAATCTCATGAAAAGAGTTCCTTTGTTGATATATTGGCTCCTGTTTCATTGTATTTGGTACAGTGATCCAATGAAAATAATAATTTTTACTTTTCTGGTTTATTTGTGGGTTAGGCTGAAAAGCTAAGGAACTCAGTACTGACAAAGGACCAGGAGAAAAATGAATTAATTGAAGCCTCCCAAAACTCCAAGTGAAGAATGCTATAGTGACCATCTTGTGGTTGCCCCCCCCCCGCCCCCCCCACCCCCGGTGCCCTTCTGCACACAGATTCCCTCTCTTTCTTTCAGAAAATCACATTTCTCTGGTGCTTATCTTATGCCTTGGATAGAGAGGTGGCACTTTCTCCTAGCTCTAGTGGGGACTCAACTCTAACCAATGAGAATACCACGTCCCTGTGGCTACAGTAACTAATTTTGGGGGTGAGCCTTTGACTAATGCCAGATCAAACATAGACAATCCTGATACTCTTGCTCAAATTTTGGGGGGAGAGATAATTTCTGTTGAGATTGCTTAACTGGCAGACTGTACAGCTAGATCTGCTGCAGGCCATCTTGCCACCACAGAAGGGGAGTCTTCCAGAGAAGGAAGCCAACATAAAGGAAAACAGAGCCAGGGATGGATACCAATTCCTGATGACACCATATGAGTATCTGGATCCAGCCATACTTGAAGCGAGAACGGCTTGGATGTTTGTTATATGAACAAATAAAATGATTTTGTTCTTGTTGTTCAAGTTGATTTGAACTTTTATTTATTTTTTAAAGATTTATTTATTTATTTATGATAGACAGAGAGAGAGAGAGAGAGAGAGAGAGGCAGAGACACAGGAGGAGGGAGAAGCAGGCTCCATGCAGGGAGCCCGACGTGGGACTCGATCCTGGGACTCCAGGATCATGCCTTGGGCCAAAGGCAGGCGCCAAACCGCTGAGCCACCCAGGGATCCCCTGATTTGAACTCTTAAAAAAAAATTCCAGTAGTTTGTAATCTAAGTATTCTAAACTCAGCAAGGAAGACTCTATCAATATACAAATTCACAGCCTAGAGAAATTGTCAGAATATTCTGTTAATTTTCATGGTCTTAAAAAAAGGAAAAATATCTCAGTGATGAGACTTTATTTCTGTTGGCTGCTTTCCAAAATATGTTAGGATGAACAGCCATGGTATTCTTTTTCTTGCCCCAAATGTGTTTCTGACAACTACATGGTATTCAGATAGCCAGCGTGGTGTACAAATCCCCCGCCGGTCTAATTTTATTGTGTTCCGTTGTATCTGTTTTACAAAGACTAGGTGTTCCTTCTCCCTCTTTTGTCTTTACTCTTCACATCCAGATTCTTAGCTGGAGCTCTGTGGAAGACAAGTTTCTCTTCTCAGAGGAGCATCTTGCCACATTAACACAGGAATCACACTGATATTACAGATTGTCCCTACCCTCCAGGTCCTGAAAGAGGGGGCTTGGAAGGCTTAAGTAGATGTGTGGTGGCAGTCTACAGAGAGAGAGAGAGAGAGAGAGAGATGAGACTGCCGAGACCACAAATGGCAAACAGAGGGGTTGTATTCTCCAGAGAGCAGAGTTAGCACCATCCATCCATTACCAGGAGCCATATCTTAGACCCTTGATTGTGGGATTGTAAAACTGGGTTGGCCTGATAGTAAGAGAGCATTGAGATTGGAACTTTCCAACTCTAAATGTCTAGCTTTGCACTGTAAGAAAACCATATTCCATTGACAAGAATTTATTTCATATTTTGCACTGGTTTGCAGTGGTTAGAGGAGAACCCAGCACTGGCCTGAGCATCTCTGGATTGGGATTAAAAATGCAAATGCCCGAGGCAGGCCAAGCAGCTGGCAGAGTGGGCAATGTGGACTGGGGAGTGGGTTGGGGGGGGTGTGCATTGAGCACCTGCATGATTAAAGGAGAAGTTGTTGCCATTCAGCCCTATCCAAGGGGCATGAGCATGTGCAGCATGAGCCTGGCGCTGCAGGATCTTCAGTGCTGCACAGAGGGGCTGGAAACCCAGAAGTCATCAGTTTGTAATCTCTGACTTGATAATAAGTGATTGTGCCAGGTGGCTGGATATCGGGTCGGGTTTAAACCTAATTTAGTTCACTTTAAACAGAACCCAAAGTGTCATGGTTTAGAGCACAGACTCTGGTTATCAAGCCGATCAGGTTTTATGGCCTGCCCTTGACACTCGCTAATGTCACGACCTTGGCAAAGGAACTCGTCTTGGAGATGGTTTCACATCTTTGTGAAAGCGGTTTTGGGAGGGGCAGAAAAAATGAGGTTAAATGACGATGTTCTTAAAGCTCTCATAGAGTGGTAGGGTAAAAGTGTAAAGCTTTAATTAATGCTGGCAATTCTAGGACCAGAGCTGACAAATCTACGTAAGATATTGGTTTTGTATTCTCCAGAAACATAAAGTCCAAGAGGAAATATTGTGAGGTGGTTAAAAGTAGTACAAGTGGCAGAGTCACATTCGGCTCCCTTTGCTAGGAGCCTTTGGCCTCAGTTTTCTGTTCTGTGAAATGGGGATCTCAGGTTGCTTTTCCAAAAAAAAAAAAAGATTCTGAGGAGGATTAAATGAGTGAATCCCTATAACATTTCGAACACATGCCGACACACATTAAGAACTATGGGAGTGAAAGGTTATAACCCTATCATTGAAATAAAGTTTTAATAGCTCTCATAACTTTGGAACTTGAGTAAGGCTGTCTACACACCCTGGAACCTGTGGTTTGCATTATGCTAACGTTAATAACACCTGCAGCGTTAATAACACCTATTTTTTTACCTTAAAGAGTTGGAAAGGTTTACTTACCGCTTTAAGGGCCACTTCAAGTCCACAGCGAAAAGGATAAAATGTAGAGGATAAAAAAAAAAAAAAAAAAAAAAAGAAAAAAAAAAGAAAGAAAGAAAAAAAAGAGTGCAATTATGTCAAGTTCTTTAAAAGGAGGTTTTGCAAAACTGACCCACCAGAGGGGGTCAGGTAGGTTTAGGAAACAATGAAGAGTCTTGCTGCGAGCCTGTCCTGTGCAACGCACATTGCCAGGCGGAGCTGCAAAGCTTGAGTAAATGGGGCAGGTGAGGCCGCTGCATCCAGGCGCGCCTCTGCACGTGGTTGGCGGGGGTGGGGGGTGTGGGGTGGGTTCCTGAGGTCTTTTTCTTTTCTCAGAAGTCACGGGGGTGCTGGTGTGCAGGGGTGAAGATGGGTATTGAGCTCGGGAGTAATGCAGAAGCGAGTCTCGCCCAGGGCGCGGGGGTGGGGGTGGGGGTGGGGCAAGGGGTCGGGCCGGGGCGCAGCGCACTCGCCGCTTCTTCCCAAGGCGGGGGGAGTGGGAGCGAGTCTCCAAAAGGTTTCGCGCTGACCCTCGTGGGTGTGTCTGAAAGACGCCAAGGCGGCTGATGGCCCGCGTAGACGCTCAGCGGCTGATGGCCCGCGTAGACGCTCAGCGCCCGGAGCGCGGTGGGGGCCTCCCCCGGGCCGGGGCCGCGGAGTGGGGCGCGGAGAGGGGCGCCCTCCTGGCCCGCAGAGGCACCGTCCGCGGAGGCCTCCTCGGTCCCCGCCCCTGCAGCCCCGCGGGTCCCCCCCCTGCGCGCACCTGGCGCCGCGGAGATGCCCCCCGCCCCCCCTCCGCGCCCCGACTCTAAGCCCCGGGGCCACCCTCCGGGAAGGAAGGCCGCTGCCTGATCATTCGTGGGCTTCATTAACCAGAAGGTGATGGACAGACTGGAAACCAGGCTGAGAGGTCCTGAAGGGAGGGCCTGCTTTCCAGCTGGAAAAGGGGGGGGAAGGGTGTCCTCTGAGTGGTGGGTAGCAGTTCTGTGAAAAAGCAAAGACCTCTCGCGTGTAGGCACCTTTGCTGAATGGACAGTGTTCCCTCTACGACAGTTACGTAGGTACAGGTTGTGAACCCCGGTGGCCTCTCTCGCAGCCCAGCCAGAGCCAGTGGGGGTGTCAGAGAGCTGGGGTCGCTTGCAGGGGGGACCTCGGGGGAGGAAGGCCCGCCCTTGAACCTCCCTGAGATTCACTTTGTTCTTTAATGTTCGGAGGACAGTAGGACAGTAACCCCTGAGCTACCTCGCAGGTTTCTGTCTAGGGTCAGAGGAGGCAGGTTCTGTAGGTTGGAAGTTCTTTAGGAATGATCAAGTAGTGCAGAAACATTGGCTATGGTTACAGGAGTTTCAAATTAATTCCTCCACCTGCTGTCTGATGCATCTAATCATTGAGGGTGCAACTGCTCCAAGTGGAAAGTTGGATATTTAGCTCAATTTGGTAAGTATTTATTGAGTGACTCCTGTTGTAAGTAGCTGTCTATATGATCTGACAGTGTGGACAGCTGGTCTGAGCAAGGTGAGCCTCCTACACCACGTTGGCAGTGACTTTGGGGAGTTTGGGGGGTAAGTTATTGACACCATCGTCCCCAACTCTTTATGTTCTCCGTGATTGCTTGTTGAACTTCCATTTTTTTATTATGGAAAATGTCTGTGTTCTGAGTAATAATTGGCTTTGTTTCCATGTTATTTCATATACCTCACTCATTCTTTAAAAAAAATTAATTCATTCTTATTTAGAATTGTAATTAAATACTATTAAATGGTTTACTGTGGGATTTCATGGTTCAAGCTAAGACTAATTGTATTTGGGGAGGAAAATACAATTTTATTATTTACTTTATTTCAGGTCAGAATCGTTTTTAAATAGTTGCATAAGGTCAAATATATTAAATATGTATATAAACTTGAGAACTCTAATGAGAGAAAAATCCTTTTCCAAACAACTACATACTAGAGTTTAGAGGAGGAAAAAGCCCAAAGTTGTCTTTCAAGGAAAAGAAGTATAACTTAAACTAGAATAATTTGTATATTAATATTATATAATATAATAATCTGTATATTAAAGAAAGCCCATAGCTTGAGTTCTACATTATCGTCTCATTATAATTAAATTCAAAGGACCATTTTCTCCCTTATTGGAAGTCTAATTGCATGTATGGACTGCACAGTTTAAAAAGTGTAATAATCACCTACTGCCCCATATTACTTAAACTTATTGCCTAGGTATTATTTGAATAAGAAAGATGGTCCTCGGCAGGGTGAGGTTGTACAGCTCATTCTTACGCCTCTCCAGCCAGCATCTTTCACAGGACTAGGCTCAAAGTAATTGCATAATATATATTTTTGACTTGATTAATTGTCCAGATGCTTTTGTTGTACTGTAGTTTGTTTCTATTGAGCCAGATACTGTTATCCCTAATTTAATAAATATCTCATTGTCAACTTTAACTTTTTGTAAATTTAAGCCTCTTATAAATTACCTTGGGCTGTCAGGCTTCTGTAACAATTTCCAGGGGGTTGTCACTTCCCTTCTTTAATCTGTATAAGATTAAAAGAATAAAGTCTCTTGGAGATAGTTCAGAATGACACTCAGTGTGAGTGACTTTGAAGAAATAAAGCTGGAGAAACGCCTTGCAGTTATGCCCAGCCAACACATCCACTATTGCGTGCTTTGGGTTTTGGTTTGAGGCCCATGGAAAGCCATCTCCTTAAACAGAGCCACCTTGGATGATATTTCGCCTCTAATTTCAATCTGTGGAAGGGGAGAGGGGAGAAAGAATAACGCTGCTTTCATCACTGATCACTTTGGTGACATCAAAGGATTAAGGGAAGTGGTGTGTGTGTGTGTGTGTGTGTGTGTGTGTGTGTTTCTGGGCCTCTCACCTACGTCCCTTCCTCTTCACTCTCCATAAAGCTTATCTAGGAAGCCAGGCACCATTTGCCATGTGACAGTAAGGTGTGTATAATACGTGCTCTGGTAGGTTTGTGTTTGTAACACAAATATATGGAGTTGTCACTGAGGCAGCAACTGCTTGCTATCAAGAGAAGCATCCAGAATGAGGATTACCAAGCCTGGCCTGTGGGCAGATGTCTTCTTGACATAGCTTTCTCTCCCCCTTAATATCTATATCTTCACTTAGGAGATTCTCGCTTTGTTTGTTATTGTTGTTCATTTTCTTTTCTGATATCAACCTATATGTGCATAAACTTTTGTTTCATCGCCCCACCCCTGGCCTTCCCCTCCGCCGCCAAGTATCTTCTAGTTTCAAGGGTATAGAGGTGAAAACAAAATAAAACGGAAAGCTGTTCAGATAACCCAGGAGGATTTTAAGACCCCTTTGTTATAACAATCCTTTTATGTTTGAAATATTTATTGGGCCTCTTCCTGGTCATGATCAGAAGGGAAACCTGAATTGGTGCCCTCTAAGTGGCTTGTGGAGACAGAGGAGTACATGTTTACAGTCAAGATGGTGCTTGATCTTAGAACGACAGGAAATGATTTTGCAAATCCAGATAAACCATTTTATCCTAGAAAGCATACAGGCAAACACAGTTTAAAGTAAACACACGAGAATCCTTAGGTTGTGCCCCATGGGCAGAGTGTTGGGAGAAGCTAACACTTCTCCAAAGTAAGGACAATTTGGTGAAAGAGTTGCCTCTAAGTGACTTGTTTGGCCTGTGTGTCTCTTGCAGGTGTAAGCTTTTAGATTTCCATAACGGAGCAATACACAGTGAAACAGTGGAGTTTGTTTGAATGAAGGAATAGGATAGAATAAATATAGGATAAATATTCCCCCAGATAAATCCTATGGGAAATCATCAACAAAGCATGAAAAAGAAGATTAGGGAGAGAAACTTGCCTCATCAGATCTTAAAATTTGCTGTAAAGCTACTAATAAAACAATATATTATTCATATATCGATCAACGGAACACAAGAGAGTCTGGAACAGATTAAAATATACATACGCTATCTTTAAATTGCTAAAAGGGGTATTTTTAAAATAATAAATGGTGGTAGGACTTTTCAGTTGGATCAGTTAACAGCTAGTGTTTAGTGAGCATTTACAATGTTCCAGATATTACTCTAATTGCTTTTCATGTATTAATTCAATCCTCATAACAACCTTTTGAGATAGAAACTCTGTTTTTAAAGGATTTTATTTATTTATTTATTTGAGAGAAAGAGCGAGCGAGCATGAGTGGGGGGAGGGGCAGAGGGAGAAGGAGAGGGAGGAGGAGGCTCCCTGCTGAATGGGGAGCCTGACATGGGGCTTGATCCCAGGACCCTGGGATCATGACCTGAGCCCAAGGCAGACACTTAGCTGACTGGGCCACCCAGGCACCCTGAGTTAGAAACTCTTATTATCCCCCTTTGAAGAAGAAAAAATGGAAACACAGGGAGGTTTAGAAACTGATTCAAAATCATACGGTTGATATTGGGGAGTCAAGATTTGAATGTTGGCGGTAAAATTAGATCACTACCTGGTTTATTCCATATAAAAACTCAGTTTTAAGGGCACCTGGGTGGCTCAGTGGTTGAGCATCTGCCTTTGGCTCAGGTCGTGATCCTGGGGTCCTGGGATCAATTCCTGCATCAGGCTCCCTTACAGGGGTCTGCTTCTCCCTTACAGGAGCCTGCTTCTCCCTCAGCCTGTGTCTCTGCCTCTCTCTCAGTGTCTCTCATGAATAAATAAATAAAATCTTTAAAAAGGAAAAACACCTCAATTTGAGGGGTATCTGGGTGGTTTAGTCAGTGTTTCTGATCCTTGATCTCAGCTCAGGTCTTGATCTCGGGGTTCAAGCCCGAGTTGGACTCTGTGCTGTCTGTGGAGCCAACTTAAAAAGAAAAAAAAAAAAAACAAAAACAATTTAATTTCAGATGGATTAAAAATCTAAATGTATAAAATAACATCTTTGTAACATTAATACACTGTAAGAAGATAATCCAAAGGAACAATTACATAATCTTGAAATTAAAGAAAGTTTCTTTTTATTTTTTTAAAGATTTTATTTATTTATTTATGACAGAGAGAGAGAGAGAGAGGCAGAGACACAGGCAGAGGGAGAAGCAGGCTCCATGCATGCAGGGAGCCCAGTGTGGGACTCGACCCCAGGTCTCCAGGATCACACCCCAGGCCTAAGGGGGCGCTAAACCACTAAGATACCGGGGCTGCCCCTAAAGAAACTTTCTTAAGCAAGACAGAAATCCCAAAAGAAATAAAGAAAAGAAACATTGGCCTGCCATTAAACAAACAAACAAAAAAACAACAACAACAACTCAGGCTTGTCGATAAAATACCATAAGCAAAATCAAAAGTCCAATGATTAACCAAGGGGCAATATATTTGCAACCATTTGACAAGAAGAGTGTGTATCTGTAATCTGCAAAGAACTTTTATAAAAGTTCTGACATTTTAAAAAAGTCCAATTAAAAAAATGGGCAATAGATATGAACTGGCAATTCACAGGAGATAAAGTCCAAGTGGTCAACAAATATTTAACAGTGGCCGTGCGTGGGGTGCTGATAGACTTTTAGGGAAACTCCCAGTGTTTCCGTTTGGTTTCACTTTGGTCAGGAAACTAGGTTTTTAAAAAAGTTTTTCTCCTCCCTCCCACTTTCTGACAACACCCCACCTTCCACCCCTATTACTTTCAAGATGTGTAAGTTCCTTATCCTCTGTTTGGAGAGTCCAGGCCGCTGGCACAGAGGGAGGTTAGTGGTCGGGGAGTAAGCTGTTGAAAGTACACTCTTGAGAACTACCTGGCAGTGATTTCCTGCTGCTCTGTTTCCTGGTTCTCTGGTGGAAGCTATCTCTCCTTTCCGCTCTGTGATCTGGAGTCCTAGTCTTTCCATCCCTTTCTCTGCCCCTGCTTAGGATAGATCCTCTCTGTTCCTCGTTTCCACTTCTTTTTTGCTCTAGCCACAGTCCTATCTAATCTTGGGGAGAAGAAAAGCAGGCATTAAAACCTCCCTATTCAGCCTTTAGGCCTGAGGTTTCTTTGAGCCTTTATTTCAGCTTAGAGTCGGGGTGGGAGTGGGGGATAGAAAAATAGCCAGTAAGAGAACACAGAAAACACGCACATTAACTTCACACTCTGAGATATTATCTGGCTGTAGGTCTATGTTTTTAATTTCTCCAGGACTCAGGAAATGCAGATAATGGTGAAATGACTTCTCTTTCCCCTTTAGCTTGTTCAAAGTTTAAAATATTGATACCATCCAATATAGGCCAGAGCTGGGGGGAAAAAGATGCTCTTTCTTTATGGTTGGGAGATGAAGTGCTAACACTTTTTAGGAATTGCTAAAACATGTCTGTACCGATTAAAATTTAATCTGACATAAATTTTGACCTAGAAGTACACATCTAAGGACTTAGCTTGAAGAAACAAAAGTACCAGATACTTATAAGATTCATTGTAGAGTTATTTACCAGGGGGCTGCAGACAACCCACGTACCTATCCAGGAATAACTGAATAAATTATAGCACATTCATGTAATAGAATATTGTGCAGCTACTAAAAAGGACATTAACCATTAGTCTACCTGCTGTGTCTCTAGATTTTGACTATTCTGAACATTTCATTTAAATGGAACCATACAATGTGTGGCCTGTTGTGACTGGCTTTGTTGACTTAGCATAATGTTTTAAAGGTTTACAGTTCTTTGTTCTTTCTTATCGTCTGATGATATTCCATTGAGTGGTTATGGCACTTTTTATTTATGTGTTCATCAGTCAGACATTTGGAGTGTTTCTCAACTTTTTGGCTATTATGACTAATGCTACTATTAGCATTCCTGTGCAAGTTTTTGTGTGAACATGTTTTCATCTCTCTGGGGTATATACCTGGGAGTGAAACTGCTAGGTCATAAGCTTAGCCTTTTGAGGAGTTGCCAGGCTGTTTGCCAAAGCGACTGTGGTCATAGAATTTTAGAACTTAGATGGGACCACAGAAATTATTAGCGATATTTAAGGCATCTTTAAGAGTTCCAGGGAACTGACTTAACAAAGTCAAAAAACTAACTTTGGGAGAGAAGAACCTAAATCTCGATATATTTTTTTTTTTGGTCTACTTTTATTGTGCTTATGTTTTCTTTAACTTGTAAAATCTGAAACATTTAGAATTAAAAAATTTTTTTGTACGTGTATTCACCCATATACATTAATTTGATTACAAACATGATCACAAACATGGATTCTCCCCCTTTTAAATGCTTATCTTTTTCTCCTCTCCCACATCACCTTTGTCCCCTCCACAAGGTAATTAATGCTGAAATCTGGGACACCTGTGTGGCTCAGTGGTTGAGTGTCTGCCTTTGGCTCAGGTCATGCATGGTCCCAGGGTCCTGGGATAGAGTCCTGCATCATGCTCCCCTTGGGGAGCCTGCTTCTCCCTCTGCCTGTGTCTATGCCTCTCTCTCTCTGTGTTTCTTATGAATAAATAAATATAATCTTTAAAAAAATCCTAAAAAGGGGCACCTGGGTGACTCAGTCAGTTAAGCATCTGCCTTCAGCTCAGGTCATATCTCAGGGTCCTGGGATGGAGCCCCACTTTGGGCTCCCTGCTCAGCAGAGAGTCTGCTTCTCCTTCTGCCTCTCCCCTCATTCTTTCTCTTTCTCTAATAATAAATAAAACCCTAAAAAAGCCCTAGAAAATATTCTTTCGTATTTTATCTATGATAATAAAATTCTACACATATACTCATACAGAAATGGATTTTTTTTTGTCACTGTTTTACAAGAATCGGATCATACTGTACTATTTTTTTTTGTATGTTCCCTGTGGAATTTCCTTCAGGCAGTGTTCCTTCATTTCAATATTTTAAATGCCTGTATAAAACTCAATGATGTGACTATTTTACCATATATTGAGCCTACTGGTGAGTCTTCACTCATTATTTCTGGTTATTAATTTAATTTTTTACTGGACAGTGCTATAATAAACACACTTGCTACTCAGGTGTGGTTCATGGATTAGCAGCATTAGCATCACCTGGGAATTTGAGAGAGCTTCAGAATCTCAGGTTCCCGCTCCAGCCTACTGAACTTGAATCTGCGTTTTAACCAGATCCCACAGAAGATTCATATCACGTTGCAGACTGAACACACACCTAGTCTATGTGACCTTTTATACTAGCACTAGCATTTCTGTAAGTTAGATTCCAAGGAGGGAATTCTGGGGCAAAAGGATATTCATACTTTTAAAGATAATAATTTCCTGGAGGTTATGTTTACTATGTACATTAGCTCATTCGTTTTTAGAGACTCCCTCCAACTTTTCCGTTCCCAAGGCTGCTGTGGCCATTAAACAAGGAAATGGGCATGGGGCGAGTCATCTGCAGAAGACGTGGGCTGACTGATGAAGTGCAAGGATGGTCCAGGACGCAGAGATGGGCAGGATGTCATTGTCAGCTAAGCTCATGTGCAGGTGACTGCCCTTGGACAGAAAAAAAAAAGGTCAAGGGTCAGGAAACATGTGGACCCTGAGGAGAGCAGAGAAAGTACTGAGTCTAAGCCACTTTTCCTGATTTGATCCAAGCCAAGCGGAAAGCAAAGGGCTGCGTCAACTCACTCTCCCTGAACTGGTGCATCAGCAGAACGAGCTGAGCCTCTCCTGCTTGCCTCCGGATCCCAAACACAGAGTTTGTGCCCCTCCAGCTGCTCAGCTCAGGGCTCCAGCACGCAAAGGAGAAGAAAGGCCACTTGGACGCCTCGCCCTCCTCAATCTTGCTCAAGGCCGACAACTGTTGCAGAAGGTCATCAGCCAACAGAGTGTCATCTCCACATGTTTCCCTCTTCTGAAGCCTGCAGCTTCTCAGTGTATGATCAGTTCCATGAGCCATGTGTTGTTTCAGCTTTGATATTCATGCTCCTGAGGTCTTGAATTATTTATTATCACCAAGAAGTCAAAATATTCATTCATCTATGGCTTGAGGAAAATTTGATCTTCTGTGAGCCAATGACTAATACTCTTAAACTTAAAAAAAAAATCTGTGTGTAATGACTATTCTTCATGCCTAATGGTTTATTTATATGGCCCTTTTGTTAACATTCCGCCTCACTCTAAGTGGACGATTCCAGGTCATTTGTTGGGAAAGCAGAGCATCTGAAAAGCAAAAATGTAAGTTACACATATCCATACTTTTAAAAAGTATAAAAGTAATGTTAAAAATCTCCACCAGCACAGAAAATAATAAAATAAAAAATAGAAGTCAGCTTCCAAACTCACAGACATCAACATTGTTGACAATTTCTTACACTGCCCCCTGGACCTGGTATGTGCATGAGGCGCATTCATGAGGTACAGATGTCCTTTTTTGCGTTAACTATATGGGATCATATGAGACACACCTGCTTGGCAGTTTGCTTTTTCAGCAATATATTTAACTCCTCCCTATTGATAGATATTGAGGTTATTTCCATTTTTAAGCCTTCAAATCACCTCATTCTATAACGAATATCCTTGTTATAGGAACTTTGTGGACTAGTACATGTACATCTTTAAATCACTACATTCTGGTATTTGTTACCCAGCCATGGTGATAGTTTTAAAAGCTGGAAACAGAGCCTGAAGGCAAAAATAAAGGGTATGACGTATCCCTAGATTTCTCCTCTTTGGTCTCTTTCCCCTAACTGCTACAGGTAATTGAAAGCCGACTACAGGGAAAGAAGAGAAGCAGAAAAGAAATATATTTAGGAAATACGGACAAAGATTGTCTTGGATGCCATGAAGATCAGCTCTTAGGAGATATGTGACTTAATAATTTTCATTCTGGTAAATTCTTAGTAAATTTCATTCTGGTAATTTTCATCTGGTAAATTCTTAGTACATTCTGGTAATCACAAGCAGTGATTTCATTTGTCACAAAATAAGTTGTTGTTGTCCTCCTCCTCCTCCTCCTCCTCCTCCTCCTCCTCCTCCTCCTCCTCCTCCTCCTCCTCCTCCTCCTCCTCCTTCTTCTTCTTCTTCTTCTTCTTCTTCTTCTTCTTCTATCACCACTGAAGGTTTACCTGTCATCCAAGCCCTGGGTTTTTGCTCCTTGTAATGAATGCCAGTGCTACTAATTGCTTGTTGTGTAAATTTGACATCCTGTGTATTTAGCCTTACCAATTTATTTTCTAATGTTATGTATTCTGACTTGCTAATCTTACAAACATCTTCATGGAAAGCTTTCCATCTCTCTAAATACTCTGTAGCACCTCTGCAGCCACATGGAAATGATAGTGGCTACTTAGTCACTTTATAAATTGATTTCTCTGGACTCCAGTTCTACGTTATTTTCTATTCAATATCAAGAGATAAATAAGGGAAACATTTTTTTCCATAGCCCCTTCCTAAGGTAGACCAATACTAAACATCCCATTTGAGTTTTCCAACCTGTGTTTCCAGGGTCTGGGTGGACCAAAACATGGCATTTCGTGACAATGACCATGAACCTTTGTTTTGTTTCCTCTCACAGGTCAGGTGGCCGTAGCTGGCACACAAGTAGAAACAGATGTTGTGAAGGGTAAGGAGGTATGTGGTGCCAGTGTCTCAGTTCTGGGAAAAGGAAGCACTTCACAGAGAGTAGGTGCCACCCATAGGGGCTGTCGTCTGCCAAGTGAAACCAGTTTGGCTGAGAGAGCTAAAAATAATTTCCAAGGGTAGAAGGTAATGTTTGTTTATACATGAAATTGAACGAGGGTGTGTGTGTACGTGTCTTTCTGTGTGTGTACCTGGTGCATGCTCCATTCCAATGAGGCCTATTAACCTATTTATGAATCCCAAGTGCAGAAGAACTTTTAAAATTTCATATTTGATCTGTTCAGAAGAATAGAGTTGTTAGATCTGTTATAACAGGCATAGAAGAAAGTATTTGAAATTTCCTTTGGTTTTTGACTATCTGACTGAGAGCCATGAAGCTTTCCAAAAAGGACTTGGGGCTTTGAAGAGCTAGGCAAGTCTACCGGGTGATTGAACCATTACTTAATTCTTCCTCCTAATTCTGTAAGTGGAATTAGGTTACATTTGGAGGATTATACCCAAGACCATTATTAGAT
The DNA here is from genome assembly GCF_048164855.1 of Canis lupus baileyi. Taxonomy (NCBI): domain Eukaryota; kingdom Metazoa; phylum Chordata; class Mammalia; order Carnivora; family Canidae; genus Canis; species Canis lupus. The sequence continues at coordinate 49,633,877 of NC_132851.1, read as the reverse complement.
GGAATTTAGTGCAAAAGCTGGATCTCTTTGGATAAGTTACTAAACTTCTTTGTGCCTCAGTTTTCTCTTCATTTCTATAAAATGTATGGCATATATCCACAGTTATAGTACCATACAGAATTGTTTCACTACCCTAAACAATCTCTGTTTTAAGAGGCCCTTCAAGTAGTTCTTATGCATGTTCATGTTTGACAATCATTGCATTAGAGGATAGAATTTGTGAAAGCTGAAGAAATAGCCAAGAGATTTAGACTGTCTTAAATCACACATCTAAATTGAAGCCATAATTGATTTATACTGCTGTCCTCTCAACACATATTTGGGTACATGACTAGTCCAGTCTTCAGAAGGATTTAGGAACTTTCAGTGTTGAAGCCTCTACTTCCTTCTTCGCTGGAATTTTAGGACACTCTCTTCTCTCAGCATACTAATTGGAAAGTAGGATAGAGCTGTGGAAAAGACACTGATTTATTTTTAAGAGAAAATATTGTATTACTGAAAAATTTCACTATATACCAAAGGACAGAGAAAAGTATAACAAATCCCCACAGACCTGTGTTAAACTTTAATAATGATCAACTCGTGTCCTATCTTGTTTTATCTATATTCATATTCATCTCTCCCTCTATCCCAAATTATTTTTGAGTGAATCCAAGATAATAATTTCATTTCACTTGTAAATATATATGGTCCAGAAAGATAGAAGAAAAGGGATCACTTCCCAACTAATTTTATGGGACTGCTATTACCATGGTAACAAACCCAGTGAAAGATATTATAAGGAAAATAAACTATAGACCAATGTTTCTCCTGAACATGGATTAAAAAATGCTTAACAAAATATTTTCATTAAAAAAAAGATTTTATTTATTTATTTGACAGAAAGAGAGAGAGAGAGAGAGCACAAGCAGGGGGAGCAGCAGGCAGAGGGAGAGGGAGAAGCAGGTAGAGGGAGAAGGAGAAGCAGGCTTCCAGCTGAGCAGAGAGCCTGCTGTGAGCTCGATCCCAGGACCCTGGGACTGTGACTTGAGCTAAAGGCAGACACTTAACCCACTGAGCCACCTAGGTGCCCCAATAAAATATTTTCAAATCATAACTAGCCAAATGTTAAAAAAAACCTTAATAATAATAGCACATCATGTCCAGTAGAATGCAAGGTTGGTTTGACATTCAAAATCAATCAATGTGATTTGCCAGTACAACTATAAGAAACATGATTATTCATAGAAGAGTCCGAAGAGTCAACCAAAAAGCTACTAGAACTAGTATGTGAGTCTAGCAAGGGCACAGATAACAAGGACAATATAAAATTAATTGTACTTTTATGTAATAGCACAGGATAATTGAATATTAAAACTTGAAAAATAGGGCAGCCTGGGTGGCTCAGAAGTTTAGCACCATCTTCAGCCCAGGGTGTGATCCTGGAGACCCGGGATCAAGTCCCACATCGGGCTCCCTGCATGGAGCCTGCTTCTCCCTCTGCCTTGTGCCTCTGCCTCTCTCTCTGTTTGTGTCTCTCATGAATAAATAAATAAAATCTTTTTTAAAAGCTTGAAAAATAGTACCATTTACAATGGCATCAGAAAACATGAAATACTTTGGGATAAATCTATCAAAATGGTCAAGATTTGGATGCTGAAAACTATAAAGCACTTGTGAGAGAAACTGTAGTCAAATCTGTGATGATCCCTAATGTCCCCTATCTCTGGATATTCAAGTCCTAGTATTAATGTCCTTCCACAGTGATGAGGCCTGAACTATATAACTAATAGGATATTGTGCACTTGGTAGTGTAGGACTTCCAATTCTAGGTCATAAAACATACTGTAGCTTCCACCTTGCTATCTTGGATCCCTTTCTCTAGGAAAGTCAATATCCATGTCATGAGGACACTTCAGTAGCCCTATGGAGACCCCCAACATGCAGTGGGGATCTGAATCCTTCCTTGATAGTCATGTGAGTGACACACTAGAAATGGATTCCTCAGCACCAATCAAACCTTCCCAGGACTGAATCCCTGGCTGACATGCTGATTGCAACCTCTTTAAAGACTCGGAACTAGAATCAGCTAAACTACTCCCCAACCCCTGAACCACACTCATGGACAACAGAAACTTTGCAATAATAAGTGCTTATTGTTTGAAGCCATTAGGTTTTGGAGTAATCTTTTATGCAGTAATAGAACACTAACACAGGTTTTGGTGCTAGAATTGAGGTTGCTGCCATAATAAATATTTTAAAATGTGAGAGTAACTTTTGTGTTTTTTTGTTTTTTGTTTTTGCTTTTGTTTTTTGAGAGTGGCTTTCTAAAAAAAGATTTTATTTATTTATTCATGAGAGACACAGAAAGAGAGAGAGGCAGAGACACAGGCAGAGGAAGAAGCAGGCTCCAAGCAGGGAGCCTGATGCGGAACTCGATCCCAGGACTCCAGGATCACTCCCTGGATGGAAAGCAGGCGCTAAACCACTGAGCTACTGAGGGGATCCCCTGAGAGTGGCTTTTGAGTGGCGTGGTCAGAAGAAGCTATCAGGACTTTGAGAGGCATGTTAGTGAAAACCTAAAGAGTATTGAAGAGATGGTCATGTGATTTTTATCCTTCATTCTGTTAATGTTCTATATCATATGAGTTGACTTTGTATGTTGAATCATCCTTGTATCCCAGGGGTAAATCCCACTTGGTTATGGTGTATGATCCTTTTAATGTGGTGTTGAGTTCAGTTTGCTAGCATTTTGCTGAGGATTTACACATCAATGCTCATCAGGGATACTGGTTTATAGTTGTCTTTTCTTGTGTTGTCTTTGTCTGGTTTTGAGAATCTAATCGTGGCTCATCTGGCACCAAATCTCCCACTTCTCCACTGTAGTCCTATACTTACCTTTCAAACAGATATGGAAGACTGGGAAGAGAAAAGTGTCTATAGGACTAGCTATCTGAGATTAAATATTACTATATGTTATTACATAGGAAATTAATTTTAAAAATAATAATGACAGCCTTAATATGTAAGGTATTGTGAATCCTCAATATATTTTGAGGATTCTTCTCCTTTCAAAGTCATGTGGAATATATTTTAAAGGATTTCCCACTTTCCAGTCACAGGGATAGTTATTTAGGAGCTTATAATGAAAAGACTTATCTAAAGAATTGAACAGGCATCAATTTAAAAAAATGCCATTAATCAATATAAAATTAAAATATAACATGGACCAAATCCTGCATATTGAAACTTTCCCGCATAAATTTTTGCTAAACCATTAAAATATGTATGTGTAGGAGGAGTTGTATTTTTTAAAGAATACTGATAAAATTTGTAGCAGAAGCATAATGGCATTTGAGAAGGCTGCTAGTATGAGCTTAAAGGAAAATAAAGAAGATATTACCAGACACTGGAGGCAGAAAGTTTAGCAGAAAGATCTAAGATGTTGTCTCAGAGACCATTCAGTCAAACGACTGGTTTTCTAAGGAACTTTAAGGCTATTAATTCCCAGCACTGTCAGCAGAAGCTCAAGGTAAAGGAACACTCACCTCAAAGAGATTTATGGTTGTGGATTTTGACTAATAGAGTGAATCTCTAATAGAGTTGTAGGGAAGGGGCACCTGGGTGGTTCAGTTGGTTGTGTCCAACTCTTGATTTTGGCTCAGGTCATGATCTCAGGGTCGTGAGATTGAGCCCTGCCTCAGGCTCCATGATAGGCATGGATTAAGATTCTTAAGATTCTTTTTAAGATTCTTTTTCCCTCTGCCCCGCAATCCTTGGCCCCCTTGCCCCCTCTCATTCTCCCCCACCCCCCAAAAAAAAGAGTTGTAGGGGAACTACAAAATGTTTTTAAAAATTTTTTAAAGATTTTAGAATTTTTTTTATTCATGAGAGATAGAGAGAGAAAGGCAGAGACATAGGCAGAGGGAGAAGCAGGCTCCCTGCGGGGAGCCTGATGTGGGACTCCATCCCAGGACCCCAAGACCCCAGGATCACGCCCTGAGCTGAAGACAGATGCTCAACCACGGAGCCACCCAGGTGTCCCAGGGAACTACCAAATGTTTAAGGGAATTATGTCAGCAGAAATATTACCATCTTAGAATGATATCCAGTTTCTATTCAAAATTCTTGATTCTTTAATTTTAAATTTCTTTCCACTTAAGGATACTGATTTGTCAAGCCAGAAGATCTACATTTAAATCCTTGCATTTGCATTTACCAGTGGCTGTCAAGGATCCTTAAATTTTTTGAGCTTCATAGGATTGTTTTGAAGAGAAAATATAATAATGTATAAAAATATTTTGTAAGCAGGAGCTTAATACATTTTAGCTTTTAAAATGAATTGTCACTGATATTTATGAGTTCTCTGAGGTCAAGATTCTGCTTTGGCATTACCATGGAACACATAAGGAGACAGGGAAAACTATTCCATCCTCTGTAGGCAGAAGGGCAAGAGTTTCTGTTCACATTCCCTTACCCACCAGGGCAAATGTGATGTTAATAAAGACAACTCCACATTAGAGAAGGTGAATGTGGTCTTTAACAGCTTTTTAAAAAATTCAGTCTATTATCATGTTTTTTGTTATTGAAGTTAAAATGTAAAGTTATAATTTATCAATGAAAATATTAAAAACTATGAGCTTGTATTATAAATGAAATCTCTTCTCTGTTCCCATCCCTATCCTGGTCCTCAGGGGTAATTATTTTCAAGGTTCTTGTGTGCCCTTTAGGACTTCTTCTTCTTCTTCTTCTTTTTTTTTTTTTTCTGTAGCTGTTCAAAACTCTTTAAAACCAAAATGTTTCTTGAATAAGAAAGAACAGCTTCAACATATGGTATCTTTACTTGTTCATTCTCTTGATGAGAATAAATAGGTCACCAAAAACAAAGTGGCTAAGTCAAAAGCATTTCTTTTACATTAGAGGAGGCTGGGAAAAGAGGCACAGGGAACCTCAACTCTCCATATTTTTAGTTTGATTGTCCACATTTTCCCTCATTTTAAGTGTCATTATTACACATTCCTAACTGTTACTTAGAGAAACTCTAGACTCTAACAGGTGAAACCTCATCTGGTATTTTTAAATATTTCAATATATCTACACTCATGGATCTGAGTTTAAGGAATTAAAAAAAAAAGGCTCATGAATTCTCTACTTCATTTCGTTGGGATCTTAAGACATTTTATGAAATATAGACAAGCTGAAGCTTATTAGCAATTAGAGATTTTACAGTGTTTCTGCTTCACTTCAATCCTCTCAAGGCTGTTTCCATCACTTCCTCAAGAGTCCAGAAACCCCTCCAGGTCCTTGGACTGCAGCTCCATAGATCAGACCCCAGGCCAGTCGGTGGCATGCTTCCTGCTGCCCGTGTGAAGGACACAGCCTGCGACCCAGTCCACCCCACGATGTCTTCTCAATTAGGGCAGGCCGGAAAACAACTGTGATCAGTATTTCAGCTCTGTGGACAATTTCCCTCATGTGGTGGCCCGATGATGGAGGCCATTCAACCGTTCAGCAGGCCGACCAGCTCTGCGACAATCATGCTCCAGGCGTGCTCCCCGGCCTGCCCCTTTAGGACTTCTAGGCATATATGTATAAAAAGTGTTATGTGATTCTTAAAGAAAATTTAAGTCATCCATATTTTTCTTACTGAGGAATAATCACTATTAAATTCTGATGTGTGTGGTTTTAGTCTGTTGGCTGTATACAAGCACATGCATACAGACATTTTTAAACTTTGTGAAATGTAAGCCCATAAAGAATTGTAAGGATTGTTGCAGCCTAGGGTCCTCACTTAGGACCCTGAAGAATTCTTGTGACTGGATATAAGAGCTAGGGATTGCTCCCATTCATTGGAATTTAGCTTTTGACTTGAGGAGCTAGGAAGGGTGAAAGACGGCATCATCTACAACATTGCATTCAGCAGTGTTTTTAGATCAGAGAAACCAATTTGAATGATTCATCTTTGTTGAAACTCAATTTTGGTGTCTGCATCCCTCCCAACCTCCCTGAAGCAGTTCTTTCATGCAGAATAGCATTTAACATAAATCATAACTCCGGAAAAAATGAGAGAGTTGCTTCAGTAAACATAAAAAGTTTATCTTCTGTTTGAAGCTAATATCCAGAAAGTTGTAATTCTTTCTATCAAAATGAATTGTTATTAGACTGTTGACTTCAGATCCTTGCTTTCTTGGTATTTTCTCAGCTGTAGATAGGAACATTACATGTGGTAAATATTGAATTGTAATTTGAAGTATCCAAGGGTGTTTTAAGACTTTTTAATATTGTGGATGTTCTTACTTTTGGAAAATTCATGCTGAATCATGGCAAACACATTAAAATGCATTCATATTAAATAGATTTTTTTTTTGCTATTTTAGCTATTCATTTGTAGTTATTTTTTGCTAAGTATTTTTTAAAATTATTTTGAGTTTGTTAAGAATAAGCTATTTTGTTCTAATGAGTCATACTTTTAAAATTCCTCATATATTTTTGGTACTCATTAGAAAGCTCACTGTGACTATAGTATTCAATGGATGAAGTAGTCCTGGAGCTATAATGCTTTTATTTCTGTTTTAGAAGAATCTTTTCTGTTCTCACGAACAAGAGTTTAACAAGATTAGAATGATTAGAATCACATTAGAACACACACACAAAAAAAAAAAAAAAAAAAAGAACACACAAAATAATCTGTTGTTCAGGTTTTCTTCCCAGAGATTCTGATTCATTTGATGTAGGATGGTTCTAGGTACCAGTACTTTTTTTCAAATCTCCCTAGACTCAGGAGATTCTCATGTGTAGTCAGGATTGAGAAACCCTTGTTTAACATTAATAAATAGTTGGCTACATTATTTACTAGACAAAATTTTAAAATAAAATATATAAATACATATAAATAGTATAATATAAATAATACATAAATATTTAATTATAATATATAAAATAAATATAAATAAAAACAAAGATAAATTCTCTAACATAAAACAAGAGCAATATCCCTAACTTTCAAAAAGTTTAAAATTCTAGTGTTTGCATTGATCAGTCATAATTATGTTGCTATTGAAAAGAAAAATTAATAATTTGCTGAGTAAATTGAGATTGCTGGACAAGATGTCACTTGTGCTCAAGGAACACACCTCTGGCATTACAGCAGATTTCTGGGTACAGGGTGTGGGGCAAAATTTCGTGCTGTTGTCAACTTGGGAAGACTGTCATAGTCACATGTTGGAGGAAATTCTGTGTTGCCAAGTGTGGCTGTGGAGGATCTTTTTCATACTTCTTTAAGATGCATATAATCAAGATCTGTCTTTAGAAGATACTGACTCATTGACTGAAGCCAGGAGACTGGGTTTTATAATCTCTTGAGGGTCCCTGTAGTTCTATGAGTTTCATCTCACAGGATGAACAGCATTAGGGAGTCAACTGACATACTGTCCCCTAAGAATTATTGTCAGGAGCAACTTCAAATATGATCCAGAATTAGTTCCTTATGGTTTTATTCTCTTATGATCATGGGCTGAAAGATATGAAGCATATGATATTGGATATCAGGTCAGGAAGAAGATATAGAGGCACAAAGGATAATTTTGGATGAAGATATGAGATTTATTGAGTCTCAAATATATTATCCCAGTAGCCTAGTTAAGAGATGGTCATAGCTTGGATGGTTGGTTTAATATAAGAACAAACTAGAGGAATGCCTGGGTGGCTCAGTGATTGGGCGTCTGCCTTTGGCCTGGGGCATGATCCTGGAGTCCTGGGATCGAGTCCCACATTGGGCTCCCTGCATGGAGTCTGCTTCTCCCTCTGCCTGTGCCTCTGCCTCTCTCTCTGTGTCTCTCATGAATAAATAAATAAAATCTTAAAAAAAAAGAACAAACTAGAAAAAAACAGGTATGTTAGGAAAGAGTAGTTGGGAATATTGTGAGATGCTCTGAATGGGAGGTCTCAAAGACAATTATTTTTGTGACTGCTTTACCAGGAGGTATATTTTATTAAGCTAGTGAGCCAGCATAAAAGTCTTCTTTCAAGTATAACTTTGGATTCATTCTGTCCTGGCTCAAGTCCTGGCTCTACAATACACAAGCTATATAACATTGGGCAAGTTACTTAACCTCTTTGAGCCTCATTTTCTACATCTATGAAATAAAGATAATAATAGTACCTACCTTGTAGATTGTTGGTGAGGAGTAAAGGAGTCAACACATATAAAGTTCTTATATGGTCACTCAAAAAATGTTAGCTATTCCTATAATAATACCATTGGATGAAGGGGAAATATTTCACAGGAAGAATGAAAAGTCTTATCTTCAATTAACTGGAAGTTTAGAGAAAACAATTATGAGAACTGCACTAAGCCTGCCCTCTATCTCACAATATGTTGAGAAAGATAGACACACATAACCCAAATAAATCTGATGTAAAGGAGAGTATCATATATGCTAAAACAGATACTGAATAACGGATTCCTAGAGTATGAGGAACATTCTGGTCATTGATCAGTTAGTTGTCTCCTTAACAACCATTTCCCCTTGCTTTTTAAAGATCCCCAGCAGGCACAGTTAAGCATCTGACTCTTGATATCAGCTCAGGCCTCCATCTCAGGGTTGTGAGCTCAAGCCATGTATTGGGCTCTAAACTGGGTATGGAGCCTACTTAAAAACAAAACTCTTCCTGATTGTTCTTTGAGAAATAATCCCTTCCCCATTTCAATGATATGTTTTTGATGTTATCAACCCCATTCTGAATTGTAGCGATGGACTCTTGATTGATCTAAGCTTATTGGCATCCTTCCTGCCTCTGTGATCTGAGTGTTTATAACCCCTCTAAACCCATATGTTGAAATTCTCACTTCCAAAGTTGATGATATTGGTAGGTAACTCTGGGAGGTTATTAGGTCATGAGGGTGGAGCCCTCATGAGTGGGATTAATGTTTTTGTAAAAAAGACCGCAGACAAACCCTCTCAACCTCTTCCACCATGTGAGGACACAGCAAGAAGATGGCTTTCTGTGAAGCAGGAAGTGGCCCGTATTAGACACCAAAACTGCTGGCACCTTGATCTTAGACTTCCCTGCTTCCAGAACTGTGAGAAATAAATTTCTGTTGATTGTGAGTCACCAGTCTATGGTGTCTTGTTATAATAACCTCAATGGGCTAGGACACTGCCCCTGTAATTGGTGTAGGCTTGTAGGCAAATAAGATACAGGGAAATAGATGTTTGCTGAAGACAGAGTCTTCCTTGGTATTTCTCAAGTGCTTTCCAGTAAGGAGTTTTCTCTTTCTGTGGACTGTGTATTGTGAGAATGTACAACCATTTTTTTCCAACTATGAAGAGATCCTGCGAGCAGAATTGAGAAAATCACAGAAGAATGGCAGGATGACACACTGAGACTCTTGACCAAACTATCTGAAGTCAGTCTATAATTTAAAGCAACATGATCCTATACATTTAAACCAACTCAAGCTGGCTTTTCTGTTGCTTAAAACCCAAGAAATCCTGACTATTGTAGTCAGAGACAGTAATTCATTCACATGGGCAGGGCAAGAAGTGTAGGAATGGAGGAAACTTCTTGGGGCCTGGTTTTGAAGGGATGCCAGCCTCCTACAGGCAGATAGTAGAATGAAGTACATTCCAAGCAAAGAGAACACCTTGAACATAAGCCTGGAGACAAGAGAGTATAAGGCATTTTCTGGAAGTGGGCAGTGGACCCCGTCTGGCTGGAATATAGAGTATGTATGTGGCATACTGGAAGGTAACCTAGAAAAACAGGAAGCAGGCAAAGAATGAAACCTTTGAACACCAGGCTAAGTATTTGGGGCTTTATGCTGTGTTTAAATGCCAACTGTCAAAGATAAAAGACAGCTGAACCTTGTGTTTTAGAAAGATAACTCTGGCAGCAGAGTGATGGATGGATTGGAATATTCCAGGACAAAGGCAAAATGGTCATGAATCAGGGCAGTCTGATGAACTAAAATAGGGGGTGGATATGAGAGATGTAAAGAATATAGCCCAGATTGGATTTGGGTGGAAAGGAAAAGGCAGGGGAATGTTATGCCTACAAGGTATAGAGTATAAGTGTCTAGAAGGCCTCTGCCCTTGATACAGCTGGAGGAGGCAATACTGGAGTGAAGTGGTGATGAGTTCAGTTTTGGACACTTTGAATTTAAGAGATCAGTGGAACATACACACGGAAATGTGTAGGAGGGTCAGAGATTAGATTAGAGCTACTGCAGGAAATCAGAGCTGGCAAGCACAATTTTGCAAGGGATTCCCACAAAGAAGATAACTGATGGCACAAAGTGGAATGAGGTCCCTGAGAAAGTCATGGAAAGGCTCATAGGAGGATGACCAAAACTGAATGTGGAGATTCCTTATCTTTAGAGTTGAGCAAAGAAGCCCAAGCCTCTGAAGGGTGTTGGCTGGAGAGGTAGGTATGCACATTAGTAGGAGCATCAAACAAAGGCAGAACTTCCAAGGGGGTGGACAATAGGATAGATGTTGTGGAGATGCTGGGCAGAGTCAAGACTGAGAAGAAGCTATTGTCCTTGAAGAGAGAAGGTGAAGGGTGACCTCTGCTCTTTCAAGAACCTCTCTGATTAAGGAAAGGTAAACGCAATAGGCAATGAAGTAGCTTTAGGGAAAAACAAGGTCAAGTTTTCTTAGGATAAGGAAATGTGAGTGTTTTTGTACACAATCCAAAGACCATTCTAATGTCTAATATTTTCGATGTGTTGCTTTGTTACTAGACTCATTTTCTCCACATCTGGAACTTCTATTTATATTATGTGGTCAGATGCATGAAATGACTCCCTTATGGCCTTTCATGTGCCTATAACCAGCCTGACCAATTTTTGGATGATTATCAGTTAGATCTGAAGTTGTATTTTTTATCTTACTTAAAAATTTTCCCTCTGTGTGGGGCTTTCCTCGGTGAGTTGTTTCATTTGTTTTTATTTTTTAATTTTTTAAAATTTCTATGTGCACCAAGGTAGTGAAGTATCAGAAGTGAACATTCAGAAACACTGCTCAAGAAGAGAATTTTTATTTGTACCTCAAGGGACTACTCACCAATGTTTTGGAAACTCTGGAGACTAAATTTATATTCAAAGAACAAAAAAATTTTCTGCTGTCATTGACTAGCTCTTAATGCTGGTGAAGCAACATTACGGGGAAATACTCTTTATTCTGTAAAAATGTGAACAGTACTGCAAACTGGCACAGCTAAGCTGGAAGTGTATATATTTTTCCTGTGGAAGATGAGTGACTTATAACTATTGTCTGGGAAACAAAGGCTTTTTTCTTTAACACACTATTTGGTTCTTGAAAAATTTTGATAAGCTTTAAAAAGGGGAAATGGTCTTAATTCACTAGAAAATGGTTACAATCTGCAAAAGGCACACATTCAAGTCACACATTTCTTGTATAGCACATGCAAATCTAATAAATGCTTTTTTTTCTTTTTCTTCATTACTCAAAATCAAAAACAAAACTCCAATTGCCACTGCTTAATAAATTAAGAACTTTTTCATTCTATTTGTGTCTATATTGCCATTATTTCAACAATTTGCTCTCTGTAAAGATAGTTGTGATAGATACACATGAGGCACGTGATTCTGGGGAGAAAGAGTGAAGGAGAAACAAAGACCAGCAGAAAAGAAAATGACAAAAATTATTTGAAATTCATCAGTGTATTGAGAAGTGAGTATGCACTGACTGTTAGGCACTGAGGAAACAAAATGAATTTGACCTAATTTCTGCTTTTGAGGGAGAATCATTCACACAAACATATGGCTATATTTTATGTGATATGTCATATCATATAAGTGCTGTGTATATGTAGGAAAAAACAATTTCCTAGCTCTGTGAATAACAAAATAGTTCATATTAATTTGTCTAGGATAAAGTATAAATTCAATATAGCTCTGGATATATTTATACGACTATAATTTAAGAGTGATCACGTAAGGTACATGACACATAGGTGGCATATATAATTGGCACCCCATGGTATCTTGGACAATAACTCTATTTAATTAGACATGTCACCATAAGTCTATAGTATATAAGATACATTTTATTAAATAAGCACCATGATTTGCATTTCACCATTCTTATTAAAACTTAACAACCATCCTTTTAAACTCAACTACCTGCTCAGGTAAGACAACCCTTGACTAAATCTTCTGAGAAGATTTCAAATGAACAAGACGGGGAACAAAAAACTAAAACATACCACTTGGGAAGGACATTTGAGCTGAGTATTGAAGGTTGAATAAAAGTTTTCCAGGGGACTAAAGAACAACAACAAAATCCATGGTGGAAAAGAAAAGCCTCAAATGCACAAATGATTGTGTGTAAGAACAACTACCTTTCTTTCTTTCTTTCTTTCTTTCTTTCTTTCTTTCTTTCTTTCTTTCTTTCTTTCTTTTTAAAGATTTTATTTATTTATTCATGAAAGACACAGAGAGAGGCAGAGACACAGGCAGAGGGAGAAGCAGGCTCCCACTGTGGGACCCAATCCCGGATCCCGGGATCACACCCTGAGCCAAAGGCAGACACTCAACCACTGAGCCACTCAGGCGTACCAAGAACAACTGCCTTTCTTTAGAGTATAGGGGTTGGGTAGAAGGTGAAGATCCAGTTGGGTTGCAATTCCTGTTGTGGGTGAAAGGGAAATCATATTACCTGATTTTCACCCTTTCTTGGTCATTTGTCCCAGAGTGATTCTCCTAAGCCACCCTGGGCCTTCTATGTGCTTAGGAAATAAAGCCATAGTCATAGAGAGGCTGAGGAAGCCAATGACGTCAACTGACTCCACTTCATCCTTTGAAAGAGACCAGCCCTCAATAAGAAACTCTCTCTATGTGCCTGGAGGGGTCTTTCTTGGATGTTTAATACCTCTCTGCCTTTAAATTCGGATTCTACTACATGTGGGATTTTGGAAACGTAAAACCTTCTAAATCTCATCTCCTGCCCGCACTGCCCCTGCTACAAGCCACTGTGATGATTGTCTGCATTGGATTACTGTGGACATTAAAAGAAGATAATTCAAGGAAACCACCTGGCATATAATAACTGCTCCTCGAATTGCCTTCTGCACCCCCTCTTCCTTCTTCCTTAAAGAAGTAAAGAGTGTCTTGAGTTCCATATGTTATTAAGTAACGGTGAGAAAGCTATGCATCAATTGTTTGCAAACAGATAAAGCGACTTTTTTGGCAAAACTTAGGAAGGCAAAGGAATGCTACTTAAGTTAAAAATAAATAATGTCTTGTCTTTACTTCTCTTCTTTACTAAGACCTGCTAATATTCCTTGCTACCCTCTGGGGATGTTGTAAGTTTAAAGCAAGGGATGAAGTGAAGTATTCAGAACAGTGCCTACCCAAAGAACATGCTCAATGAATGTTGGCTACTTTTATTATTTTCTAACATCCTTCTCTGGTGCTGTGGGGATTTTCAGTTGATTATTTAAATGCCCTGCATGCTTTCCACGTTTAAAATTTTTTATATTGTCCTTATGTGAGATATAACAAGAAGCTATATGGGAGGATGTGGGGAGGGCCCATAGGGTACATATTTAAAGTACCTGGGATTTTTCCTTTGTGGATGATAAATCAAATTCTGTTTCATCTGTTTCACAAAAAGGATGAGGAGTTTGTTTTATATTTATTAGAATGTAAGACCTTATGAATAAAACCAACCACTGATAGAAACATGCAAGGCAAGCCTGGCTTTGTGGGCACCTAACCTTTCTATCTTCGAACATGCAAATATATTTCGAGTTTAAGTTAAAAATATAAATCACACAGACAGTGAAATAAATGTAGGGGTGGAAGGAAGGTGAATGAGAGATGACGGTATGCTCATACTCTCCCATGGCTTGATAGTCATGAGTACAGATGCGCTATGAAATCAAGCCAACATCTGGCAAGTTATAGCATAAACAAATATTGGAAACAAATGAAAAGAAGTAAACACGAGAAAGTGTTATGCAAACTGTAATCAACAAATGGCAGTATTTGAAAAATATAACAGCCACTAGAAGGGAGAGTTGATCTTAGTTTATGTTTTTATTTGTAAAAGTAACACTTTCTTCTTTTGATGGAGTGTCATAGAAATCTGTGAAGTAAAAAGTGCAATGTGCCTCCTTGCCTCAACCATTTCCTAGAGGTAATGTCAAGATACTGACAGCGGAAAAGTTAGTGATAATATACTAGATCAAGCATCGCTTTGGTTGTAGATACAATTTTTTTAACATAGAAAATTTTAAACATGTAAAAGTAAAGAGAATAGTAAAACGAAGCCACATATACTCAGCACCCAACTTCCACAATTATTAAATTTTTGCTAGACTTCATATCTACTTTTTAACATACAAAGGCCAAAATGCTTGTGGTGGTGGAACCAAATTTGGCATCACGGAGTATAATTTATGTGGTGTCCTTTGGTGATATGAACAATGTATATTCTGTGTGCGCAGAACCCAAAGAAGTAGCTGGAATACAGAGCACTCTGAGTTAAATTTGCCCTGGATGGAGCTGTGTGATGACTGTTCATTTATGCTCATCTTGCCTTTATTTTCACCATTGTAACTCTGGTTTCTATTGTAGTGCTTAGCACACAGTAGGTGCCCCCAAACCGCTTTCAAACGAATGAGCCTCATTTGCAGTGTGGATTTCTGTAGCACAAAGGAGGCCACGCACTGTAGCAGGACTAACGCTCACAGAATGCTTCCCGATGTATTAGATGCTTACTATGTGCTGGGTGCCTGTGCTCACCAGCTGTGGGGTCCTATTCTTAGGGACTTACATGCAGTAACTCATTTAATTCTTGCAAAAAAACCGTGTGAAGAAGGTACTACGATCATCTTTCGGGTTTCCTAGGTATGCAGCCAGTAAGTGGGTCAAGATCCCATGGATCATAAGGGGTAGATCTTGGGGTTAAGCCCAGTTAGTGTGGCCCTAGAGTCTCTCTGTATTTAGCGACATTCTCTGCTGCTTCCCCCCAAATGTGTGTGAATCCCATCTCTAGAGCACTGAACACACTTGGGCACTTTGATAGGTCTTGGTTGTACCTGTACTGCAGGATTAACTCACAAAATCACTCCAATGGTGCCAGATAATGGGAGGGTGTTGCCCGTAGACCAGACATTTTTTAAAAAACAGACTTTGTCATTTTTCATGAACATAAGGCACTTCTAAGTGCTGCGTGGGAGGGAATGTGGTAGACTGATTTCATTGAGACCTTGCCAAATTCTGGTCTTGTGGCCATCAAAGACGCATCATTTCCTCCAAGACTTCTAAAGGGGGCTATTACCACGGGCCTGCAGGTTCTGGTTTGCATTCAGAGGAGACACTATCTTCCTAAGTGAGACCTGGAAGAGGAAGTGTCATGAATTGTAAATAAGCCTGAAAGAAAAGAATTGTTTGGTGATGGAAATGGAGAAAAATGGCCTTTTCCAAACCAGGTTCCATCCCTACCCCCATTCCGTGTGCAGCTTTGCCAGAGCCCCTCCTGTTTTATTTGCTAAGTTTACAAGGAGGAAGAGAGGAGTTTCTCTAAGGATACTCATGCCTCTGACTAGTAATCTCCTAGATTAAATATTAGTATATCTCTACAAGTAGAACATCATCCCACTATTAAAAAGAATAAGATGGGGTCTTACGGGTTGGTGTAGAATGATCTTCAAGTTATACCTTAAAGTGAAAAAAACCAACAGTATTTATACCAGGGCCACCCTTGGTGACACTCTATGCATGCATAAAGTTTGCTTGGAAAAAAAAAAAAGGAAAGATGAAAATGCTTGCCCTTGCTGAAGAAGGGCTTTAAAAACAACAACAACAACAAAAAGATTTTATTTATTTGACAGAGTGAGTGGGAGTGTGCACAAGCAAGGGGAGTGGCAGAGGGGGAGGGAGAAGCAGGCTCCCCAGGGACATAGGGCTCTATCCTGGGACCCCAGGATCATGTCCTGAGCCAAAGGCAGACGCCTCACCTACTGAGCCGCCCAGGTGCCCCTGCAGAAGGGCTTTTCATTCAAGACTTTCTCATATTATAAAAAAGTTTTAAGCATATACATTTATTATATTTCAAAGTTAAATTGTTTCAGTTGTCCACCTGGCAAAGTAGAAGAGTAAATACAGCCAACATTTTAATCATGGAAGAAGAAAAGTAACACTTTATGTTGGGTATTTCAGGAAGGGGGGTTTGGCCTACATGCAGAAATAGTAATTCTCTCTCTCCATCTCTCTGAAGGATGATCCTTTAAGACAGAGAGATCTGCAAGATCCCTATTTAACGAAGTTAGGGGATGTGTCATGTCACTCTCTAGGCGTGGGGAGAAATGGAGAGAAAAGAAGGAAAAAAAGCCTCTAAAGGCATCTGAGTTCTCCAAACAGCTCCATCCTAAGGAGTCTACAAGCGCAGGGGTAGTTGTGAGGTTTGGGACGGGTTGTTCTGGGTGCCCAGGTCTGGGAGCCCTCGCTTCATTGCTTCTCCAGGGAAGCCGGCCTCCTTCTCACGGGGCCTAAGGCTATCTTGGCTGGGAGCTCTGTTCTGCAGAGGGGCCTGGTCACAAGCCCAGGAGGACTCACGTAGGGGCTCGTTGTCAGCTAACACGGTGGACAGAAGTCCTAGTCTCAAGGCGACAGCCTCCTCGGGGAGGGGCGACTCTCACGCTGCGGGGACGCTAGAGCCCTGGGTACCTGCAGCTCCCTGGAGCCCTGATGTCGGTTTTTGGTAAAAAGCAGGTAAGGGGTACCAGTTTAATCGCCTTTGGGGGGGGGGCGGCTAGGCTGCAAACCTACAAACATCTGAAGCTGCCAGGTATGAGAGGAAACAGGGAGAACTCTGGAGAACTGAGCGGGTGCAGATCCTGACTGAAGGCATTCAGATTCAGATTTTTAAGCTACAATTTTGCTGGCCAAGCAAAACACTCGACCTGGCTGCACTCGCTGCGGGTTTGCGATCCTGCCTGCGCCCGGGCTCCGTGCAACCTGCTGCTGGCCCCCGTCTGTCCGTCCCCAGCCCCTGGAGGGACGCCGCGGGCGCCGGGGACGGTCGCACATCCCGGAGCCCCCCGCAAGGCTCAGAGCCCCCCGCCCCCATCTCCGAGGGCCCCAACCTCCTGAAGCCTGGAGGGTCGCAGAAGCCCTGCCCCGGCCACGCCGCATCGCTACCCGAAGGGGGGTTGCTGCGCTCGGGAGACCCGGGGCCAGGCGCCGGCCCAGGCGAGACGTAGCGGGCCCCGGGGGCGGGGCTGGGGGGCGGGGCCGCCGGCCGCGGGGAGCCACGCCCCTCTGGGCCACGCCCCGGTAGGGCCCCGCCCACCCAGGCCCCGCCCCTCCAGGCCCCGCCCCCAGGCTCTAGAGTCTCGGCCCCGGCTCCCACCGCGCACTGAGCCCCGGGACCCCGGGAGCGCGGCCGGTGCACCGTGCCGTCCCCTCGGCCCGCGCGGGGCATCACTTGCGCGCTACGGGAAGCCCAGCGCCGCCGCGCCGCGCGCATTTCCTCTGCCCGCCGCCCCCGCAGACGCCCCTGCGCGCCGTGGCCGGAGCCCGGGCGCCCCCGCCCTGCCCCCCGCGCCGCACGGTCCTGCGCTGCGGCGCCCGTCCCGCCTCCGCGCCTTCTTCTCGGGGCGGGCCCGGGGAGGAAGAGCCGCGCCGGAGTCCGGGGCGCTGCGCCGCGCCGCGCGCGAGGTCGGGATGGAGAGCAAGGCGCTGCTGGCCATCGCTCTGTGGCTCTGCGTGGAGACCGGGGCTGCCTCCGGGGGTAAGGAGCCCACGCCCCAGAAGGACGGCGGAGAGGTCGGGCGCGGGCGAGAGACCGGGGATGCCGAGAGGTCCTGCAGGCCCGCCTGCCCCGGAACCGGAGAGCCGGAGCGAAGCGAAGCCACTTGACAACTCGGTCGTTTTTTTTTTTTTTTTTTTTTTTTTTTCTTTTTTTTCATTTGCCAACCTGGAGGCTGACGCTCTTGGATTGGCCCAAGGGTTTCCAAAGAGTTGGTGGTCTCCAGAGCCCCGGTTCCTTGCAGAAGGTGGCCTCCGACCCGGGCCTGCGGAGCTCTCGGGAGGGCGGGCGCCCGCGGCTGGCAGCAGGAGGTGCCCGGCGGGAGGGACGCCGCGCAGGGAGCGCGGGCCAGTAGCTCCCACCGCGCCGCGCGCTCCGCTCGCGGAGTCCAGGGGGACCCCGGGGTGCCTTTCCCTCCGGGCTGCAGCCCACAAACCCACCCACCGTGTAGGGGGTGCGGCTCGGGAGGGAAACTTTTTTTTTTTCTTTTCCCCTTGATGCTGGATGCTGCTCTCCTTGCAGGGAGAAGGTGAAAGGGCTCTCAGCCCGGGGGGGGGGGGGGGGTGTGACAGCTTCCCCAAATGTCTCCAAGTAACAGTCACCTTCTTATGTAAAACAACGGCATCTTTCAAAGCTCGGGTCCTTGGGATAAGCGCACGGTCAGAAGTTCAAGTTCTGAAAACTTAACTCTGCGGGACTCGGTAGCTAGAGTTAGCGCCCCTCGGTTCTTTCCTTGCCACCTAAAATGTCAGTCTCCTTCAGGATTAGGAACACACATGCTCTTGATGCCATGAATGTCTGTCTTTCCCTCTTCGCTCTACTCAACACCCTCCCCTCCCCGCTCCCCCACGCGCCCTTCTCGTATCTCTTTTCTGTGGCCAGAGTTTGCCGATTTCCAGATTTCCACTCTTCGGAGGGTGAGAAAGGGGAGAGGGTGGAGGGAGGAAAAAAAAAGTCAGATAATTCGGGGAAAAATTCCTTACACTGGAATAAAAGAATCGCATGTCTTAAAAAAAAAAAGAAAAGAAAAGAAAAGAAAAGGCATTCGTATACAGTAACAAGATCATCTATCTATAGTTATTAAATTTTCTTAATAATGACTTGGTTCATCGGGGCCAGCTCCACCATGGACACTCATTTGTCCCTGACAAGACCTCGCTCTCCCCCTTTATGGTCTGGAACATGTGGTTGTTCAGTATCCCACAAAGAAGTGAGTTGCTTCTAAGCCTGGGGTGTTTCATAGCGCAGCAGTAGTAACTGCAATCGGGTTGCCCTGAATATAACGATGAGGTTGCCCTTTTGGAGTGTGTGACTTGCTTAATTGGATTGGGCTATAATTGGTGCCATCAAATTCTAGAGACAGAGGCACTGTTGTTTTTCCTTCCTGTCTTTGAGCTGGAAGGGTAATAGCGCACAAATTAATTAATTTGGGTTAGAGGATTTGAACATAGAAGGGCTTTTTATAGAGTAGCAGCATATGTACTTCTTGTAGTTATTTCTTTAGAATTTTCTGAAGAGTAGGACTTAAACTTGCCCATGGAAATGAATGAAGCTTAGTGGAGGAAAACAAAATCGAATGTTGGTTGGTCTACAGATACGAATTTGGAGTTATCCTTATTGATAGAGGCTTGCTGAAAAGATTTTTGTTGTATACATGTCTCTAGGATAGTATGGTATTGTCTTAGCTTCCTATGAAGGGGGAACATATCTTTAATTAATTTTTTTAACATAAGAAAGTGTGTCCAGAGGGTGAGATAATCCGTGACAATAATTTATGAGAGATCTTCAAGAACCTCTTATTTTGCTGGTAGGACAAACATAGCTTATTTAGAGCCGTACTTTTGCTACATTTTTTTTCTCACATAAATGTGCCCAAATAATCCGTTCTTTCTCATTTGGATCATTGTACAAATTGTATTAAGTTACTGCTTTCAACATGTTTCTCAACCTAGTGTTTCCCAGCCAAGTTTGATACTTGAACTCATCCGAATCAGTTGTTTTTATTTTCCTTTTCTTAAACAAAGTGAGACTTCATTGTTGGAAGGCTTTTCTATTGCTTTAAACACTTTGCTTTATTGTTTGTCTACTTTGAGGACAGTTTTTTCCTTCCATATTGAAAAGTGCTACGCTAATTAACTGAACATGATAAGCCAGATCAACAGCTGTCCAAGAGTATCCCATAGACCATGTGTGATCAAATCATGTTAAGTGCTTGTTAAAATGCAGATTTGGAGGGCTAGGGATGTCTTACACGTCCTAAAGCTTAAGAATTATTGGCCCAAACACAAGTCAGTACCAATACCAATGAGTTTCTGAGATTTACTGATGCAACTTAATTTCTAGTGTTTTTTTTTTAAACTATGATATTGATCAACAAATCTGCAGTTGTGTCAACAACCTACTTTGTACATCTGGGTGAGTGTGTAGAAATATATGTGATCAGCTGTTTGTTTTGTCTGTGGCCATTCACTTTGGGATCCACAGATTCAGTGTATTAGGTATTTGCACTGGATATTTGCTCACTCTCTCTACTCTTACTTTTTCATATTTGCAAATACTGTCTTATTTACCCAACAAGATCAGGGTAGCTTAGGCCTCAGAAGTCAGTGGTTCTTTAAACATTTTTTAAAATTATTTTTAAAATTCTAGTATAATTAACATACAGTGTTATATTAGTTTCAGGTCCACAATATAGTGATTCAACAGTTCTGTACATTACTCAGTGCTCATCATGATAAACATACTCTTTAATCCCCATCACCTGTATCACCCATCTCCCAACTTACCTCCCCTCTGGTATCCATCAGCTAGTTTTCTATTTTTAAGAGTCTATTTTTTATTTGTCTTTTTGTTTTGTTTGTTCATTTGTTTTGTCTCTTAAATTCCACATACGAGTGAAATCTTTGCTTATTTGTCTTTCTCTGACAAATATTATTTAAAATAATACTCTGTACCTCTATCCGCATGATTGCAAATGGCAAAATTTCGTTCTTTTTTATGGCTGAGTAATATCCCATGACATCTACATCTTCATTATCCACTCATCTATTGATGGACACTTGGGTTACTTCCATATCTTGGCTGATGTAAACAATGCTGCAATAAACTCAGGGGTGCATGTATGTTTTTTAATTAGTGTTCTCATTTTCTTTGGATAGAGAGTCATTTGCTCTTAGTTGACGTGAGTCAAGGATCATATTAAGCTTGGGTGCTTACCCAGCATCCATCACTTTTAAAGGTGATAATTTGGAGATCTGGATATTAGTTAAGGCCCTAGCATGGTGGACAGTTTTTATTTCCCTGATAGTTTTTCATTACTTGCTAGCTCTTTGCATTTAGTTCACAGAGAACTTTGTTTTCTTGCTGTGGTGTGACTTGTGGTGAGGAATCTGTCCTGCTTTATTTTTAGGTAAAGACAGCTTTCTTGTGTATCAGGGAGAGCTCAGAACTTTGATTAATAAGCTGAGATTCCCCAATTGTAATTCATTAGCATTACGCTTTTTTAGTTCCATTCTCTAAGGAAAAGTGTATTAATAGGTGTATTATAGGGACACTGGCAATTTCTTTTTTCTTCTTCAATTCCTCTCACCTAGTTTTAATCTACAGTCTTCCAACTTTGGCAGTTCAGTTACCAGGGGAAGTGCACTAGAGAATTGATAAAGGAAAAATGAAAAAAAAAAAAAAAAGAAAAATGAGACAATGTCATGGACACCCCCCCCCTTTCAGGGTTCATAGATGAACTATATAGAAGTTTCTCTTAGGAGTACTCATTAATCAGCAATTTAGTCAAATGTGTGCATCCTATGCTTTATAAGAAATGTCAGTGGGTCCTTTCCCAAGGGAGTGAGATCATCAGATGAAGGTTCATTTGGTTTCAATGTCCTATATCCTTTTGTAAGACCTTGAAGTTGGCAATGCAGGAAAACAGGAACTCCACCCTAGCTCCATGAATTGCAGAACTTTTGTGTTGGTTTATGACCATCTGCCCATTCTTCCTGTTATGACACAGTTTGTGAACTTTTACTGGGAATGGTGAAAAGTAAATTCACAGTTTTACACAATGAATTGCTGAAGAGGCCTTTTAAAGTATAGAGTGTGCATTGTTTATGGAAGGTGTTTCCTATTGGGTCTGACTCAGTGGCAACTACATTCATTTATTTAATTTGTTTCTAGGTTTGCCTAGTGTTTCCCTTCATCCACCCAGACTCAGCATACAAAAAGACATACTTACAATTATGGCTAATACAACTCTCCAGATTACTTGCAGGTAAGGATGCATTTTAGATTCAGATTTCCTGGGTTAAGTAACTCATTGCTTATTGAGGGAAAAATAATTTCTGTAAGCAGAATTATCATAGAGTGGTTGTAATTGTAACTAGTGAGGATTCCAATACATGATTTAATAATGAAAAAAATGAGAAAGCTCTTCTCCTAAAAATTTCATTTAATTTTGCTGGAATTTTGTTCCTGCTACTCTCTGCTAATACAGACACACACACACACACACACACACACACACACGCATGCACGCACGCATACAATATAGCACCTGGCACATAGTAGATAGTAGATACTCAATAAATATTGAATACATAAGTGAAATTGAGAACTTACTCTCTTGCCTTTAAGGGATGGAGTTGAAGGAGTTTGGGGCCATATTTATCATATTCAGAATAGCTCTTGGACATTTGTGTAGCCCTTGCCAAGAATTTTATTTTATGATAAAATTATGACTGTAATAGCAATTTAAATTTCAGCCATTAATAGTACTGAGTGCATGTCCTGCACAAGGTAATGGACTTCATGCTTTGCCTTGATGTTCTGGAAAGCCTCTCTTCTCATTTGCTAGCAAGAAGCCATGCTATTGATATTTGCTAACAGGGGAAGCAGGCTTCTTTGAAAGGAAGAAGCATTTAAATCTTGTGTCAGAGCCCCTACCCCAAAATGAAACGTAGGAGACCTTAGGGTTTAATACAGTGGACCCAGAGGCTTCTCAGGAAACTCTCAGTGTGTCTTGGGCAGAGATGTGGAGACATGAGTGGAGGTGACATTGCCCTCAGAGAAGAGAGCTAGGGGTCCACAGAGAACCTTGGGCAGCTTACTGCCATTGCTTATGCTTGATGAACACCAGTGTTCAACACGACACAGATCTATTTTAGACTGCAGAGTGTGAAGGATGCCCTTGTCCCCTTATCAAGGGTAGGTCAACAATGCCCAGCCCTTGGGAGAAAACATAGTAACAGTGCTATTTCTCTAGCTTTGCTGTTTGAAGACACATTTCTTAGTGGGTTTTCCTCTTACCCATCCTCAATAACAGAGGCCATTTAAAATCCCCAAAGATCCCATATTCCCTTTTAAAACTCATTCAAAAGAATTTCTTATGTCCTGAAAAAGCCATGAAGTGTGTGAAAGTAACTTCATTAATGTAGCTGCAACTTCATGGAAATTTCAGATTCTTTGAAAGAAGAATCAATGAAGAATCTATGTTCTTTTTAATGTGACTATCTTTCTCAGGGCTTTGCAGGGAAATGCTGCAAAGAAAGTAATCTCTGAATGCAGCCTGTATAAGGTCCTGTGAGGCTCTTAGACAGTTGTGCCCTCTTCCTTCTGAACTTCACTTCTTACTGTCCCACCTGCTCACTCTTAATGGACTACTCCGACTTCCTTGCCATTCCCCTGGTACTCCAGATACTCCTGCCCCAAGGCCTTTACATTTTCTGTTCCCTCTGCCTGGAACACCGTTCCTCCCTATATTCATATGGCTTCATCAAGCCCCCTCCTTCCAGAGCTCTTTACTCTCTGTATATTCTATATCTCCTCTCTAGTACTTATCACCACCCTACATTTTACTTACATCACATATTTTTACTTACTTAAAAAAATAATTTAGCTTTGTTGAGGTTCCCTTGCTGTTTCATTGCCTGCTTTCTCTAACTAGACTAAAGTTCCATAAAGGCATTGACTCTTGTCTGATTTGTCCACTGCTGTATCCCCAGACTTTAACAACATTTGGCACATAGTACCTGCTTAAAAAATATTTGTTGAGTGAATGAGTTGATTAATAGAAAACTCAGGAATCCTTATACGTAATGTCTGAAGCTGAGTTTATGGCTTTTTGTCATCTGTCCATCCAGCTTGTCATTGTTGGTAGAAAGCTGCGAATCTGTCTGTTGGGTTTATATAAGTTTGAGAAACAAACCTTCTGTTTTCTTAGAAACAGCCCCATAGTGTGGCATTTCACATGATTACTTCCCTGGAATTAATTTTTCAGGGGACAGAGGGACTTGGACTGGCTCTGGCCCAACAATCAGAGTGGCTCTGAGAAAAGAGTGGAGGTGACTGAGTGCAGTGACAGCTTCTTTTGTAAGATGCTCACGATTCCAAAAGTGATGGGAAATGATACTGGAGCCTACAAGTGCTTCTATCGGGACACTGACATGGCCTCGGTCATTTATGTCTACGTTCAAGGTAAGTAGTTTCATGGAATTCATTTCCCAAGCTGATTTACCAGTTATAAAACACAATAGGCGCAGGGAAGAATAGAGTACACTGGAGTACAACAAAAGGCTCGCTCCAAAGGCTGTTTGCCAACAGGAATACACAGAATTCTTCTCTCTCAAGGCTTTCTCTGAGAACAAGACTCATTGATTTGTTCTGGAACTTGGGCCCGTATTACATCTCTTTTGCTCAGTTAGTGTGGTTCTGATCTTTGTTTCTCAGGGAAATCTGTGTTCACAGTTGGCTGCAGGGATTTATTAAAAGCCTTCTGATGTTTGAGAAAAAGAACCTGAAGTCCTTGAAAAGGAAGATTCAGGGGTGCGTTATGGAGGGGTTTCTGTGGAGAGATAGGTTATCTATGACGGGGGAGGAGGTTTTCCCAAGAATGCACAGGGAAACAGCTAAGAGCTCTGGAACTTTTTTTGTACATAAGAACTTCTCTTCTCCCACTTATACTTTGTGAAAGACAATTTCATCCTCTTGCACAAATGAAGATATTACCTCAAAGGGCCTTTGGAGGCCAGTGTTTCTTTGCCTGTGTGGTCTGAGATCTTGGATAAGAAGCCACGTCTTTCTAGAGTTTGCAATTTGGGATCGACATCATGTAGGATAAAACACATGTCCACGTAGAATAAAACAGTGTTATACGTATTTAGTATTTATAATAAAAATTATGTCTTCTTTTGTGTTTTAAAAATCCTATACTAGCTTAATTTTCCTGTGGAAACTGACCTAACTGATGATAGTTATAAATCTGTCATATAATTTTGGGGAATGTTAGTGTTGTATATATGTAGTACTTTGCTTGGATATATTAAATATTTTTCTTTTCAGTGAAAATGAGCTGTTTAGACATCTTATTTATGCATTTATATATATTTTCGCATCCCGGAGGATTTGAGGCAGGTGAAGATGGCTTAGACTTTTTCTCCAGAAGCATCTCTTATAGACTGGGAATTTCATTAGCTTTAGGAAGCACACTTTGCATATCTCCATTTACATTTCAATAATGCAATATGGTCAGTGCAGTGAGAAAATGGAGACTACATCAAGATAACGTATGTCATTCCTGGATTGCACAATATTTGAGAATTATTTTTGCCCAGGATGAGCACAGTCCAAGATAGAATTCTGTGCCCTCCTCCTTCCTCTGCAGAATTTGAAAGAGACAAGGCTCAGATCTTCGAGAATTTCTGGCTCCTTTTGATCTGGCAGTCTTGGGAGATCAGGCTTTCTCAGAAGATTGCAAGGATTTCCTGCTTTTAGCCTGTCTGGAAATACTACAAGATGAACCTCTCCCATAATATCTCGTTATTTCCTTCTCCCCAAGTCAGGAAACCTGGAGACATGTGAAAATTCATTTCATGAGTTACAGTAAATATTTTATTTTGAGAGGATGGGTGGTTGTTTGGGTTTCTTTTGTTTATTTCCTTTTTTTTTTTTTTTTTTTTTTTGGAATGCTGAAATAGAATTGATTTACTGAATAGCTTTAGTCTTACGTAAGGGGTTAACTTAGCTTCCAAAGACTTGTTCTGTAAGCAAGCGTGGTAATATTTCATAGTATGTGGCTGGAAGGTAGGTTCCTATTAAGAAGTAGCAATCCCTGGCACTGTTTATTTGTGCACTGCCCATCTTTGGGTATACCATTAAATTCTGCTTCCTGTCTAAGCCTAATGTTCTAGGAGGTGAGCTGTCCAAGATTTTGGTCATGAAGTTTAACAATGAGAAAGAAAGCACTGAAGTATTCCCTATGGACGGCCCTTTAAATGTCCCCTCTTGTCCCCTCCGGTCCCTACCTTACTTCCTTAGTCTTCTGACCCCATTCCCTCCAGCAATGGATGGAGCCAGGAAGTGGGTCTTGGCCTCATAAGATAATGGCTATGGCATGTGGTGGGCTGGATTGGCTGCCTTTCTGTGCTTTCCAGCTGGGAAGGAAATCAAACTTCTGCTGTTGCAGGGAATTAGCTGCCTTTCTCCCCTTGGTTTAATTAACTCTTTCTTTACTTGGACCAGTTATCCTGAAGAGCTCTGGAAAAGCTCGATCAGGTGTGTTGGGCATAGCAGTCTGAACCATTATCTCTGTGAGATTTCAAGCACGACTTCACACTACAGCGACTCTATCTCGGGAGAGTGGACTATTTTCCCAGTGGTGTATTCACACACTGTAGGAACGATGTTTGAATGACATTAAAATCTCTTTTTTTTCTTCTCACTTTTTGCCATGGTGGCTTTTTGAATTTTTGTCATTGAAGATATTAACGACTGCTGAATTTTAAACTAAATTCAACAACCACTGAACATTATTTTATAAAGAATCTCATATCTAGTGTTCACAGTCTTAAAATACGCAAATAAATTTTTCCATTGAATAATTGAACCCAAAAGTTGTTAGTTATCTTCTGCTTATTTTAAAGATCCTTTGAAATTCATTAGTTTATTTTCATGGCCTTTGGACATTCTTTGCCTACAGAAAGAATATGCTTTTTTTTTAAGCATTAATAAAATTCAATAGGTAAAGTACAGATTTAACTTCAAAATTACTTATAAATTAAAAAAATACTTTAAAACTTTTATGTACTTGGAAAATGTTTAGTATATAAGAAGAATGTATATGTGTATATGTAAGTGTATATGAAAAATGAAACATGTTCCTTCATTTTGAAAAAAATTATAATGAAACATCTGCTTAAATGTGAAACCTATAAAGTACATTCTACTTGTTGATGATCCTAGTGGAAAGAGTCAGTTTCATTCTAGGAGTTTTCTTTCAGATTTTTCATACACACACACACACACACACACACACACACACACGCGTATACCCTTTCTGCAGCATATCTTTGGAGCCAGATATCTACCAGCACACCAACCTGTGGATTCCTTTGCCTGGTGTGAAATGTCATTCTCAATCATTGACTTCTCTGGTTAGAGTTTATGAACTTGAAACAAGATCAACTTTTCTAGCAAATGCCATTAACTAATGGAGTTAAATTTTCTTCTAGATTACAGGTCTCCATTTATTGCTTCTGTTAGCGACCAACATGGAGTCGTGTACATCACTGAGAACAAAAATAAAACTGTGGTGATTCCATGTCTTGGGTCCATTTCCAACCTCAATGTGTCACTTTGTGCAGTAAGTTACATCTTCTTCAATCATCTCTCATGTTTTCATGATGTTAAGATGAGTAGCTATATATAATGTATTATCAACCATTTGTTTTAAAGATCCTTTCAGAAGAGTCAAAATGATAATAAATAAAACAAATTTATGTTCTTTAGTGATGAATTCCTTAGCGATCATTTCGCATGGTTTTCACTTTTGGAAAGCACTTTATTCAATATTTGATGTTTCTTTTTCCACTCAGAGGTATCCAGAAAAGAGGTTTGTTCCTGATGGAAACAGAATTTCCTGGGACAGTAAGAAAGGCTTTACTATCCCCAGCTACATGATCAGCTATGCTGGCATGGTCTTCTGCGAAGCAAAAATTAATGATGAAAGTTACCAGTCTATTATGTACATAGTTGTGGTTGTAGGTAAGTGGACAGTTTCTTTCCATATGATTAATATCAGATATTAAAGAATGGCTTCCTCTATTAAGATCCTGGAGATGAAGATATAGGGAGAAGAATAAAGGATATCGAAAAATACATTATTTTAAGATCTGGTGTGGGGCAGTTCATTACATCTGCTCTTCTCTACCAAGGAAACCTATGTGCAATTGAGTTTTTCTCCTTTCTTGCCAAGGCTAAGGATGGAAAAGAGTGTTATTATCGGAGCATATTTGATGGAAAATTCAATGTTCAGAGCATTGCTTGGCATCAGTTCTTTTAATTATACTTTTTTTTATGGAAAGCTCAGTGATTTACTAAAGCTGGCTTCATTGGCTATTGACTACTCAAATTTTACTGCTTTTCTCTCTACTGGGCTGTCTTTGAGATTCCTTCAGGTCTGCTTTGTAAGTCTCTTAGGCCATTTTGCTGGGAGTTACCAAGTATTGGTGAGGCCCTTAGGGGAAAAATGATATGGCACATTCTGAAGTTGCATCATTAAAAAAAAAAAATCTGTGCAAAGTTATACATTTATTTTCTCTTTCTTTCTCTGTGTTTTCAATTTACTTGCTCTAGGGTACAAGATTTATGATGTGATTCTCAGCCCCCCTCACGGAGTTGAGCTGTCTGTTGGAGAGAGGCTTGTCTTAAATTGTACTGTAAGAACTGAACTAAACGTAGGGCTTGACTTCAACTGGGAATACCCTTCTTTGAAGGTAACACTAACAATTGAAAGCCAGACCTCTCAATACTTTGATAATAAGCCCCAACAGAGTTTGTTTGAGAGATAGGGACTTCTCTGGCCAGATAAAATGTAAGGGCCTTAACTCACACACACTCACACACATGCACACACAGTTTAAAAGAACTGTAGAACATATAGCATCCGTGTAAAACTGATGCAATGCCAAGAACTCTGTCCCACTTTGCTACCATCAGGCTCTGAAGATTAGTTTTCTCTATGTGATTACATCTTTTCAGGTTGCATTATTTTTCTGTGCTCCAAAGTCTTTGTTCTATTTTTGCTTTTAGGAAAATTGTCTTTAAAAGGTGGCATGAGACATACTTCTCCATAAGCAGTGGTCATATTTGCTTGTGTTTGTGCAGTACCTACCCATCTCATTCCCACTATGTGAGGCCTTAAAAATCTTAATTCAGTTGATTCCATTTATTTCTTCTGGAACCAAATATATTGGTTGTCTAGATGATGTGAAAAGTTCTGAAGTCCCTATTATTAGCATGAATAGTGTTCTCCAAGGGCCAAGACTTGATCTCGTGGGTATCTAGAAGCTATCAGGTAATATTATGCTAGACTTTGAAAATTCCATGAACACTTTTTCAGCATCAGCATAAAAAACTTGTTAACCGGGACCTAAAAACCCAGTCTGGGAGTGAGATGAAGAAATTTTTGAGCACCTTGACTATAGATGGTGTAACCCGGAGTGACCAAGGGTGGTACACCTGTGCAGCTTCCAGTGGGCTGATGACCAAGAGGAACAGCACATTCATCAGGGTCCACGGTAAGCTAAGATCTCCTTTGGAATTATGCCATGCCTTGAGAAGTGGGATGATTTAAATACCTTTAGGTCAGTAGTGATTCCTATTTTGTTCATTCAGAAGACATTTTTGAGCTCCATTCAGAAGACATTTTGAGGTCACGTGGCTAGGGAGGCCATATGATTTATAGGTCAAGAGCATAGCTTGGGTTCAAATCCCAACTTTAATGATGAGATGAGCTAATATAGTAAGTGTTCACTAAATTTTACGTGTTGTGGTTGTTGATACTGTTATTCATAGTATAATAAGCAGAATATCATTATCGAAGATAGTTTTAAATTTTTCATTTTATTGCAAGGCTGAGAGGCCTATGTGAATAAGCATGGGCTTTGTAATTGGGGAGGCCTGGATTTAATTACTATCTGTGGGGCTTTGAACAAATAACCTTGTTTCTTATTTATTCTCTTTCCCTTATAATAATGTCACATAATAACACATAAAAGTCTCAGTTTAGGTGATGATTCATATGGCACCCAGTTTAGAGACCTTGGTAATGATTTTGGATTTTATAATATGGGAATTCATAGAAGGATTTGAGCAGAGAGAGACATGCTCTGGTTTATGTTTTTATAGGACTACTATGTATTTTATGAGAAATAGTTCAGAGAAATAAGGGCAGGAATAGGGAAACGAGTTGGGAGGCTAGTTACAGTTATCCAGGTGAGAGATAGTGAGTGGCTTGGACTAACTGGTAGAGGTAGGAGTGGAGAGAAGAGATATGATTCTGGATATATTTTTGAAGATAAAGCCAGCAGGATCTGCCTTTTGACTCAGTGGCTGTAGGGAGTAAGAGAAGAATGGAAGATGATTTGAATTTTTAGTGTGAGCAAGTGAGCGAATGGTCGTTTTATTTATTGAGATAGGGAAGACTGACAGGGAAGTAAGATTTGGAGAAACAGTGTTGGGTGTGTTTATTTGGACATGCCCACTAAACATCCGAGTGGAGATATTTAATATATAAACCGGGAACCCAGAGAAGGCCGGGGAGGAAATACAAATTTAGGAGGAATGTGAATGATAGTTTACAGCTGAGCCTGGGGGAAGGTGTAGATAAAGACAAGTGGTCTGAGGACTGAGTCCTTGGGACATATGGCAGGTAGATAAAGGGTGCCAGGGGAGCGGAGAAGAAGCAACCAAGATCCC
The DNA here is from genome assembly GCF_048164855.1 of Canis lupus baileyi. NCBI lineage: Eukaryota > Metazoa > Chordata > Mammalia > Carnivora > Canidae > Canis > Canis lupus. The sequence continues at coordinate 49,603,368 of NC_132851.1, read as the reverse complement.
TGGAGGACTTAGAGGAGCTTCACACAAAAGCAAATGCTTGGTTGAGACTTGAGCAGTCAGTAAGCTTGTAGTATGCACCTGGAGAGAGAGGAAACCAAATGCAGAAGCCGGTTGTGTGGGAGAAGCTGGACAGTGACCAAAGAAAGGAAGTGTGGGGAAATCCCTGAACTGTGGCAGCGCAGACTCTCCAGATCTTTGACTCTTCACTTGAAACCATAACTAAACCAAATGATCATTTATAATAAGTTGACATTTAAAATAATGATTATTTTTATTTTCTTTCAGAAAAACCCTTTGTTGCTTTTGGTAGTGGCATGGAATCTTCGGTGGAAGCCACTGTGGGAGATCGTGTCAGAATCCCTGTGAAGTACCTTGGTTACCCTCCCCCTGAAATAAAATGGTATGTATTGCAAATGAATGCAAAGCATTGTTCCACCTGAAAGCAAACCCTTAAATGATACTAATTCCTGAGATTTTTTTCCCCCATAGGTATAAAAATGGAAGACCCATTGAGTCCAATCACACAATAAAAGTGGGGCATGTCCTGACGATTATGGAAGTGAGTGAAAAAGATACAGGAAATTATACTGTCATCCTTACCAACCCCATTTCAAAGGAGAAACAGAGCCACGTGATATCTCTGGTTGTGAATGGTGAGTTCATTCAGTTTTCCTTCTCTGCCCAAAATTGATTATAAAGACTAAGACTGTATCTTCTTAAACAGCCAGGCCACCATTCCTTTGTCACCTGTTGCTTCACTGACATCATGAATGGGCTCCTATTTATAAATATGATCGAGAGCAATAGAGTCAAACTGAGGTGTAGGACACTGCACTCTAGACATGTTAGCCTAAGAGGCTGTGTATGTGGATTGTTTGGTGTCAAGTGCAGTATTGATGTAGATGATACACTCGACGGCAATATGCTATGAAATAAGAATGCCTACAGGGACAGTTGTCGTACTACCTTTGCTCTTGTCTCATGGAATTAGGCACCTGGCATGCAAACTTGTAAGTCTTTTTGAATTTTGTGGGAAGCCAGTTGCACAGGCAGGTTCCAACTCAGAAGGCTTTTGCAGGTTGATACTGTTGGCTTGTTGGCAGTTTAACAATTAAAACAAAACAAAACAAAACAAAAAACCCAAAAAACAAGAGACTAGGACCTATCTGACTCTGAGGCTATAAAGGGAGATACTAAGGTTGTGATTTAAGGATGATTTGAATGTCGTTTTTCCAGACGGAAAGCGTTCTGGGTGGGGAACATGGTCAAGTAAGTGTAGGAGATATTAAGTCAATGTACAATAGGTGTCTGTATAACAGGACTTATCAGGACCTTTACATAATATCCATGTATATTGCCATTCTCCAGGGGAAGAGACAAAGTATTGAGGCTTTAACAAAGTTATTTGACCAGAGCGTCCCCCCTCCCACCCTGGAAATCCATTAATCTCTTGCCCCAAACATAGTTTAGGAAATACTTTTCTGTTGGAATTCTTTGTTCTCCCTACTGGCATGGCATAATAAAACTTCAGGATCTTCATTTGTAAATTAAGGTGCTTCCCCGTATATCCTGCCACCACTCTGTATGTCCACTGAGCTCAGCTTCATTTCTTTGCTGGGATCTCAGCTTCAGGAGTATTTTAAAGAAAACAGGTTCCAGCAATGTCACTTAGAAGCCACTCAGGAGTAGGGGGCTGGGGAATGGCGAGAAGCTAGTAAGTGGGGGACGGGGGAAAGAAAATGAACACAAAATAAAGATGTAAAAATGGACAGTGTATAACCCCATCTCAAGAACTCACGAAGTCACTAAACAACGGATTCACCCTAGCATTTACCCCGCTATATAAAATTAACATAGAAAAGTGAAAATTTGAGAGTATAATCTGAGTCCTTAAGTTGCTAGTGATGGGAGAAGTTTTGCGTCAGTGACTTTGGAGCCAAAAAAAGGAAAGAGAAAAAAAGAGTGAGAAAGAGGAAGGGGGAGAGGGGAGAAATGGAAGGGAGGGAGAAAGGAAGGAGGGAAAGAAGTGGAGGAAGGAGAGGGAGGAGGAGGAGAGGTAGGTGGGTGACCTTGGGCAAGTCATTTAACTTTTCTGTTTCATTTTTCTCACATATGATTAAATGGGTTAACCCACGCAGAGCACTTAGACAACCGCTAGCGTGTAATGAATGTACAATCAGGATGATTTTCTTTCTTTCTGATCTTTTGAGATTGGGAGCACAGGGAGAGTTACCCCCTATCATGCGGACTGAGAAGAACCGAGGCAGAGGGTGGCCAGACTTGCACAAAGTCCTCCACTTGTGAGGATGATGGGTGTCACCAGCAGTCATAGCGCCTGTTTCCAAGTCTAGCTGTTCTTTGAAAAAGAAAAGGAGGGCAAAATCCTAGGCTTGGGTTGATGAAAACTCCCGCTTTTGTTCCCCAAAGAGGATCTCCAATTAAAAAGTGGCTTTTCCCATCTCCAGTCCCGCCCCAGATCGGTGAGAAATCCCTGATCTCTCCGGTGGATTCCTACCAGTATGGCACCACGCAGTCGCTGACATGCACGGTCTACGCCGTCCCCCCTCCGCACCACATCCGCTGGTACTGGCAGCTGGAGGAGTGCGCCTACAAGCCCGCGTGAGTAGGCCTACGTCCTCTAGTTGCCTGCTCTTTTGCATTTCTCACGGCCACACTGTGGTAGGACTCCATGCTCCCCACCCCAAGAAGGCCGTTCCAGAAAGTTATGCCCCAAGTGGTCCTTTCCGATCCTACCATCTTTCTCCATATCATAACGTTTTAGGAGATACCTTTCCTTGGGATGTCCCACCTTGAGATTAGCTAGCTCTCTCTTCCTAAATTAGCCCTGGTGCGCACACTTCTCGAAACGCAGGCTCTTTGCCCACCTTGCCAATAGCCAATCTTTGGGGTTTCTCCTTATTCCAGTCAACGGGTGAATACCACTGTCTCCTTCTTATCTGAGAGAAGGTCCATCTCAGAGGAAGAGCTGATGGATGTGAGGGAGCCACAGGCCAAGATGCAGCCTTTGGATTCTTAGGCCCAGCTTATCAGGTTCTAACACAAGTCCAGACATCCTTAGGAAGACAGAACAACAGGCCACCCACTACCACCCCGTGCAGTTCACTTCCTGTTGTTGTTTTTGAGATGGCCACTACTAGTTTCTTCCTCAGATGCTGACCATTTCCTCCACAAAGGCCACAGTCCCAGGGAGATTACTTTAAGAAGCCCAATTGACTTCTTAGTTTCCTTGTCTTCCTTTGAACTAAATTAACTTGAATTGTCTTGTCGGTTCAATTTATGAATGGAGGTTTGTTCCCAGAATAGCTGTTTCCCTCCTGTATCCTGAATGAATCTACCTAGAACCTTTTCCTTCTTTGCCGAGGCCTATTTTTAATTGGCGCCAAATCGTGTAACGTGGTAGGGTGCGTTGAAAGTTATTTCTAAGAACAGAATAACCGAGGTCTCACTCCTTTCCTTGCCACGGACTTGAACTAAAGAAAAATTCAGGCATCATAAGAGCTCTTATTTCTTCCTTATAGCCAAGCTGTCTTAATGACAAACCCATACACTTGTAAAGAATGGAGAAACGTGGATGACTTCCAGGGGGGAAATAAAATTGAAGTCAACAAGAATCAGTTTGCCCTAATTGAAGGAAAGAACAAAGTGAGTTCGAAGTTCCTTAATTTGAAAATCTGTCTCTCTCTCTCTTTTATGGGAGGATGGAAGGATGGCGTGGAAGCACGGGGCAGTCGTATGCGAGGGGTATTAGCGATTGATGGTCACGTTAATTGTACTATAAAATACTAACATATGAAGTTAGTTTGAAAACACCACTGGCTTTGAGAAGTGCCGTCGACTTATTAATATCTTATCAGAGAAAGATAAAACATGTATGCTGTTAAATCTCTGCATCTGTTGTGAGGGGATTCTGAGTTTACAAGTATGGAAATGAGTACAGTGCTGAGTTGAAACACTTTATTTGCTTTCCGGTTTCCAATGCCTGTTTTGTGTATTGCATGAACCACACCAGAGTAATTATTATTGCATGGATTTGAGAGAGGTCAGTGCAGTAGTGTGAATGGAACAGACAGGTCTTACGGGTTGAATTTTAGTCTGAAAGCATGAGCATAAACACAGCCTCCATCGTTTACAGCCCGGGATTTGTTTTTTCCACAGACTGTAAGTACCCTTGTTATCCAAGCAGCCAATGTGTCAGCTTTGTACAAATGCGAAGCCGTCAATAAAGTTGGGAGAGGAGAGAGGGTCATCTCCTTCCACGTGATCAGTGAGTATTGCTCTCCCTTTGGGGGGGGGTTAGATCTCTTGCCAAGGGGGCACTAGGCTGTCTGATGCTCTGTGGCCCTTGCCATTCCGGAGTGGCATGGTGTTTCGGAAGAGGACTTGGGCTGATTGGGGATGCTTTGGTTCATAAATGAAGACTCCTCAGCTAGCTGTTGGGTGCGTGGGAAGTCGGTAGAACTGACTCTCCCATTCCCTCAGGGGAGAGGATGGTTTTGCATATTTTTTTAGCCACAAATCCTGCATCACGGTTATGGCTCCACCATCCTAGTCTAGCACAGCGCTTGGCTTCTTGGGGTTCCATCAGTATTGGTGGGCTTGCTGCTGAGCTGTTGACAGTGTTGGGTTTTCCGGAGGCAATTGCAATGACACAGAGGCAGTTTCTGCCCAGTGCTGCTGATTCTGATTGTGCATCTTAATTTTATGGTTAAGCTTTAGCTGACCGGACTAGGTGGTCAAGAGTTCAGTGCGGGCTAATTTGTTGTCATAAATATAGCTTCAGTGTCATTGAGTGTGATGTGTCAATGAGGAACTAATTTTTAAAGTTCCTTGGTATAATTATCTGCTTTCAATATGTTTTGGATTTTTTTTTAATCTCTAAAGCTGTGTTTTGAGCCCAAAGTAGAGACTTGATACGTATCTGAGGAATGCATCTTGGTAAAATAATACATTTTGGAGCCCGAACTGTCTAGTTTGGTAGTCTCCTTGTATTCCTTTGCTGGGATTGCTAGGGCTTCACTTCTCTTGGTGCTTTACAGCAGTCTGAAGGCAACAGGAAGACAATAGTGTGCTGCCCAAATTAAATCACCATTTTCTAACCGTAGGTTTTATATTTCAGGGGGCCCTGAAATCACTTTGCAACCGGACACCCAGCCAACCGAGCAGGAGAGCGTGTCTTTGTGGTGCACTGCAGACAGAACTACGTTTGAGAACCTCACGTGGTACAAGTCTGGCCCACAGGCTCTGGCAGTCCATGCGGGAGAGGTGCCCACACCTGTTTGCAAGAACTTGGATGCTCTTTGGAGAATGAATGCCACCACGTTCTCTAATGGCACAAGTGACATTTTGATCCTGGAGCTCCAGAATGTGTCCTTGCAGGACCAAGGAGACTATGTGTGCTTCGCTCAGGACAGGAAGACCAAGAAAAGACATTGTGTGGTCAGACAGCTCACAGTTTTAGGTAAGGAGGCAATTTTGGTCATCAAAGACAGTTGGAAAGCCTTCAATGTGGTACTTTTAGGGACTGTAAGATCACTGTCCTATAGGAGCATAGGAAGTAGACTGGTGCACACTTGCCTTATTCACCGAATGTTCTGGAGGCAGAAAGAGGCCAATAGTGGTGAAGTGATGTATTAAAAAGAGAAAATAACATGTTCCTTTCTAGCTCTAATGATAGGACTTCACTATTATCTACAAGAGATTAGCTTAAACTGGGGAAATTCCTGCTTTATCCTTGGCATTTGTTTATTTTAGTAGACACGTATTCATGGAATGCCTACTATGAGCTAAGAAGGTTCCAGAAGTTCACAGTGGTAAGTAGGTAGACAAGATGAAAACACAGGCAACCACGGGGCAGCCATGGCACATTGTGGTCTTTGTGTCCATGAGGATGGGATTTGTTTTCTCTTCCTCCTTGCTGTAGCTCGCATCACAGAACATAGTGGCACATAGTAGGTGCTCAGGAAGGCATCTGCTGCATGAAGAGTTATTTAGGACCTGGGAGAGCCCGTGGGAGGGGTGCTGCACTCACTGCTTGCACCTCTGGGTCATCCCATGTAGTCCAACGTAGGGATCAATGGGATGATCATTTTAATGAGCTGATAGCTTTGTAAAATGCCCCAGGGAGCCACTCTCCACACCTCATCTAAACCCGTGTCCTGCACAGGAGCTGTGCAGCCATGCCTCTGTCTCTGGGGAAATGAGACAGATCTGGAAAGTTCTCTTTGTGTCCACTCTCTCCATTTTCTCCCCTCATGAGTGTCCCTTCCCAGTTTCTGGGATGCATGTGTTCTCTGATTTTACTCTTAAGAAGGGCAACAAACTGCCCAGGTGAATGAATCTATACCAAAGTTTTAGAGGAATAATATCTTCTTCAGAGGCCTTGGCAAGTTTAAGAGGTATCTTCAGACAGACCCTAGGATAGTATTTGCTGGTGTTAAGACTTAGGTGTCAAAAGAAGGAATATTTTAGGGTGAAGTCATTGCCAGGGCCCTTCATATCATATCACATACATGGCCATGTGTTTTCTGTTCACCTTGGTGACTGTCTGGTTTCAAATTAGTGGAAGAATTCAGAGAGAGATGTGAAGGGGCCATGCCCAGGAAATTTGTGCTCACAATGAGCTGCTTTGCTTTTCTAAGAGCTCCTAAGTTGTTTTCCTAAAATTATTCTTAGAAACAGACCAGAGCCCAGGATATTTGTTAAGCCCTAATGTAGTTCACCAATGAGGTAATCTCGTTTTGCTAAATATTGAAGTGGATTCTTTCAGCAAGATTCCATTTGATTGCTGTGGACAAAATATTTCTATATTTTGAAAGTTTTGCTATACATTGAAAGAAATACTCGTGGGCTTAATTTTCTTGAGATCTTTGACTTTCTTTAGGGATTTCTGTGTTGCTCTTTTGTGTTTTAGTGGGAATGGCACTGGACTAGGCTTTCAGTCTCACCAGTTTCTATTATTAGGTCAAATGCTTACTTAGTTATAAGGACTTGGATGAATCATTTACCCACCCCCCCTGCCCCATGAACTGCAGTTCTTTCCTCTGTGAAATAAGGTTAATATTCTTGTCCATTCCAGGGTTGAAAGTGAGCAACAGAGATAGTATAACTGAGTTTTGTAAAAAAAAAAAAAAAAAAAAAAAAAAGCCAAATAAATATAAGGTATTCTTTGTTGAATTACATTGAAGTTTCGCACTTTCCAAGAGAAACATGGCAAACTTCAAGGGTGTCACTAGCTGGAACTTTCGTGGGAGGGAAAGTTTCCCCTTGGGGGAAGCCGTGTCTAATTAGGAAAAACCCATAAAGGTGACAACCTTCATTTTGTGATGTGACAATCAACTAGAGTCACTAATAGGAATGTTCATAGAGGAGCAGTGACTTATCTCAACTGTCCTGACCTGTTTCATTTGACTTTACCTGGTGACCAATGGTATTGTCATCAACCTCTGTGTATTTGCAGCTTAGGAAATCAGTGGCTTACTGTTTACTAAGTTTAAACTATTTATCAGTTAACTGATGCTAAAACCATTTCAAAAGTTATAACTGAATGTTGTGTGATTTTTGTGTGTGTGTGTGTCTGCATAGAGCGCGTGGCGCCCATGATCACCGGAAACCTGGAGAATCAGACTACAAGTATTGGTGAAACCATTGAAGTTTCATGCACCACATCTGGGAATCCCCCTCCACAGATTACCTGGTTTAAAGATAACGAGACACTTGTGGAAGACTCAGGTGAATAGAATATGTCTATCTCTCATTGGTTGCAGAACTCTCCCGGAGACATGATCTAAATCCTACTTTATTTCTTGATTTGTTCTAGGTAGAAAAAAAAAAAAAAGCAATATTAGTGCCCATGGTCTGGCTCATTTCATAGATTCAGAATTAAAGTATTCAGAACCTTGTTGAATTCTATGGAAATGGGCGGGGGGGTGGTGAGGAGTCAGCAATGTATCCTGTATCACTAGTATCTTTGGAATTAGATACTAGTCCAAGGAAAGACCACCATTTATGTTTTTAAATTTTGTCCTGAAAAACGCCACCAGGTTACATTACAAATAAAAACAATTGTTTTTCTTTTCTCTTAGGCATTATACTGAAAGATGGGAACCGGAACCTCACCATCCGTAGGGTGAGGAAGGAGGATGAAGGCCTCTACACCTGCCAGGCATGCAGTGTTCTTGGGTGTGCAAAAGTGGAGGCATTTTTCATAGTAGAAGGTCAGTGGAAATGCATGGACACATCAGGTGGTTTTAAAAAGTTAGCTTGTATATATACTCAGACACTTTGGGTGGGAGGATCATAGGTGATTTTTGATATTCCTTGTACTTTGTAAATTTTCTAATCTAAGTATGTATTATTTTAACCAGAAAACATAACCAATGGTATTTTCATTCTGCTTGCATCATATTTCCTATCCTTGCTATTCTCGCTTTGGAAAAATTCTTAGCCGGGCAGCTGGGTTATTGTCCTTTCCCTTATTTTTTTCTGCATTTGAATGGCTCGATTAACTTGTTGTGGAAGTGTTACCTCTATATATACTTGGAAAAACATTAGGATTAGTGCTTAATCATCAAAACTCAATGGTATCCAGATAATCACAAGGGTGCACTGTTTTCATTTGGACTACAGACAATTAAAATTTATTTGTGGACAATAAACCATTGCGTCCCCGAAAAGGAAGTTTTAGGGTGTCTAAATGTGAAAGGAAATTCCTATGTGTATGCAGGAGTGATGTGAAATCTGGCATTTTTCCCAAATGGGAAAGGTAATTTGTGACGGAATATTTCTCTTTGGGAGTGTACTCCTATTTAAAAAAAATAATCCATGGAGGTGGGGAATGAAACTGTATTACCTGGGTGAAGGAATGGTAAGCAAGGGAAAGAAAGAAGGATGGTGACAGAAGGAATAACTGATGAATTTTTATGAACTCTTCCTAACGTGTCTCTAAAAGTCAAGATTTTAGTTGCCTTCATCTGTCAAATTGGGTTACATCTCGATGACTTGTTTTCCAATTTGTAGGCTTATTACCATTTTGTGAATTGCACTTGCAAAAAAGATTTCAAGTGTGTGAAATTAACAGCAATTTCAAGTGACATGGTGCTTTTGTCACTTCCAGAGTGCTTCCTGTTTAGGGCCAGTCCTAACGGGGACTTCCAGGGGTCTCCTGTGCTCTGCCTCGTTTCCACTGGCTGTTTGCAGTTATCCATGACTGAAGTGGGAACATTGGCACAGAGCTTATATTTACTTAGCATCCCAAAAAGAATACTAAGAAAGAGAGAGGTAGATATTTAATTGTTCTGGTATGTTCCCAAATGTTAGTATGGGGATATTATTAACACACTAACTCATACAGACAATTTAATCTTTGAACTTTATACTATGCATAATGGACTTTTAAATCTCTGTCTATAAAAAGAAAATGATTTCAGTAGGACCACCAGAGAAACAGAATCGACTTCCAAGCCATAGTTGGTACTTGTCTCTCCATTGTTAACCCTTACGTGGCTAACTAGTTAATTCCTTGTCCTTCAGCCCTTTTGAAGCTGCCTTGGGCCACTTGAACAGCTTATTTGATTCACACCGCACTCAGCCAGTGGGAGGCCTTAGGTGATAATTGCTTCCTTATCACTTCTTTGCTAATCACTCCTAGTTGAAAGCCTCCTCCGGCATTTAATTTCTCCCACTCAGAGCTGTCCTCTGGAGCCCTGAGCATCTGCAGCTTTCCTTGCCGACCTCTACTTTACCTTTCATGGATGGTTTAAACTCAGTTTATCTCCAGGCCATTCGGGATGCCCTCATCTCGGCTTTCTCTTCTTTTCCTTACTCAGGTTCCTGCCACACAAGGGCGGGGTAGTGTGATGGGTAACTGCTGCTGGACGGACTTTGTTTAACTCTTGACCTTCCCTCAACATGCTGTGTGCCCTTAATGAGGGAGCTTAACCTCTCTGAGCTTGTTTCTCCATCTAAAAACTGAGAATTGTTGAGAAGATTATGTGGGATGACGTATTTAAAGTAATGAGCACCTAGGGCCTCCCACTGGCTGAGTGAGGTGTGAATCAAATAAGCTGTTCAAGTGGCCCAAGGCAGCTTCATGGTAACCAATCACTCTCTGACCACTTGTTTTCTTATATAATCCTTTCTCAAACTCTGTACAGATGAAAACAGACTGTGCAAAACCTGACATTTATTTTCCTTAGAAAGAGGCCACTCACTATAAATTATTCAAGAACTTCCTGTGAATTAGAAAAAATGCTTTTTTTCCCCTATAGAATGTGATGTTTGCTTTCCTTCCAAGACTGCTCTTCCTCCAAATACCTCATGTTTTTCTTGTAAGACATCAACATTCCTATCCTTGATATCCTTAATTTCTACCCTTAAGAATCTTATCGTTGGAAATTTTCATGGGCAATGTTTTGCAAACTTTAAATTATCCATTAAGAATATTATAGACTCTCTCCAAGTTAGAGGCTTGTGACACTTCTTGTCTAGGATTTTTTCCAAGTTGGTAAACTTGAGATCTTGCTTTAGTGTTGAACTTTGTCCTTGTCTATCAAAAGGTATGAGTTTTCAACTGTTGATGCTCATTCAGTTGCATCTTTCCAGGTGCCCAGGAGAAGACGAACTTGGAAGTCATTATTCTAGTAGGCACGGCAGTGATTGCCATGTTCTTCTGGTTATTACTTGTCATCGTTCTACGGACCGTTAAGCGGGTAACAAAATCATTTCCCTTCCATCCCATGTACGTTGGTTTTCATGATTAATGAAAGCTGACTGGGGCTCTTTGAGTTGTTTCTTCCCATTGTTATTGGCTCAATGGGCACAATTTTATTTCAATACAATAACATTCTTTCCCACTTTCTTTTGGCTGGACCACTGGGCTTTAATTGATAGAAGCCACTAGAGGAGAAAAGGGCTTGGACTGTCTAGTGTAATTAAGATTTAAGTACTTCATTTTGAGCTCATTTGGGGGTTGAGAGAACACTGGATGTAGGATTATAATAGGACCTACTCTCAAACTCCATGAGTTTTATTTGAAAATGAGACATCAGGCATGGGGCTTCTATAAACAACAATAATAAGCACACAAAAAACAACAGCCAGACAACAGAGCGTATGTGACTGGAAGGAATAATGCTTTCCAGGCCAATGGAGGGGAACTGAAGACAGGCTACTTGTCCATCGTCATGGATCCAGATGAACTCCCCTTGGATGAGCACTGTGAACGCCTGCCTTATGATGCCAGCAAATGGGAGTTCCCCAGGGACCGGCTAAAACTAGGTGTGTTTTCAAGTGGTATTAATGTGATGTTGGGTTTGCTCGGGCATCTTTTCCTCCTTTAGGATGAAGACGAATCCAGTCTATTCACATGTTAGATTCAGGTTCAGAATATTCATTCCATCCCTTGAATTTGAATAATCATCCTTTTAGTCACTTAGAAGTAGGGTCCTTGTACAATTACCCAAAACAGGACATTTGGAGAATGAAGGGGGAGGTATTAAATAATGAAGCCAAGACAAGGGAGTTGAGCTGGAGTCCCCAAATTAAACTGGGATGTATGGTGACCCCATCTAGTCGGAATTTCTGCATGTCACTTTGGTGCTGTAATAGTCCAAGTCCGTTTTGTTTGCTGTCCTTGTTGACTGTAGGTAAGCCTCTTGGCCGTGGGGCCTTTGGCCAAGTGATTGAAGCAGATGCCTTTGGAATCGACAAGACAGCAACTTGCAAGACAGTGGCCGTCAAAATGTTAAAAGGTAAAAGCAAAATTACATGGTGACGTATTCCTCTATCTGCTTCATCTGGTTTGTAAACATGATGAAACGCTTGTATCCGCAGCTCTGTGGTTAGATGAGCCCACTAGCCAAGCGTGCAGACAGCTTTGGTGATACCTTTGTACGAATTGGGAAAAGGTTCCTCTTTTATAGCCTTGTGCCAGGGTGCATGGCCTGGCAAGCAAAGTTGAGGATGGGCTTCAGCTTCACCCACTTCCCCACTTTGCCCGGGAACCCTCAGGTAGGGCGTAGCTTATACAACTGTACTTAGTGGCCTGACTATAGGGGGAAAAATACCTTGGTTATGTAAAAATTGTTTCTTAATATATTATGGTGCATTGGTGAGATAATTATAGAACATGTAGAGACATGGAAAGAAATGTAATATAATAAGTAAAAATAGTAAGAGTGTAAAAACAGCATGTTTCCTAGAATTGGAATATGTGAAAGATTTTTCTCCTATAAAAGATAATGGTTGCACTAGGAAAGAAGGGCCACGGTGACATTTTAAAAATTATAAGCTTTGTAGGGACACCTGGGTGGCTCAGTGGTTGAGCGTCTGCCTTGGGCTTGGGTGTGATCCCGGGGTACTGGAATTGAGTCCTGCATCAGGCTCCCCGCAGGGAGCCTGCTTCTCCCTCTGCTGTGTCTCTGCCTCTCTTTGTGTGTGTCTCATGAATAAATAACATCTTTGAAAAAATTATAAGCTTTATAAACAATTGTTAATCCAAATAGTAATGGGATTCTGATCTTGTCATCTTTTTTTTAATTCTTTATTTTTTTATTTTTGGATCTTGTCATCTTAATTTGGGGAGGAGACGCATCTAAAGCTCTTGGTTCCATTTGTGATGTTGTCTCATTGACAGAGGCAGTGCCACTGACCCTTGGCCAGTAGGTCCTGTGCATTTCAAACCCACCTCTCCTTTTGCCTCTTCTCTCTTGTCGCTATGGGGGTATGCAGTTTTGAGGTGGCTCATCAGGGTCCGAGGTGTGGACGGTGTGTGTGAAGTAGAGGGAAGTGCACCGGTCTGTACAGGATCACACTTGCAGTTTTAGCCTCATCAGCCTCATGTGCCAACTGGCCTTGCCAGCTGGCCCTTGGTAGGTTTCCTGCTTGGCACTAATTGGCGGGAACTTCAGCATCGCCCCTAACACATAAGGATATTTAATACATGGTGTTGCTTCCTTACCAGGAAGCACTGAAATAATCAGGCCCCGAGCAGCATAGTCAACCTGATAGATGAAAATCCAATTTTGTAAGAGAAGAAACTCTGGGCATGATTCCATTTGCAGATGTATTCTCTGCTTTGCAAAAGTCTTCACAATGGATTCCTTTAAATATCAAACATTCTGGGTGCATTTAAAGTAAGAATTTGAATTAAAATTGGAAAATATAATTTATACTTGACTTTCAAGGCACCTCGTCTGTAAATTGGATTATGGTTGTATAATCCCTGGAGGGTAATTTGTACACATGCATGCAGTGGGAGCACCAATCCTCCTGAGCTCATGCCCACATTTATGATTTCCCTCTCTGCCATATATTTGTAGAAGGAGCAACACACAGTGAACACCGAGCCCTCATGTCTGAACTCAAGATCCTCATTCATATTGGCCACCATCTCAATGTGGTCAATCTCCTGGGTGCCTGTACCAAGCCGGGAGGTGAGTGTCTGTGGATGGTTCTGGTTGCCTGGTGATTTTGAATTATATTTTTCTGCTGGTATTTCAGGGAAACCATTCAACTCCCGTGGCCCTAATTTCCTTAACTTAGAATCCTGTGCCAGATTCCTAGATATAAATCTATTTCATGGAGATTTAACGGGCACTATAAATTGTTCTAGAACTTTCTGTGAATTAAAAAATGCCATTGTGCTATAGTACAGTTTGCTAGTTGTATAACAGGTGTTCAGATGAGAAAAATAAACTCAAAAAACTTGGAAGCAAAGACCTTAAGAGCAGTTCCCCCCACCCCGCAAAATGGGATCATCTTAGGCGATTGTGTGGAAAAGCAAGTGGGTGGACTTTCTTCTGAAATTTTGGTTAATCTTGTTGTGGAATTGCCTTTTGGTAAGAGAAAAGCTACACTATAAGGGCGCTGTGACCAGCTGATTTCGATGATCCTGTCCCCAGTGAAAGGTTGTAGTGTCCTTCAATGTATTAAACACTTGATGAGATATGTGAGTGAAAACATTTTCCTTTCTTGACATGCGGTGCTGTCTGCAGGGCCACTCATGGTGATTGTGGAATTTTGCAAGTTTGGAAACCTGTCAACTTACTTAAGGAGCAAGAGAAATGAATTTGTCCCCTACAAGGTATGTCATCTCTTAACTCAGCTCTGGCCACATTGTAAAATGAAGGAAAACACAAAGTGGTACAAACAAAGGGTTGCGGAAGGGGTGGTGGGTGGGGAGATGGGGTAACTAGATGATGAGCACTAAGGAAGGCACTTGATGGGATGAGCACTAGGTGTTATACTATATGTTGACAAATTGAATTTAAATTATTAGAAAAACCAACCAAAACCCCCCCCCCAAAACCAAAATGGTACAGGTTAATCTTTCTTTGTTAAAATGCTGTGATTACAGTAATTTTCTTTGGGTTATTATAATTTCCCTTCTTTTACCTTCTGGGGAACAGATCTTCTCATGGGGTTCGTTTGTATTATGCCCCAGATTTCGGCCCAAAGATTCCATATTCCTAAAATTGATGTCCTTCTGGTCTGCTTTGAAGAGATATAATTGTTTTCTAGAGATTTTTTCTGTATTCAAGGGGTGTGTGCATTTGCTTCTTTATAGACCAAAGGGGCCCGATTCCGTCAGGGGAAAGAATACGTTGGGGAAATCACTATGGATCCAAAGCGCCGCTTGGACAGCATCACCAGTAGTCAGAGTTCGGCCAGTTCTGGGTTTGTTGAAGAAAAATCCCTCAGTGATGTGGAGGAAGAGGAAGGTACCTGCTGCTACTTTCTCCACACTTTTGTAGAAAAGACAAGGTCATAGGGTGTTACGAGGAATTTTGTCATGGGAAAAGTTCAATACTCCCTAATATTTGGAAGAGACCAGAATTTCTAGACTGCCTCCATTCAGTCTTCCCAAAAGCAAAGTGTGGAAGCCCTGAATAAGCAACTGCCTAGGTTGTGGGGCCAAGTTCGGGGTGAGCCTGAGGTAATCCAGGAGGTCTAAGCAGTTGGCAACAATCAAATCAATGCTTTGGAACTATTGGGTCAGTTCCAATGCTTTGGAACTATTGGGAACAGCATTGTTCCTGAAGGACGAAGGAGGCTCTCTGGTGGTTGAATGGCCTCCCTATTGCCCTAAGCAGTTCAGCCCCACACTATCTAAGTCACCTGACCTCTTCGAGGCAGTGTAAGAGGTCACCTGCTATTTCTACCCTATTCCAACGGGCTTATCAAGCCTTTCCTGCAACCACACTTCCTCAGAGGAGTCTTGGTAAGCATATTTTCCTTTATCCAGTTATGCTTCCAGTGATATTTTAGTGCTCTCTGTGAGTAGAGCTGCATTCACAGCCTAACTTCCAGGACCCCTTCCAGCTCCAGGATACACTATCTATCTGCTTCCCTCAGAAGGAGCAGAGACAGCTCCATGGATATAGAGATGGGGCTTCCTGACATCTGGCTCCTCTTGAGGCATGAGCTTGGGAGAATCCAGTCATGAAATAGTGAAAGAAACCTGCTTCCCTTTCCCAAGACATGAGGCTACAGATAGAACTTAAATCTGGCTTCTTTCTCTCAGAAGCCAAGCAGGGCGTGCGAGGCTGGAGCTTGGTCTAGAGGAGTGGGGAGAGGCCATCCAGACCTCATGTAACTGGGCCCGCCCTCAGTGGGTCCCTCTCCGTCCCATCCTTCTCTCTCACAAAATGGTGGCCAGTGCATTGGAAACCCAAAAGATTGGGGTACTCAGGTGGAGTAGAAAGGGTGTTGGCCTGGAATTTGTCCTCCATTTCTTCATTTGGAAAATGAAAGAGTTTTATAAATTGTTCACTGAGAGCCCTCTAGCCCTGAGCATTAAAAAAAAAAAAAATCATTGAGAAAATGGTTCTCCGTCTTTCTAATATTTACAAGGCTATTATTACAAGCACGTTTTCATTTACTCTGGTATTTGTCTCCAGGAGAGAGGCCATCTCTTATCTTATCGGAGCAAAGTTAAGAGATCATGTTGAAACACCCATTAATGTCTTAGTGTTTATTTGTACCAGTTGCACGGAAATAAATACCACTGATTTACGTAAAACCATCTTTCTCTCTATGTTCCTGTCACCTCTCATTCATATCCTTGAAGGGGAAAAAAAAAAAGCATCCTCGTAGGCCTGTTTTAAGGTGTTTACAGTACTTTCTTAGCTCGAAAGTGAGAGAAGTAAAACATATTTCTGGTATTTTTAGTTATCTGTTGTAGATTATAATTTGACCTTTGGCCTTTGTCCCAGGACAAAGCCTGGAGAGAAAAGATTCAATGACCCTGAATATTGTTGTTTTATTTTTAGAGTTCTTGATATGAAACTATTGTTTATCCCTCTGGGTACATGAAAAAAAACAACAGTTTAAAACAGCAAACTAGAAAAAGTCCTCTTTCACTCCCTGCCGTGTCTGCCAAATTTACCTCCCTTTTTGCCTCCTGGATTTGTTGGTTCAATTTGACTAAGATGGAAAAAAACCAACATTTTTTCCTAAGGGGTATGATGAAAGCTAATCATACCGGGATTCAGCAAATTTACAGAGGACACGGGCATTTTCTCCCTGCTTCTGTTTCCAGAAGTTTCACTCCCAAGTGCTACAACGAAGATTACTCTAACTTAGAAACAAATACTTTCTGGTGGCAATACTGATCTCTGTCCTCCTACAATGTCCTGACAGTCTCCGAAGATCTGTACAAGAACTTCCTGACCTTGGAGCATCTCATCTGTTACAGCTTCCAGGTGGCCAAGGGCATGGAGTTTTTGGCATCACGGAAGGTAAGACGGATCCAGGGGAACCCAAGTAGCTCTTCAGATCCCAGATCTGGAAGTGAGGTGTCCAGGGCCAGCTACTGGTGTTTGTTTGGGACTGTAAGAGACTGGTCTCTACTGCTGGGACTATTCGAAGGGTTCTGTTGGAGAGGCCCCATTTCTGCTCATTTAAGGAGGTGTAAGGATTTCATGAAATTAATTTACACGATCATACTTATCAAACATCTACTAAGTGCTTGCAGTCTCCTAAGCACGAAGGACCCTGTGCGAACAAATGAGCAAAACTCTCCACCTTCCTGGGATGTACATCCTATTGGGTGGAGCAGGGGGTGCACAATATAAACAAGTCAGAGACATACTAGGTCGGATGGCAATAAGCACTGTGGGGAAAAATAAGCAGGAAAGGGTTAGAGAGTATACAGGAGTGGCATGTTTGTGTGTGCATATGCTTCTGTGGTTGCGTACACCAATTTTAAGGAGAATGGAGGAGGAAGGCTTGATAAGAATGTGATATCCGAGCAGTGACCTGGACGAGGTGAGGCACTGAGCCTTGCAGATATCTTGGCGTGAGAGAGTCTATTTTTAATTTATTTTACATTCATCACCATCCATCAAAAAGTATTTGTTAGTGGTATAATTAGAAATCAGGAAGGACGGGCTTCAGATGAGAGCGATTATAAAAGCTAAAATTAGAAAAGTAGGCCAAACAAAGACTGAGGTGGGGACGTGACAAGTTACAAATATTCCAGAGGCTGTAAACACCGCGGAGGGAGCGGGGTCGGTGTGAAGTCACCCCTCTGGGAAGGGTAGAGTGGATGGTTTTATATTAAACAAGAAAAATTCAAATTAAGTTTCAGGAAAGATGATCCGTCAGCAAAACGCATTTGCAGTACCCTCTTGGGGGGCGGGTGGGGAGGGCAGAAAGACTTAACGTTTTTGTTTTCCTAAATTAGAGTTGAAATCGCTAACCCATTTCTTTTG
The DNA here is from genome assembly GCF_048164855.1 of Canis lupus baileyi. NCBI lineage: Eukaryota > Metazoa > Chordata > Mammalia > Carnivora > Canidae > Canis > Canis lupus. Next base: position 49,585,636 of record NC_132851.1, on the reverse strand, counting down.
GGAAGCTTAAAGCACAGCTTTCAGAGCTTCAGGATCTCAGATGTTTCTGCCGGGGAGCTCTTTATCCCAAGGGGAAACGAGAGAGGGGTGGTCTTATGGGATTTTCCCATGGGGAAAGGCCCTTGGCCCTTCTTGGAGAGTCTGGTTTTATTTTATTATTATTTTTTAGAGGCCAGAGCCTGCTGTTTAGTCAGGGTGTCTCTTGACTGCAAAGGGAATGGGGTGGGGACCCGTTAATTTCCCTCGTATCTACCACCTGGTTTCTTGAATAGCACCCGGTTGTTGGGCTAACCCAAGAAGCCCTTTGGCCGGCAGAAAGGTAGGGGGGATGTCTGGTTTTGGAATCTCCTGTGTTGCTCAGTCATGCTTGACAGTGTGCTTTTGAATATGCCTCTTTCAAAGGGAGGTGCTACACAGAGGCAAGGGGTGGGGTGGTCAGCAATGCCTCCTCTGGTCACTCCTGCCTGGTTTCAGAATTCTCTGAGCCTTTCGTTCATTTATACGTGCTCCCGGAGACTCTTATGCCCTTACAGTTCTACCAGGTGGAGCTAAAGCTGCTCAGTAGGTAGGAAGTTGGATGAGGATGGAAGATACCAAGAAGAGAGAAACTGAGGACCAGAAAAGAGTGGAGAGAAAGCCAGGGGAATTCGGTTCTCCTTTGTAGTGCATTAGACAACCAACTGGGCCAGCGAGAAATCTCTGTCATAGACCCTTAGGATAACCCAACACTTTGAAAACAGGATGAGCACCGCGGGGGATGGTTTCTCAGAGCTGGTCAGTTTCGGTCCCATATGGAACTGGGAAACCAACAAAGGGCACCAAACCCAAAAGCACCCCTTGTTCCTGGTTTCTGTGCGTTCATTAGAAATAACCACCATTCTGGGGCCTCCCTGAATAGCAGGTTTTAACCATATATGGTGCCAGGCAAAAGGGATGTGTGGATGTGACCAGAAACACGTTCCTAATTGTGTCTAAGAGAAGTCTATTTATGACTCCATCACCATACTCTAACTTAATCATTTAACTCCCAAGTCTGGGGCCTTTTTATGGAATAAGCAGATGTGTGTCTCAACAAAAGTCAGATTTTTTAAAAAATTTTTTTCTTGAAGTGTTGATGAAAGATATTAGCCCAGCACATGTTAATCAGTTGGTTTTTCTGATGGGCTTTTTTAAAGCCTGAGGTCACAACAGATGCAGAAATCATCAGCTATGCCGAGGGCCCGAACGCACACATGATTCTTTTTTGCAGTGTATCCACAGGGACCTGGCGGCACGAAACATCCTCTTGTCGGAGAAGAACGTGGTTAAGATCTGTGACTTTGGCTTGGCCCGGGATATTTATAAAGACCCAGATTATGTCAGAAAAGGAGACGTAAGTTTCTAAGATGAACCCTGTTAAGTTGCAGAATCCAAATTCCTCTTTGCAAGCTTCAGGACCTACATTGAGAACAAAAGGAAGTTTCTTCTTCAGAGGCGTGCTAAGTTGGGTTCTGATTCCTTGTCTTGTACCCTCTTAGGCTCGCCTCCCTTTGAAATGGATGGCTCCAGAGACGATTTTTGACAGAGTGTACACAATTCAGAGTGATGTGTGGTCTTTTGGTGTCTTGCTCTGGGAAATATTTTCCTTAGGTAAGTCACTTGGTTTTGTCCCTCCATCCATACTCCAAACAGAGTGACATAAGTCAGTGGACCCAGTGCGCCTTTTCCTCTCCCGTGTTCCACCTTTCTGTGGTGAAAGTTACTTGGAAGCTTTGGATTTTTTTTTTTTTTTAATGATCATGTTCAAGAATGAGAGTTTCCAAGATGAAAGAATCAAATCAGATAATGTCCCATTCCTGTTTGATTCTAGGTGCTTCTCCGTATCCTGGAGTAAAGATTGATGAAGAATTTTGTAGGCGATTGAAAGAAGGCACCAGAATGAGGGCCCCTGATTATACCACACCAGAAATGTAAGGCTTTAAAAATATCTTTCTATCCTTTCTTTGCTCATAAAAGTTCTCCCTGCCCAGAAGATGTTTCATGATACAGACCTCTTTTATGGCCCGGTCTGTGTGCTACGACTCCCTGGAAGTCTTCCTTGATAATCTCAAGCAGAGAATCATCTCTTCTTGAAACAACAGCACTTTATCTATACCAAGCAGATAGTTTTTATTAGGTGTTGATTTCTAACATTTTCTCTACATACTTGATGCTCCAAAGTATAGGGCCCGGTGTTTTATATGGCGTTGTATTACTATTTAGCATCTGGGCTCGTGGTGAACTTCTCATAAATGTTTACTCACTCAAGTGCCTATTTTCAGCATCAGCTGAGGAAGGAGGAGGCAGTTAATGACATTAGTGTTTTGCTTCTCTAGGTACCAGACCATGCTTGACTGCTGGCATGGGGAACCCAATCAGAGACCCACGTTTTCCGAGTTGGTGGAACATTTGGGAAATCTGCTACAGGCTAATGCTCAGCAGGTTTGTGATCTCCATCCAAGACCCGTCCACAAGGGCTTCTTCCTCTCTAGGCCTTCCCATGGCCACCATATTCTTGTAGATCTAAGCAATAATGCTTTTTTAAAACTATCTGCCTACGCTTCTAGAGAGATGAGATCCTAATCCATAACCTAAGGGCAGATCACTCTTTCCTCCTGATGTATCTTTTTGTTGTCTTCAGATGCTCTTCTAAAGTAAAACAAGCAAACAAATAAAAAAATTTTTTTTTTTTTTAGGAAGTTGTAACCATTTTTCTCTTTTATTACTTTTTCTCATATGTTGCTTTGAATATTTGGTTTTATTTTTTTTTATTTTTTATTTTTTTTTATTGGTGTTCAATTTACTAACATACAGAATAACACCCAGTGCCCGTCACCCATTCACTCCCACCCCCCGCCCTCCTCCCCTTCTACCACCCCTAGTTCGTTTCCCAGAGTTAGCAGTCTTTACGTTCTGTCTCCCTTTCTGATATTTCCCACCCATTTCTTCTCCCTTCCCTTATTTTCCCTTTCACTATTATTTATATTCCCCAAATGAATGAGAACATATAATGTTTGTCCTTCTCCGACTGACTTACTTCACTCAGCATAATACCCTCCAGTTCCATCCACGTTGAAGCAAATGGTGGGTATTTGTCATTTCTAATAGCTGAGTAATATTCCATTGTATACATAAACCACCATGGTGTAATGGTGAGCACTCTGGACTCTGAATCCAACAAATAAAAATTTAGTTGATCCACAGACTATCAACAATGGATGGAATTCTTAATACACCGTCTGGGCAAAACCACATCTGAACCCTGCAAAATGGATGGCTTTTTCCTCAGTGAAATCCCAGGCCCCCATAACTTTCACTGGAGGATTTTAGAATTATAACCTTTACCATTAGAAAGTTATTTAATCTCCAGTCAATGGCCTCTTACTACCATGAATGGAAGCCAATTTCCTCCTGCTTTTCTTTTGAACAGGTGGGGGACAATGGGTCAAATCTGTTTTTATCAGTAAACCTTTCAAACGCTTAAGGGTATCAAATTGCCCTTTCTTTCTTTCTCTTGATGAAATAATGTTAAATTGTGCAACCTTTTCTCAGAAGACCCATTTTCCTGCGCATTTATTGCTTTTCTCTAGACTGTCATCAGATTTTCCATTGCCTTGAAATGTAGTGGCTAAAATTGGATGATATGCCCTTTGAAAGACTGGCTCATGTAGGTAGGGCTTTGTGAAGAAATTATCTCTCAGCTCTCCGCGCTCTGTTGCTACGTCTCTGGCCACAGCCTGCTTTGTTCTCTGTGGCCCCCTTACTCCTCTTGTTTTTATATTAACTCTTTCAACATACTTTCATATACTCACCCCTTTCAAGTGCCCTTTTGTTTTGGACGACCCATTTTTTAATGTCCGAACGTTCTACATAGCTTTGAAAGCCACATACCTCATAACCAAGAAGCCCCCCTGGCCTTTGTTTTTTCATGAAAAGCCTTTTGCGGGGCTGGAGCCATAACAATAAGCACTCCGTGTTTGTTGTTTCAGGATGGCAAAGACTACATTGTTCTCCCCATATCAGAGACTTTGAGCATGGAAGAGGATTCTGGACTCTCTCTGCCTACCTCACCTGTTTCCTGTATGGAGGAAGAGGAAGTGTGTGACCCCAAATTCCATTATGACAACACAGCAGGAATCAGGTACTGTATATGGTCAACATCCCCAGGGGGACGGGGCACTTCAAGGTCATTTGGGAAAGGGCTGGAAGGAAGGCTGCCATCTCACTTCCACATTTAACCTTAGCCCTGAGGCTGCTATCACAGGAAGTGCTCCTTGAGGAGGGCCAGGGTAGGTGAGTTTTCTTTCCATCTGTGGTCCACATTGCTGCCATAGCCCTTCCTTTAGAATCCCAAGCCCTGCAGCTGCAAATAGCTGGGATGCCATAGTTCGTTAATCTCCAGAAAAAGAGACCAATTTTATATAGACATCTGTATTTAAATTATCCCCATGTACTCTTTTATTAATGTGAATTAAGTGGCTTAGGAAAGATTCAGGAAGGAAGAGTTTTATGCATATATGAAAACACACTTACGCCTCGCTGGCTAGGATGCAGTATGCCATGGAGATGTGTCCCGAATTGGACTGGACAGCACATCTTCGGCAGCCCCTCCCCAGTCTGATGTTCAGCATTTTATTTGCATAATGGGACTTCTGGACTTATTTAAAACACATGCACTGCTGTCCTCTCCTGGTTTGTAAAGGGGGTCTGAAGGCAGCTTTCTTTTTTCTCTCTCCCAGCACCTGTGTCTGAGGATAGAGCTGATACGGTTTCTACAATATGATATTAAAATTGCCTTTTACTAAGCCTGGGGCTTCTTTGCTTTGTTTCTTTTCCCACTTTTTTGGGGGTGTTTTCCTCCTGTAACTAGAGCCCCGGAGCAGCAGGGTCCAGCCTGCCCACTTGACTGTGCCGTGGCTGCAGGGAAGGGTATGGAGCTCTAGGTTAGCCAGACTGCCAGGTGACAGGAGGCCCCCTGGACGGTTCCATAGAGTGGCAGGAACACTGCTGGAGTGGGTGGAAGCCAACAAGTAAACTGCCCATTACATTTATGCCAAGAGCTTTGAGTGTTTCTCAAAGAACTTTTCCTTCTGTTATCAGATTTTGCCTACACGATAACTCTCAGAGTTAGGCAAGGTAGGAAAACTATTATCTTTCTTGATGTAGATGGTGGACGTGAGGCTCAGAGCCGTCACTTGGCAAAAATAAACAATTGTGGTTAAAGATCCAGGTTTCAGTGTCCAACAGAACTGGTTGGATTACTAAGTCTGTCTCTTAGTGACCTGGACATCTTCACTGGGACCCAGGTGAAGACGCTGGTGTTCCAAAATGATTATTTTGAGAATTGCATGGTATAATGTATTTCTCATGTGCCCGGCACCTAGACAGCACCCCATACAGGATAGCTATTATGCAAGCTGCTTAAAATCACATCCCTATGACGAATCTGGTTCCTCCCATACCTCTCTCAGTCCTGTTTACTGCCACACCAAGGAGGGGCCCTCAGACAGAGACGTCAATGAACTGAAAGCCCAGTTAGTTCCACTCTCATGTTAAAAACCAGTAGTTCCACTCTCATGTTAAAAACCCCCTACTTCAAGCTCGGCTGGCCTTCTGGTTGGTAATTATTCCTGCAGCACCACTGCCTTCTTTATCAGCAAGCCATTGGATCGCGAACTCTATGCCTTGGGTTTTTTGTGACCAGGTGGAGGGAGGGCCCGAGCGGCAGTCTCTTGGCTCGCTTGGACGTTTTGCATATGGTGCCGAGAGTCGATGAAGTCATGTTTGTGTAATGGAAGTGCCAAGTGCAATGTTGGATCTGAATCAGGGCTGCTAACATTTATCCCCAGAAGCATGGACAAATGTGACACCACACTCTGAACATAGGCCTGGCTCCTATTTTCTGGCTACGATTTTCGTATTGGTCTTTCCAGTCCTGTTTCTCTTTTATCCAGCCATAATTTGAAAAATAAAATGGAAATTGGAATCTTTTGTCTTCACCCCCCCCCCCCACTGGCTTAACCCCCTGCCACCCTTTTTCCTTTTATAAAAACAAGACTCCAGCCATCACATTTTAATTATCTGGGTTAAAGGAAATGCAGAATTGAGGCATCTGCACATGGCACACCTCATTTGGAGGCTCTCTTTTGGAGGCTCTCTGCTTCCCTGGGGAGACCAGAGATGAGGCTGAGGTGCTTCTCAGCAGACTCATTCTGTTCTTTCCCCATCTCCAGTCAGGTAGAAAAGCTGATGAGTCTTTCTCATTTGCTTCCTCTTTATAGTTTTTAATCTCATTGCGTCATAAATAGAGCTGGACGGAGACATCACAGTGGGCATCAACCTCATGATTTGTTGCCCCTTTAAATTATTTAAAAGTATTTGTTCAACATTTATTTAGAGAAGAGGTCAAGAGATGTGGGGGGGAAAGGTGAACGGGACAGATCGCTAGTGTCTAGACTCAGCTTTGTCTCTAATTTCCCCTGTGGATTAGCTCTGGCCCCAAGTTTGCATGCTTTCTGCAAGAAAACACGTATTAATTGGACTCATCTTTCTTTGAGGGCAGTTTGGGGACCATCTGTGGTGACTCCATCATTTCCCCCCGGGGAGTTTCACCTCCCACTCCAAGCAGCTTATCAAAGATTTCTTTTCTCTCCCAGAGAAAGGTTTTGGCACACACCATTTTTCTTCATTTTGGTTAATTGCTGGTGATGATTAAGTGCTCCTTGTGGATGGATGTCTGGGACAGCCCCCTGGCTAGATGTTCCTGAATTTGGCTGTGATAGGACTGCTGGAAGTGAAACTGTCCATTCTCCTCCTTCTGTCTTCTCCCCCGTGCTGGTCCCACCGCACAGTCAGTGCCTGCGTGGGAGAGAACAGTGCTGTACACACAGTAGGTGCTTAATAAGGACTTGAACCATCATGTCCATTGTTCTCTTCTACTTTTCCCTTTCTGATATTTCCCAAGGGAGTCACTGTGGAGTAGGGCAGGAAAACAGTGGCCTTTACCATCTGAAGGCCAATTTCGAATCCCAGTCCTAGGCATTTCTGTCCTAAGTCGGAGCTTCCTCAACTCTTTTCTCCAAGGCAGCCACATTATTGCCCAGGTTCAGCCCCTCTGGTTGATTCTATCTGCTGTATATCTCTGGAATCTGTCTACTTCTCCAAACCCTGTGGGCATCACCTCTCTTGGGCAGGGTGCCCTTCTTTCTCCTAGAGACATGAAAAAGAGCCCCCCTGAGTGGTCTCACTGCCAATTTCACCTTCCTCTACCCCGAGCCATCTCTCTAAAGGGCACATCCGACTTTGCCAGTGTCATGCTTCGGGTTCTTCACTGGCTTCTCATGACCCAAAGAGTCTAGTTATGTGATTTGGGGCAAGTTCCTTAACCTTTCTATGTCTCGGTTTCCTCTTCTGAAGTTGAGATAGTAATACCCACCCCTACGGATACCATTTCTGAAGATGCTATGAAGCAATGGTTGAGGAGCATTTAGCACAGTGCCTGGCACGTCGTAGATTCTCAGTAAAGGATTCCTGAGTGATTGAATCAATGAATGATTAACTGTGGTACCAATAGGTTTTAGCGACAGCCACTTTTAGGGACTGCACTCAGGAGAAGTGGGCTTTTCTTTGTCTCTTTATATATTGGGTCTTCTTTCTTGTGGAGTTTCTTGAGTGAGGATGTCACTGGGGAACATCATTTTCTCCTCTCTGTAAAGGGGAGGAATCAGCCTCCTGGGTCAGGGCAGGGAGACTCAATTTCTATTCTCCTCCTTTGGCTCCAGTGTGTCCTCACCCCACTTGGTCACAGAAAACACAGGAACATGTAACATGCCCAAAAGCCTGCCTGTGGAGAAATATGCTGTATACACATGGAGAGTGAATTTGCTGTCCCTTGTGAAAAGGACTTCCCTTCTTGCCACTTGGGCTGTTGGTGCTTTTTACATAATCAAACTCATCCAAAGCTGGCACCCCCAGGAAACAGATGATATGTTGTCTAACAAGTCCTATTCTTTGAACTCCTGAAGGACATGGGTACCTTCAAGGGAGGAAAACAAGCTTTAGCTGATAGAGCGTCATTCTTTCTAAGAACCCTTGCCACCCACATCATTCATCCTCCAGATACCTCTGTGAGTGAGGGAGAGAAAGCTATTGCCAACACATTTTAAAGACGAGGCAACAGAGGCATGGAAATATTCATGACTTTCCCAAGTTTGTGTAGTCAGTGATGGACTTTGAAATAGAACATCTCATGACTCTTGAACCACTGCCTTTTCCCAAGACCAGCAGTTCTGTGGGCAGAAAATAGGAGATTGTGAGACTCAGCTCCCCCTATACACGCACACACACACTAAGCCTCTATTACATGCAGAAGGAGGAGGTTGTCTCCAGATCCTGCTGGGTTCAGTGTCTTTTACAGAACCCAGGTGAGATCCAGTGAGATCTGCAGGTGTTTCCTCTGGCCATCTTTCACTGAATGGTTGCTCTGCGGGCATTCTCTAGAAAAACTTTCCTGGAGGTGGCCAGGAAGATGTGTAACACTGTAATATGTCGAGAGCCCAGTGGAGGATTCTCAGGCAATCAGGAAACCAGGCAGAAGGCAGCTGATTACTTAGTTTGCTGATGTTGTCTGTAGTCCAGCCCCGGCCCTCAGAAGTAGGATTCAAAGGAACAGGAGCTCATCGAGGTCCCTCACTTAGATTATACTTTTAAATAGGCCCTCACAGGAAATGAAGCCTCCACTGTGTGCTAGCAGAGAAAGATTTTTGTTTTGTTTTTTTCTTTTTCCAAAGGATGTTTTGAAGGTTGCTATTAAACTTGTGGTTGAAAGATAATGAACTCAGGTATCACTTTTGGTCTCTGCAGCCAAATATACCACCACCCAAATATAAATATTGGTTCTTTTGCAGCCAGTATCTGCAGAACAGTAAGCGAAAGAGCCGGCCCGTGAGTGTAAAAACATTTGAAGATATCCCATTGGAAGAACCAGAAGTAAAAGTAATCCCAGATGTAAGTACATCTTTTAAAAATAGTCTTTAAAATAACACAAAGGATGAAATATTAGCTAGATAAATATTAGCCTAAGCATTAGAGTCTTGGAGCCTCATTACAAAGGTATGTGTCATGGGGTCATTATGGAGATGGAACTGATCAGTAGCCCCCCGCCCCCCTCCCATTGGTTTTTCCATAAGGACAGCCTCTGGTCCAATGTTCTAGATGGTCTAGCTTCATGCCCAGTTCCACTCAAGTGTAAATGGTATCGTTGTGAAAAGAAGGATGGCAAAAGGTCTCCTCAGCTGCTTCTTCCTAAATTCTTCTTCTCTTCTAGGGCTGGGTTTACTACTAGGAAGCAGTTGTTTCTCCCTGTAGCTGGCACAGTTTCTGGCTACGATATCTTTGCCTCCCTCTGTGGAACACTGGGAGCATACTGTCTGATAGATGGGTTAAGAAATCATTTTAATTAAGTAGTTGGTCAGTGTGCACACTCAATCAACCATGCCATCTCCTTGTCTCTTAAAAAGGACAACCAGACGGACAGTGGTATGGTCCTTGCCTCAGAAGAGCTGAAAACCCTGGAAGACAGAACCAAATTAGCTCCATCTTTTAGGTAAGGCTCAGCCAAATAGAAAAGACAAATGTCGATAGGAATTTTCAGAAGGAACTTAGAACTTTCAATGTCGATGCGGTTTTCCCTTTTTGTGTCTTTGTTGGTTAGGCAAATTTGCATCAACTGAACTGATAAAGAACTAAAACTAATCAAACAAATTATGTGGCACATCTGAAAAAGAATCTGAAATTAATTAGGGGCTTTGGTCAGTTCTTATGAGCATTTATGAATACCAGGGAATTTTTATGTTTGTATGGTCAGTGGTTTGTATGGCACTGGCTGGATAACAAAGGTCATTGGATATAATCCCTCGAATTGAAGTGATTAAAATCTTTGTGGACTCTGAAGAGTTTTCAAACCTGTACCTAAATGAGCACATCTGTCTTTAGAAGTCTGATGCGTAAATAAGCCCACATCTATTTATTTGAGATACTTCAACGTTATTGGCTGAATTATGTGGCTTATTATTATTATTGGCTTCCTTGTGGGAAAAATATTAAATTTGGTTGTGAATATGATTTCCTCCAGGTGGTTCTGTAGGAATCTTGTTTTGAATAGATATATTTGCTTTTAACCTAACAAATAAATGAAAATCTCTATAAAAATAGCAAGATGAAGAGCAGTTATTTATTTGCTAGGGAGCTCACTCTAGGTGAGAATTGAGAAGACTTTGATGTGCTTGTAACCAAACTATTATGTAAAGTGGGAACACCCATGGGTTGTTGAGGGATGTTCATGTAAAGAAAAAAGAATCAAAATGAGCCATTAAAACAAACACTTTTATCATTTGCTTTAGACCTAAAGTGAGAAATGGGTAGAGCCTATCATAGGTTTCATTCATTGATTTAAAAATATATTTATTCAGCAGTGACTATGTGCCAGGTACCATGCCATTGTTTGAGATACTAAACTCGTTTTATTGAGGCTGGAGTGAAAGAAAAATCATGTTTCTAGTCATTTGAAATGACTTTTAAACTGTATATGGACATAGAGTTAATGAAATCCTTTTGTAGTTTTTAACACGAATAACTTGATAAAACACATGTTAAGGGGAAAACCTCACACCTCAGACTGGCTTGAGAAACTGTAAATCCTAAAGTTTTAGGTCGGCACAGCCTACACTTTTGGGCTGTGACATAATTATGGTCTGTCATGATTCCACACCGTTGAAAACATTCTCTAGTTGCTGCTGAGTGATCCAGGCCCTCGGTCCTTCCAAAGAATGTGGCTTTGATGAGCAAAAAGCAGTTTTTGACAGTCAGGCTTGATTGCACACACGCTTCAACATATTCAAGTTTAAAATTGCTCAAGAACTTTATTAACACTGCACACATGCCGTGTAATCCCCAGTGGACACAGTGAGGCAAGCAGCCTCGGACTCAGAACATCCCAATTTCCTTTCACATCGTCCAAGAGTCCCCTTGGCTCCTATCACTGTATACAAACCTGTCAATCTTCCACGCCATAAAAATGCTCCATCCGTCGGAGCCTTTGCGTAACTCCAGAGAACTGCCTTTCATCTCATCACAGGCTTGAAAGACTTGGACCTGAATGAGAGGACTTATCTGCAACTGCGAGCTCATGCTAGTACCTGAAAATAGACATGGTCTGAGCAAACCTGATACGTTGATTAACAAGTGGGAGAGATAGGGGCTGGTGTCTCTGGGGAGATTACAGCCCACATGGGGTCAGGAATGGGTTTAGGGTAAGAGGGGAAGACTTGCCTTCCCTCCACCAACTCATCTGGTTGTCCTTTCTTCTGCAGTGGACTGATGCCCAGCAAGAGCAAGGAGTCTGTGGCATCCGAAGGCTCTAACCAAACGAGTGGCTACCAGTCCGGCTATCACTCCGATGACACGGATACCACTGTGTACTCCAGCGAGGAGGCCGAACTTTTAAAGCTGATGGAGATTGGACCACAAGCTGGCAGTGCAGCCCAGATTCTCCAGCCTGACTCTGGGCCCACATTGAGCTCTCCTCCTGTTTAAAAGGAGGCTCCCACGTCCCCCACTCCTGGAAATCACATGAGAGGTGCTGCTCAGATTTTCAAGTGTCGTTCTTTCCATCACTAGGAAGTAGCCACATTTGATTTTCATTTCAAAAAAAAAAAAAAAAAAAAAAAGGGACCTCAGACTGCAGGGAGCCAGTCCCCTAGGCATTTCCTGAGAAGATGTTTGTGACTCAAGAATGTGTTTGTGCTTTCTACCAGTGTTGGCCTTCTGTGTATGCATTTAAAAGCGTGTCTGATGCCCCTGACTGTGGGTCTCCCCGTGGGTTATAACAAAAGGAGTTCAAGAAATGGCTGCATCTGTCCATGAAGTGGCAACACCTGGGGAGTTGACACCTCTCTGTAAAACCAGAAGATAAACTGGGCAATGCAAGTGCTTTAGGTGTTGAAAATGGGAAAGACCTTTAGGGCCGAGTCCACCCAAGACCCTTTGTTTGAGATATGGGTCCTGAGCCAAGTCTTACGTGTGGGGTTTGGATTGACAGAAAGGAAGACGTTGGCTTGCTCTGAGAGCACGCTGGAGCCTGCGGATGCATTGTGTTGGCCGTTGTGGAGGTGGGCATGGGGTCTGTGAGGAAATGTAAAGGGCTTCAGATGAGGTTACTGGTTTTAGAAGGTTGCGTGCTCTTCCCGGTTGGGCTAAATGAGAGCTCCTTGGGCTGTTTCCGACTCCTAATGAGAGTGCCTTCCGGACTCTTACGCGTCTCCTGGCCAAGCCCCAGGAAGGAAATGATGCAGCTCTGGCTCCTTGTCTCCCAGGCCGATCCTTTATTCAGAGCACCATAAAGAAAGGACATTCAGACGGAGGCTCCCTGTCGTGTTGAAGAGTTCTGATTGTATAAACCAGCTTCTGGTGTCTTCTGGGTGAATACCCACATATCTGTCCTGATGTGATATATGTCTGAGCCTGAATGCAGTAGGTTCCGTATCAAGCTGTGGTGTCAAAGCTTCAGGAAGGATTTTACTCTTTGGTTCCTTCTCCCTTCCCTGAACCTTCCCCCTCTCTTCACCCCAATCCGTCAGTATCTTAGTAATTTGGCCTCTACACTCTAGTAAAAGCTGATTTGGTCTGTTCACTCTCTGAAGGACTGTTAGCCAGATTTCAAAATTATTTTATAGCCAAAGTTTTAACAACATCTATTCTATTATTTAGACTTTTAACACGTAAAGCTATTTCTACTGGTTTCTGCCCTTGTTCTTTCCTTTTTAAAAAAGAAAATGTATTTTCCATTTGGTACCATAGTGTGAGATGCTGGGAACCATGACTGTAAAACATGCTATGGCACATATATTTATAGTCTGTTTATGTAGAAACAAATGTAATATATTAAAACCTTATATTATATATGATGAACTTTGTACTATTCACATTTTATATCAGTATTATGTAGCATAACAAAGGCCGTAATGCTTTCAGCAGTTGATGCCATTTTATTAAAAAAAAATGGAAAAACTTAAATGAGTCCCTTTGCAAGCCTGCATTTCTGTTCTTATCATTTCTCTCACTTCTAAAGTGGAGGAGGGGAAATCAGACACAACTACCACGTGGCTTTTCATTTTGAATTGTTTCCTTCTTCTTCCTATAAAATATATTTTCGCAGTTTATACTTTTTTAAACCAATAAATGCATGCTTAGTAAAAAAAAAATACGACTATTTTGAGGGAAAGTACTTCTGACTTGAGGTGTAGCTGCTTCTCCCTTTCCTCTTTTTTTTGCACCAATAATTCACTCACATGTGGACTCTCATTATATTCTGAGCACCTTTGAGATTCTGAAAACAGGGACTGAGAGATAGAAGTACTCCCACAGTATCTGTGGCCCTCCAGTCAATCCTGTGGCTGTGACTATTGCCAACCCTTAAAATCAGAGGGCGAGAGATTCCCGAGACAGATGGAACATACTTGTGGTTTTCAATGATGACTCTATACTCAAGAGTGTCAGAACATCAGACGCAACATTACCATTTCCAGTGATTCAGTGATCACTAAAGATCACTGGCACCCAGGAGTGGCCCTACTCTTCGTGGTATTTTTTTTATACAAGTGTTGCAATATTTATATAGTCAAGTATACCTATCGTTTATTAAAAGATTTCATTTATTTATTTATTTTAGAGCCCATGAGCAGGGAGAGGGGCAGAGGGAGAGGGAGAAAATTTCAAGCAGGTTGCTGCTGAGTGTGAAGCCCCAAATGGGGTTTGATCCCATGACACCAAGATCATGACTTGAGCCGAAATCAAGAGTTGGATGCTCAACTGACTAAGCCTCTCAAACATACTTGTCATTTTTTTATGACTTCTGGGTTTCTAAATCTTAGTGGAGAAAGTTTTCTCAGTTCTAAAATAAATTCGAAATGTTCTTATTATGCTTAAATCTATTTGGCATTTATTTTTGTATATGGAGTGAGGTAGGAATCTGGCGTTGTTTTCTTCAAGTAGTTGTCGATCACAGCGAGTAGTCTTAATTAAATACACCTCTTTCCCTCCATGGTTGGAGGAATAACGCATTGCACCATTTTCCATCCCTATCATCTCATTGAGACATTCTGTACAGTATTATGATGGAGGAGAGAGTGGCCCTGGGCGTGCGTGATTCCTGGGGCAGCGCTTACAGATGTGGGCTGCTGGCCAGGATTCTTGGGTTAGAGGCTCTGATAGACATTGTTATAACATTGTTATAACCATTGGTCAGGCCTGACCTCCTCTATTCCTGTTATGACAGTGTCATCCAGTAAATGAATGGAAGAAGAGTCTAGGTGGTTCAAGATAGAGACGCCTTCATAGGAAAACAGAATTTCCTCATTTTAGGAAAAAAGAGATTTTGTTTCTCATAAGCGGCCCCTGGCACTGTCTCCAATGCTGGGAATTTGGATTCAGCTGAAACTTCACACTTTATAAAGAAATACTTTCAGCACCTCAGGCAGAATGATTAGGGGGTGAGGTTTGGCTCTCTCCTTCCTCTCTCTTCTGTCGTCCATGCTCCTTGTTCTTAGCTCCTTTTCTCTCCTCATTTGCCCTTGTGTTGAAGAGAACTTTGTGGCTTTTGAAAGTGCTTCCTGCATGGTCTTATTTTCAGAGCTTTAATTGGAGGCATTTGGTGTGTTTGAGGTGAGGCCACCCCCTCCCTTTTGCTCCTGGCCTCCGTCCTCTTCCTTTACTTGCTTTGTTCTTCTGCCTCCTTTCAAACTCCTCTGGCCCTTCCCTTTCCATTTCTCTCTTTCTACTAACCTGTCTCTGTGCTGCACCCTCCGGCCCCACCCACTGCAGCCTTTCACCTCCACTGGGGGTGGGGTGGGGGGGCAGGACAGGGAGAGCTGTGGGGAATTTAAGTTCCTATCCGCTAAGTTTTCCTATCAAGGAACATTCCTTGGTCCTTTTCAATGAAAAAAAGTAGAAAAGTAAAAAAATCTCAAACCTACAAATTTGTAGTTAATCCTATTTTCCTGTTTCCTCTTAACATGTCTTTCTTTCTACCTCTTATTCACATATTAATCTCCAAGATGATAAAATGTAAGCAAACCCAGGAAGCTAAAACCTTTGAGAGATTGGCTTTTCATATACACCTTTGCACATGTACATGCCCTTTCCCTGTAGCAGCAGTAGGTAGGTAGTGAACATAGCTCAAAGGGGGTTCTAATCTGTTCTAATCTAACCTAATTGCCTAATCTAATCTAATCTAATCTGCTCATACCCCTCTTTCACTTATGTCTAAGTGAAAATCTGGGCAGTCTTCATGAAAGCAGTCTTTTTTCTTTTTTAAGTAGTCTCCACACCCAGTATGGAGCCCAATGTGTGACTCAAACTCACCCTAAGATCAAGACCTGAGCTGAGATCAAGAATCGGACACTTAATGACTGAGCCACCCAGGTGCCCTGAAAACAGTTTTACGTCCAGTTTTTTTTTGGGATAAGTTACAGAATTCTCCTAAGGGATAACGAAATTAAAAAGGTAAATAAAGTCATTTACTGTGATTTTGCTGAGAGTGGAGAGAAGTGAGGAATCTAAGAAGAGCAATCCAAAGAGAAATTCAATAGCCACAGTGGCCTGAAGCTCTGGAGCTAATGTAGTAGAACATAACAGCCCCAGCTGAGGTCTGCTCAGAGATAAGGGCTCTGAGAGGGAAAAAAAATGTAGTCTAATGAAACTATGGATAAAGCAACTATTACAATAAATTGTGATTGATATCAAGCAAATATTAGTAAGAAGGCATCAAATTGAACTTTAGGCTTTATTTTCTTCTATGTACGACCTCTATGTATCATCTCAACACCTCTAAAAACAACATTAAATTCAGTAGTTTCTTCAAATGTTTTTGTTTAGAAATAAAATAATGAAAATAGGTGGGCTAATTTTTTTTTTCAGCTTCACTCATTTATTCCAAAGACTATAGAACCTATGATCAGTGTCCTTACCGACAAGCATAGTTACCAATAGCAATGACAGTGAACCCTCATACCTTAATTGTTTGAAGCCCAACTTTTGGATACATTGCAGTAGAAAAGGGGCAGAGAATAAAAAAACTGGACTTTGCTCTGGTATTGTTCCATTTGCTGTGTTTGTCCTCTTCTTCAGGAAGTGCTGTTTAGAGAGAATAACTTAAGGAATGTGGGTTGGGTTATTCCCAGCTAAAGGTACTCTCACTGCCTGAGTGAGCCAGTGTGAAGCCCGTGGGATATGGGGCATGTGATGACTCATCGAGAGCCCTCTGAGCTACTGTTACCTGCTGCTCTGCATGGGGCATCACTTGGGCTGACATGCCTTATCCTGGTGACGAGGATTGAAAACATTCCATTCATTGCCACAGAGAAAACACGAATGGAAATGAAAATCCAGATGCAAAGTGGGGAATTCAGGCTAGATATATGGTGAGCAACAACAACTCCCCTTCATTCCCCTCATTGACAAGAAAGCTGGCAGACAGTATCCTGAAGCACACATTGGAAAAAAGCAAGGCCTTCCATAGAAATCAAATACCAAGATTCAGCCCTTACTACTTACTACACTTATAAAGCAAGTACTATTTTGTTTGTTTATATTTAACCGTACTTATAAAAAACTTACAATGTGCCAGATACTCTTTTTAGGTTTATTAATATTAATTCATGCAATTAATAAGGACCTTGAAGAAAGATGTAGGCATCACAAGGTAGACCAAGTGGCAAGCGAGACAAGGATACATAAAAGGATCCTCACTGATGATTTCAACGAGTGTTTGGTAAGCATTTATGATGTGCTGGTTACCTTAGCAGGCAGTGGTCCTAACTATTCCCTTAGCTGCATGGGTTAAGAGTTCTCAACAAAACCAAAGAGAGAAGGACCTCCAATCTTATTCCAGAACATAAGATTGCATATCCTTATGATCTCACCTTAAATTGATCATAGTTCCCATTATTGGCTCATTGTTTATTCAGTCATTCTTTTTTAAAAAAGATGTTATTTATTTATTCAGGAGAGACACACAGAGAGAGGCAGAAACATAGGCAGAGGGAGAAGCTGGCTCCCTATGGGGAGCCTGATGCGGGACTTGATCCCAGAACCCTGGAACCACGCCCTGAGCCAAAGGCAGACACTCAACCACTGAGCCACCCAGGTGCTGCTGAATTCAGTTCTTCTTGAATAAAGTTCTGAGTTAAAAAACCCTTGTAGGCACTGTCATACATAGATCCACCATGGAGGGACTTAACCTGACGTTAGAGTCAGGATACTCATTAGAGAAACCAGGTAAGATGCCATATCACAGAGGGTTGAAGAAATTAGGCTTATATTTGTCTGGTTCACCTCATGTTGCAAAATTTGCATTTGGCTCGTATAGCAAGATGAGATTCTGATGGGGCTCCAGAATTCTAAGTTGGCAGGCATGGTATGGCAACACAGAAAGAACCTTTGGTTTTATCATAAGTAACATTGTGTGGTCCTTTATACCGCGGCTCTATGTTTTAAACATTTCTAATGGATGAAAATCCAAAGTACAGAAAGAATAAATTCCATCATTGTTATTAGTTTTACTAGGAATTCTTCAGTAGGGATTATTTTATATGACTTCTCCTTGGGTATTTAAAAATATTATCAGATAACATGCAACATTTCATAAGTACATCTGTTTCACAGATCAAAGTGTACTCCTGTATAAATTATCCTGAGCATCTCTTAAGTAACCTGCTCTCAAAGTCAATAGAAGTGAACTTTCTTCTATTCAATCATCGTGAATAGATCATGATATGTTGCTGTGCCTTTTTTCCGTCTGTCCTGTGTAGTATGGTTGGCAAATTGCCTTGAAGATCTGTCATGAAGAGAAAAAAAAGGGTCCTCATTCTTCTCTTATCACCCTTATTCATCAGCGAATTTCAGTGTTCTGCCCAGGTTTCGTTCTTGTAGTTGTTTGTACTGCAGGAGAGCTTTTGCTTCTTTGAGGAGCAAGACACAAGGATATCATGCCAGAAACCATTCCTGAGTCAGATCTCACAGAATTAGTAATGTAAACTTGTACCAGTGGGTATTAATTTTGGATGACATGTATCTTAGAGCAAGTTTAATCATGACATAATAGAACTTTTAGATAAATATATATTGTGGGTTTCACTTTACTCTATTTCATGGTGATAGATGTTTCAAGTAGCTCTACAGTCACTCAGACCTGAGTTGCTGGAAGAGCAGAGAACTAACCTTGATCATCTGCCCTTTGCTGTGCATTGAGCTATGCACTCCTCAGAATTATCTCACTGAATCTTTGCCATGGACCCTTGTGTTAGGTGCCATTATCACCATGTTGCATTTGAAGATCAGCAGTTAAGATTTGAAGCCCCAGCAAGTAAGGTGATGCCAGGATTAAATCCAGTCTACTTACACCTTGGGGACATGTTCATATTTGAGATAGGAACCAGGATGGAATCTTCTGTCTTGATGGAGGGCAACGAACTGACTCATCCTCTGATAAGTCAACTAACCAAATGAAAGGTACAAATTAAGGTGGCCTGGTACCTTTGAGTGTCTTAGTTAACATGTGTTGTCTCCAATATTCCCATCTTTCAGGCAGCTTTATCTATAAGATAAATCCACTAGATAATGACTAAACATAAAAGCTTAGTGTTGCAATAAACATCTAACCACCAGAGGAAAGACAGTGTGTTATTTACTAGCTCTATGGTCTTGGGTGAGTTACTTAACCTCTTTAGTCTTGCTTTCTTCATCTGAATGAGAATTAAAAGAGATACGTGTGCAAAGCACCTACCACACTACCTGATAGGTGGAAAGCATTCAATAGAGGTTAGTCATTATTATAGTCTTATGATGATGCCAGTGATATAAGTTAGGCAGATTTATAACTTGTTGAATGACATTTCTCAAGGATTTTTAATTTACCATTGACAAACTGGATGGGGGTCCAATGGAGCTTACTAGTATACCTGCTGTTTTAAATTTTAAAACTTGCATAAGGACTCTCATAGTGTGAGGAACAAATTGCTGGTTGACACGTGCCTGGGAAGACTGTATTGTGATAGAGTCAGGATTCAGAAAGACCTCGCTGGTCAGAATTCAAAAGCTGAGTCAAATAAATCAATTTGATTTTTCTGCAGTTTTGAGATGGGGCACCATGGCTGAACAACAACTTTAAACTGGTTGATAAATATCAGTTTGCCAAAATCAATTAGACAATGACCAATTTGCTAAAAATTAGTTTGCCAGTGACTAACTCATCAAGTTAAATTTACCAATAAAGGCAAAATCTTTAAGTATTATTTCTAAAGTTTACAACAATTTGTATTGAAGATTTGTATAGATGATTTCTGTGAAGTTGTAACAGATTGGTTTTTACTCTGTCTTCAGAATTTTATAGAATGCTCAATTTTTCAAAAGTTGATGGACATAGGCTTAAATTTCCCATGAATATATTTGATTGTTTTCAAGGATTCATTCATATTTATCAACTTCAGCATAAGATTATATATTACCATTAATATGAAAATTCTGTGAAGGGATCTAAGCTAATCACATCCATATGAAATGATGAATTTTTCTTACCAGTTGCTAGAAATGCCAGATTAAGGCTTACATGCCAGTTGAGGTATTAATGAAATGACATTCAAAAGAAAACAGAAGAACTCAAAAGGTGGTTGGCACAATTCCATTACATTAAGAATGTTAGCTCCATCAAGACAGACATTTGCCTATTTGGGTCACTGCTTTATCTCCAGTGTCTACAACAGTGCCTGACAATAGTAGGTTCGCCATTTGGAATGCAATGATAAAATCAATCACTCGGTGAATGGAATTTCAACCAATTGGCTCTCAGCAAATTGATTTTAGGCATTTTGGCTTGCTTTCCTGGGCACCAGTAGGGGCAAAAAAATGTAGGGGTTTTTGTTGACTGTGTTTTCAGGGTATGTTGGGGTTTCCAAAGAGGTGAGGAAAATTTTAAGCTGTATAACTTAACTTAGGTAAACATGTAGACATCCCAAGGGAGGGAATTGTCCCATGGTCTCCAGGCTGGTCAGACCCACTTGGATTCTGACACTCCATTCTTGTAACCACATTTAAGAGGTAATTTGACAAGTGGTGGCCTACCCAGGGGAAGGTTACCAGGATAATCTTACATAAAGAATGGTTGGGAAACTGGAAATAGTTAAGACTGGAGAAGATTTAAGGAATATGCAAGGGCTCTCTTAATATATGGAGGGGCAACCATGGAAAGTACTCGGATTTTCTTTCGCCTTCCCAAAGGGCAAATTCAATCAACAGACTGAAACCATGAGAGTGGCAGGCCCTGTGTTACCTGATTCCCAATCACATGCCCTTTCCTTTGTGCCTCATCTATTTTCCCTTCCCTGGAGTAAGTAGAGGGTGATCTGTTCTATAGGGTTGTTGGAGAAGAGTTAAGAAGTTGTAAGGAGTTAAGGGATCAGAGAACCAGTTGGACAAGCTGACCTCCAGTTTCCCTTTCAGCCCAGAGCATCAGAGACCAAGAAGCTGGGATCTCGAGTAATACAGTCTTAGTTTTCTCATTCATCAAATAGAAATAATAACATTGCGTATCTCATAAGGTTACTGTAAGGATTAAACAAAATAATGAGGGGCACCTGGGTGGTTCAGTTGGTCAAACATCTGCCTTCAGCTCAAGTCATGGTCCCAAGATCCTGGAATCGAGCCCGCATCAGGCTCCCTGCTCAGTGAGGAACTTGCTTCTCGCTTTCTGTCTGTTGCTCTCTCTGCTTGTGCTCTCTTGCTCTCTATCAAATAAGTAAATAAAATCTTTTAAATAAATAAATAAATAAATAAATAAATAAATAAATAAATAAATAAGAAGCACTCGACAAATACCTCACCTATTATTCTGAATCAATGAAAAGGAATGTACTATATCTACTTTTCTTTGCTCAAGGGGTGAGAATCAAGGTTTCAGTCTCCAATGGTTAAGGTAGACACTTCTAAGAGCTCACTAAATTCTTCTGAGGGCAGGAAAGTTATTTTTTGTTTTCGAAATAGCTGCTTCCACAGATGACGCCCAAATATATACACAACACTTTAGTCTTTGCCGTGGACTCCAGACTTCTGCTTTGTTCAGTGGTCTGGGCGGGATGGAGACAGGAAGAGGCACTGAGACACAGGGACCGAGGAGTTACAGTCCAGGCTGGGTTATGCAGGGAAGTGGCCCCCGTGAGTCACAGGCTGGAAAGCTCCAGCAGGGCCCCTCTGGCTCCTGGGCTCCTCACACTGGGAGACATTTCCTGCAATCTGCACTCCCTGAACTCCCCCTCCCCCCAACAGTTTCTTAAGACAAGGTCTTTAACTGAATTGTTATAAGCCAAGGGAAGGAGTGTTTTTAGTGCCTACCAAGGCTGGGAATCTCCCAAGCCTTGAGAAAATCATGTGTGAGACCAGTTGGTTCTCTTGCTGGGGCCTACCTAGCCATCTTGGCCAAAGGAAGATGGTAGTATTGTTTCCTCAGGGTTTGGAGGGGCTTAGCTAGCTTATGAGTTAAAAAGCCAAGTGTTACTACTAAACTAGTCCATCCACAGCACAAGACTTCACTTTGACTTTGAGTTAGGTGCCCCACAATCCCCTGGGATTTGTACACTCAAACTCTACACTGCATGAAGGTCAACATAGGAAGCCCATGTCACCTGGGGAGAGGAGCTAATGTGGATCATCTTGGCCCAGACTCAGATTTTGACAGGTTTATGGAGGGTGGGGGGCTTTGGCCTCCCAGCTGGTTCAGCTTGGGACTCTGTTCAGTTCCTTTTTTGGGCCCACAGATGGATTAGGCCCCAGACTCTCCTGGGGTCATTTGGAAACTGCACAGGACCTCTAACATATGGCCCTGATAAGAATCTCTTTCTCAGAGATAAGGAGCTGTTTAAAGGAATCTGAGGAAGCCTGGGGGTTTGTTTCCATAAAGCTGGACAATGTAAAGTGTAATCCCTACACAGATGTAATTAGCTGTTAAGCATATTAAGTAGCGAGGAAGGGGTGCTTTCCTGGTACACAAATTCGTGCGAGACCACACTAAGGGAACTGAGAGCAGGTATCTGTTCCTGCCAGATCATTGGAATCACAACTTGCTGATAGACCAAGAGGCTGAACTTACGGTAGCCACAGCAACCAGGGGATTCCACAGGACCTGGAGGAGCGCAGCCATGAACAACCCAAGGCCTGCAGGCCTCTTGTTCCTCTAATACTGGGAGGGTCAGAGAGTCATCTTTGAGGGAGGCTTCAAATAAATCACATCAAGGCTCCCTAGGGAACCAGCTCAGTTGGTGTTTTCTGCTAACGCAGAGTTTGGCACTATGGTTAGGTTGCCAGGCAGTCTGTAAAGGTTGAGAGCCCCCCAGGACTGCCAGCTGGATGAAACCATAGTCTGGCAGGCGGAAGTCTCACTTGTGGCCAAGTAGCTACAAAATGGCCTTCACTTAGTGCACCAATGACACCTCCATGGCACTTCCATCGATTCAATATAAATAACAACGAAAACAACACTAATAATGGATACTTATTAAGAACTTACTCTGTGCTAAGCAGAGTACTAAGCAGTTATAGATTATCCGATGTATTTCTCATAACAACCCTATGAGTTCGGTACTAATATTATCACCAATTTACAGATGAGGAAACTGAGGTTTAGGCAGGTAAACCTCTTTGTACAAAGTTACACAGTAAGTAGTGGATACAGGTTTTAATCCCAGAAGCTGATTCAGAGCTAAAATTTATGACAAATGCTTTAAGGCTCATTAGAAATCTCTCTCCACAAACCTTGTGGAAAAATCTGCCATTTCTCAGACTCCAGTTGGTATCAAGATTAACCCAAAATAAAATGTATTAGAAAAATATGTTGGTAGATTCTATAACAATATACTCGTTTATATCTCCTCTCTGCCTGGTTGGTCTAGCCTGGTCTTTGGAGATTCATTTGGGGCTTTTTCGTCATAGTTGACTATATGTTGTTTGTGAACTTTTTGAGATGACAAAAAAAAAAAATAGTGATCAGCAGAGAGCAACTGTGCTCATGTCTTTTGAGAGTCTTCAAATTTTATAGAGACAGGGCTTTTTAGGCAAGTAACCAACAGTTGGGGTGGGATGCTGGGGAGATCACTGCAAGTTAACATTTTGGGATTAATAGGTAAAATCTAGAGACAGGGTCTTTCCTTTGAAATGGCCAGCTATCCAATAGTCTGGCTCTCTGGAGTTTGTGTGCTTAAGGGTGGTGGTTGGCGTGCTACCGTTTTTGAGTCAACATTCTCTTTCTCTTCCAGCCTCCTTTATGCATCTTCCAACCAGAAACACTTGAACACTCAAAGCATCTGATCTGAGAATCCAATTTGCATTCACCACAGGGGCAGATTGTGATGTGACTGCTTAGTGACACAACTGCTCCTTACCATGCTGCCTGGATCTTTGATCCACTGACCTGTGATGGGAAATTCCTAGGGATGGAACCACTCTAAGAGGAAGCTTTCATGATTTTTTCTGAAATGACAGAAGATTTTCCCCCTGGGCACTTAATTAAAAGTTAGTCTCTACTGACCTTGGCTACAACCTGCTGGGTTTCTAAGTTCATGGTCTTGCTTGGGCCCTGTACTGTAAAGCAGAGTCCATGGAAGGGGACAGTATGACAGTCCCAAGTGTTTAGCACACCAGATAATAGAGTGTGTGCAATAGACTTAGGACAGCAAAGAAGTTAAGTGGCTTTGTGGACAGCAAGAACCAGGTGGGCCTGGAGTAGAGTGACCAGGTCAGCCAGGCTATGCCGAGACGAAAACACAGCTGACTCCATATCTTATCAATTGCCATTTTGCGTGATTTAAGACAGCTCAGTATTAAATGGAAAAAGTGTGTGTGTGGAGGGGGTGGAGTGGGGCAGGCATGGAGGGAAATCTAAATGCCGAGGTACTCATTTCCAGAGCCTTCAGGAGATAACATCCCACCAGGCGCTGTGTGGGGCACTTAGGGCAGCCTTGCCCTAAGGTGAAATAATAATCACAAAGCGATCTTTACATTTTCTGATAAAGCTCTCCTTCTTGCCTACTGGCAGCAGCTGATGAACACTACATTTGAATTAAATGCTAAAAGCAGCAGGGAGCGTTGAGATAAACCACTGCAATTATGAACTCACTCCCTGTTTAATGGCATGAAAACCATCAGTAGTGTGGTAGGCCTGACTGGGTTCCCACAGTGATCCCACTGTCTTGTGGGCCTGGCTTATTATGTTTTATTGGCAACCCACAGCTTGTGTTAATTGTGCGGCCATCTCCATGAACAGCTGGTCCCCAAGAGGTGTAGGGTTGTCTCTCTTCAGACCAGCTTGATTCCTGGTTAGAGAGAGTGCTGGGTCTGTTTGAAAGCTGTCATGTCTTATTTGTGGCTCTCTGACTTTTTTCCCCACTAGGTACCTCAAGAGATACCTAAGTCCTCCTCCCCTCCTACATGATACCACCAACTGTTGAGACACACGGTGCTTTTGTTAATCTGAGATTTGATGCTGTGGCTGATTTTATTTCTGAGAGTTTATGGAACTCTTTTTTTTTTTTTTTAGATTTTATTTATTTGAGAAAGAAAGAGTGCACGAGCAGGGGACGGGGGGAGAGGGAGAGGGAGAAGCAGACACCCTGCTGAGTGGGGAGCCCCATGTGGGACTCAACCCCAGGACCCTGGCATCATGACCTGAGCCGCAGGCAGATGCTTAACCAACTGAGCCACCCAGGGCTCTTTTAAGCAGGTGCTATTGGTATCAGCCTTCTTGCCGAGAGTGATTTTACGAATATGCTTGCATTAAAAAAGCTTTTTGAAGCTAGTGGGCAATTTATAGAAATGGAATATGTGAAGATTCCAGAGCCCTGTACCTTCCACAATGTACCAACCAAACGGGTAAGATATTTAAATATTGTTTTCACTTGATAGTTAAAAATTAACTTGGCAATTACTAAAACACAGTGAGACCGTTGTGTTAAAGGTAAAACTATTTGCAAAATAGGTTTTGAAAACATAATTTCATAAAACGATTGAGCAGATTCATCTACATCCTTGACGCTTAACGTGTTACAAATATGCTATTACATGGAACAGGCTTTGGGTGGTTTTATTAGGCCCCCAAGAACCAGACGTCAGTTACGATGTATTCTAGAAGCAAAGACCTCAGGTTCCAGGTGGAACCTACGTGGAAAACTCCTAAGCAAATCCCTGCCTTAAAGGCTTAAGGAAAACAATGATGGAGATGTCTGCGAAGGGGGTCTTGGTCAGTCAAGATGCGTTCGGGTGAAACTAACAGAAAATCCAGAAAATCTGAATTTGGGTAGATTTGCCCCCTGAGGACCCTGACTTTACCTTAGAATAATCAGGAGCTTTTAAAATCTCCCTCGAGGGATCCCTGGGTGGTGCAGCGGTTTGGCGCCGGCCTTTGGCCCGGGGCCGATCCTGGAGACCCGGGATCGAATCCCACATCGGGCTCCCGGTGCATGGAGGCTGCTTCTCCCTCTGCCTGTGTCTCTGCCTCTCTCTCTCTCTCTCTCTCTCTCTCTCTCTGTGACTATCATAAATAAATAAAAATTTAAAAAAAAAAAAAAACAAAACAAAATCTCTCTCGAGATTCTGACACACAGTGAAAGTTAACCACTGGGTTAAAGTAGGAGAAATGTATTACTTCACGAGACAGTAAGTCTAGAGAAAGAGGGGGTTTCAGCTTCACTACAATGCACCCCAAGGACCCAGGTTATTTCCGCTTCTCTGCCTTCCCAGCTTCAGCGGCAGGTCCAACGTTCTACAGGAAGCAAGAGGCCTGCAGCTGGGCCAGACCAGTGTAAGCAGGTGCTCGTGTGAGAAAGGAAAGGAGAAACCATCTCATCCTGGGGTTCCCTCTCAGCAGCCAGCAAAAGGTCCCCAACAGTTCCTCATCTCCAACAAGACTTCACCTGACAGCTCATTGGTCAGAGTTGGACCATTTCTGAATCAATCACCAGCAAGGAGCAATCAGGAACCCCCTCTTGCCCCCTGCCCTTGGAATTGGAGGTGAGATGGCAAAGCCCAGAGCTTTACCTGCAGGTCCCTGTGTCCCTGTCAGCCTGGGTTCCTCATCAAGGAAAACCAAGTA
Source organism: Canis lupus baileyi (assembly GCF_048164855.1). Taxonomy (NCBI): domain Eukaryota; kingdom Metazoa; phylum Chordata; class Mammalia; order Carnivora; family Canidae; genus Canis; species Canis lupus. The sequence continues at coordinate 49,559,433 of NC_132851.1, read as the reverse complement.
TGGATGAGGCAGGTAATTCAAGAACTCGCTGGAATACAGTTCTCTAGGATTGATGAGGTGAACTGCAGTGACATGTGTGGCCTTGTTTTTTCTTTGGCTTTTTACTACTTTGTTTTCAGGTCCCAAAAGTAATGTATGCTTTTAGTGCAAAATTTTTAAAACTCAGGAAATTAGAACTATATTGCTTTCTACCTGATAACATTATTAAACTTTGGTTTCTGCCCATGTATATATTCTAAATACAGATATATGCATATAAATATATTTTTAATTTTTAAAAAATATATTTAGAAATATACTTCTGTGTATATATATATATATGTATGTATATAGGATACATATACAGAATACATATATGGTTAGAAGCCAAATATATATGTAGTCATAAGTCAAATGTTAATATTAATAACACATGCATATGTATTTTGTGTATATATGTGTGTATGTGTATTTTATTATATATAAAATATATAATATTTTGGTTTGTCATTTTATTATATATAAAATACATATTCATACATGTGGCTGTAATGGAATTATAAGCATGGTGATTTGTAAATCTACTTTTTCACTAAAAATGAGAATGTGAACATATCCTCATTTTATTAAATACTCATCTAAATTCTAATTTTTGATGGTCACAGTATTCCATTGTTAACAGTCTATTATATTTGTTGTGATATATATTTCCTTTCTGCATTTTCTTTATTACAAATAGTAATTTGATAAAGACCATTGTGTTGCTCTTTCTTTTGGGGGGGGGAATCTATTCCCAGAGATAGAGTGGCAGACTTACGATTAAAAACATTGTTTAAAGTTTTTAATAACTATTGCCGATTTATCAACTGATATGGTTGGTATGATCTAGGAAAGCAATTTAGAGAATGGTCAATTGTATCAAAAACCTTAAAAATGTTTATATCTATTAATCTTGTCCCTGGGAATTTATATTGAAGAATTAATCTGAATTAACAAAAGTAGGAGAAGGCTGTCTGTACAAACATGTTACTGGTAGCAACCTTTATAACAGTAAACTTTTGGAAACAATCCAAATGCATTAGAAACACATTACTGGAAGAGATCTCGGAAATCATCTAACTCTTATTTTTTAGACACAGAAAAGTTAACATTCAGAGAGCTAAAGTGAGTTTCCTAGGATCACACAGAAAGTTGAGGTGCTCTGACTCCCATTCTGGATTGTAACAGTAGTAGACTTTAAAAACTTATAACTTTCAAAATGTTACAGCTTTTTTCATACTTAATACCCAGCCCTTAATGACAATATCTTCTGTGGGGGGAATAGAGCTTTACCAACGATTTCCCAAATTTTTTTTGGTTTGTCATTACTATATACATTCATTTCTCATATATGGTTTCAATTTCTTTTTGCATCCATTCTTTTCTGTGAGGATTTATGCATTTAAAACTTCCTTGGGGTACCTATGTGGTGCAGTCGGTTAAGCATCTGATTCTTGATTTTGGCTCAGGTCCTGATCTTAGGGTTGTGAGCTTGAGACCCGCACTGGGCACAGAGCCTGCTTAAGATTCTCTCTCCCTCGCTCTCTGCCCCTTCTCCACTTTCTTGCTTTTCCTCTCTTTCTCAAAAACAAAAAGAAAAAAAAAAAACCTTCTTCAACCTTTGTTAGCCTGAAAATGTCTATTTTACCTTCAATCCTGAATGATAATTTAGCCAGTTATGCAATTCTTTACAGTTTTTTTTTCTTAACTGTGAACATATTATTCCATTATCTTCTGGTAATTATTATTGCTGATGAGGATTTGCTGTCTAGTAGACATTCCTTTGGAGATAATTTTTTTTCTCTCTTGCAGCTTTATTTTTTTTTCAGCTTTATTTTTTTTTAAAGATTTTATTTATTCATGAGAGACGTACAGAGAGAGGCAGAGACATAGACAGAGGGAGAAGCAGGCTCCTCACAGGAAGCCCAATGTGGGACTCAATCCCAGGAGTCTGGGATCATGCCCTAAGCCAAAGGCAGACCACTGAGCCATCCAGGTGTCCCTCCCTTGCATCTTTAACACTTTTGTTTTTGAATTTAATATTTGCAGTTTTGCCACAATGAGCCTAGGTATAGATTTATTTTTATCTATACTGCTCAGGACATAAAATGCTGCTTCAATCTGAGGTCTCATTTATTTCTTCATTTCCAGAAAATTCTCAGCTATAATTTCTTTGCATACTGCCTTTCTTCCACTGTCTTTCTCTGTTCTTTCTGGAATTTCTATAGATACATTGGAGTTTAGAGATTTTCATTGTATCGTCCAAGTTTCCTTGATTCTTCTTTATCTCTTTCATCTCTTGGCTCTCTGTATTGCACTACGGTAATGAACACTTCTGTGCTTTAGTTTCCTCATCTCGACTTGTGGATCAAATCATTCTCACATATGATGGATTTGTGGGAGGGTAAAATGAGTTGCAGTAGGCAACCTCAAACATGGTCTGCAGTGATCTTTAAGGAGGAAAGGAAGGAGATGAAGGAGAAAAAGGAGGAGAGAGAGGGAGAGAATGAAGTTATTATCCCCAATATTTTCTTTTTGAACACATTGCTGCAAGTCAAGGTGCAACAAAAATGTTCAAGACAGTGTGCAGCAATAAAGAATACCCATGTTTACAATTTGGAGATTTATCCAGAAGATTTGCCCAGAAGGAAGATGAGGTCTTCAGTCTATCTCTGCCAATATAGGAAGAAAATTTTGTAAAATTTAAAAGCTGTTTACAAAATAGCTCAACATTAATGTTTTAAAGCATTAGTTGAGCAACAATACAGATGAATCCGATTTATAGATGTAATGAGAGGCAGGTGTAAGTGACAAAAGGATACCTACGGTTAGAATTATTTTGGTTGAAGTCCATTTGTATACAGTTCAAAACTGGGCAAAGCCAAATTACATTGTTTTGGGACATACACATACATACTAAGACTGTGAAGAACAACCAGGAGTTTTTATTACTAAAGATTGCGTGGTGATTATCTCTCATGAAGAAAACAGGAGAATGTGATTGAGGAGAACCATGTGGGGGTTAGGGGGAAACTTCAGGGACACTGGATGTATTCAATTTTTTGATTTAGGTAATTGTCCTCAGAAGTGGATCTCTTTTGGGATTTGGGTCTTAACATGGGTATTAACTTTATAATTACTATTTTTTAAAGATTTTTAAATTTTATTCATGAGACACAAAAAGAGAGAGAGAGGCAGAGACATAAGCAGAAGGAGAAGCAGGCTCCCTGTAGGGAGGAGCCTGATGTGGGCTCGATCTTGGGACAATAGGACCACACCCTGAGCCACCCAGGGGTCCCTATAATTACTATTTTAACTATATCTAAGTCTTATGCACTATTCTAGATTATGATAGATCTCATATTAAGAAGAAAATATATAGGGATTTTATTTTATATATATTTTTCGATATTATTTTTTGACAATTTTCATATCTGGAAAAAACAAATTTTTTTCGTATCTGGTGTTATGTATGTTTTCAGATAGAACCCTGATTTATAATATTAAATTGGTTCTTGTAACGGCTTGTCAACATTTTCACTGTGGCCTAGAAATTGCTTGTCCCAACTCAGACCCATGTAGGTACTCACTTCTAAATAAGGTCCAGTTTGGATAGGAAGGTTTTTCAGCATGGAGAAGAGAGACGGTGATGGGGAATGGAAGATTGCACTAAAGACACATTTTGGATAATTCCTGATTCCCTGCAGGGTGAGCTTCTTCCCCTACTCTATGGTTCGTAGGTTCCCATAGCTATTCTTATGCTATTGTTTAGGGGCGAGTACGAGCAGAGCAGGAACATTTGTACATGACCTGTGTTCAAAGTGACTTTCAGTGGGGAGAAGAACAAGGCTCTGGAGTGTTCATCATGGGCAGGGAGAAACAACAAGCCCCAGGAGCAGTCCTCTCATGAGAACAGATATTCAAAACAAAACAACAACAACAAAACACATAAAACTGTGCTGGGTGGAGCATAATAATGCTGGGGCAAGTATTTCTATTAGCGGTAGGAAGAGCATTCTGGTTTGGACAGGCTTGTATTTACTAGAGGGTGAGGAAGGGAGAGGCCAAAGGCCAGGGAGGATGTGCTTCCTTCCTCCTTTTAATTGTTCAGGCAGTTACTACACACATACAGACACACACACACACGCGCACACGCATGCGAGCGTGCACACAAACCGTGGTCTACAGTATGTGCTTGCCAAGAGTAGATTCTCCATATATGCACATGGGGAAAAGCAAGCTACCTAGATCCTAGCCTTTCTGTGTGTATTTATGTGTCATACTGCACAGAACATATTAACCGTAGACCGTGCTAGGTGTTGTAGGTGATAAGCTTTGGTGTTAGGCAGCTTATATTCGAAAGCTTTGGGTCTTACTAGCAGTATATCACTCGGTAATTGAGTTATCCTGGCTAGGGACTGGTTTTCTTATCTCATTCTTACCTTTCAGGATTATCACAAGGGTCAGCAACAAGGTAAGGTGCTTAACATAGTCCCTAGCTTTATAGTACTTGTGCAATGAATGGCAGTCGCAGTGGTTATTGTTTTGGTTGTTCTCTTATTGGGAGAACATACTAACCATTTAGACAAAGATATAAAATTGTGTACTTAAGACCTTGCTGGGAAGTTTTCTTTTTTTTCTGCTAGAGCTGAGTAGAGAGGGTGGTTGAAATGTGTGGATCATTTATTTTGGAAGGTACTCCAAGATTTCCAATAGGAGGGATCATTATTCATTCATTTATTCAAATACTTAACGGGGCTTTCCTTTGTGCCAGACACTATACTAAGTGCTAGAAATAAAACAGCGAGCAAGATACATACGTTTCTGCCCTCATGGGGTTTATAGTGTAGGGGATTTATTTTTCTTCTTGTATCCTTTTTAAGGCCATATAGGAAACGTTCTCTGGGTTACGTTAGAATAACAAGATCTTTTTGAGATGCCCATTTATAGACCTTGTCCTCTCAATAGATCTCTTAGTCTGAGTGTTTTGGGAAGCAAATTCTTGCTACGTTTGGGGATCCCTAGCTCAATCCCCAAACAGGACACCAGTCATGAAGTGGCCATGGCAAAATCAGGCAAGGAAATCTACAACTTCAGGAACCTGGGCATTTCCGACCTATTCTGGAAGGGTTTGAAAACCACTTAATATAGATATCCTGTAAAATTCTGTTCTCCTGGGATCCTTTAGTCAGTTTTTATAGAAGCATTTTCTTCTATCTGTAAAGCAAGAATCACAGCAAAGAAGAAGCAACTCCCAACTACTCCCACCTCCCTGCCTGCCTACCCCTTCCCCTTTCCTAAAGAATTTGTTGTGCTTATTTTTTTTCTTTTTTAAATTTCCAGGATTTGAACCATGAATATTTCAAGCTATAGCATAGTTGAGGGACTCTAACGGTATATACCTGAACATTCTCTACCCACAGTCTGCTATTGAGGTTTAGCTATATTTGCTTTCTTGTGTATCTATCTATTTCTCTATCCCGTATTTTTTCCTTTAGTGCAAAGTAAATTACAGCATCAGTATACTTCCCTATAAATATTTCAGCTTGCATAACATTAAGTAGAGTTCACTATTCATTTATAGTTTTTCCTTTGATGTAAAATGTACAACAAATAAGCATTTCAGTATTAAGTATTAATATATATTTGCTGATTTTGACAATTCGTGAAACTGTATAACCCAAACCTCTTTCAGGAAAAAAGGCAGTAGGGATCCCTGGGTGGCGCAGCGGTTTAGTGCCTGCCTTGGCCCAGGGCGTGATCCTGGAGACCCGGGATCGAATCCCACGTCGGGCTCCCGGTGCGTGGAGCCTGCTTCTTCCTCTGCCTGTGTCTCTGCCTCTCTCTCTCTCTCTCTCTGATGACTATCATAAATAAATAAAAATTAAAAAAAAAAAAAGGAAAAAAGGCAGTGCCATTAGGCCCAGGAAATTGTTTTATGTCCTTCTTTCTCAATTTCTGCCAACTCTTGCCCCCACCAACGTCAACCATAGTTCTGACTTTTTCTGCCAGAGAATACTTTTTTCCTTGTTCTAGAATTTTGGATAAGTGGATTTGTACAGAATATGCTCTTTGTGTAAGGCTTTTACACCAAGCATAATACTTTTAAGATTTATCACATTATTATGCATATTAGTTCACTCCTTTATATTACTGAGTAGTATTCGTTTTATGAATATGCCATTGTTTGTTTATCTGTTTTTCTATTGCTGAGCACCTGGACTTTTCCAGATATGGGCTATTTTAAATAAAGCCACTGTGAACATTCTTGTACAAGACCTTTGTGAACATATGTTTTTATTTCTTGCGTGTAAATACCTAGGAGTAGAATTGCTGCATCAAAGACAAATATATGTTTAACTTTATTAGATATTGCCAAACTGTTCTCCAAGGTGGATGTTCCATTTTACACTCCTTCAATAAATTCATGAGAGTTGTAGTTGATTTACATTGGTGGTTGGTATGTTTTTTCTGTTATGGGTCAGAGAGGAAGTATTTTAGGCTTTGTGAGCTATGTGGACTCTGTTGCTGTTGACAGTTTATAACATATGAGTTTGGTTGTATTCCAGTAAAAGTTTATTTACCAAAAAAGTTTATTTACAAAAACAGAGGGTGAGCTGGCTTTAGCCTGCTGGCAGGAGTTTATCAATCTACCTCTATATCTTCTCTACCATGGGTGTATTCATTTTGATTTTAGCCATTCTAATGACTGTGAAATGATATCTCAACGTGGTTTCAATTTGCATTTTTCTGATGACTAATGATCTATTTTATGAAGTGTCTGTTTCAGCCTTCTGCCTATTTTTTAACCTTACTATTTTATTGAGTCTTGTGTATTCTTTATGTTCTAGATACAGTCCTTTCTTAGATCAATGAATTGCAAATATTTTCTAAAAGTCTGAGGATTAACCTGGTTATTGCTTGGTCATTCTACTTGGCATGTGGTGGTGTCTCATTGATGTTTTAATTTGTATTTCCCTGATGAAAGTTGATGTGGGACCTCTTTTCATATGCTTATTTGCCATCTGTTTATCTCCTTTGGTGAGGTGTCTGTTAAGATCTTTGGCCCATTTTTAATCATGTTGTTTTTTTTTCCCTATTGTTGAGTGTCAAGAGTGCTTTGTATATTTTGGGTAACAGTCCTTTATCAGGTATTTCTTTTGCAAATATCAATCTGTGGACTGTCTTCTCATTGTTTTTCACAGCAGAAGTTTTAATTTTAATGAAGTTCAGCTTCTCAATTCTTTCTTTCATGGATCATGTCTTTGGTGTTGTATCTAAAGAAGTCACTGTCCTACCCAAGGCCAGCAAGGTTTTCTGCTATATTCTCTTCGAGGAGCTTTATAGTTTTGCATTTTATGTTTAGGTCTATGATCTATCATTTTGAGTCAGTTTTTGTGAAGAGTTTAAGGTCTGTATCTAGGATTTTTTTTTTGCATGTGGGTTTTCAGTTGTTCCCACATCAGTCCCCTTGCCCCCAGGAGACAGAGAGACAGAGAGAGAGACAGAGAGAGAGAGACAGAGAGAGAGAATGCATACACACACACACACACACACACACACACGTGGGCATGCCAGTAGGGGGTAGGGGGTAGCAGAGGGAGAGGGAGGGAATCCCAAACAGGCTCCATGCCCAGCATGGAGCTGACACGGGGCTCAACCTCAGAACCCTGAGAACATGACTTGAGTGGAAACCAAGAGTAGGACACTTAACTGACTGAGCCACCCAGGCATCCTATCCATCTCAGTTGTTGAAAAGACTATCTTTGCTCCATTGTATTGTACCAAAGATCAGTTGATTTTATTTGGGGCTCCATTTCTGGGATTTGTTCTGTTCCATTGATTTGCTGTCTTCCTTTGCCAGTACCACACTGTTGTGATTATTTGTTGCTTTTTATGGTAAGTCTTGAAGTTGGGAAGTTTCCGTCCTCCAACTTTGTTCTTCTCCTTTAACTAACATCTTGACAATATTGAGTCTTCCTATCCATGAACATGGAATATCTCTCCATTTATTTATTTCTTTGACTTCGTTCATCAGTTTTGTAGTTTTCCTTAATATAGATCTTATACATATTTTGTTACATTTATAAGTATTTCATTTTGGGAAGTGGTAATGTAAATAGTATATTTTAAGGAGGTATGTACAACTTTGAAAAGAATCTTCTGACATGTTCTTGATCATCTGTTGGAAGCAAGAGAGCAGCTGGCTCAGCTGACAGGTTTTTGTATGTGTGGGATCCCACAAGCAGGAGGATTTTGTATAAGTTGCTGATCTCACTGGCTGTATCAATGAAGTTGTCCCCTCACCCCATCATCCCCCATGAGCCCATCACTCTTTCTGCTTCCAGTGACAAAACTATATATGGGGGAGAGTAAGTGAAGATATGAAATAGAAGACTCCATGCCTGCTTGACTTTGAGACCTCAGATTGCCGCTTACACATAAGGAGCATCAAATGGTACCCAGGCCAGCACCCCTCCCCCCCCTTTTTTTCCAACTTTGTGGATTTTTTTCAAAACTCACCACTAGTGCTGGGTGGGGTCATGTGATAATGACTAGTTTGGGATATAGATGCAGGAACAGAGCAGGCTGGTTCATCCATTCAGCATTCACCGAGCTGCTGCTCTTATGCCTGGCTCTGTTGGACAACATGGGGAACATACTACTGGCCAAGAGCATGACTAGTAAGAAACAAAGAGATGACCATATTCCAAAGACCACATGCATCCCATTTAATCAGGTTGGTTAAGGCAAGCTTCCAGTGGCCTCTAACAACCACCTGCCATATTTCATGGATTGTTTTTCTTCCTCTTTTTTATAAAATAAGATTTTTTTCAAAGGGACAGATGTTGGTTGGTTTATAGTTTCCTATTTTCTAATCCAGGCTGAAGAGAGGGAATGTGACTGAAATTTGTTTTTTTGGGGGAAGTTTTTTCAGTAACTGCCTTGTATGATATTTTCTGTTTATGCTTCTCTGACTTACTTTGTCTTAAAAGCCAAATAGACGCCTTTTTTACGAGTCAAAAAAAAGTGTTTTCAGTTTCAAATTTCACTTATTCATTATTGATTTATAGGAAAGCAATTGATTTTTGTATTTAACCTTATAGCCTGCAAACTTGCAATGATTGCTTATTAGTTCAGCAGTGTTTTTGTTAATTCTTTTGGATTTTTTACATAAAAAATCATGTTATTTGAGAACAAAGACAGTTTTGTGTCTTGCTTGTCAATCTGTAGGGCTTTTATTTCTTTTTCTTGCCTTATTGCATTAGTAGGACTTCCGGCATGATTTTGAAAGGGAGTGCTGAGAGAAGATATCCTTGCCTTCTCGTTGATCTTAATGGGAAATCTTTGAGTCTCTCACCCTTAAGTTGTTGTTAGCTATAGGGTTTTTGGAGATAGTTTTTGTCAAGTTGAGAAAGTTCTCCTTTATTCCTATTTTATCGAGCACTTAAGCATTCCTTTAGCATGAATAGGTGTTAGGTTTTGTCAAATGTTTTTCTGCATATATTGATGTGATCATGTAATTTTTCTTTTTTAGGCTGTGGAGGTGTTGAATTACATTGATTGATTTTTGAATGTTGATCCAGCTTTGAATGCCTGGGACCCCTGCAGGTTTAACTCCCAGGTTTATCTACACTCAGCCTCCAGCAATTCACCAATTACAGTTCAAGTTTTTCTGCCTGGGCACTGGTTCCTAAGGAGGCTTCTGCTTGTGAATTTCTACTCCAATAAGTTATGATTCTCTGAATTCACCTGTTTCTCTAGTATTAGGGGGCAATGGTTTGCTTGTGACCACTTCTCTGACAGATCTGAAAAGAGTTCCTAATTTTTCAGTTTGTTAAGTTTTTAACTTGTTAGAACAGAGTGATAACTTCTAAGATCCTTGCTGGCCAAGAAACTGGAAATCTGTTACCTATTTTCATCATTTTTTTCTTCCTTCCTGTATATCCAAGTTTCTATCTGATATCTTTAGTCTGAATCTTTTTTTTACATATATTGTAGGATGGGGGACCTGCAGCAAATTCTCTCAGCCTTCTTTCATCTGAAAATGTCTTGATGTTACCTTCATTTTTGAAGAATTTTTTTAGTTCAGTATGGAAATCTACAGGGACAGTTTTATTCCTTAAAAGGTGCTAATCCATTATCTTCTGATATATTCTATGTCTTGTATAGTTTCTAATGAAGAATCAGCTACTATTCATATCCCTGTTCCTGGCATGTATGTCTTTAATTTTCTGGTTACTTTTTTTTTTTTTTTTTTGGTTACTTTTAAGATGTTCTTTTTCTCCTTATATTTCATCAGTTTGATTGTCATATGTTTGGGAAGGCTGTTCTGTTTCTCTTGTTTCAACAAGTTCAGCTTGTTGAACTTCACAGATCCATAGTTTGATGTTTACATCAAATTTGGAAAGTTTCATTTATTATTTAAGCATTTTTTTTCTGTCTGATTCTCTTTTTCCTCACCCTCAGGGATTGCAATTACATATACATTATAAATTTGATATTATTTCATGCTTATCAATAATCTATCTACTTTCCTACCTTTTTCCTTCTTTTTCTCCTAGTTTGAATAATTTCTATTGATTTTTTTTCCCATTCACTGATCTTTTCTTCTGCAGTGTCCAGTCATTACTTGTAGGCTCCCAAATATCTTAGATATGTCTTTCAGTTCCATATTTTTATTTTGTGTGTGTGTTTCAATCATTCTGAAATACTCCATTTCCTTATGTAGCATATCCATATTTTCCTATAATTCATTTAACATATTTATAATAGTTATTTTAAAGTCTTGCTCTGATAAGTCTCATAATTGGGCCATCTTTGGATCTGCTTCTATTAACTGAATCTATATCCTAACCTGAAATATAAGCTCTCTCATGCCATTTTTTAAAATGCCAATTCTCCTAAAATGTAGGTTTTAGTTGGTATAGGGAGTACTCCAACATGATCTATGATGTCAGTGAAGCCTATATTCTGGCTCAGAACTTATCTAGGAGGTGGAAGACAGAATGGGTCCTGAGATGGTGGAGGTATTTGAATGGTTCTAGACATCTGAACAGTCCTGGCTTTTAGATGTAGGAGATTTTTTTGGTTCAGTTCTTGACTCCACCCTTTTTCTCACGCTATATACTTTTACTGGTTAATATGTTACATTCTTATGACTCAAATTACCATCTAAATGCTATTGAATTCCAAATCTGGACCTATAGTCTGAACCTCTCTCCTGAGTTCCAGACCCACTTATCCAGCCATGTATATTTCTACTTAGAGGTCATAAAGGCACTTCTAACTGAGAAGTGTTAAAGACTTATCTCACATACATGTTCCCTCTCTCACTGTTTCTCTCTTTCACTTCAGCTAGACTTCAGGCTTTCACAGTAAAAAATTTATAAAATATTTTACATAAAATTTTATAAAAGATTTTTATATTTACCAAAAATATTTGAGCACCAATAGATTCCTAAAATGTACACTTTTAAAATTAGCGTAATATCCTAGGGGTACCTGGGTGGCTCAGTTGGTTAAATGTCCAACTCTTATTTTCAGCTCAGGTCATGATCTCAGGGTTGTGAGAGAGCTTAAGATTCTCTCTCTCCTTGTTCCTCTGCTCTTCCCCTCCTCTAATATAAATAAATAAATAAAATAAAAATTAGAGTAACATCCTATATTTACATTATTTTACGTCAGAATTTTTTCATTATTTAACCTTTGAATACTGATTACCTGTATAATCACTGATTTTAAAAGTCTATTAAATGAAGTTATTGCCCAGGAGAAAAAATGATTTGGAAGGAACATAAATGATTGTTTTTGAGTGTGTAAAGGGATCACGTGCAGAAATGCAGTGTCTCTCTGTCACTTCATCCAAAATCAGATAAATAGTTCTGCTAATCTCTTTGAGTTGGTGTGAGTTGGTAAACTCTATAAAAGTAAAGTAGGAGTATCAGTAATATCTTTATCACTGAAGCTTGAAAAAATAAGATTTTGTTAGGTATATCCTAGTAAACCAAAGGACTGGTGTCACATTACTTAGGCTGAGATATGACATAGCCCCCCAAAATGTAATTGCTAATGTGAAATTTACAGGTATAATTATCCTGTATTTCTCCCAGTGTGAGGTTACTAGAAAAGACGATTTTTCCTTTCTTTCTTTAAACAACACAGGTGGCAATTTGAGACTCTGTGAGTAGTCGTTGGATTAGGCCATGAAAACAAGAGTACTTTTTTTAAAAAAATCCTTAAACGTCTTGTCCAAGATTCACTTCTGATTTCCATGGCTTTAGTGGGTGTGACAACAGAGACTTGGTGTTTGTCTCAAAACTGCCCCTGAGAAATTCCACGTCCTGCATCCAGGAAGACTCTGGGATTTCTCTAGAGAAATCCAATGTGTATCTTTATACATTCCAATCCAATTAGACAATTAGAGAATCCAATATGTATCTCTGTGGAAAGCCAGGCCCAAGGGACCAGACTCAGCCTACACACCACACAATTGGACTTTGTTTTTCCACAAGTCAACAAAGTAGTAGAAAAGGCACAAAATCAAAAGATATTTGAGCACAAAAATGTGATCAGAGACCTGTATTCAAAGTTCAGTTCCAAAACCAATTAGCTGGCTAAACTTAGGTAATGCTTACCGTTCCTTCTCTGGAAAAAATAGAAATAATGGTACCTTCTTTGCATGGCTGCTATGGGGTAATTAAATAAGACACTCTAGTATCTCATACAAAGATGGTGCTCTATAAATGCTAATTTTCTTCCTCATCCCATTTTCTTCTAGCCTCTAGGTAAGTTATGGGAAAGAGCAGTGAAAACCATTAGCTATAGCCACAGAGACATTAGTGAACAAAAGTTCTATGGAGGTGAATATTGTGTATGTTTGGATTGTTGTTTCCCTTTATTTCCCTTTAATCCTACAGTACAGTATGGAAAAAAGGAGAGAATTATGTTCTCCTACTAAAGTTGGCTACTTTTCAGCTATATGCAATCTATTTGGCAAAATTCCCCCAAGCAGAGATCAGCATCTTGCTGCTACTTTTCTACCAATACCTCAAGTTCTAAGGGTATACTCTTTGCAGGAAAGTTGCTTTCCATAGGCATCCTCTGGACCAGTAGAGAGCAGAGCTTGGGAAACACTCTCGGGAAAAACAGTCCTGTTGACAATGCCAAGGATATAACACTGACTCAGGTTTTTCTCAGTTCAGTACAGCTGCTCTCCACATTCAGTTTCAAAGAAAAAAAAAAGGCTATATGAGGAAGGTGAATTTGGAATATAAAAGCAAAGTATTTCTGATATTTATACACACATAAACTATTTTTTTCAGTGGTTCACATAGAAATTCAAGAACAACACTGCTCTTCTGAAAGCTATTTCAGGGCTCCACACATCTTGTTGACATTTGGATGTAAGCTTAAGCAGTGATGCGCTGGTAAGCTGGCTTTCTGGAAGGAAAAAACCCTACTGTGGCACCTGCTGATCTCCATGGTAAATACTGACACAATGGCTGATTGCAGGCTACCAACATGACATCATTAAGCATGGAGTTGGGAAGAGCCATGAGTTATTGGCTCTCTTAAGTTGGTGCAAGCAGGCTCTGGCACACCACTGAGCTTGAGGCTCCTATTTAGGGATAATAGCTATTGGCAAATTCAACACTTGTTGAAAATAGACATCATCAAGTTCTAGAATTCACTGCCTCTCCCTCTATGGCCTGCATTTTGGTCATTGTTCTCCTGCTTTTGGATGCAACTCAGTAAATCTCACTGCTGTGGACCCCAGACTCAGACTTAATGAAGATTGATGCCTTCATTAGATTTTGAAAAGGAATGCTCAAACATTTTATTACCTGGTTGCTGGTGCCTAGTACTCTCTGTTCCATGGCCCATCTCCCCCACCTCCTGTGACACATTCCTGAAAGGGCTCCAGGAAAAAAAATGTTACGGCCTTGGCAGATCAGCGTTTTCTGATTGTGCAATGTCCTTCCTGAGAAACCCCATTCTCCAAAGACAGTCATTCTGAAATGGGAACAAGAAATGGGGGTACAGGTCAGCTACTGAGAGGGCAGCAGAGGAGGCCAGACGGCAGTGAACTGGGACACCATAAATCTGGGAAATGGCATCCATGTCTATCTCACCAGTTTTATAGGTTTAGAAAAACTGGGGTTCATTGGAAGAAAGAAAGGGATGAAATGATCGTTACTTTCCCAAATATTCCACTTCCATTTTAATTATTCTTTGCCCTTTACAAAGCAACCACACAAGCATTATCTCATTTGCTCCTTGTAGCAGGCTGATGAAGCATAATAATATTGTTAATATAAATAGAACAAATAATATATCACACATAATATATTTAGTAGAGTATGTCCATCTGACTGTGTGTATAGATGGTGATTGGAGCTTCCTGTCAATTCTGATTATTTCATCACTTGTGCTGGGTAGAATCAGAATATTCAGAGCATTTAAAAAGGCTAAGGTTATGCTACTAAGAAGCTTCACTAGGCTCTTGGGGGTCAGATGTTCTCCACGATGTAACTCAGTGACATCTAGGGCTAGCAGGAAAGGAAAGATTCTGCAAAAGTAAAATGTCTATAATAGTTCACATACCTAAAGCTTCCACATTTCAAATGAAATTGTCTAAAATTGTGTTGCACGTCACCATGTGTTCTTAAACATAGAATGCCAAACATACTTATTTAACCTTTTCTTGTCTACTTAGGCATCATTGTAAATCTCAGTATTTTTAGATTTTAATTTATAACCCTCTAGGGCTTTATACTCCAAGGTTCCAGACAGCTATGCCTTTTGGAGTTCCTGTTTGTGTTTTGCTTCTCAATTGGCGTATTTACCTTTAAGAGTTTCTGCACTCTCTTTTTTCTCTTGCTGTTTCTAATTTGTTAAGGAGTGAGGCTGCAGTCCAAAGAGACTTGTTGATCTAGTAGAAGTAGATAGGTTTTAAATAAAGTCTTGGATAATCCTTATAAGAGTAAACACTTTCTACCGTCTTTATTTTTAGGGATGCGGTAAGGGCTTTTGCTGTGCTGCTGATTCCAGTTCTTTTGTCACTCAGCTGTTGTGAGTGTTGGTGACCAATGGTTTATAGCTGCACCCTTCTCTGAAGACTTGCTCTTGGCCCATGGGAGCTGCTCCACCCAGAACTGCCTGGGAGGTTGTCCCCTGACCTCTGTGTGTGTCTTGCAGATGACTACAGATGAAGCAGTATAAAAGCCCAGCCCCTTTGCCTCCAGATGGGACAATTCTGTGAGGCAAACCCCTTGTCCCAGAACCTACCATGGGATTGAGCTGAGGCTGGACAGCAGCTGAACCCATGTCCTCACTTTGCTTCTCACATGTCCTGTCTTGCTTCCCTTACTCCCTTACAAGTTCTTCCTGTGAGCATTTGCCTAAGACCCCCTCTCAGCCTCTGATTCCAGCAACTCTAACTTAGACAGGTTTCTTTGCTCCTAGCTTTTCATATTTTCAGCTATATGCCAGAGAGGTAAGGTACAAAAGACTTCCGTACTCTTTCCTGTCCCTTCCCTCAACACGGCACTAAGAGAGGACAGCCTAATCATGAGTTAAGGAATGCATAATGAGAAAAAAATAACTTTTACAAAAATATAGATTAGAAATTCATTAGTTTGTCAAACTTCTACTTGAAAAGCCTACCTTATGAATCACTGGGTGAAGATCTGAGAACACAGATACAAAACACACAATTTCCCTTCACTTCACCCTTTTGAGAAGCTCACATTCTGATGTGGAAACTGACAAGTAAGTAGGACAATTATCATACATCATAATAAATGCTGAAGTCAGAACTCATTCATTCATTCATTCATTCACTCATTCAAGAGATATTTCTTAAGCATCTATTATGTGCCAAACTTTTGGGATCTAAACAACCTGGAACAAAGGATTGTAGATTCCAAAGGCTGGAGAAGACATGATAGTTTTTGCTTTGAAAGTGATACTGGAGTTGTTCTGGTGGAGTGAGCAGGAGTTTACCAGGTGAAGGGTAGGAGAGGTGTTCAGATTGAAGAACAGTGTCCTCAAAGGTGTGGTGTGTGGGAGAACTGGGGAGAAGTTTATCATGGCAGGAGATGAGAAGAAGGCTGAAAAGAAGGCAGGTATGGATGTGAAGGCCTTCATCTGTCAGGCCAAGGAGTTTTGGGTTTTATCCTGTAGGTAATTTGCCAAGAACACCTTCTGAGCCTAGGAATGTGACCACAAGAAAGACAATTGTCATCCATAGGGTGAGTTGCACAGGGAGAGAGTAGGAGCTCACAGTTGGACAAGCAGATGCCTACATATCTTCCATCTTTTGTGTGCAGTGCCCAAACGGCACAACAGCCTAATGGCTTGTGATATCACAGCTTAGCTGTGGTGCCTGTGGCCAAAGCCACGTCTGCCAGGAAGAAAATGAATTCCTTCAGTTCTCACTCCTGAGAGTATGATCAGTAAAGGAACTCGAAATTCTCCTGCTGAGTGCTCCTTATGTTAGAGGAGATTGGCTATATATGACTTGATAGAATCAAGAAACGTCCGATAGGATCTCTATCCCCAAACTCCTTGCTCTGTCATTGTTGTCTGAAAGACCACAATTGCAGAGGCCTTCTTTGTGATTCACCAGGCACTCATCCAGCCCTGGGTGAGGCGAGACAGGGAATCAGTGGGGATCAGGGAGGGCAAAGAAGAGGGATTGTGAACTTGCTGTGGCATGCTGGGGTATACAGGCAGTAGGGGTGGGGAGGGTGCTTGAGGAGCTAATATACATTTTCTTACCTTCACAGTGTTGATGTGGGCATGTTCTGTGTGCTCGAATTCACATGAATCACACTTAATGTCAAATATTTTGATTATTTTATTACAGACTAAGTAATTCCTGCCTTTGTTTGAATTTTCCCTAATAGTAACAACAGCAGCAACAATAAATTTTGTTTGAACAGTCACTATGCGCTGGACATTGTGGTGAGAGCTTTGCCTACCTTAGCTCATTCAATTCTCCCCAAAATCTATGCTGGTGGTATTGTTAGTACTCACTTATCATGGAAGAAGAGAGGAAAGCTTAGGGATGTTACTTAACTTGCTTGGAAACACAACCAGGTCAATCCACCTTACTCCATGGTCAATAGTTAAAACCACTGTGCTTCATGGCTTTTCCAGCCATGGCCGTTTGCTCCTTCCTCTGCCATTTCAGATGCTTTTTGTACTTTAAGACCCATTTCAAGTCCCCTTCATTTACTTAACCGACATTATTGAGCACCTTCTGTGTGTATTGTGTCCTTGTCCTCCATAGAGCTTTCTTCCCACACTGATTTCTATCTTCTTTAAACACCTTTGAGTCTTTAAGGTAGAAAGCAAATCTTATTATGAATAGATTTGTATTGTTCGCTAAATGTTTTCAGTGGGTTGATTTTGTTTTCTTTCCCCTCCCAAATTTTAAACAATCACCGGGTCAGGATCAAGTCTTTAAGGTCTCATTTTTCTCAGCAGCACCCAACACAGTACTGGGAGGATGTAGTAGGAAGCCCCTGACTCTTCACCTATCCAGTGGCTGCATTTTAAGGAAAAAGAAATGCATATGTGTGGATCTGATAAGGTCCGAGAGATATCTGGAGAAGAAGATGCCCCATAAGTGACAAGCAGCTATGTTTACCATTGAAGTCCACAGCAGCGAGCTAAGATAACTGTCGCAGAGTCTGTGGACAGAAGTTCGTGAAGATCACTGCTTGACAGGTCAGGGTAAAGGTCCCCTTCTTTCAAAATATGTGAAGGGGCAGGAAACGTGTGCACCAGGTGTTTCGTGTTCATGGCAGCCTGGGAAAGATAATTCTGTCTGCTTGATAAGAACATTGTGCTCTACACACCAGGTTGTTTTTCCAGCAGCTATTTTCTGCCTATGAAAAAGAGCATCGCTGGCTCTCAACTTCTTTCCGCAACTCCCTTGGGCTATAAACAATAACAAGAGGTATCTTATATTTATACAAAGCTGTCCTCAGAAAAGCTCAAGGACCTGAACGAACCTTGTTTTCATATATGAGTTCTTGTATAATCCCCCAGGGGAAAGAAGCAGAGGGCCATAATTTAGTTAGGAATGTTGTCATCCTCAGCTAATGAAATGGAAAAGGGAGTTCTACAGCACAGCACACTAAGGGTTGTGACCAGGACAGGAAGTCTGTCTTCCTCACTTCCTGTCCGGGGTTCTGCACACTGGAGAACACTACCTTGTCAGAAATCTGAAAGCCTGGAGGAGACACTGGAGGGGAAAGAGTGGGAGAGAAAGCCCAGACACCAAGAAGAGATGTTGCAGTCTCACTGTCTTTCGTGACTTTTGTCTTCTCTGGTCAGGATTCTGCAGCTCCAACAGCGAGCGTCTCTCTTGTCCTTGTAGAACTGACCCTGGGGAGAATTTCCATCGCCATCATTAGGAGTTATAGCTGAATCACAGTAGATTTCAGAGGTCAGGGTGGTTTGGGGGAGAAGAGCCATCTGAGCAAAGGGCATTCTGTAAATATTTATTGCACACTTGGTTACAAACATAAGTAAGGCATAAGCTCTGCACTCAGTGCCTTATCTAGCAGGATAAACACAGGATAAAAGGCTCTAGGAGTGCTGGATGAACACAATAATGGAAAGACAGTTACTTTTGACTGTGAATTTGAGTCAGGATGCTATCAGGCAGGGAGGGGGGCATTTTGGCTAGAGCTTGAAGGGTAAGCAGGAAGAGTTTTAAGGGATATCTTCTTGTTGAGGTGGTCGCTGTGTATTAAAATCACCTGAGGAACTTGTACACCATACCCCATCCTTAACTAATCAGATGAAATTCATCTGAGTATAGCCTAGACATGAGCATTGCTAAAGAGCTCCCAGGTGATTTCACTGAGCAACCAATGTTGACAAACAGAAAAAGAACATTGGCTTTGAAATTAGATCGTTCTAGACCCAGTGACCTTGGGCAAGGCCCCCTGGGGGGGCGGGGCAGTGTGAATCTTCCATAGCTTCACTGTTTGTTTTCTCCTACTTCTACTCACACCTGTGAAGAAACTCTACCATGGGAGAGTCCCTCTTTGGCAATCTTTCCTTGACAGAAAAACTCTGGGTTGGGAATCAGGAAATCTGGGTTCCATCCCAGCTCTGCCACTAAGGTGCTGTGTGGGTGTGCTGAGTCACAGGAGGAAAGAAAACAAAAACACTTAGAATTACTATTTGCGAGACATTGTGCTAGCTACCCAAGGCATCTCTAGGTCTCAATAACCACATTTGTTGATGTTTCTAGACCAGGATTTCTAGGTAATAAAGTCTATTTACTAGACCATAACCAGAATTATTTTATTTTATTTTGTTTTTTTTCCAGGATTATTTTAAAAGAAAGATGCAAAACATAGTAGAAAAATGGAGTGCAGTGCATGGAGTAAGGCAAATATTGTGTAGTAAAATTTCATTTCAGTTATTCATGCATGTGTTTACTGGGTCATGATGTAAAACACATTTCATGTTGTGGTTGGAAGTTCAAAAGTTTGAGAGTGCTCCCCTTAGCATCACATATAATAAAGCTGAAATGACACTGAGAAGATTAGTATGGCCCCTTTGCAAGGATGCCATGCAACTTCATGAAGTGTTTCATAATTTTTATGTTGTATAATTTTTATCACATTAAAAAGTCTGAGAAATCTGGGATTAGATGTTCTTTATGGACCCCTCTCTTCTATTCTATAGCCTGTGACTAGCCTACCAAGAACCTTTCTGTGACCTCCTCTTACTTATTATCATGCAATTCTGGCCTATAATTTATATTTTTAAGGGGAAGGTAGTATGGTGTAGTGGTTAAAAGCACTCTCTGAGTTAGCTAAGTGTATGTTTGAATTTAATTTCTTAACTTGTTAGTTAAATGACCTAGAAAATGTACCCAATCTTTCTCTGCTTTGGTTTTCTCCTATAGGTGGTAACACTTAGGACAAATGATGGTTGTTTCATTAAATAAGATGGTGTAGGTAAAACTCTTAGCACAAATCACCTTGTTCACAGAAAGTGCTCAGTGTATGGCAGCAATGATCTGACTTCTTGTCCCATTCAGATTTTTAAAAAAATATTTATTTATTTGAGTGAGAGAAAGAGCATAAATGGTAGGGAGGGACAAAGGCAGAGGAGAAGCAGATTCTCTGCTGAGCAGGGAACCCAACACAGGCTCAATCCCAGGACCCTGAGATCATGACCTGAGCCCAAGGCAGACACTTAACTGGCTAAGCCAACCAGGTGTCCCCCACTCAGGTTTTAAGGCATAGTGTATAATTTAGTGCCTAGCATATACAAAATCATAAATAAATATCTTATGCTTATCTGATTGGAAAAACAAGGATTTTAGCCTCAAGCAGACCCTAATGCCAAAGAGCAGCCATTCTCTGTTGGCATGCCGTGTTACCATACAGGTCTTGGGATGAGAGGCAGGGCATTCTGTGTGTCTTCTACCTACACATCTCTTTAGCCTTTTCCTCTGATATGGTCAGCTAGACCTGGGAAGGTAAAGCAAGAGGAGGCAGATCCTGGCTATGATCTTGCTTTCAAGGATCAAAACAGCCATGACATTTCAGTCCCATCGAAATCAACAGATAGACAGAAACTCAGGATCTCTATCAGAGACTGGACATCTATCTGAGAAGGTCTCAGAAAGAAGCGTAGGACAGAAACATGAAAAAAGCTGGTGGCCCAAACACTGAGAAACTTGGGATAAGATTCAGATAAGCAACTCACTAGGTCCTAATTGCCTCAGAAATGGGCTGGGAACCAAGACATTGTCTTGTAAATGATTCATTTCAGAAAATGTCTACTAATCAATTGTTAGGGTTTCTGTAAAGTAGTTTCCCCTGGATTTATAGATGATGATCATGTGAATTGGATCATTGATTCTAGAATGAGATAAACAGTAATACTGGTAACCTAATCTACTTACTCCAAGTAGCTCCAAAGAAATTAGCTGCCGTTAGTGGAAGCCAGCTCATTACCGAAGAGTGAAAAGAAACCCATTCATCATGGCAGAGCCACACACCAGCCCAGTCTCCCTGGAGCATTCAGCTATGCTGAGATATTGACGGAGAAGGGGATAATGACCCATAAATAGATAGATGGGAAAGGAGCAGGGGGTGATGAGAGGATTGAGGGAAGCCTCCTAAAATTGCACATGGAAAAATGGGCCTTAAAATCATAAGTATGTCAAAGTACAGTACTATAAGGACTATATAAGTAGCATCACAAAGAATAGAACTGTTGAAAGTAGTCCCTTGATGCTAGCATGTTTTTTCTGGAAGAAAACTTAGTTTGAAATTGGTGAAAAAGAAAAGAAAATGTATGCGAATAACATAGCCCCACCTAAAAATATGTTGCTAACACAATGGTTTTTCAGGAAAGAAAAGGCAAGGATGCCTGGAAATAGCTTGCGTCTAATCAGCCCCCATCCCAAGCAATCAACTGAAGTCCAGGAAATTCCATATGTAACCAGAAGAATAGACATCCTGGAGCATTTTGCCACAGTTAAGATTAGCGGAAACAGACCCCCATCAGCTCTAGTAACAAAAAAGAACTAAAGGTGAAGAAATCGCTGTGGGTCCCTGTGCCTCCCCTCTGGGAAGGTGGTGGCCTGAAGGCGAGAGGGGAGGGACAGGGGTCATTGCTGGGGCCATACCAACAGCCTTTGCTCTGTGACCACCCCTTCAACAGCAGTGCAGAGTGCTGTGTTTCTCCTGGGAAAATAATAAAAACGACGGTGGCTAAGGCTCAGCTTATCCTCCTGATTTATTCTAACAATCCTTAAAAAATTGTTTACATAGCAATGGTTTATGATGAGCACTTTTTGGGTCTTGTTTAAGAAATCCTTCTCTACCCAAAGACTGTAAGGGTCATTCTGCTGTATTTTCTTCTAAAAGATTCCTCCAAGTTTTCCCTTTCACAATGAACTCCTCCTTCTCTATAGAAATGAAAATCACGAAGAGCACAAACCAAAAAGGAAAAGACACATAAATGTAACTTCATTGAAATTAATAGCTTTGGCTTACTGAAAATAACATAAAGAGAGTAAAAGATCAGCCACAAAGTGAGAAGATGTTGATATCACACCTGACAAAGCAGTTGGATCCAGAATATATAAAAGATGCCTGCAACCTGTCAAAAAAATGACCAGAAAACATGGGGAAAAATTCACAGAAATAAGCATAATGTAATTCACAAAAATAAATCAAGATACTAACTCAACTTTGAGGAACCTGGGTGGTGCAGTTAAATATCCAACTCTTGGTTTTGGCTCCGGTGATGATCTCAGGATCCTGGAATCCAGCCCCGCATCGGGCTACATGCTCAACACAGAGTCTGCTTGAAATTCTTTCTCCCTCTCTCTGTGCTTCTCCTTTTCTCATGCTGTCTCCCTCTCCCTCAAGTAAGTAAATAAATAAATATTTAAAAAAATAATCAGGGAAATGAAAATTAAAATCATAATGAGATACTATTTTATATCCCCTAGATGGACCAAAAATTACAAAGTCTGATAATACTAAATGCTGGCAAGAAAAATAAAAGAAAAAAAATAAATGTTGGCAAGGATGTGGAAAAATGGAATCTTATATACTACTATTGGGACTGTAAAACAGCACAGTTTCTTTGGAAAATAACTTGGCATGTCTAGCACAGGTAAAGATTATATTTCTGTGGCCTGGCAATTCTACTCTTGGGTGTGCACCCTAGAGAAACTCTTGCACGTGTGCATTAGGAGACATGTGTAAGACCATTAATGAAAGCACTATCCTTATTTTTGAAAGTAAGCAGAACTGAGCAAATTTTGTTTGGGGAAAAAATACATTGTGGTCAACTATTTTTAAAAAGCCAGGGTATGATAAACACAAAAATCAGGAAAGTGGCTGAATGTTTGAGGAGAAGGCAGGGGGATGGAAATTGGAGAGGAGGACAAAGTTAATTTCAATTATATTGTTAATGTTGGGATCTTCTTTGGCCAAGCGGGCTCATGTGTATCGCACATATTCCACTGTAGGCACAGAATAGTACATAAGAAATTGCTTTTCATTTGTACAAAAAGATGAGTGAATAAAGAACAAAAATTTCTAATGGCTCAGTGCCAAGAAAAAATTAGATCTTGCTAACATCAATCTCACTGGAATATGGGTAAAGGGTCATCTGAGAAGTGATGGATTGCTCTCTGTCAGGGAGGGTCTGCATAATATGTGTGCCCCTGGAGCTCCTCCCAGAACGTAGGCAGCTGGCCTTGTGACCAGGCCTGTGCCCAGGCTTATACCCTGTTACTCAGGTTGGCAAGTGGCCTGAGTGGACAAGTGGTGAGCAGTATGAGAAAGATATGCCACTTAGCACATGAATGTTGTACGTGGTGAGATCTATTTTAGATAATTTTCCATGCAGAAAACTGAGGGCTGCTCTGGGGTAAGGCCTTTGTTCCACTATTGGGGATACTCTACTTTTTACCTTGATTGTGTAAATTTGACATTAAACTAAAGCTATTTTTTTCAACAGTTATCAATTTTAATTGTTAGTCTAAAGACTCAATACTTGGGTCTTGGTGCTGTGGGACTATGTAGCCTCAGAATTACTCATAAGCTACAACTCTTTTTCTGTTGCTGTTTGTATTTTTAATATATTTGCATTTTCCCCACTCTCTTAAAAGGATTATAAAGTCAACCAGATGGCAGGATTTTCTAAAGCCCTGTTTTGTTCGTCCTTGATGTCGAAACTCGGCAAATTAAGCTTTTTATTTTGAAAAAATTATAAATTCAAAAGAAGTTGCAAAAATAGTACAGAGAGGTCCCATGTACCATTTACTCAGTTTCCCCAATGATTATACCTCCCATAACTATGGAACAATGTCAAAAATAGGAAACTTGGGATCCCTGGGTGGCGCCAGCGGTTTAGCGCCTGCCTTTGGCCCAGGGCGCGATCCTGGAGACCCGGGATCGAATCCCACGTCGGGATCCTGGTGCATGGAGCCTGCTTCTCCCTCTGCCTGTGTCTCTGCCTCTCTCTCTCTCTCTCTCTTTGACTATCATAAATAAATTAAAAAATTTAAAAAAAAATAGGAAACTGACATCAGTGCAATGTGTGTGTATTGTTCTACGCCATTTTATCGCATGTGTCTGTTCACGTACCCACCATCAAAGTCAAGATGCAGGACATCATCATTGCAAAGATTTACTTTTGGAGACAAACCAAAGGGAAATGAACTCTGGGAAATGAACAAAGGGTTGCAGAAAGGGAGGTGGGTGAGAGGTTGCGGTAACTGGGTGACCGGCACTGAAGAGGGCACTTGATGGGATGAGCACTGGGTGTTATACTATATGTCGGCAATTGAACTTCAATAAAAACAAAACAAAACAAAACAAAAAAACAGAAAAACCCACAAAGATTTCCTTTGTAGTCATACCTAGTGCTTCCTCCCACACCATCCCTAACCCCTGGCAGCAGTTAATTTACTTTTTATTTTTATAATTTTGTCATTTTTAGAATGTTATATAAATGGAATCATTTGGTATATCGCCTTTTGAGATTGGCTTTTGTCACTCAGCCAGGTGCCCCTGAGCATAGAGTTAGCTCATGTTTTTTTTAAATCTACTCTGTCAGCCTCTGTCTTTTAATTGGCACATTCAGACCACTTACATTTAGTGTAATTATTGATATGTTAGGGCTTAAGTATGTTTTTACTTTATTTTATGTTTTTTATTCTATTTTCTTTCTGTTCTCCAGGTTGTAATTGGTCTATCTCTAAGCACTAATTCTTTCCTCTGTCCTCTCTATTCTGTCGTTGAGCCCATCCAATGAGTTTTTAAATTTAGATGATTTATTTTTGCAGTTCTAAAATTTCCATCTGATTCTTCTTTATGTTTCTTATTTCTTTACTGAGATTTTTTTTTTCTGTTTTTCATTTGTGTCAAGTATGTTTGTTATTCCTTATTGAAGAATTTTTGTGATAGCTGCTTTAAAATCCTTGTCAGGTAATGTCAGCATTTATGAAATTTCTGTGTCGGCATCTGCTGATTGTATTTTCTCATTCGAGTTGAGATTTCCCTGTCCCCCTCCCCTCCCAACCACCCTAGGTTTTTAGTATATTAAGTAGGGTTTTTAAGATTGTATCTTGGATTATTTTGAATATTATGTTATCAGACTCAATCATATTTAAATCTTCTGTTTTAGTAGGCTGCCTCTAATACAGTGCTGGTAGAGGAAAGTGGGCACTGTTTCATGGCTATCTGTTGGGGAGAAGACCAGGTTTTCCTCTTAGCCTCTGTGTACACTGAGAGGCATGGAATTTCATTACTGTTGTGTGGAGGTAGGAAATCAGACTCTTTACCAGGCCTCCACTGGGACAAGTTGGCAGGGGTGAGGGGAGTAGGAGGAGGAACCCCTTGATACTGCTCCCACTGGGCTTTTGATATCGGCAGTGGGGCCACATTTTTTTCCCAAAGGGTTTCCTTAGACTATAGTAGCTATTGTCTAAAAGTTTACTATCTTGCTAGATTGTTCCTTTCCTGGTCCTTTTAGAGAGAAGAGACTTTGGGAGGACATTTTTTGTCTGTGCCCATTGGCACTTCTTGGTTGTCCAGCTTCTCAAGCATCCAGGCTGGGATAAAGGAAAAATAAAACCCAGAGCATTCCCCCACTGTGCCATTCCTTGGGTCATGAGGTCCTTAATCTGCCTTTCCTCTAAAGTTCAAGTCTTCTTATATTTCTTTTATATGTATTATTTAATGTTTTAAACTCTGTTTAGTGGGAGTAATACGGGGAAGTGTATCTACTCCATTTTGTTCTGGAACCAGAAACAGTGAATAAGCTTTAACTGAATGGATTGGTTAATCTCTGCCCTTCTTCTCTATTTCCCAATGTTCATAGAATAGAAAAGAGTATACAACCGACACTAGAATACATACTAATTTGGAAGAAACAGAGGGTCATCTTTATAGACATGGTAAAGAAGTTGTTAGAACATACCTTTCTCCATCCAGAGATAAAGGAGCCACATTTTATTTGTTTTTGTTTGTTTCTTTAAAGTATCTCACTACAAAAAAAATCACAGAAGTTGGATCTATGTTGAGAAGTCCTATGTCATTAGTCGCTATAATTCCTGATGCCTTGTTTATTGACATACAAATAGCACAGGCACTTGTTCTAGTCACTGGGGATACAGCAGTAAGCATAACTCGGTGTTTTGGTATTTGGAGATAATGTGATGTGGTCCAATTTTAATTTATCAAAATGGATACTCAGTGAGTTTTTTCAATATGGGAACTTCTTTCTTCAGTTCTAGGAAACTTTATTTATTTCATAATTTCTTTCCCTCTATTTTCTCTGTTTGTTTGTTTGGAACTTCTATGTGTAGGATATTAGACCTACTTTTTTCTTTTTTAAAATTTTATTTACTTATACATGAAAGACCCACAGAGAGAGGCAGCAACATAGGCAGAGAAAGAAGTAGGCTCCCTGCAGGGAGCCCCATGTGGGACTTGACCCCCTGACCCAGGATCACGCCCTGAGCTGAAGGCAGATGCTTAACCGCTAAGCCACCCAAGCATCCCTAGACCTACTTTTTTGATTCTCTAATATTTCTTATCCTTTTGATCCTCTTTGGTTTTCTAATCTTTTCTTATCTTCTCCTTCATATTTTATACCTTTATGTCTTTGAAATATTTTTCTCAATTTTTTCAGTTTTATTAATTTTTTATTTCTGCTATCTTTTAATTTCTGAGATTTATTTCCTGTCTTTTTTTAAAAGACCATTTATTTATTTATTCACAGAGAGAGGCAGAGACACAGGCAGAGGGAGAAGCAGGCTCCCCATGGGGAGCCTGATGTGGTACTTGATCCCAGGACCCTGGGATCATGACCTGAGCCAAAGGTAGATGCTCAACCACTAAGCCACCCAGGCGTTCCTATTTCCTGTCTTACACTTTTTCTGATTCTGGCATCAAGTTATTATAGTCTCATGAGATGATGTGAGTTTTTCTTTTCTTTTTTTTCTTTTCCTTTCTCTTCTTTTTTCTTTCTTTCCTTCTTTCTTCTTTTGTTCTCTGAGTTTGTACAAGATGGACATTATCTATTCTTTGAATCTTTGTAGAATGCTCAAGTAAACTGAGGACTGATTTTCACTTTGTGGAGATATTTAAAATTATTTTTTTCTTTAATGTAGGATTATTTAAGTTGCTTTTGTTTTTTCCTTTATTATTATTATTTTTAAAGATTTTATTTATTCATGAGAGACACACACACAGAGAGGCAGAGAGAGAAGTAGGCTCCATGCAGGAAGCCCGATGCGGGACTCATTCCCGGGACTCCAAGGTATGGTAAGGTAGGTGTCCAACTACTGAGCCACTCAGGTGTCCCTTGTTTTTTCCTTTAAATTTGTCCATGTTTTTTATGTTTTAAAATTTATTTGTTATTAATACTGTTATCCTGTCAATCTCTTCTGCATCAGTAATAATGTTCACTTAATTATTTCAAAGATTGTTAATTCATTCCTTTTCTTTTTTTCTCTTCTCAGTTTAGTCAGAGGTTTGTTGATTAGTGTTTTGAAAGAGCCAACTTTTGCTTTGATAATATTCTGTATTTTTATTATACTAACCTAAGCTTATATATTTACTACTTCCTGTTTTCTACTTTATATACTTTATTTTTTTATTACTGCATTACTAAGTTACATACTTAGCTTGCTAACTTTTCAATCTTTCTTTTTTAGAAAAAACGTTTAAGGGAATCCCTGGGTGGCTCAGCGGTTTAGCGCCTGTCTTTGGCTTGGGGCACGATCCTGGAGTCCCGGGATCGAGTCCCGCGTCGGGCTCCTGGCATGGAGTCTGCTTCTCCTTCTGCCTGTGTCTCTGTCTCTGTCTCTGTCTCTCTCTCTCTCTCTCTGTGTCTATCATGAATAAATAAATAAATAAATAAATAAATAAATAAATAAATAAATCTTAAAAAAAAAAAAAAAAGAAAGAAAAAACATTTCCAAATTCCTCTTTCAGTGTTGTTGTGGCTACATCACACATGTTTCATTATCTTTTCATTATGTATTTAAAATTTTTCCTTACAATGTTTTCTTTGATGAAAGTCATTTAGAAGCATGTTTTTAAAATTTCAAAAACAAAAGAGATTTGATTATATTTTTATTTCTTGACATAATTATATAATTCTTACATAATTATATATTGGATATAATTATATATTAGTTTCTGACATAATTGCATATTAATCAGATAACTTGTTTTGTATAAATTTTAATTCTTTGAAATTTGTTGAGATTTATTTTATGGTCTTACACATAACCAAATTTCATATGTATTCTATGTATGTTTGAAAATAATGTCAATTTACCAAAATCTAGGTGTATAGTTCTGTACATGTCCATTGGATCAACCCTGTCAATTATATTGCTCAAGTTCACATTTTTACTGGTTCTCTTTTTGTTTATCTGGTCTCTCACTTACTAAGAAATATATATTAAAATTTCTCACTATACTGATAATACTACTGCGTGTTAATTTTATAGTTTCTACATCTTGCTAACAAGTTTAATTTTTTAAAAATTATGTAGTAATTCTGTGTCTTTAATAATGTTTTGTGCCTTAAATTTGATTTTATCTGATGTCAACTTAACTTTTATTTAATATTTGCATGATAATATTGTTTCATCCTTTTACTTTGAAACTTTTTGTGTCCCTAACTTTGAGTCTCTTGTAAATAACATAGGCGGATTTATTTTTTTATCCAGTCTGACAGTCTTTGACTTTTAACTAAGGACTTTATGCACTTACATTTATTGTGATTACTGATGTATTTGAATTCATTTTGCCATTTATATTATGTTTTCTATTTATCTTTTTATATATCCTTTTCTCTTTTTTATTACTTTATTTTGGATTAATTTTCTTTTTTTTCTCTTTTAATTTCCCCCTCAACTAATTGGAAATTGTATCCCTATTTTTACTTTTAAATGATTCCCTAGAAATTATAGAATGCATTTTAATTTAGCAAGTCTAAAGTTCATTCATTCATTCTTTTCTCAAATGATATAACAACTTAAAATGCCTTAATTTTTGTTACTTTTCCCAACTTATGAATATTTGCTATAATTATCCAATACTTTATAGTTCTTATAGTCATTAATCTCTCAACTTACAATGTTGTTTTAGATTCACCCACTTATTTAACATTTTCTTGGCTCATGATTTCTTCCTCCATCTCAGACTTCCCTGGGGGCTCATTCTTCTTTCTTGAGTACATCTAGAAATTCTTTTGGAAAGGGTGTCTCAATTTTTATTTTCTGAATATTACCTTTATTTTGTTATTGTTCTTGATAAACAGTTTTGATGGTATCATTCTTTTTTAAAAAAAAGATTTTATGTATTCATCTGAAAGAGAGAATGTATATGTGACAGCACACAAGTGAGGGGGCAGGGTATAGGAAGAGGGAGAAGCAGACAGAGCAGGGAGCCTGATGCAGGGCTGGATCCCAGGACCCTGAGCTCATGACCTCTGCCAAAAGCAGATGCTTAACCAACTGAGCCACCCAGGTGCCTTTTGGTAATATCATTCTTGATGGTTATTTCCCTTCTGCTTAAAAAAAAATTCCACTATTTTCAGATTTCTCATTGTGCCTATTTGTAAATCAAATGTCAATCTAACTTGCTCCTTTGCCAGTAATCTGTCTTTATTTTCCTAGCTGCTTTTAAGATTTTTTTCCTTTCTTTTCTTTTTCCTTGTCTTTTCTTTGTTTTGTTTTCTTTTCTTCTTTTCTTTTCTCTCTCTTCTCCTTCCTTCCTTTCTTCCTTCCTTCCTTCCTTCCTTCCTTCCTTCCTTCCTCCCTCCCTCCCTCCCACCCTCCCTTCCTTCCTTCCTTCCTTCCTTCCTTCCTTCCTTCCTTCCTTCCTTCCTTCTTTCCCTCTTTTGGTGTCCTGCAATATCATTACAATGTATCTCTTGTATTTCTTTTTATTTATTCTGCTTGGGATTCATTGGGTTTCCTAAAACTGAGGATTTCTGTCTTTTGTAAATTCATAATAATTATTTGTCTACGTCTCTTTGAATATTGCCTTCTTCTACATTGTTCTCTATTTCTTTCTTGTACTCTGATTTGATATGTTAGATATCTTAATTGTAGTCTCCATGTCTTCTTTATCAAATATACATGTTAATTTTTGTTTTTTTCTTTAAGGTTTAATAGCTTAAAACTTGCAGATCTCTGTTAGTTTATAAGTAAGTATATTCCAAATGTTTTGATTAGGAGGATTCTAATCACAAAACCAGCATAAATTACTGCAAATCTATTTAAAATCTTGCTCAGTGAAATCAATGGCACAGTAGCTGGGCCCTTATCCTAAATATATTGGGTGCACACTTCTTGAACTCCCTCAGCATCTGCAGCATTGAACCCAGATTTCTTCCTTTGCTTTACCCTTGTGTTGAGTCCAGCTGTAAGCTCGGGCAATGGGAATTTTTCTATTATAGCATAACATTTACCTATAAATATCTTTATAATTTGGACTTGAATCATAGAATTGCAGCAACATGTTTGTTTTTAGAGGAATTATGACTTGTGCAACTTTACTTTCAGTGATATGTATCCACAATCACATCTATTCTTTTTGAACAATATGTAACATGTCTACAACAATGGTTGATTCACAACTCATGTAGATTCTCCACAATCCTATATCTGTGTAGGAAGTATGGAAAGACTGGAAGCTAGAGCAGTGATTGCCACGACAAATGAGTGTGGCTGGCTTACTAGATAAATTTATTCCTTCTCTTAACTGGCAATCCTAGTTGCCAATCAGTGTGTTTATAATCATGAAAGAGATTGTATCTGGATGTGCTCAACGAAAAGTTTCATCAGCTCTTTCAAGGTGTGCCAAAGCCATTTTATAATTCCTCATTCAATTCTTACTTCCTGTGAATTTGCAAGGATACAGAGTTGGTATTTTTGTATGTGGACGAAATGTAACAAAAACAAAACTTTGCTAACTCAAGCTATTCATCATAGGAAACTCCTCCAGTTACAGTAGGGACTATTCCTGGCCATTTATAATATGTGATTACATAGTTCATTAAGTCCTAATGATCTTTAGGTTTGATATTTCCCATTGGTCCTCAAATCTTCCATCCAAATGCACTATTCTGTTAAGTTATGGCATATAGATAATAAAAAACAACTTTTTGGCTTTGACTTCCTCCATATTTATGTTCAATCTCTGTTTCTCCCAATGTACTGTATTTTGTTGTTTTTTTAAAAAGATTTTATTTATTTATTCATGAGAAACACAGAGAGAGAGAGAGAGAGGGAGAGAGAGAAAGAGAGAGAGAGAGAGAGAGAGGCAGAGACACAGGCAGAGGGAGAAGCAGGCTCCATGCAGGGAGCCTGATGTGAGACTCGATCCTGGGATTCCAGGATCATGCCATGGGCCAAAGGCAGGTGCTAAACCACTGAGCCACCCAGGGATTCTCTGTATTTTGTTATATCAACAAGAATTTCTAAAGCTATTGGCAAATCTTTAAAGAGTTCTTTGGCAAATATGTGATCTACTCTCTGGAGGCATAGGCATTGAAATGAGAACCTATGCTTTTATTTTTAAGTTCCATATTTAATTTGGATCTCTTTTTGGTGCCCTTGAAATCCATTTGTTCGAGAGAATAAAGTGATCAACACTCTTCTTATTTTCTCTTAAGCTTCCAAGATCAATCAATCAGAGCCCAACTGTGGAATTTGAGAACCCAGAGTCTTCAGAGGCCACTGAGTCTATTTTCAAACATGTAATTCAGCTGTGGGAACATCCAGAACAACTTGTATAGTGGCTTATGTATTTCATTGGCACCTCTGATCAGGAGCCTCTCAGAGAAACCCTAGAGCCATGAGCAACAGCATGGCTCAAATGTCCACTGCTACCATCTCCTCTCCTTGTCTTAATTTCCTTTTTTTTTTCAATTTCTTTTTCTCTTTCCTGCACATTGAGTAACTTTTTCTTCCACTTCATTAATTCTCTCTTCTATTGTATCTAATGCTTTATCCATCTACTGAGTTTTTAGTTTCATTTATTATGTGGGTTTTTTTTTTAACCTGGAAGTTCTATTTGGTTCTTTTTATCAAATCTACTTGATCTTATTACATAGTTTTTATACTTTGTTATACTTCAACTATTCTTTTAAAAAATGAGCATATGGGGCACCTGGGTGGCTCAGTTGGTTAACTATCTGCCTTTGGCTCAGGTTATGATCCTGGGGTCCTGGGATCATGCCCGTGTCAGGCTCCCTGCTTGGTGGAGAGTCTGCTTCTCCCTCTCCCTCTGCCCTGCTTGTGCTTTCTCTGTATTTTTCTCTCAAATAAATGAATAAAGTCTTTAAAGAAATAAAGTAAAGGGATCCCTGGGTGGCGCAGCGGTTTGGCGCCTTCCTTTGGCCCGGGGCACGATCCTGGAGACCCGGGATCGAATCCCATGTCGGGCTCCTGGTGCATGGAGCCTGCTTCTCCCTCTGCCTGTGTCTCTGCCTCTCTCTCTCTCTCTGTGACTATCATAAATAAATAAAAATTAAAAAAAAAATAAAAAAATAAAAAGATATAAATAAGTATATCAAATTTACCTATTTTATATTTAATTAATAATTGCAATATCAGCCATGTTTGTGACTATAATCCTATTGTTTGTGATTTCTACTTATTCTCATTCAAATGATTTGTTTCCTCTTGTGTTTTATATTTTTATATTTCAGTGAGTTTATATTTACCTGAGGAAATATTTGAGGCCTTAGTTTAAGGTATGCATATTTACCAGGAAAACATTAGTAATCTTGAGTCATTTTAAATTAAATTCTAAGGTAGGTATTTTGGGATCACATATGTAATGTGAATTCTAGATTCTGGCTTTAAATTCTCATGAGAACCCCTTGTGAATGGTAGTTTTAGACTCTACTCAGAGTCAAGATTGAGATTTAAAAGTTTCTTTACTATTTTCCTTTGTGGGATAGATTTTCTTCTTTTGGTGTGCCCTTGCATTAAGAATGTCAACTTCTAGGTCCTGGCCTATTTAGGTATTTTTTCTTCTGTCTTCACCCTGTTCAGGTCCTAGGCATTGCATAATTCATTATCCCTCCTTGATTTCCATTAAAGTGAAGACTCTAGGCCACTAGGAGTAAGTAAATATCCCCAGAGTCCCATTGTGGCAGGGTGGTTACCTCTGAAAATTTCTGTTTTCTCACATTTTTAGACTCTGCTGATTTCCATTATTTTCCTGAAAGCTCATTTAAGCATTTTAAGATCTTTTATCTAGCATTTTTAGGTGTCATAAGCCATGGAGGTTCTTCATAGTATTTGTTCTTTAAGTTGTGGGAGGTAGAAATTTTGGCATTATTTCTAAATATTCTAATTTATAAGATTTCTATTGTAAAGTAAGCTGAATTGAGGAATTAATATAGTTCTCCTCCTACCCCAATAAAACTATCCTCTGAACACATTAGACTCAAACTCCTGAGTTTTGGGGGCCACATTATCATTTTACCTCATTATAGCATGGCTACTACTGTCCCTTTGCTACCCGGGACACCTTCTGCCCGTAGAAGATAGACTAAATATAGAGAAAGTGATGAGGAACAGTGTCTCGTTCGTGGATCAGCACCCAGCATGAATTACTTATTTTGAGCTTCACAACAACCTAATGAAATGGGTACCATTGCTTTCATTTTATAAATAAGATCTCAACCTCAGTGATGTTCAATAACTCATTAGAAGGACACAAAAGGAGCTGAAATGTTCTGAAAGATCATCCAGGCATGTCTTCCTACAGCAGGCCTTCAGAGAATCCTGTCAGTCAATTATTTATCCATCCATCTATCCATCCAACCATCTATCCATCCACGATTTCATTCAATAAACCTTTTTTGAGAACTTGCTATGTGTGTGGCACTGTGCTAGATACTGATGAAAAAAATGGATAAGACAAAGAGTTTACATTCTCATATGGGAAGACATATAAACAATTTTAATATATTGAAGTGAATTAAATGATAGGAGTTATGAGAACATTGGAAAAGGCATCACCACTGAGACAACTCATGTATAGCTTTGGGGTGGGAAAAGGGAAGGTGGTTGCTGACTGGAATGGGAGATGAGATAGAGCACAGAGATAAGAATATCAATAGCATGTAAAGATGGAGCACTCTTTTGGGAGCTGGCTGCTTTTTCTCTAAAAGAAGGGGAAATAAGAGCTTAAAACTATTGCCTTTAAAAAGGATTTATTCCTTACTGTTACCAGCGCAGAAGCTGTTTCAGTTCAGGTTCAGCCACTTGTTGGATGGAACAGATCAGTGGTGATTTGGTTATCCAGCCTGTGATCTTTTCTGGAATTGAAACATCACACAGAGGAAAGACTTGTCTGGTGCAACTGCTTATAATTGCATTTTCCTCTTGATTGTTCAAGCCCTGATATCAGAAGCTCTAATCCAATTTTCTCATACCCCATCTCTGTAGGTTCCATGCTGGGTCTTGCAAAATTAAGCTATAAGCTTTTCTTCCACCAAAGGTTCAAATCTGAGCACAGATGTCAGAGTTAATCCAGTTACCCCGGCACTCTTAAACCCCTAGAAAAGTAGATTTGTCTTGATGCCTTTTTAATGGCGTGGTATTTTCCTCACTCAGCAATTTTCTTCACTTTCTTGGTTATACCTAATTGAGTTTATCTTTGTCTAAACCAACATGATGGACAGACCTTTTGGCAAGTGGACTGTGTTTATTCCCAGGGCTTAAAATGTGGGTCATAGACACTGCCAGAGACTCAATATCCACTGGGAATCCTTATACCACTCTAGCTGTTTGTTCTGAAAACAAAACTGTCATCAATGATCCTGGAAAACAGAACCTGGAGCTTTAAGGATGTTGTAGAAGTTACATGATATTACAGCTAAACTGAGTATGCCCGGTGGTGTTAATTGGGGTCAACTTCCAACATGCTTTTGAGGTCTGTGATTGCTACCACTACAACCTAAGTCTCTTAAAGGCTACCTACTTATCAGTAGTTCAACCCAATCCTTGGTCTTTTAGATAAGTCATTTACCATCAGAGTTGAACATACAATTTGAGATTGGGGCCTTTCCTAATTCAGCTTTTGCTGAATGATCTCTAATGAGTCCTTTATGTCTGTGATTCTTGGCAGTACAGTTTGGACAGGACAGAAAGACTTGTCTCAAATTCCGACTATAGCACTTTTGAAATGTATGACCTTGGGCAAATGACTTCTTCATGAAGCTCTTCATGAGCTTCTTCATGTGCAAAATTGGACAATAATGTTCATCTCAAAGGTTTCTTATGAGGACTAAGTGAGATGCATGTAAAACATCTAGCACAGGGCATGGCTTAGAGTCATGCCAGTATTTACTTATCACTGGATCAATAAATAAAGTAAGTAGTATCCTTCTGATTTCCTAACTAACAAAGGCATCATGTCTTCAGTTCTACCAAGAATGGGTTGCCAACTGATAGCCAAGAAGAGAGAGACTACAGATTTTGGTTTAAGATTGTATGGAGAGGGATCCCTGGGTGGCGCAGCGGTTTGGCGCCTGCCTTTGGCCCAGGGCGCGATCCTGGAGACCCGGGATCGAGTCCCACATCGGGCTCCCCGTGCATGGAGCCTGCTTCTCCCTCTGCCTGTGTCTCTGCCATTCTCTCTCTCTCTCCCTGTGACTATCATAAATAAATAAATAAATAAATAAATAAATAAATAAATAAATAAATAAAAATTTAAAAAAAAAGATTGTATGGAGAGCAAGAATGACAAGTCAAATTGAAAACTGGTAGACTGGTTTCCTACACTCACCTCTGCCCAATCTTTGGCAAACACTTTACAATATTGCAAGAAATATTAAAGAAAAGGGGGAGGACCTTCAGAAGGTGAGAGAGGTTGAAATCATGCCATTGTTTTGCAGCCCTGGTCCTGTCTGTTGCCACAGCCCCAGTCAATCATTCCCATTGTGTACAGGTCTCTACTGCCTGCCGTGCCTCTTTACTTCTCACTCTGGGATTCTTGAGATCATTTTGTCTGTGTGCCAGAAGCTGGGTCCTAAACTAAAGGAGCTCTATTAGGTGTGGTGGTGAAGGAGGCATGCTGAAAACTAACTGTAGGAAGAGCCTCACCACATTTGTGTGCTGGGTGCTGTGCTTAGGAACAATGGCCACAAGACAGCTTCTCTGTCCCTAAGTTGCTCACCACAGTTCAGTGTATGAGACAAGCTAGCACATAGGCAATGCCATTGCAGAGCTGTG
Organism: Canis lupus baileyi; assembly: GCF_048164855.1. Taxonomy (NCBI): domain Eukaryota; kingdom Metazoa; phylum Chordata; class Mammalia; order Carnivora; family Canidae; genus Canis; species Canis lupus. The sequence goes on along the minus strand of NC_132851.1, from coordinate 49,523,120 downwards.
AGTGCCACACAGATTTCAACATAGGGTTCTAGAAGTCCCAGCCCGGGGACAGGGACATCAACGCTCAGAAGTAAAGTCGTAAATAAGGAGTCAGCCAAAGGAGCTGACCTGTGTGCGCATCCATGCAAGTACCTCTGTGTGTTTATTGGGCTATAAGATGGGGGTGGGGAATGTGAGGAAGAGACAGAGAAGGAGCATTTGGAAAACACTTCTTCTGTGAAGTTACACCTTGCATGGTGCTTAGAAGTGAGAAGAGGAAGGGATATTTGAAGAACTATTTGCCTGACTGCTACTGACACCCCACCTCACCTCTCTGGTGTCTGGGGAGGGATCTCTTTTGTCTATGGAAGATTTCCCTGTGACTTGCCCAGCAGCAAGGTGGAGGATTCCTTTGCTCTGAAGACCCACTGTGAGAGCCAAGTCCTTTTCTCACTTCATCTCTTTGGTATTCATTTCTTCTTTTTTCTCTTCCTCCAACTTTACTTCCCTAAATGTTTCTACTGCAACTCTGCTATGTTGGAAAAGCTTTGCTGTCATGTGGGGCTCTCAGGGAACAAACCAACAGGTGTAGATCTGGGGTGTGACCATCCTCACTAAGCATACCTTCGTCATCAGGCGTGGACACTCACCATCTGAGCTTCCTGCTGTGTTGAGTCCCCCACTTTGGCCCTGGCCCCTACTCCCCAGGACCTCCTTGACAGCTTTCCTCTTAAAAAAAAAAAAAAAAAAAAGGTGGATTTTCTTTCAGCTCCTGTGTTCAGAAAAAAAACAAAAAACAAAAAACAAAACAAAACAAAAAACAAACAAACCAGTTTTTCTTCCTGCATCTCAGTTATGTCTCTCAACTCCTAACTGAAAACGTTTTACATTACCCAAATCCTGACTAGGAAAAGCATCCATAATCCACCATTCACAGAATGAGAGATTGCAATAATCTCAATCTCCCTCCTTCTTCTCTCTTTCTCTCCCTTTCATCTCCTCTCTCACTCTCCATCTCTCTCTCTCCTTCCCTTCTCCCTCCCATCACATGCAAAAATCTTTTAGCTATCTCTGTCTTCAACTTTCAAAAGTTTTACAATGATCATTCCCCAGTTTCCTAGTCTCTCAGCCTTTTCTGTGCAATCCTAAATTTATGTCTTTCTAAAAGTGTAACTAATATTTGAGACTTGAATATATTGAATATTGAATATATTGAATATATGCTACATTCTTATATATATATATATAAATTATATATAAATTAACTCACTCCTTGAAAAAATCATGAGAAGTAAACGTGATTCTATCTACTTTTTTAAGTGAAAAAAAGGGTCAGAGATATAATTTGACTAACATCACCAACTAGTATATAGTTGAGAATTCAGGTCAAGTCTGACTCAAAAGGAAAAGGAATACAAAATTCCTTTTGCATTTTATAATTTTTTTCTGATTATGAAACATTTATGTAGAAAAATTCAAATAAAGGTGTACCTTCTCAAAGCCTACATCCTAACTCACCATTAACATTTTGTGGTTTGTGTTCTGTCTTTATCTTATGCAATCTTAAATATATATTTATAAAATTGGCACATATAAATACATGCATATATTTTTCCAGCTTAATTGAGATATTATATGTAATATACACACATATCACCTTGTGTGAGTTTAAGGTATACAATGTGATCATTTGATACACATATATAGCAAAATGATTGCCAAAATAAGGTAAGTTAGCACACCTATCACTTCACATAATTATCTTTTTCATACAGAAGTTTTGGTGAAAATATTTAAGTTCTACTTTCTTATTAACTTTTAAGTATACAATATAGTATTATTAATATACCAGTTACCATACTGTGCATTAGACCCCCAGAACTTGTAAATGGAGAGTTTGTACGTTGCGACCAATGTCTTCCCATTTACCCCAATTCCCAGCCCCTGGCAACTACCATTCTACTTTCTATTTCTGAGATTTCTGAGTTTGGCTTTTTAATTCTATAAATAAGTGATATCATACAATATTTGTCTTTCTCTGTCTGACTTATTTCACTTAACATAATAGGCATGTGTGTGTGTGTGTGTGTGTGTATATATATATATATATATATATATATATATATATATAATTTCTGCAACAGATTAATTTCAGGCTAAATTTCACCTATTCACACCCTTATCAGAAGTATATAAAATCATCCCACTGAACCTCTTCTAACAATAACTTCTTAAAAATATTTCTCAGTTGTTTGTTGATAAACAATTACATCACTGTTTAAATTTATAATTCTTAGATTCCTACTACATTGAATATTTTTCAAATGTTTATTGATCTTTTATATTTCTTAGCTTCCTTTTCCTTAGAGCAAGACTTGACAAACTACAGTCTATGGGCCAAATCTAGTTCTCAGTCTGTTTCTGTAAGCAGAATTTTATTGGGATACACCCACACCCCTTTGATTTATGTATTTTCTATGACTGCTTATGTGCCTTTTTGCAGAGTTGCATAATTGTGAAAGAAATAGTATGGTCTGCAAAGCCTAAAAATTTACCATCTGGACCTTTATGAAAAAGTTTGTTCACCCCTGCTCTAGAGAATAGACTCCTATATTGTCAATCTCCTATTTCCTTTATCTTGGATTTTTAGTACTTTTCTTATATGTCTTAAGTTGATTTTTTCCCCTGCTACTCATCCTCAGTAAGAGAGATATCTCTAGACTATGTGTTTGCCAGTAAGCAGGATGCAGGGATTTCCCTTGATTGTCCTTACTGAATACCAGCCTTCTGGTTGAGTCCTTTCTCAGGTTTACAGAAAAGTGATTGTACATTTTATTCCTAATTCCCAGTGTCCAGCTGGTGCTCATTAACCTGGCTCTGGGATTCTAAGAAAAGATTTTCTATCTCCATCCACAGTTTGTTTCACTGATATAAACCATTAATGAAATCACTGGCATTTCTATTACGTTTGAAAGGCATTATGATACAATTTTTATAAGCATGGATTCTGGAATCAGATTGTCTGGTTAACATATAAGGTCTACCACTTACTAACTGTGAATTTGGGTAAATTACTTTCACTCATTTGCAAATTTCCCATCATCTGTAAAAATCATGAGGATTATGCTATTATCTTTCTCATGATGGTTATAAGGAAGACAGTGCTCCCTGGGACATCCATGGATTCCTCAACATTTCCCAGCCTCTCTTGCTGTGATTGGGGCCATGTGACTAGTTCTGGTCAATATGTTATTTCAAGAACAGGGCAGGTAAGAACCAGTTTGCCCTCTGCATTCCTCTCTTTCTGTACAACAGTGCCCTTGCTTGGTATCTCAAAGTGGAGGGAACCTGAATCCTTGAAGTACCAGGTGCAGGAGAGTCTCTGCTTACCCAAATTAAACTTTGAATGAGCAAGAAATAAATTTTGTGTTGTACCAAAGATGGAGATTTGGAAGTTTTTTATTTTATTTTTACCACAACATAGTTTATGCTATTCTGACTAATAGGAGATTGTTCTAAACACTAATTAATATATAAAAGTACTTGGATGAATGTTTAGCATATTAAGTGCTGTGAGAATGTTTTCCTTCTTACCCCTCTTTTTATTATTAAAAGGACAATAATTCTTAACGTAGACTCTTTTGCTTTCTACTCACACCTTAATCCCTCTACTTATTATTCTACTTATAAAGAAACACCTGCATAAGGATGCACAATGTTGCCTCAGAGAAATTAGTAATCCACAAGTAGGTCTAGAATATGACTTAAAGTAAGTCTTAAGTAAGTCTTAAATATGACCCTGTGTCCCTGAGCAAGGGAAAGAAATACATGTGTCTTGCTACCTTCTCTCAGGTTGCTAGGAGTTCTGTTTCACGTGGGAAAGCACAAACAGACCATCGTTTTGTTTTCCCAGTACACTCCCATTCACCTTACAATTAGTAGAAATTTCTCCCGGATTCTGCAGTAGGCTGTTTTGTCTCTCAGTGTTAATCATTTTCATCTGTTTCATCATTTTCATCTTTTCACCATCAGTCTTGTTTCTGATCTCCACTGGTATTCATTCACTCATGCCTCTTACACAGATTGCATTCAGTCCATACATTCTTAATAAAGTTATTTTCATTCCAGAGCTGTTTGCTTTGATTACTCTTTCATTAGCTGGAACATGGGACATAGGAAAACAGATATGAGTAAGAGAGTTGCTGAAGTTCAGTATTTTCAATCCCCTATATTGTTGCTCATTTCAAATAGCAAGCCATCTTTTGTTTCTTCTTTGACATAGCAGGTATGCATAATGTAATTTTCTTGTTCTTGGAAAATGCAACCCTATTATTCACTGTCTACATTGGAGCTCCACTATATATCATCTCTCCATGCAGTTTTGAAGTCTATAGATTTAAGAAAGTATAAACGGGCCAATGATTTAACTTTGGGTGGAAAAAGTGAATAGGGGGCAAATCACGAGGGGCTTTAAATGCCAAACTTAAGACTTTGCTTTGTATGGAATATGGTAACTTGATACGATATGCACTTTGGAATGATGATCCTGGTAAGAAACATGGAAGGCAGGGAAGAGGAGGATGGTAAAGAGGCCTGGAACAAGGTGAATAAGAATGTGGGTGTGGCCCAAGAGCATTTGGTTTACTGATTCACCCTTCAGGGAAGAGTAAGGAATGATGGACAGTTGTAAGGAAGGTAAAACTGATAGGACTTAATGTCTGGTTGAAGAAACTATAGGGTGATTCTAGGTTTCTGACTTGAGTCACTGTGAATGCTGGTGTCATTTATTCATCAAAATTCAGCCACAAGAGGCAAAGAAGGTTTTTGGAAGAGATAATTTTTCTTTTGGATGTGTTATGTTTGCGATGTCTTTAGAACAGCCTGTTGGGATGTCTGAAAGGCATTTGAATGTACAGGCCCAGAGCTCAGAGAAGGTAGCCAGAGTAGGGAGGAATAAAGAAGTAGCTCAGGAATCTTCAGTGGAGGGGAGACAGCTGAGAGATGGTAGTGCTGCAGGTGGAGCCCTGAGATGTGCGAATAGGCAGCTGGGACAGGACGAACAGCAGCAATGTTACTGAAGGAGAGCATTAGTCTGCTGTGCCATGACACCTGGGGAGTCCCAGAGATTCCAAAGGGGAGAGAATCTTAAAGGAGAGGAAGTAGATGTTCAGCTAATGTTGAGGTCCTGGTGGGACTCTGGAGCCAGCAAAATCAGGCATATTAAAGTGATCTCATTAGCACCTACTCGCAGAATGGTTTATCCGCTTGTCCTCCAGGGATTATCTTACTATTCAGTAACAGAAAGGCTCATGTTTTGCTCCTTTTTTTTTTAAATAAAGATTTAATTTATTTGTTTATGAGAGACACATGGAAAGAGGCAGAGACACAGGTAGAGGGAGAAGCAGGCTCCCTGAGGGGAGCCTGATGCGGGACTCGACCCAAGACCTCAGAATCACAACCTGAGCCAAAGGCAGACACTCAACCACTGAGCCTCCCAGGTGCCCATGTTTTTCTCTTCAAAGCACTATCTTGGTCTTTTGCCTCTTTCATCCACACAGAGACTATTGCCCCATGTGGAGGCAGCATGTTGTGAAATAGCAGGGACTCTAGAAACTTTCAGTTTAGATCTAAATTCTGGGTAGAAACTAACTAGGTAAAATTGGTAAAACTGCTTTGCTTCTCTGAGCCTCGGTTTCCATGCGAACCTCATATACTGTTGAGAAGATTAAATAAGATAATATAAAAACATTTGACATAGGTGGTTTTCTTTATTTATTTTAATTGATTGGTACTTTTATGCTTTAATGTCAGGTTGTCATCCAGAGACCTTTTTTCCCCACAAAAGAGCACCAGTGTACCACCTTCTGGCAAAGGTTCCAGTGCCCTTCACTGATGTCCAAGAACCTGACCCTCATTTTAATAAGTGTTGGCTTTAGCTTCCTTTCAGGTATGCATCTGATAGACTCTGACTAATTAAATAGAGTTCTCTTTCACTTTGATGAAATTCCAGAAAACCATTCAACGAAACAGATGGGTTCTCTCCCCTTTATATGTGGACCTTGGAAATTGCAGTCAAATCCTCTGATAGTTCAGTCTTGTCTAATGCAACTACTTTTTTTTGAGTAGCATTGACAGAGATCACTGCCATCTGTTTCTCTTTCTGCCCATGAAGGTCTCATCTATCTCATTCATCTCTTTGAGATGCGTGATCTCGAATTCTTCTTTTATTTATCCCTGTGGTCACTGATTGAATTTCACATCCTCTCAGTAGTTCTTGGTCTGGGGTATTCTGTGGATTCCTCTAATCTTTTTGTAAATGGTATAGCCATTTTATTGGGATGTTCAGATACTTGATAAAAGATAGGGCTCTGTCCACCAAAACCCCTGTGGTCATAATTTAGTTATGGCCTCATTGAGAAAATTATTCTTCTAAACTTCCTAAGATGAGTTTTACTGGTTCTTTTCAGCTACCTCCAGCTAGATTCTTAAATCGTGTGACTCCTTCCCTTTGTCATTGTTAGCCTGGGACCAAGGGCATTGAGTACACTTGGGAAGCCTGACTCACAATCCCTGACCTTGACCTCAAGATATTTTAAAGGCAAAGCTTATGTATTGGAGGATTTCCAAAGCAATATGGAAGGACTTGTCTTCCTTTTTGAATTGGCTTGTTGATTTTTCAGGAAAATGAGCCATTACCACAACCTCTTTCATTCATGCCATTGTTTGATATCACTTTGTCCCTTTCAACAGTAGAATACTTAGTGTTTTATATCCTAAAGTGACCTGTATCAGACTATAGAATACTTTGTTTTATCTTAACCACCTTCAGAAAAAATGACCAAAGGTACTATCCTCATGGGCATCTTTCCTTATAAGTCCCATTGCTCTAAATAACTTTAAAATTAGTAAACTAATTTTCATTTACTGGTAGAAGCTATTTTATAACTTCTGTTAACAGCACTGTAGCCTACTGAAGAGCTTTTTGACATAATCATGGCCTCCTTTTTCATCTCTGGGGTTGCCCTTCTGTTTTCTGAAGTTACTTTAGGATCATCTTTCAGAAGGAAAACAACCTGGCATATAAACAACCCCTGAGCCTGTTTATCCAGAGTGGAGAATGTGAGGACACTATTAGGTGTGAAAAAACAATTAATTTCATGGGTATTAAGCATTAGTTCCAGGATTCACCTTTTGGGGCCAAGTGTCTCAGGCCGCTGTTGAACAACAGGATGTTGATGCAATGTCCCTGGGGAAGACAAGAGTCTAGATTGAATATTGCTGAACTTGTTTTTTGAAAAAATATTTAGAAAGATGTATGCTTTACTTTTCATCTTTACACCTATATACCTGATTAAACATCTATAAAAATAACTGCAAAGTTGAATAATCACCACAATGAGAACCAGATGCATTGTACCTCCTGAGAGAATGAAGAGATGTGAGAGAATAGGGGTGGGGGGATGACCAGGAAAGAGAAGACAAATGGGGCAGCCAGAGATGTGTCTCAGGAGAATCCTGGGGAGATGATTCTGGAACCTCCTCAGTCTCTGAACTAGGTCAAGCAGATTCAGGCTGAGCCAAGAACTCATAAATACCACTGGTAAGTGAGTTAATCATTTATTTGAATACGGAAACTATGCAGGGCCTCAGGGTTAAAGGTTAACAGGCAAGGTTTCAAAAACAATTACATTAAGTAGACAGTAATAGACTGCAACTAATGTCTTGTGTCCCCACATTAAAACAAGAAAGTGGTTCAAATGAACTAATGCATCCTGGATTCAACATTATAAAAAAACTATGACTGAGAAATTGAGGAAAGCTGAAATCTTTAAATAGAAATAAAAGAACTATATAGTATGTAGCATATAGCAGATATTAGGAAGTTATTTGTGCATATGCTGATCTTTCTGAATAGGTAGTGATTCAGGGAAGGACCTTGCCTTCATGTTTCTGTTGCATTGTGGTTGTATTTTGTATATGCAGGAAAAAACCCCAATGAAGTTGTTTATAGCACCAAGAATTCCCTATAAGGGATTTAATTCATCTGTACCTTCAAATTGGGAAAAACAGAAAAAAAATGAAATACTTATTACTTAATAAAATTGAGGAATATGTTTTAAGAAACTAGAAATAAATCCAGCTGTTATGTTTTACCCCTAAAATATCAAGTGGCCTGAAAATGGATTTCTAGCCACCATAATAATAACAAATACTCAGAGTAGAGACACTATTCCAGGTATTTTACATATTAGTGAATTTAGTCTTTGTAAAACCATATAAAATAGGTAATTCTTGTCCTCATTTTACAAATAAATAAACTTAAGCACAGAGAGATTATATTACTTGCCCAAGGTCATACAACCAGTGAGTGGCAGGACCTAGATTTGAATCAGTGGATTTAGATTCTAGATTGCTGTAGATTTTTACTTTACTACTTCACTGTGTACTGTGAAACAAGCTGGAGTATGCTTAGAAAAAAAATACTGTGAAATTATTAGGTAAGGAGCATTTCATTCCATCTGGAGTATTCAGGGAAAACTTTATAAAGAGGTATCATGTGAGTTAAATAAATGAGGGAGATGTCAGCAGGTAGAGAAGGAAAAAGATCATAAAGGATTGGGTGGGTTTACCTGGATGGATAGAAGAGATGAAGGAGAATGTTTCAGATCACAGAAAGGGAGGAGAAATAATATGGAGTAAGATAATTTGGGGAAATAGTAGATAGAACAATTTAGCTAGAGAAGACAAATGTAGTGCTGACACAGGAGATAACCTTGGAAACATACAAATGATGGAGGGATGAATTTAAACCCTAAGGCATCGGGGAAGCTATTGAAAACTTTTGAGCTAGTAAATGACATTAATAGAACATCTTCAAAAAAAAAAAAAAATAGAACATCTTCATGGCTTCTACTAGACCAAGAATGGACCTGAAGACTTGGAAACCAATCCCGTCTCATGACTGAATTTAATTAAAAGCCAAGCCCAAATATAGAGCATAGATTTCAAGGGTCTCAAATCTTAGTTGTACAGTTATGTTATTTGTTCACTTCCCTTTTTCATATAAAAGGGCTGTTGTAGGTCCTAAGAAGATATTAATGATAAAAACAAATAAAACTAGCTCTGTCCTCAGAGAGCTAAAAATCTAGTGGGAGAAGACATAATGCACAAGATAAAATAAAAACAATATAATAGATAAAAGAATAGGGGAAAAAAACAAGAAGGACAGGGGGACAGTGAGGGTGTTGAATTTTGAACAGGGTTTCCAGAGAAGACCTCTCTAAGAAGGTGACTTTTGAGTTAAGACTTAAAGAAGTTGAGAAAACCATGTAGAAGAAGAACTTTCCAGGAAGAGGGAAGAACAAGTGCAAAGGCCTGAGGTGGAAGCATGCTTGGTGTATCTGAAGAAGGGGGTAAAATGGCCGGACTGCAAGAAATAAGGGTGAGATTAACAGTAGATATAGTGAGCAAGGTAAGTTAGAGGCAGACTAACATAGGCCCACCTATAGGTAATAATAAGAACTTAGCTTTTACTCTGAGGAAACTGTGGTTTTTAAGCAAAGAATTGACATGATCTGACTAATATTTTAACAGAACTACTGTGGCTAGCATGTTGAGATCGGGCCATGAGTATGAATATGGGGTAGGAGACAATGGCGGAAGCAGGGAGACCTGTTAGGAATAAGGCACTAGCAATAGGATATTCAATCTTGAATATATTTTCAAGATATAACCTATAGAATATTCTCATGGACAAGGTGGGGAGTATAGGGTGGGGAGTGGGGATAGTCAAGAACAGCATGATGGATTTTTGCCTGAATGACTGGATTATTGGAGGAACTGTTTCTTTTGATAGTAGCTGAAGGAGAGCTATCATGGCCTCAATTTAACATGGGATAGGTTGATGTCTATTAGACATTCAAATAGAAATACTAACTGGGAATATAGATATAAGATGCGGGATTCATGTTGGAGTTGTAGCACATGGATGGTAGTAAAGACATAAACTGGATGAGATCACCTAAAGAGTGATCATAGATAGAAAAACAGAGGTTCAATTACTGACCCTGGACATTGAACATTCAGAGACTGGAAGGATGAGGAGAATCAGGAAAAGAATCCAAGAATGAAAGACCAGAGATGTAGGAAAAAAATGAAGTCAATGTGATGTCCTAAAAGCCTGGGGAAGAGAAGTTTTCTTTTTTCTTTTTCTTTTTCTTTTTTTGGTGAAAAAATTTATATTTAGATTTATAGACGGCTGGCCTAAGTTTAGATGATCCTAATTTTGTTGGCAACATCCAAAGCATCATAGTCAGGAGCCAGTAGAACATATGCTTTCTTCTCTCCATCAGGCCTGATCAAGGTGTTGACCTTGGCCACATCAATGTCATAGAGCTTCTTCACAGCCTGTTTGATCTGGTGCTTATTGGCCTTGACATCCACAATGAACACAAGTATGTTGTTGTCTTCTATTTTCTTCATGGCTGACTCAGTAGTCAGGGGGAACTTGATGATGGCATAGTGATCAAGCTTGTTTCTCCTGGGGTCGCTCTTTCCAGGATATTTGGGCTGCCTTCAGAGACGCAGGGTCTTGGAATGTAGGTGACGTGTGGATCTTCTTTTTATTGTGACTGCACGCCTTTCAACACCGCTTTCTTAGCTTTCAAAGCCTTTGCTTTGGCTTGGGCTTTGGGAGGGGCAGGGGCTTCCTTCTTTGCCTTCGGCGCCATCTTCGTGAAAGGGAGAGAAGTTTTCAAGGAGAAGAAAGTTATCAACTGAGTCTAATGCTGCTGATAGGGCAAGTCCGATGAGGCCTGAGAAATGAGCCCTGGCAGGCAGCAACCTTGTGACCTTGAAGAGTAGCAAAGGTCAGAAGGAGACGGTGTGGCTAAGTGGGCTTGAGAGGCTGGACCTACTCTAGTCTACTCTATTTTAGCAATGCCATTCTCTTGGTTTGACATCTTAGGTGGGTACCGGGTGGAGAAAAGGTTCTTCAAAAAAAAAAAAAAAAAGTGCTTTCATGGAGCTCTGCCTTTGCATGACTTTTATCGTGTACTAATGTGTGGATTCAAGGGTTTTCTTGCCAGTGAACCCATATTCCTTTGGGCAAAAGGATAGGAATGCAGAGAAATGGGTGACATGATTCTAGTGGTCACTACAGCGCCCATCATACCTCCTCTTCCTTCACTCTGGAATCATACCTCACCCCGCAGCTTGCACATGACTTAGGTTGCTTCTCTTCCAACCGAGAATGGGCAAGTGACTAGGCTTGGCCAACCACAATGCAACAGAACTCCTCCGGCACAGTGATTGGTTCAAGGGCCAGCAGTCGCCATCACGCCAAAAGCTCCACCTTCTAGCACCTGCATCCAATAGTGTGCCTGCCTTGGGGAGGTCTGGGGTGTGAGTGGCTGGACAGGAGAGTAGACTTCAGCTCCCCCTAGAGGCCCCAAGTCATCAGTGTGCACAAGGCCGGAGGCTGTGTGTCTTCCGAGGGCAAATGGCAGGCTCCATCAGCAAGTGGGCAGTTGTCACTGCAGGGAGATCCCTGGCAGAAGGGCAAGTCACACAGGGAACCTCCCTTTCCGACTTGGCCCCCAACAGCTGACTCAGTACTTCACTGGAGCGACCTCAAGAGCTGCCTGGCTGTTTTGCATTATCAGCATCCATTACAAAGCCACATGATAAATGATGGCCTGTTTCCTCACTTCTGTTTTTGAGGGCACCACAAAAGGACATCACACTCAACAGTCATGCTGGCCCCGAGCTCCCCCTGCCCCTAGCCTCCCACTCCCACCATGAGTAAGATTCTCTCCAGTGCATGATTGATCACAGGAATGGCAGGACTCCAGCTGAAGCTGGAGAGAGAGGAAGGATGGGCAGTGGGATTAAAGTGGATGGAAAAGTTAAAAGAGTGAAAATTTTTATTTTTGCAATGTGCCCCTCTGCTAACCATTATTTCAAAGCTTCCTGAATGGAAACGAATCAGGAAACAGCAGTGAGACTAATAAAACCTTACAGGGAACAGCTGGGGATAGCATTGGTGATCATTAATAATACCACTGTTGTGTGGGGCCTTTGGTCATACATAAACTTGGCTAATATCCTTTTCTCCCCCAAATGGCCCCAAGTTTATTTTTTTGGATGATAAAAGTATAATTCAAAAAGTGAAGTGACTTGCCCAAGATCACCACCACAGTGGATCAAGACTGGGCAAAAAGTTAAAATTATGTCCTTGAGTTTAGTTTCTTTACCCCTCCGGTGCTTAACTTTAATGGCTGTGCCCTAGAGTTACCCCCTTTTCAGCCCCAGCGAAGGCTCCAGCTCATTTTCAGTGTCAGCTAACATGGCTAACAATGTTACTTTTGACAGAAAGCCAGCAAATGAATGTCCTAGAACAAATCTCCATTGCCTTCTCTGGTGATTGACCTGGTTGAGCTGGCCTGAATATTGCCTTATGCAAAAGTACTTCAGACTTTAAATAATTTATTTTCTTTGATTCTCCATTCCTTTTCTTTGTCCTCCTGGTCCTTTATTTAAAAAAAAAAATTCACATTGGTCTTAACTTCTCTTTCTGTTCATGTGCTCTTTCATTCATCCATCAAAGGAATTTATGAAGCAGCAGTCTTTACTGACACTTACTATGGGCCAGGTGCCATGCTAAGTTCTGGAAGCACAAGGACCCATTCTAGTTTAGGGGGTTAGGAAATCATTCTCCAAGGCACTTGAGGGATGAGGAGGCTTTAGCCAAGTGAGGAGGGGGCTTGAAAGTCTCCCAGGATAGTAGGTCCATGTACCTCAAGGCAATAGAAAGTGGGGTCCCTCAGGGAAGTGCCAAGGTGTTCAGTTAGTGAGGAGAGGGACTTGGAAAGGTAGACGAGAGTCATGAAGACTGTTAAGGGGTGTTGACTTTCTTCCGAGAAAGGTGGGTAGCTAGGAGGGTTTTAAATGCATATATTTCTAGTTCCCTCTCTCTCCCCCCGCCCCATAATTAAACCATAAATCAAACAATTTTTTATAAATACCTGAGTTCCCAGGCTCTGGGCAATCCCAATGCCTCTCTAATCATGGGTATGAATTCCCCCCTGCCCCAGGACCTTAGATTATAGTAAATTAATCTGCCTTAGTGGAGAAAGGAAGGGGCTGTGCTAAGATCTACTGATCATCGCATGGCTAGATCTAGTTTCAAGAGTGGCCCTGAACAGAAAATGGTTAAGAGAACTCCAGGAACTATGGAGATGCAGAGAAGGGGATTAGGGAATAAGCACAGCTAGGAAGAAACAATTCAGTCCCAAAATTCTGTGATCCAAGGCCAAATTCCATGAGTGCTTCAGAAGACACCAAGCAGTACTTATAACTGCATGAGGAATCAAAACCCTACAACTGGGGCTACTTGTCTCCTGCTGATTTGTTTTGGGTGTGCCCTTAGATTCCAGTTCTTACTCTCCACTCAGGGAGTGGAATCTTGGAACATGCTGCTGCTGCTGCTGCTTTATCTTCTTCTTCTTCTTCTTTTTTTTTTTTTTTTTTGACTTTTTACCCCTCCCTTTCACCCATGCACAGCCCAGTTCCAAAGAGCTGCCCCCATTGAGACCATCTTCATTGTTGTTCCTTCTGCTTCAAAGTCATCCCAACCCCTCTGGTGTGCCCGGAGAACAACTGTCTTATCTGAAGCCCCCCTGACAGTGGAAGAGAGGGAATCCAAGTCTCAGGGTGACCAAGCATGGTTCTGCCTCAGGATCTTTGCTTGGGCTGCTGTGTCAGCCTGAAAACCTTCTTGAGGGATCTGCCTAACTACTTGCCTTTGCTTATATATTCTTGCCAAGGACCACCGACCTTATTTAATATAATGTCACCCACCTGACCAATCCTTACCCTACGTTTCTTGTCCTTTTTTGGTTATACACCTATCTTATAATATACTATGCCATTTATTGATTTACTATGCCTATTGCTTATTGTTGTTTTATCTAACTACGATGTAGGCTCACTGAGGGTACAAGTATGTCCCAAGTGTATAGAGCAGTACCTGGCATATAGTAGGTTCTCATTAAATAGTCACTGAGTGGAGGGGTGCTCTCTCAGCAGGATGATGCATGATTTTCTCCATTACTTTCACACTGTGTTGGTAGTGGATGCAGGTATCAAGGTACATGGTGTTATGCACAGGTACCATCTCTGCTCCAGGGTCCTCTGAGTTATTCTCAATATTCAGTAAATTCTCCTTAGACACAACAATGAAACAAAGGATAAGGAATTGATCTCTGATAGGTATTGAGGACCAAGGAGAAAAGATTTGATGCCAATAGGCAAATTTATAAACAAATGCTTTTCAAATGAGGAGAGGGGGATTTCTGAACCCTGGAGAACCAACCCTTGGTATGAACCCTCATGAAGTCAGGAGGTGGCAGGCCAGCAAACATTGACCACACTCTAATCAACAAGGTCAGTGAAGAATTTACATGCAGGAAGTCATCTATTTTTAATATTGCAATTGCTTTCCTGTTTTCCTTTATTCGGTATGTTACCACAGAAGCCCAGTTCCAAGAGTTTTGTTTGAATGCTTTCCTCTCTTATTTTTCTTTTTTAAATTTGGATGCAGCCTGATATTTCCAGACAGCAAATGTTCTCTCATTATTTAGAGAAAACCAGGAGGCTGGGTCATCTGTCAGGCTGAACAATGCTGGACTGATAGAAAGGGTGAGGGTCACAAAGGTAGTGATTCTAAGTGGTAATGCTGAAAGTGAGCGCTTCTGGGGAACAGTGTGAAAGGTTGTACAGCAAGCAGAGAAGGGTGGGATGTGGGCTGGATGAACCAGCCCAGAGAAGCAGGAGGCTCTTTGCCGAACTGGCAGGACTTGAAGTGAGTCCCTAGTTGTCCAGATCCCACTCCAGTCCTACCTTACCACACCCCCAGGGTGCTGAAGGGAGGAATTCCTTGCCCAAAAGCAGTCCAAGCCCCTCTTGGATGTATTTTTCTGGCCAATTATCTGTTATTCAGCTGACATTTTGTGGACTTTGTATTTTTGAAGCACCAAAATTACAAAGTGTCACAAACGTTTGATTATAATTCAGCAATTGACCTTTGTTTGTTTTATCCTTTGGTTAGCCCTTTGCAGAGCATGATTGGCAAAGTCTGGGAAGGAACAGAAGCAAAAGCAGTCAAGATTTCCTGAACATAGATTCTTCACTCTTAATACAATTAATGGTGAGCTGTGTCTTGGCCTGGCTAATGTAATTCACTGGGTCCCAAAGTCCTAAGGCTTGTCCTCTCCTGTGTGTGGATGAAGGACTTGAAGTTGGATTGATGGACTGTTGGTCCTTCAGGAAATCTACTCCCTGGTCTTCAGCGGGCCTCCTGGACCCCTGGTTATACAGCATTTCAGTATTGCCGTAGAGGTCCCAAGAAAGGCACTTCCCTCCCTGAGAAGCAGCTCTGGACTTCCTGCCCTGACCTTGCAGATGTTTCCGTAATTTCTCCTAGAAATCTTGATGGCCCTGTGTCCCTGCAAGTCCTAAATTCTTGCCCCAACCTCTTTCTATGTCTCTTGTTTGGTTTCTCTGAGTCATATTCAGATGTCCAGATTGGGTTCCTTCAGGCCGGTAGTTGGCTTTATCTACTTTTCTGGTGACTTCAGCAGGCTTTTAAGGGAAATGGTTTCACAGCATTTAAGAAAGACTTAAGTACACTCATCTGTCACAAAGACAAAGATTAACATCACAACTAAGATAGGAATGACCCAGAATTTTTCACATTCAGAATTATTTCAAACAGTAACCTATTGATCCAAATGGATTTGGGCAATGAGCAATGCCAACCTCATATTAGAAAAGTGATCCTGTCAAGGTTGAATCAGGGCTGGTCAGGGCAGAAGCCCAGCAAAGAACTCTCTCCATTGTACCACTCCAGAACAGAGTTATGTTTTAGGAAAACAAAGCCTTCCACCTAATAAAAGTCAAATGAGTAGCTCCTTGTTCTAGACATTCAGTACTATTATCTTAAGCATCCATGCACTTTGAAAAAAATTGTATTATTTGAGCCAGAATTGGCCTGTTAATATCCCATTCCTTCTCCAACAAACAGTATAGGAAATACATAAAACAAAATATAGGTTTAAAATTGAATAACAAGGCCAGAGAAATCTAAATTAGAACAAGCACAAAACGAAGATGAGGGAACTAAAAAAATCTTACACCGTTATAATAATTGAGCAGTAAATTTACCCCAGAGTTTTCTTATGGCCAAAGCAAAGAAAGAAATATGGTCATTTACACGGCTGTTATTATCCACTAGGGAAAAAATAGTCTTTCCTCTGGAAGCAAAGCATTTTGCTCTTTAGCTCTGAAGACATCTCATGAAAGACTTCAGAAAACAAAGGAATTTTTTCATGAAGTTATCTATTTTAGGATATATCCATGAAATGAAACCTTGGGTAGGTTGTAGAATCTATCTACATAGCAGTTTACCATGATGTCAACCCATTTTAGGATATCTATCACCCATGCTTGGGCAGAGCTGAGGTTGACACATTTTTATTAAATATCTCTAAAAATTTCATGTGTGCAGCACTGTGCTAGTGCTCTGGGAATATAAGATTTAAAGGAGAGAGGGAGAGAGAGAGAGAGAGAGAGAGAGAGAGGTGATCTTTGTCTCCTGCATCCATAGCCTAGTGAGGGGGAACACATAAATACACAAATAATTCTCATACAAAGTAGCTTGTTATCTTAGTCAGTTTGGATTGCTAAAACAAAATACCAGAGGCTGGGTGACTTATACAACAGACATTTATTTCTTACTGTTCTGAAGGTCTGAAGGTCTCCATGATCAAGACACCGACAGATCCAGTGTCTGGTGAGGACCTACTTTCTGGATGGCAAAGGGCCATCTTCTCATTGTATCCTCACCTGGCAAAGAAAGGGAGAAAACTCTTCTCTCTCTTCTTATAAAGGTACTAATTTCATTCATGGGGACTCCAACCTCAGACCTGATCCCAAAGCCCAACCCTCCCCATTACCATCACATCGGGGATTAGGATTGCAACATCTGAATTCTGAGGGAACACACACATTCAATCCATAATGCTTGTGTTTAGTGTTGTTTTAAAGTGTAAACCAAGAGCTTTGGTGTAAATTCATTTTGAGAAGAAATTTTTTATACCCTTTTGATATAACCATTATGAGGCTAGACTCAAACATTTCTGAAACTACTTCAGACTAAGAGTAGCTCCAGGGCTCCAGGGTTTTCTCTGACTTACTTGGTGAGAAACGTGCCAATCCCTAAGCCAACCTCACCAGCCAGGAGTGCTATGCTCTTGGATCTCTTGAAGCAGCTTGGGCCACATGCCCATCCTGGTAACCTGGACTGAGACCAGGGAGGTGGGACTGTCCAAGGGCAAGTGTGTATTCAGTTGCCAAAATAAAGGCTGCTGGGAAGCTCAAGGCCTCAAATGTCCACTACCTGGTTTTCCCTTCTTCAAATATGTCCTCTGTTTACTAGCCAGGACAATTTAATTTCTTCTGACATCCCTATGACCCAGATTCAGTGGTTTGTTTTTACCCAAATTTGGGGGAGATACAGTGGACATATATCATTTACTTTTCTTATTATTGGGAGAGAAATAGTTAACTGCAAGGAAGCAACAGTTCTGCTTCCTTTTCTGATTAAAGCAGATTAATTTATAAAGTGTTCCCTATCACCTCACTGCGTTACCAGGGGAGCTTGGTGGAAACCCTCCAGCTCTTGTGCTATTCTTTAAATCCTGTGTCCCTATTAGCCACCAAACTCTGCTTGGGTCACTTGACCCCAGAAGAGCAAGACTGAAAAGGAAACACACACACTAAGCCTCACTGTGAAAAATTAATCAACTCTTGAAGTGAACTGTAGTGTAAGACCAAGGAACACACTCATGTATATCCTAGTAGGGGACCGTCTTATAGTGTCCCCAGGGAGACTTGGGGGCTGCATCTTTGACATATGTTCTTTTTCTTCGCCCTACCTTGATTGGATATTCATTTTTATTCTGTTTTATACTGCAGGTGTAAGACAGGCAGTTGGATAAAGCTTGTCTAAGGAGATACAGCTCTCCACTCAGACCACACAGTCCTGTCAGAGTATCTGTACCTGTCAGGGGAATGAATGTATGAACAGTAGCATGAGCTATGTGAAATAAAAGATAATAGTCAAAGATCATTGCTTCCCAAAGCCAGTTTTTTTATACTGCATATACTGCATGTCATCCGGGCAGTGCACACTTGAGATATATTAGCCATTGCACATTTATATAGAACAGTCTTGCTTGCCTTAGTTCTGTTGAGCTAGAAATTATTTTTCCCTCCTCTCCAAAACCTCGTTGGAAAATTTCCCCTGAGAGGTCCCTTTGGAACCTCAAATTCAATATGCCAATAAGACTTCTGTATGACTCAAACCTCAGAATTATCTTTTACCTTCATTTCCTTTTCTCTATCAAATTATGTATCAGTCTTCTTGTTTGTCAACCTGTGTTCCCCTTGGTAATATCTGCTGAGCTCCTTCTATTCAACCGGCACTGTGCAAGGCTCCAGGTGTATGAGGAGGGGAAGAGCAGACATGGTCTCTGCCTCCTGGGGGCTGCTGTCTGACATAAGAGAAAGATGTTACTTAAGTCATCATAGACACAAATGAGTTCCAACCAAGACAAGTGCTGAAAGGAGAAATAAGTTCAGTTGTTGCTTCTTGCATAATTGCTCCCAAGTCTATTCCTTATTTCCCTTTCCCACAGTCACATTTATCCTCTCACGGCCAGCTGTCTGTGATAGACTCTCTCTTCTCTCCCTCTCAGCAGAAATCTGAGGACTCATCCTTGCCAACACCCTGGGGGCCCTTTTGGCTGCCTGCCTCATTCTTTGAATTGTCTTTCCTATCTGACTCACTCCCCATTGTTACTTCTTCTGATTCTACCTCTCTTGAAGACCCAATAGCAGTGTGACCCATTCTTTGAGTCTGTCCTGTTATCTCCAGCCAGAACTGATCTACTTCTTCCCACAAGTGGCACTCTTTGTCTCCATCGTTTTGGTGGCATAAATTACATACTGTGGTCATTTGTGTGCATCTTTTCTCCTGCCAGTTTGTAAGTGCTTGGAAGTCAAGGACTCAATATAGTGGCCATGTGTCACTGTTTAGGATATACTGGTATCTGAGGTCCCTTTCTATATTTTGAGAATTGAGTCTTTGTTGAAGACCCACCCCACTTTCTACTATAGAAGTTCCCAGACTTCTTTATACTTAGGATGTGTACATCTGACTTATATTCTTTCAAACAGATGCCCCAAATGAGGCCTTGAAAGGAAAGCTAATGATGCAAGGCAGCAAGAACAGCAAAGATGCTCTTTGCTGGAGGTGGCCGTGTGCAGCAAGACAAAGCCCCAAGGGTAGGAGTGCCCATGTTGCTGATGACATCTTTTAGTACCCATGGTAGTGAAGTCAGTGTAACAGTTTCCTCCCCAGATTGGGTCTGTGATGAGACTTTAGGCTTTGTCCCTGTTGGCATTGCCACATCTCCCTAGGATTCTGTGAGCTATTCAGTATTCTTTTATGAATCTCTTTCTGTTTAACACAACCAGAGTCTGTTTCAGCCTCCAAAGATACTAACACAGAGCCTCAATCAAAAAGCCTACTACAGGAAACGTGTAGTAAGTATGTGTAAGTATTTGTTACATGGATAAATGACTGAATCTATTATTGCTAGCTGTAATAGCCTAAGACTGTGTTTCTTCATCCATAAACAGACTAATAATTCCTACTCCAAAGGGATATTGTAAGGATTGAGTGAGAAAATGTATGCAGAGCAACTGGTACTTAGTAGGTAAGCAGTAAAGAGTAGTTATTATTGGTAGAAATATGAATCTGGTGATGGTGATAACAATAAATCAATGAATAATCCCTTGCTTGCATAGAAGGAGAGTTTGAATAGGATACATGGATCCATGTCCTGATTGATTGATTGATTTCTTCCTTTCTTTATTTTTTAAAAAATATTTATTTATTGAGAGAGAGAGTGCAAGTATGAGTGGGAAGGGCAAAGGGAGAGGGAGAGGGAGTGGGAATCTCCAGCAGACTCCAAGCTGAGCAGAGAGCCCGACAGAGGGCTCAATCTCATGACCCTAAGATCATGAGTCAGAACTGACACCAAGAGTCAGACGCTTAACCGACTGGGCCACACAGGTAGCCACATGTCTTAGACTTCTAATCTTGCTTCATTTATTCCATGTTTAAATACTGGCTGCCTTTGTGTTTCTGTGAAATGTGCAGGTTATAGGCATGCACTTGTCACCTGGTTGGACTGGTGAATGCAGCTGTATGTGCACAACTCACCTGAAAGTGAGTATACGTTAAAGCAGGTGATTCTCCTCCTCCTCCTCCTCCTTCTCCTCCTTCTCCTCCTTCTCCTCCTCCTTCTTGTTATCATTTAAAAATTTTATTTAAAATCAATTAATTAAAAATAAATAAATAAAATTAAATCAATTAATTAACCTATAGTATGTTATTAGTTTCAGTGGTAGAGTTTAGTGAATCATCAGTTGCATATAACACGCAGGGCTTATCACATCATGTGCCCTCCTTAATGCTCATCACTGAGTTACCTTTTCCCACTACCTACCTCCCCTCCAGCAACCCTCATGGCCTAAAGTTGAGAGTCTCTTATGGTTTGTTTCTCTCTCTGGTCTCATCTTATTTTATTTTTCCTTCACTTTCCCTATGTTTATCTGTTTTGTTTCTTAAATTCCACATGCGAGTGAACTCATATGATAATTGTCTTTCTCTGGGTGACTTATTTTGCTTAGCATAATACCCTCTAGTTTCATCCACATCATTGCAAAAGGTAAGATTTCATGTTTTTGATGACTGAGTAGTATCTCATTATATATAGAGGTAGAAGAGGTGGTTATATATATATATATATATATATAACCACCTCTTCTTTATTCATTCATCTGTTGGTGGACATCTGGGTTCTTTCCCTATTTGGGCTATTGTGGACATTGCTGCTATAACCATTAGGGTGCAGATGCCCCTTTGGATCACTAAATTTGTATCTTTGAGGTAAATACCTAGTAATGCGATTGCTGGGTTGTAAGGTAGCTCTATTTTCAATTTTTGGAGGAACCTCCACACTGTTTTCCAAAGTGGCTGCACCAGGTTCATAAGAGGTTTCCCCTTTCTCTGCATCCTTGCCAACATCTGTTGTTTCCTATCTTGTTAATTTTAGCCATTTTGACCAGTATGAGGTGATATCTCATTGTGGTTTTGATTTATATTTCCCTGATGCTGAGTGATGTGGAGTATTTTTTCATGTGTCTGTGGACATTTGTATGTCTTTTTAGGAGAAATATCTGTTCATGTCTTCTACCCATTTCTTGACTGGATTATTTGGGCTTTGGGTGTTGAGTTTGTAAGTCCTTACAGATTTTGAATGCTAGCCCTTTATCTGATATTTGCAAATATCTTCTCCCATTCTGTAGGTCATCTTTTAGTTTTGTTGACTGTTTCCTTTGCTGTGCAAAAGGTTTTTATCTTGATGAAGTTGCAATTTTTGCTTTTGTTTCCCTTGCCTTTGAAAATGTATCTAGCAAGAAGTTGCTGTCACCAAGGTCAAAGAGGTTCCTGCCTGTGTTCTTCTCCAGGATTTTGATGGATTCCTGTCTCACATTTAGGTTTTTCATCCATTTGAGTTTATTTTTATGTATGGTGTAAGAAAATGGTCCAGTTGAATTCTTCTGCACGTGTCTGTCCAATTTTCCCAACACCATTTGTTGGAGAGACTGCCTTTTTTTTTTATTGGATATTCTTTCCTGCTTTGTTGAAGATTAGTTGACCATACATTTGGGGTCCATTTCTGGGTTCTCTATTCTGTTCCATTGATCTCTGTGTCTGTTTTAGTGCCAGTACCATACTGTCTTGATGATTACAGTTTTGTAGTACAGCTTGAAGTGTGGAATTGTGATGCCACCTAAAGCAGGTGATTCTTTTGACATTTCACCACCTTGAGAGCCTCAGAAAAAGGCAGAGTTTGATGCAAAAGTCCAATGTCAGAAAAAAAAAAAAACAAGATTAAAAAAATGAAACTGTTGGCACCAAATCTTGAACTAAAACAAAAGGTTTTTCAAAGAACCAGAGCGCCCCTTGCAGGACAATGGAGGAACCAGAAGGATGAGAGAATGGTCAGAAAGGCAACCGTGCAACTAACTGCAAGGAAGAGAGAGCCAGTTCAAGCAAACAGTAAGTTAAGAACAGATTCCAACTGACCAGACAATGAGAAAGCAGAAGCAGATGGCAACCTGGCTCTGAAACCAGCTGCTGAAAACAAAAAAGTCTTAAAACTGTGTGATAACGTAAATATGTTGGTCAAAGGTCCTTTATAGCTCTACCAAACAAATGATTATAACACAGTCTCATACTTAGGATGAGTCCCTTTGAAATTTTGTTCACACAGATTTTTTTTTACATCAAGTTTGGCTTTTAAAAAATATTGCATTAAACTATTATATATCTTTATTGCTGAATTGCAGGGGGGAAAGACTTAAGTTTTGCTCCTCACTCCCCTCACTTTGGTCCCAGCCTTGCTCATACCAAATTGAAGGGCAAATATTCACACGTATGACCAAATTAGCTTCTTACAGCAGCCCAAGACGTAGGGATCACTAGCTTCATCTTACAGTGAAATAGACTGAGCCACAGAAAGATTAAGCATCTTGCCAAACTTTTAAATTGAAACCTCGAACCTGTTCAAGTTGAATTTGAACATAAGCTGCATTCTTTCCACCAAAACATAACTGCAGTCCAGGACAGTAATACAAAAGACACATAAGGAATCCAGTAATAATGGATTGAAATATATGAATAAAACTCATTCTAAGAAGTATTCTAATGGAAATTGAGATTGCAGGATGCTCAAAGCAGTATGCATGAAGGGGTCCTAGCAATTGTTTTCCAAAGAGTACTCGACATACACCTCTCAAAAGTTATGCTGAATCACATGCTTCCATAATATTCTCTGCTCTAAACAAGCATTTTCTCAACACATTCTTTAAGCCACCAGCTGGATTTGGCATGCAAGCCAGTTCAGTGTCTCAAACCCTACTTGTGCTCTCCTTGTCCATCATAGCAACCTGCTTTAAGTATTCATTTCTTCCTTAGTTAAAACCAGGAATTGGTTTCCCTTGGATACACACCACCAAAGCCATTTTTAATTAAATTTCTGAGAAACTTGGCAGAATGAAGGAGAAAACATTTGACTAGGCAGGCAGTCTTCATGAGAATGATATCCATAAGTTCTACAGAAAAATTGTTTTCATTATTTTATAATTACAGTTGACACTCGAACAACACAGGTTTGAACTCTACGAGGGTCCATTTATTTGCAGATTCTTTTCAGTAAATACAGTATAGTACTGGAAACACATTTGCCCTTCCTTATGGTTTTTTCATAAGATTTTCTTTTTCTTTTTTTTAAATGGGATCGAATGGATTACAAGTGACCAAGTTGTTTTATTTTATTTATTTATTTATTTTTATTTATGATAGTCACACAGAGAGAGAGAGAGAGAGAGAGAGAGAGAGGCAGAGACACAGGCAGAGGGAGAAGCAGGCTCCATGCACCGGGAGCCCGACGTGGGACTCGATCCCGGGTCTCCAGGATCGCGCCCTGGGCCAAAGGCAGGTGCCAAACCACTGCACCACCCAGGGATCCCTTCATAAGATTTTCTCTTCTCTAGCTTACTTTATTGTGAGAATACAGGATATAACACATAAAACAAACTAAATCTGTTGATTGGCTGTTATCACTAAGGCTTCCAGTCAACAGTTGGCTATTAGTAGTTAAGTTTTTGAGGCGTCCAAAATTATATATGGATTTTTGACTGCATGATGAGGAAAGTAAGTGCCCCAAGTATCAACTGTATAGTTTATTCTTGTTCACGTACTTATCTACAGAGAGCTCTCTGGAGCATACAGGCAATAACCTGCAAAAAACTCCAGCCAGTTGGACTTTGGCCAGAGGTGGAAACACCTCTAGGGAACCCATGCAATTCAGACTTCAGCACTAAGGGTATTCAGGAAAATAAAGCTCTCTTTCAAGGGCTTTCTTTGCAGTTTAAAAAGTGTGGCATTTTATAGGGGAAAATAGTGGATAAATATGCCATGAAAGACCCCAGAAAATGGACTTATCAGCTCTTTCATGCATGTGCTTTCAGGCTGGGTTTTTGTGATACTAAGAGAATTCAGAATTACATGTGAATTCTACTTGCTGTAATCCAATTCTTAGTGCAGAAAGAACAGCCATTTAAATTAAGTGAATGAGTAAGAAAATATTTTTTTTCAAGAGAAATGGTTGTGATAATGATCTCTTGAATTTTTTTTTATTTATGATAGTCACAGAGAGAGAGAGAGAGAGAGAGAGAGAGAGAGAGAGAGGCAGAGACACAGGCAGAGGGAGAAGCAGGCTCCACGCACCGGGAGCCCGACGTGGGATTCGATCCCGGGTCTCCAGGATCGTGCCCTGGGCCAAGGCGCTAGACCGCTGCGCCACCCAGGGATCCCAATGATCTCTTTAGATAGCTCTGGGGAACTCACTATTACTAAATACTCTTCAAAAACATGGTTAAAACATGTTTTAAAACATGGTTAAATATTCCCAAAGGAAAGGTTTGTATACATTAAATGTCCCCAATGAACTGTTCATAATTTATTTATGAGACAAATACTGATGGTTCAAGCAGTGTTCCTGGAGTTGGGGATAGAGCAGTGAAGACAGCAGGCAAAATCCTTGCCTTCTGGAAGCTTACATTCAGGTGAGCTGAATGTAGGGTGAAACAGACTATATTAATTATACTATATTATACTAATATAATTTCAAGTACTAATAAAAAACAATAAATCATGGTCAGGGAATAGAGATTGATGGGGTGGTAGGGGCTGGGTTTTGTAGATGGGATATTTAGGCCAGACCATTTTAAGAAGGTAACACTTGGGGATCCCTGGGTGGCGCAGCGGTTTAGCACCTGCCTTTGGCCCAGGGCGCGGTCATGGAGACGCGGGATCGAGTCCCACGTGGGGCTCCCGGTGCATGGAGCCTGCTTCTCCCTCTGCCTGTGTCTCTGCCTCTCTCTCTCTCTCTCTCTCTCTGTGACTATCATAAATAAATAAAAATTAAAAAAAAGAAGGTAACACTTGAATAAATACCTGAATGATGTGAATGAGTGAGTCATGTGAGAATCTTCAGGGAGAGTCTTCTAGACAGAAGGACTATCTAGAAAGTGAACTCCATAAAAGTAGAAACTGTTTTATTCACTATGTCCCCAGATACGGTGCCTGATATATACCAGGCATTTCATACATCCTTGTTGGATTTTTTGCTTATGCAAAAGCCTCAATGTGGGAACCATTCAAAAAAAGAGCAATGCAGCAAGTGTGGTTAGAACTGAGGGAACAAGGAAGGCTTAAGTGGTGATGCCATCATTCCTGACATCTTTATTTGCAGAGTCACCTTTTAGTCTCAAAAGTGCCTGGCTTGGATAGATACATTACATGGCCAAGTTCTTAACGGACTATGTTAAGGAGTTTGGACATAATTGTGATGGGAAGGCAGTGGAAAACCTTGAGTAAGTGAGCAGTGTTATTTCCTTTGTTAAAAAAGGTATTTTCACTACACGCTTATTGGAATGGCTGAAATCCAGAACGCTGATATCACCAAATGCTGGTGAGGATGCAGAGCAATAGGAACCCTCATTCATTGCTGGTGAAATGCAAAATAGTACAGCCTTGTTGGAAGACAGTCTGGCAGTTTCTTACAAACTAAATAGACCCTTCCCATGCCATTCAGCAATTGTGCTTTTTAATATTTCCCTAAAGGAGTTGAAAATTTATATCCACACAAAAACCTGCACACAAATGTTTACAGCAACTTTATTCATAGTTGCTAAAACTTGGAAGCAACCAAAATGTCCAATAAGTGAAATATGTGGTATATCCAGACAATGGAATACATTGACACTAAAAAGAAATGCACTTTCAAGCCATGAAATGACATGGAGGAGACTGGAATGCATATTGCTAAGCATAAGAAGCCAATCTGAGAAGGCTACATATTGTATTATTCAAACTCTGTGACATTCTGGAATAGGTAAAACCATAGAGACAGTAAAAAGATCGGTGGTTTTCAGAGGTTGTTGTGGGGTGCGGGAGATAGAAAAGTGGATCACAGAAGATTTTTAGGTCAGTGAAAATATCCCGTGTGATGCTAAAGTGATGGATACATTTCATTATACATTTGTTCAAACTCATAGAATATATGATGCCAGTAGTGAATCATAAACTATGGACTTTGGTGATTATGATGTGTCTGTGTAGGTTCATCAGTTGCAACAAATCTATTACTCTGGTGGGGAACACTGATAATGGGGGAGGCTGTGCTTCAAAAAAAACATTAAAAATACTATTAGTGAGGCCAATCTATATTATTAATAATCATAGTAATAATCATCATAGTAATTCACATTTTGACAATGATAATACACCATTAAGAAAGTTTTACCTCCAAAAAGCAAGGACGATTTAATATCAGAAAATCAGTTAATGTAACTCACCGCATGAATAGATGAGGATGAGCACAGATAAAATTCAGTAATTCTGATTAAAAATAAAAGCTCTAGAAAATAAGATGTGGAAGGAAACATCTTTATTTTGTAAAGATCATACACCAAATACCTACTGCAAACATTATGTTTACTGGAGAAATTCTAGAATTCCATCTAAGACTGGGAACAAGATAGAATGCTCACTATCACTGTTTAGCTTAATATTGGAGATCCTGGGTAAGTGCACTATAAAACGATAAATGAAATTAGAGGCAAAGGATTTGAAGGGAAAAGAAATAAGATATTTGCCATGGACAAGATTATCTATTTAGTAAAGCAACCAACTATTATAACAAGTGAGTTCAGCAAGGTTGCCAGATACCACTTAAAAAATCAGTAGCATTTCTCTATACTACTAACAACTATTTACTACATTTATTTTTTTAAAAAGGTTACTCTTTATATGTTGGCAGATTGAACTCCAATAAAAAAGAAAAAAGGGAAATATCAGAAAGGAAGACAGAACATGAGAGACTCCTAACTCTGGGAAACGAACAAGGGGTGGTGGAAGGGGAGGTGGGCAGGGGTGGGGGTGACTGGGTGACGGGCACTGAGGGGGGCACTTGATGGGATGAGCACTGGGTGTTATGCTATATGCTGGCAAATTGCACCCCAATATAAATAAATAAATAAATAAATAAATAAATAAGGTTACTCTTCACAACAAAAACAAAAGCTAGCAAGTTCCTAAGAACTAATTTATCAAAGAACATTTAGTGATCTCTCTGGTATATGAGGATGTAATGTTCATTTTATGAATATTCATCAAGCTGTAAAAATAAAATTTAGTGCACTCTTCGGTATGCAGGTCATATATAAATAAATAAGTTTTTATGCAAGTGATGAATAGCTGAACTCTGCATCTGAAACTAATGATGTACTATCTGTTGGATAATAGAATTAAAATTTTAAAAAAAAGAATAGCTGGGAACATTTTGAAGAGAAAAAATAGGAAAACAAGAGAGAAGTAGACTTAGCAGAAAGTTAGAAGTATTTTAAAACAACAGTCATTGAAACAACTTGATGAAGAAATGACTCCTTAAGATCTCAGTGAAGAAAATAAGCAACTCTGTCAAGAGATATAAATAAGATATGAATAAATGAAGAATTGTTCCATACTCTTGAATAGGGTGACTTAATATATAAATATGTCAGTTCTTTGCAAAGGAATCTATAAATTCAGTGCAATCCCAATGGAAATTCCAGCGAGATTTTCTTTTTAGAAACTCAACAGTGGTGTGTAAGGCTGATACGGATATATAACGCTCCTTGAGAAACGAAGTCAGCTTTGCAAAAGAAGACCAAAGGGTGGGAGAATCACAGAGTAATAGTAATAAAAACAGTACAGTTCTCATCAAAGGAAAATAGTCCAATGAAACATAATTGAGGACTCAGAAAACTACTCCTGCCTACCGCCACATACATTGATGGTCTCTAGTTGGATTAAGATCTACATCTATGAATGGCAAAGACATAAAGTTAATAGAAGATGGGCAGGAGAATATTTTTGTGACTCATAAATGGGGCTGAACTTCTTAACAAGAGCCTCAAAGGACAAACCATGAGTTTAATATAGATTTGATTACATCACAGATAAGCTTTTCTGTTCAATGAAAATAACCATGAGTTAAGGTGACAGAGAACAGACCTGGAAATTTGAGAATTCCAGTACAAATATAGTCAAAGGAAAAAAAAAACGCACTTGATTCATAAAAAGAGAAAACTTAAAATGATTTCAAGCCTGTGATGAGATGCTCAGACTCACTGCGGTTTATAAGAAATGCAAAGTAAAACAAAAAATGATCACTCGACACACATGAGATTAGCACAGTTTACAAGGCTGGAGCTCATGCCAAGTATCATGGAGAGCTGGGGGTGTAAAGATTCCCATGCTCTACAGATGGGCATGGGGACTGCGGGAACCTGGCGCACCATGCTGGAAAGCCAGTGTCCTGTTTGGTGAAATTAGGAATACACGTATCGTGTGAGTCAGCCATCCTGCTGGGGAATCCAAGGGTTTTGGTGGGGGCAGGATATCTGGGTGCCTGGCCCAGGGAGAGTCTGGCGTCAGTCTCTAAGGGGACCTATGTGAAGATGGTCACTGGTTTTCAGGGAGGTGGAGGCAATCTGGGGGTCCTTCGCTGAGAGAATGGGGAGGTGCTTACAGTACCAGGGAATATTATAAAACAGTTAAACAAGACTTGATACATGTGACACAACATGAACAGAAGTTGAAACCAGAATGCTGTGAAATAGTGAGACACGGAATGAGGTATATGGTGCAACACCATTTGTGTACATTGGGAACACCTGTGTACAAGACAATAATTGTTTTATAAGAAATACATTTTAAAAAAAAACAAACCCATGCATGCAGACTTGCAGGGATCAATGGTGCCTTGCATGGATCAATGGTGATGGTGCATGATGAACTGAGGATTTTGATTCAAGATCTCACATCGCATTTACAAGAGAAGGAAGGGAAGGGGAAAGAAGGAAGGAATCAGAGTGAAGAGTGACTCTGATCCAGGTTCTTCTGCTGGGCCGGGTGGTGTCTGCTGAGGCTGTCTTAAGGATGGTCCTCCAAGAGGGTGGTCCAAGGGCTTACCATAGGAGGCTGGCCTCAAGGAAGTTGTTTCCTGAAGAAACTATTGAAAGTGGGACATTCAGGGCAGATCCATAGAAGGGTCCAGAAGGAAAGCATGGAGAGGTAGTGGTGCAAAGTTTGGAAATCCTATTTAGCTAGCCAGGTGCCAGATGTAGAGCGGCTCCCATACGTTCTGGGATAGAGATATGTGCAAAGTTGATCATGGGACCCGGCAAAGGTGTTGAGAGACAGGAAAGACAGCTCTGGGCCCAGTCTGTGGATGCTGTGCAGTGTGGAAGGCACTCCTTGCTCACTGCTGGCTCCAAGGGGCTCACACCGGCCAGACACACTGAAGCTGAAAGGTATATTGTAACAACAACAATTCAACGTGAATTTAAAATGTAAAGTGAGGTGCACTGGGACATAGTTAAGAGAACTAATTTGCTGTAAAAAGAATTAATAAGGTTGTACATGCACTGAAACGCTTCCCTAAAGGACCTGAAAATCTTGTAAAGTGAGGCTCCAGGTAATGCATCTGATATATAAATAACTTAGAGGCAGTCCCTGTACGTTTTGATTTTGCTATAAACAAAACCCCGCTTGGCTATTACTTTCAAGCCTCCTTTTAGGTGTGTGTATCACTTTGGTTCCAGAAGCAGAGGCTTTAAAATTTTTTTCTTAACTCAGATCCCTTTATCTAGGCCAGGCAGCCCTGCAATAATTTATTTTAATTATTCATGTTGTTGGTCTTAAGGACCAGTAAGTACTCAGCACGTCACCATGGAAACGAGCGCAAGCACTGTCAGGTTTTATCAATCTTTTCCATCTAAAATCCTCCTGCTGATCTGACTGTTAGAGACCGGAGACCCAGGCAGTCGCTGGGATGAGCTCCAAATATAACCCAGTGATCTTGAGAGCCTTGAAATGTCACATCGGAAAGCAAGGCGACCAAGGTGAACTGTCTACCCTTCAGGGATGCCTGCACACGTCCGAAATGGGAGTGCGGAGGCTATCAATAGACTTTCCCACTGTCCATGGCAGGGTGAAGATTTCTGGTCCGCACCTGAACCTTTCTGGTCTATCTCATCAGGATAGACACGGATATTCATTATGTGGACCCCTGGAGCTCTGTCTTTAGAAAGATTCCTTTTACAAGACACTACACATAGAGAGCGGGCCGGTGCCTTGGTCAGAGAGCCTGGCCACGCTCAGGGGGGGAGGCACATATGTGTTTTTTTAGCTCAATAGTAATAGACATTCACTCACTCGACTTTCAGAAGGAAGAAACACCCTTCATCCCAGGCTGGCTTTTAAAAACTAAAGTGCTGGATTGTATAGAAGGTGGTAAAAATTAGCCCACGTGCAACCACAAGACTAGTGGGTCAGCCGTCATCCTTGGTTGATCCTTTCCTTTGGCGGTGGACCCCCGGCCTCCTTCCCGGCCTCCTTCCCGGCCTCATCCATTCTTGCTGAATGATGCTTGCCCACAGGAGGGACTCAACGCGTATTTGTTGACTAGATGAATGAACAACACCAGGCTGATTATTTCTCTCTGAAACAGGTTGTGGATGCATTAGTTCTCAAACTTCTAGGTTTCTCAGACCAGTGATGTTTCCAAGAATCTGTTTCAGGAGCCACATGGTGCCAACTGAGAGGATCAACTGCAAAATAACACACAAACAGCTCTGTGATGACCATGATCATAGCAGGAAGGCTTTTCTCTCCTTTTTTTTTTATATTTTAGAAAGATAGGAAATATCTAATCTAGGAGTGAAAGTAAATTACTTGAATTCCGTGATAGCCTTTTAAAAACCTTTTTACAAAAAAAATAATAATAGAAATAAAAATAAATTTAAAAAAATAAAAACTTTTTTTACAATGTCCTTCTTGCCCCCTTTTCATCGCAGACCTGTGAAAATCTTGTCACGGATCGGGATTGGTTCTTACATCAGTGTTTGGAAATCAGATAAAATCAACCTGCTTTGCCTAAAATATTACCGGGAGTAAATCATTTTCTCTCTCTCTCTCTCTCTTTTTTTAAATTCTCTGCCTTGTGTCTTGTATCAGTTGGCTTCTTGTTTGCGGCATTAACATTTTTTTTCCATTCCTTTTACTTATAGTGAATGAGATCCACCCTCCTCCCCTCTCCCCATCACTACCTGTTTGCCTAAAATACTTTCAGTTGTCATTATTTCCTTCTTTTTTCTTTTGTGCTATCAGATTCTTGCTACTTTATGAGAGTGGCTTTAAGAGGTTAGGTGTCCCCTTATCTTGGTCATCTTCGAGACTTACTGCTAACATCTGGTGTTCTCATAATTCGTTTAATTCAAGGAGCTTAACATGCTTTGCATAGTATCCCCTAATCCTCTAATAGAGCATTTTTTCTACTTAGTGGAGCAGGAGGCAGGCATTCTGTGTCACCCAGCCTTGGTGATTTGGGTGTTTCGGTTGTTCTAACAACTTCTCCCAAGCTACAAGCTTCTCCTCAGAAGACTATGAAGTTGACCGTTGGGTCACACTTGCCTGGGGGACTCTTGAATATGATCTCCTGGCTTTATTATCCAGAGGCATTGCTACCTTTTACAAAACAGCTTGGTTGAAAGGGCCTGGGAGCATTTGCCCCCTCGAGGGGGCCACCTCATTTTTGCAAGGAAAATGGGACCACAAGAACACAGTTACTGTCAGTAATGAGATGCATTTATTGTTCCGTTGTAGGTCAAGGATACCAAAGAGCAAGAGGTATCACTTCTTCCTCTACAATCGGTTTCATGATGGTTGTACTCCCAGTTTGTTTTGTTCTGTTTTTCCTGGAAAGAGTGAACCTCCCCTGGCTGGCTCTACCCGGGAGATGTGACAGGAAACTATGCTGAGGCCGCCACCTAGCGTTTAGTGTTGACGTTACTGCTCTGCCCGAAGAGATGACTCCTTTTGAGAGTGTTTTGTGTGTTTGGCTGTGTTGATTCTTCCTTTTGATCTTTGCCTTGGAATTGAATTTGCTCATGACCTGGGATGTTAGTCACCCATATGGTGTTTGCTTTTATGATCCAGGTGGGTGCTCTAGCATACGATTGGCTTTTATTGGTTTTACTTAAGGATTGATATTCAAGGGTGGGTAAAATGCTCCTGACAGTGGATTTTTCAGGGCTCACTTGTCTCACCGCTTCCAAGAAGTCTTCCGTGATCTTTCCTCCACTTCCCGTCTCCTCTGGGTGGTTGCACCATCTTTCCCTTTTTAGACGATGCCTATGTATCACAGCTCTTGTCCCTCAGGTTGATGGTGGGCTATCCACCTCTTTCTCATCTGGCGGAGAGCAAGTTCTTCCAGGACCAGCATTGGGGCTCACAATCTGTAGTAGACCATGACCCCAGCACATGGGGGTGTTTGATAAATATTTGTCAAATTGAATGGATAGATTCAAAAGGTCTTCTAAATAAAATGGAAGAGTGAGCCTAATCTTTTCCCTTGAAACTCTCAGCTTTCTTCGGTGCTCAGTGATATAGTCCACTTTGCAATGGCTGAATTGAACAAAATTAACAACTCTGTATAAGATCTGGCAGGATAATAAACATCCTAAGTTGAGGGCAAAACCTCAAATTCAAAGGTGAATGAAGTTCTGATGACAACATACATGTGGCCTTCAGAATCTACTTCCTTGCTTGGTCTTAATGTTACAAGGTGGAATATGACTTCCTCTCTTATACCAAGGTCCTAATCAGCCCTGACTTGTTTAAAAATGTGCATTTGTCCATTTGAGTAGGGGCCAGAGCCCAGAACAAGAAGAGGGTAGAAATAGGGATGCTGGAGATCTTTAAGGAATGCCCATGTCTCCTTCCTGGAGATCCCCTGCCGCTCTGGGAGGAGTTCCCAAATCATAATCCTAAATTAAAAAATGTAATCCCCTTGTTTCTTGAGAGAGATGCTCCTGAGCTAAGCTTAAGGTAATTAATCCCATGTGTAGTATTGGGTAAAATTACCCGATCCTGATGAACAAGAGTCCTGGGGTCTCCAATATATGATTTGGGCCATAAAATTGAGTAAAAGCACACACCTGGATTCATCAATGGAAGGCTGTGTCTCACGAGTCCTCTCGCAGAGGAGAGGTAGTTAAGATGAGATTTGGAGTCATAGTCACCTGAGCTCAAAACCTGGATCTGTTGTTTATTTGCTCTATGATTTGATAAATCATTTAAATTGCAAAGCCTGTTTTTTGTTGTTTTTTTTTTTTTTTTGTCAGTTGTGGTGTATACACACAATACCGACTCATGGGGTAGCTGTGAGGATTAAGTGAGGTGTACTGCATATAACACGCTTAGCAGACCGTCTGGCATATGAGGAAGTGCTTAATACAAACGCGAATTGCCAGGGACAATTCTGTACCCAAAACCTCCAGTGTGTAGTCAGCCCTCCTATGGCCTGGACATGAGACAGCCAGTTTATCCCTCAGGATCTGTTGACAGGTGGCTACGAGGGAAGTGGCTGTCAAGAGTCTACACTCCTAGCTCTTGCTCTGCCAGACAGCACCACCACCGCCCATACATGAGCTCTCACCTCTCCATGCCTTTGTCTAGCTGGTCTGTTTGCCTCAAGCAAGGCCTCTCTCCATCTCCACCCTTGGCTTCTTATTCTTCAAGACCCCACGTGAGTGTTACTTTCTTTCTGTAGCCTTATGTTGACACCCGAGAATGACAGGTGAGTCCTTCACACTGGACCCAAGAACTCACTCTTACCTGTCTCCCCTGCCAGCCTGTGGGCTCCTGAAAGGCAGGGACCATGTCTATTTTTTTAAATCTCCCAATGCTTATTTTATGCTTGGCATTAAGTAGGCCATCTGCAAATGTTTAGGAGAACAAAATATTCGGTGCAGTGAACATTTATTACCCCAAGATGGAATTCGAGAGAGTCTCTCCACTTCTCAGCCTCCATTTTAGTTAAATCCCTAAAAAGAGCAACACAAAGGGAATGAAGTGCACGGAGTAATGGCCTTTTGACATAGTCTAAGAACATAAGTGAGAGGTAGAGAGATGTTAACTGTTAAGTCATCAATACAAGTGGCCCTTGAATAGAGACAGAAGGGAGGTCCTCTGGGGACACTCCAGGCAGCCAATGCAAAGCTGTGACTGAGGTGAGTTTAGCCAAGAACATTGTCCTTTGACACAGACAGCTCTCCCTCAAAGAGTGGTCCATGGGGAGACAACCTACCCCGTCCTCTGGATTTTAGATGCTTGGAACTTTGAAATAACCACTGGTAATTTTTACTTTTCATGTCCCCTGCCACTATTGTGTTAAAAGAGTAAAAAAAGAATATATGGTATTCAAAGGAATGTCAAGATGGGACAGATCTATAGCATCCACACTGCATCTCAAAGAGTATATCCTTTGGAGGTCACTCTTATGGAGGGGGTCAGCCGTTTCATTTAAGAATATAATTACCCATGTGTGCCTAGGAGTCTGCAGGGAGGTCCTAATTGAGATCCTTTTCTGCTCTCGAGGTCACACATAGTGGAGATGGTCTCCTGGGGGGGAGATGCCTCTGCATTTTCTAGTGCCAAGTTCAAATAAGAGAGGATTCTCGGTGTGAGACTCTCCAGTTCCAGGGGTAATCGATGCTGAGCAGGGTCAGGTCCTATACTGTCAGGGCATGTGAGGTAGAGGTCAAGGCCACACTTCCTCTGGGGAGTACAATAAAGAGAGCCCATTTCCTCACCTCTGTCTCCTTCTAGGGGGATAAGAGGCTGAGCCTTTATCATGAATGATTCCCACCCCTAAAGTCCAGAGAAGGCAACCCCCCTAATTACTTATGGAATTGTGGGTTCTGTAAGGATGGATGACATTTCTCACCTTGGTTAGCAGCCATCAAGATTCCTGACGTACCTCATCTGACGGGAGCAGGGCACACCCAGATGGAGCAGAAGGGTCAGAGACCACCCTCTTGGGTGCTGGTTTCTGAGACTCCCAGAAGTTGTAATGAGTTTGTACCTAGATCAGGGCTGCAGATAGTCTGTGAGCTTGGAGGCCACGGGCTTGCCAGGAACTGCCAGAGCAACCACCAAAGAGGCTCGTCCTGTCAAGGGAACGCAGATGGGGGGCTAGCCTTCGTGCATCAGAAGTCAATGGGGTCAAATGTCTCTATATTAGGGACTGTGGCAGTCTCTGTCTGTAACCACAGAGCAGTCTATAGCTTAGAAGCTCGACAGTGGCCACAAGTGTACAGAAAGGGGCAATTATGCTTTATGACAACCAGTCCTAAAGGGAGATTCCCCCCTCCAGTACCGCCTCCCTCCCTCCCCCCCACACACCTCCCAGAGCAGAACCAAAGGAGTAACTGTGAGAAAGAGAGCAATGGGAGTAAGGCCCCCACCCAGACTAGCCCCCCACCCCCAGCTACGTGGAGGTCTGGGGCAGGTTTCCATTCAACACACTATTGCAGATTTAAAATGCACAGGGTTAAATCTTGGTAACCGGAATGACACTGTTTTAATTACCAGAAATAAATAAAAGGTTTATGGAATTGGATTGCGGTGTCTCAAAGGGAGCCACCACCCAGTGGGAAGAGGGCCCCTGATGGAGGATCCTGCGAGCAGTTACCTGGGAGAAACCTCACTTCTCACGTAGATGCTAATGAGTTAGGTTCCTCCCTCAACTGGTTATATGTGTATCTACGTACACATGCATGTATGTATGCAGCTAGTTGTACCCTGCTTTTTCTACAAATTATTTAAGGCAACTTTAAAAGATGCCAGTGTACAAACTCGGAGTATCTGCGACCAGTACCCTGACTGGTCTTGAATTAAGAACTTCCTTAGAGCATGAACTCTGTCCATTACATTTGAACATCACTGGCTCATTGCTTTGGCCAAAGGGGCATAACAAAAATCCCATTGACAAGAGTAACGGCCCGGCTGGGCTAACAACATAAGTGTTAATCATTTTCTTTGTAAGTAGGCTGCTGTTAATGAATTCATATTTTGTACCAGTAATGAAATGTCCACAGAAATGTTTCCCAGAAGTGGCCTTTCTGACACTGTCCTAGATATGATCACTGCCGTTATGGGGGGGGGGGGGGTGTGTGGGAGGGGGGAAGGGGAGGTGCCGGCTTCCCCTCGGCGATGCCTCACGCAGCTCACAGTAGCACGGCAACTCTAGTGGAGCTGCCCGCCGAAGCTACTGGAAGAAACCATTCTAGAGGAGGTTAACTTAAAAAAAAATTTTTTTTTTTTGGAAATAAATTTACAGAAAAGAAAATAACACAAAAGGTTCCCATTGACCCATCGGCCAGCTTCCTCTAAAGTACACCCAGCATCCCTAGTGCATGTGTCAAAATTAAGAAATTAACATTGGCACCAGCCTATTGACTAAATTAAAAAACTTCATCCAGTTTCTCCACTCATGCCCCTTTCATGTCCCAGGATTCTCTCCAGGCTCCCCAACTGCATCCATAGTCTTGCAGGAGATAACTTCTAAGATGAGGAGTCTTTTCCTGGTGTCCGGCTTCCTGGCTGCTGGGCTTGGCACCCAAAGTAAAGGGCCAAGGCCAAGAGCGTGCAGCGTGGGGCCCTCTGCCTTTCCTGGAAGATCATCAATCAGCCCCGAAGTTCCCAGAACTACCTATCTGAGTTGCCTGCACCCTTCTCCACTTTATGAAGTCAACTCAAAACAGATTACTGTGGCTCCCACGGCTTTATTTGGAATCACCCAGCTAGAGCAGCTAAGTGCCAGAGTCCATCCTTCATCAAGTTCAGGAGACTCTGCAGCCCCGGAGGAAAAAATTGGCTGCCAACTCCCATTTCTTCCCCTCATCCATTCCCTCCCAGCTCTTGCTTCTCTACACAGGCATTTGCCTCTCTGCTTTCAAATCATTCCTCTTCTTTCCTGTCTGGCCTGTATTCCAGGGGCCAGTCCCTGTGAACTACGTGCCCTAGGCTCGTTTGCCAACTGGAATATGGTTAGGTTCTGCCAAAGGGAGGCACTGCCAGCTGGGGGAGCAGAGGGAAGAGAGATTTCACCTCCTACCTCTCTGCTTTGGGTCAGTGGCAGCTCTGGGAGTGGCCAGGTGGCCCCACAGGGTCCTTCTCCTACTGGGGGCCCAGGCCCTGGCTCCGGTAATACTCCTGTGCCCTTTATCCCTCCAACACTCAAGGATGTAGCTACTCTCTGCTATTGCTAGTCTTGAGGTTACTTCAATGGCTCCTTTATAGCTTTTTAACTTTTCCAATGTCTTTGTAATAACTAGCTCTTGATATTAAATTCCCTCTATAGAACTGCCTGGAATGGTTTCCGTTTCTGTGACTAGGCTCTAATTGGTACGTACGCCCTTGTCATTGCTTCCCCATCCCTCCCAGGGGCTAACAGGGGACTCAGGGGACTCCCAGGGGACTAAGTCTCATTTAGACTGCTCAAGGGATTTGTCATCGCAGGTGGCAAAGAGGATCTGAGCTCGGTGACATAGATGTACACAGAAAGTTCTATTTTATTCTTTGATCTTAGGCTCTTGCCAATAACCCTTCATGTGATGAGGAGACAAATATTGGTCTGTATTAGATTAAACCAAAAATTTACTCCATTCAAGCATTTTTGACCTACAAAAATGGCAATTTCACATGACTCTACTTAATAGAAAAAGAAGCAGGTAGGAAAAGACAACAAACTCTCCATGATGATTTATAGCCAATAAGAAAGTTAACATTTACTGTTTGTTTACCACGTGCAAGACAAACTCATCTATGACTCCTGTTCTAAGTGTTTTATGTGTATCGAATCATTTAATCTTCAAAACAACCAACCCATGGTCAACATATTTTATCCCATTTTATGGGTTAAGCACAGCGAGGTTCAGTAACTTGCCCAAGTCACATAGTCAGTGACAGGGTCAGGACTGGAAGCCTCAACCACTGCACTATACATTGTCTCGAAGTAGATGTTATTAAATCCATTTCCCAGATGAGGAAACTGAGAAATAGAGCAGTTGGATCACTTGCTCTAAGTCACACAGCCAGGAATGTGCTAAGATGGTGTTTGAACCCAATGCCATCCTTAGATGTTCCCTCCCTTCCATAGCCTACCTCTCCAGCTTATGAGGCCTCTAACACTCCACTTCACTGGGTTATATTGTCTTTGCCAACAAAAAATAATAGTGTGCTTATTTCACCACATTCCACCTGCGCATTAATATCTTGCTGCATTCATTGAGTTTCTCTCAGTGTGATGCCCGGGGACCTTACATGTGTGTGGGAAGCCCATTCAGAAAGAAATGACTGTGCTTCGTGTTCAGATCCCTGCCACATGGGGGATCTAAGTGTCTCTTTTGGCTGATAATGCTAGACAGGCTCACATCCATTCTCACCCCCTCTACGTACTCCTTAAAAAATTGGGTATTTAATAATGACCTTATTCATATGGTTTATAAGTGTTTCATTTATTTTTTTAAAGATTTTATTTACTTATTCATGATAGACACACTGAGAGAGGCAGAGACACAGGCAGAGGGAGAAGCAGGCTCCTCACAGGAAGCCCGATGTGGGACTCGATCCCAGGACCCCGGGATCACGCCCTGAGCCAAAGGCAGTTCTAAGTGTTTTAATGTTATACAGGCATACATCGGAGAGATTACAGTTTTGGTTCCACACCACCATGAGGAAGCAAGTATCTCAATAAAGCAAGTCAAATGAATTTTTTGGTTTCCCGGTGCGTGTAAAAGTTGTGTTCACGCTATTCTGAGCTCTATGAAGTATACAGTAGCATTATGTCTAAAAAAAATCAGCTTGTTAAAAATTACCTCATTAAAAATTCAAAAATACTGTATTGCCAAAAACAAAAATTGCCGCCCATCATCAGGGCCTTTGGTGAGCTGCAATCACGGCTCACAGGTCACCTGTGATGCAATATGCATAATGCAATAATCACGAAAAAGTTGGAGATATTGGGAGAGTGACCACAGTGTGACCCAGAGACATGAAGTGAGCAAATGCTGGTGAGAAAAAAACGGGGCCCAAAGACTTGCTCGGTGCAGGGTTGCCACAAACCTTCAATTTGTAAAAAGCAGATTGTGAAGTGCAATAAAGCGAAGTGTGGTGCAGTGAGAGATGCCTGTATTTGTAGGTGCCAAGAAGCAGGGACCCTATTTCCCTGGACAGTATACTTCCTGTGTGGCAATGCCAGACCAGGTCCCCAAGGTGTCTCTGTCCAAAAGGTCCCATGACCCAGGTAGGAG
Source organism: Canis lupus baileyi (assembly GCF_048164855.1). Lineage (NCBI taxonomy): Eukaryota > Metazoa > Chordata > Mammalia > Carnivora > Canidae > Canis > Canis lupus. Next base: position 49,483,676 of record NC_132851.1, on the reverse strand, counting down.
GTTCATACCATCTGTGTTGAAGGCGAGGGGTTGTAGTATTTCGGTTGGCCACAAGAGAGCTCTATTTCTTTATCCCACAGATCCACTGCAATGACAGCTTTTGGGGCCACAGATGTGAAATGCTATTCTGGACACAGTAATTAAACCACATTTAGTGCAATTTACCAAAAATAAGCAAAATGGTTTGTTTGGTGGGATAATAAATTCTGTCATTTCTTTAACCTCCAAATACAAAGAGGGAAACCTTTTAATAAAACGAATTTGTTTTCCAGCAAGCATTCATCGGCATTTCTCCCCTTCCTATCCGGATGGCAGCATTTGAAAAGTCGCAATTCCATACTGAACTCTCTTAAAAATACCTCTCTCCTCTCTTTTGAATTTTTTGAAGCTAAGCATCCTAATAAATCTTGCTGGATAATTGGCAGTAAATGACATGTCAAAAAAATCTTGAGCCTCTTTCTAACGCTGGGTATCAGTTAGGGTCCGGCCAGGAAAACTAAAGCCACATTTGAGACAGATGGTAGCTCCACCTGCGGTGAGCAGAGCGTAATGTATGGAATTGTTGAACCGCTATGTTGTACACCCAAAATGAATGTAACATTGTGTGTCCATTCTACTTCAAAAAGATGATTTCTTTAAACCCATATTTGCTATTTCAACAGAAGGAGTTTATTATTCAAAAAATATTTTTATTTACTTATTTGAGAGAGAGAGAGAGAGAGCATGAACAAGTGAGGGGTAGGGGCAGACGGAGAGGGAGAAGCAGGCTGAGCAAGGGAGCAAGGGAGCCCGATGGATGCCAATGCCTGGCTCCATCCCAGGACCCTGGGATCATGACCTGAGCTGAAGGCAGGTGCTTAGCCGACTGAGCCACCCAGGTGCCCACCCCCCCAACAGAGGGAGCTTGATATGGAGAACCGGTCCCATCAGGTGTGAGAGGGTGTGAGAAAAGCAACCATGGGCGTAATCAATGTTATCACCTCTGTAAGTAGCAAGTGCTCACAGGCCTCAGGAAGTAAAGGGAAGCAAGTGATCTTATTAAAACCAAACACTCCGGGGAAAGGACTTTGTGCAGACACCTCTGAGAGGCGCAATGGGGCTGCTGTCCGTAATGCTGAAAGTCAATGCCAGCGTGAAGGGTCCTTGTGAGGCAATGTTGGTAGGATTGGCAAGTCCCCACTCTATTGGGGCTCTGGCCCTTTGACACTCCTCTAGGGCCCCCTATTGGCAGGACATAACCAGTGAGCCAACAGTCAAAAGGGCTATAGCCCCCACATCACTGAGCAGAACATAGAAGGGCAGCTTCTGAGCACAGTTGACTTCGTTGGCTGCTCAGCTACTAAATACACTGTTTCTCACTGTATTTGAAATTCCATATAAAATAATAACTTTTTGCCTTGGCTATAGATGCTACCAATTTCCATTACCTTTTACTGTTGGGCACAGAGGTACTCAGAAATACCGTAGAGAATCCCTGGGATTTCAGAAACACTTCTTGTGTAATGGAAATCCGACATCCCTTAGTAATCAGGATCAGCCCGTGCAGCAACCCCTCCTCCACCTGCTAGTTCAGCAGGGCTAGGAGCCCCAAGGCCAACTGGCAGTCTCAACTTCCAAACCAGTGGAGCAGTGTGTGTGTCACCTGGTGGAAGGTGGAGAAACCTCCATAACGGAACAGGTCATGGAATCAGTAGAGGCCAAAGTCACAGGACCAGAGAGCAAACGTTCCGTGAGTAGATACTAGTTGTAAGAGTGAGAGATGCCACTCCCACGTTTCCACCTTTGATTCCTGGACTCTGGTCACAATTTTTTTTTTTTCCCTGTAAACTCAGTTCCTTAGTCAGAAGCAATGCTATGTGGAATTCTATGCATGTGAATAAGGCATTATGCAAATTTGATGGTGGAAAGCTTTGTTAAGCATGGGTTTTGTAATCGCCAATACTCATCTTGGCAGAGAAAAATCCGCTGGATGACAGTGTCCTAAAAATCGAGATTTGCCCTCTGTCTTAGCCTTCCCCCTTTCCCGGATTCTCTTCTTTGTTTCAAGGTGGAGTTTTCTGTGTATCTGAGGACAGATGTTGTACGGGCTAAGGGACTTAACTAGCAGTGAGTTAGGTTTTCACTATGCCTACATTTCAACTTGTGTGTCTGGAGGAAAATGACAAAGGACAATGGGGAGGAGAGGTCACATACACACATTTGGAGGCAAATGTTTGCCTGAAGTCAGCTTGACCTCAACCCCAGTATTTATTTTCCTAAGCAGTGTGATTTCATGAAGAATGGTTATTCCACACCTACACACGTTCAATTGTCATTTCCATTTATGTTTGCTCTGAGGAGGAAGTACGCAATGTAACTACATTGATTTTACTCAAAAGGGCCAAGAACATAAGCGATTTTCCCTCTATTTGCTTAACATTGTTATGTCAGCTTTGTTTATGTTTGATGTTAGTTTTCAAGATGGTGGTCACTTCTGATATTGGTTATCACCATCACTATCATCCAGCAGTAACCCTGTCTAGTGTTTTTACAAGCATTTAAAGAGCTATAAGCTCACTCCACCAGTGAGCATTTCAAGCTGAAATGACAAGGACCAAATTCCCAAGAGAAGGTAGACCTAGAAGACATAATCCCCAAGCATCAATCCAATTCCAGATGGTCGCTTTGTTTCCTACAGAACCAAAACTCATCTCCTCTCCCTCCACTTTGGTTGATTGACTTTCACATTTCAATAGCTTGTTTTGTGGTCAAATCTCATCACCCTTCTTAACTAGGGAAAGAAGAAAGTTGAACTATTCTTTAAATACATGTCATCATGAATTTTTTTCCACAAAAATGTAATGGGGAACTACTTGATAGCAAGAATCGGGTTAGGCACTGAATGTACCCCTGTCATGGGTGTTCTCTCAGGCCAGGCCAGCATTAGTGGCCCAATTAGTGGCAGTAACTGGAACGGAAGGGCAAATCCCTGGTTCCTCTGCTCATGGGAATCCCAGTCTCATCCTAACCCCTCTTTCTGATCTGCAGTGTTCTGTGGGGTGTGTCAACATGCTTGCCGACAGTAGTCTTCCTCTCCTTGTCCTCTCTAGGGTTACATACCTTGCATGGCTGAGCATTTACCCTCTGTGACCTCACTCCTAGGGACTATATAAGCTATACACTGGTAAGCACCAAATGTTGAAACCAGAAAACCTGGGTCTGTTGTCAGATTCAAAGGGTGAAGGCAATGCCAGAAACAGGAAACCACACAAATGAGGTCAGGAGCCTGGTGAAATGAAGAGAAGTCCAAGACCTTGTCTTGCATTGGGCCTGGAGGCAGGGCTACTACCCAGAATTCTTCAAGTCATGCACTGCCAGCCCCCACATGCTCTCCTGACATAAACCACAATGTGATAGGTACACCCCCAAGCTGTGTATTGCTCAACCTGCACAACTGAGCTATGCACTCAGGTCTGTTTCTGTTTGTTTGGTTTATTTTTGCCTTGGGCAGTGGTGCCACCGTGGTACATGGAGGGCATTACTTACGGGCCAGGTTGGAGCTTCTTCCTCACCTCTCCGTTGTCTGCTCCATCAGAGTACTCACAGCTTCCCCTGTCAATGGTCTTATTCCCTCTTGGAACCACCTCTGTGCTTAACGTTTGATCTTCTACAGAATCTAGTGGTAACTACATTATACTTATTTCAGACTTATTAAAAAGGTCCATCTTCCTGGAGGAAGGCAGTCTGACTATCTCTCCCATGCTGGAGCACTCCATAGTCCTCAACACCTTTTGCAGCTCATAGCCCATTTCACCCCGGCCCTCAAAAATTGCCTTTCCTTGGTGAGCACTGTTCTCATCTGCTACACATCTAAAATATCAGATTAACATCTGCTCCTAGGGACTTCAGAATTTCCCCCTCCATATCAGCACTCAGCTTCTAGTTATGTGTCTCTCTCATGGGGATATTTGACTCCTCGTGCGAGCAGAGTCCCTTAACCCTTTATTTGGGTCCTATAGTAGTCGTTAGGCCTGCTCACAATTATGTCATCCTTCCAGGCACATGGTAGGATTCCACTTACCCATTCTCTTTGAAGTTCCATGTGGCATAGACCAGTTTGGTCAATGAAATGTGTGCTGATATGAGATTTCCAGGCAGAGAGTTTAGGGCATAATGTATCATGCCCCTTTCCCCTGATGGGATGGACCAAGAAAGCACATATCATAGTGGAACCACCATTATCTACATCCCTGAATGACTACAATGAGTACATCCTGCCAGAAAACCCTTGTTAGAAATGTAACATCAGCAAGAAATAAACGTGGGTTGTGTTAAGAAACTGAAATTTTGAGGTTGTTTGTTGTCCCAGCCTGAACTTACCTATCCTGGCTGATGCGAGGTCTTCAAATGTCTGGAATTGCAATGAGTACACACACTCAGGCCTTCATGCTCTCCCCTCTGCTAAACCGAGACGCCAGTCCAGAAAGCAGCTGGATTTAAGGTGACGGTGATTATCATTTCCTAAAATCAGTGCTGAGATTCACCATCGTGACTTCTACCGTCTTGAACAAGACCAACAGGCACATCTTGGATTCCATGATTGCCTCAGTGATGTGACTGTGGTGAGGGAGAAAAGAAAGCAAAGTGGAACACCGGATGGCAGAGCTGGCTGTTTGAGCAGCAGCTAACCCCCTTACCAAAGGGCTTCAGCAGTTTATCTGAGCCAGAGCACTAGGAAACTGGCTCGCTCTCTGCAATGACAAGAGCAAACATCATTCCTGAGTGCAGGAACGTTTCAACAGAGCCAAAGCTGGAGAGAGTGATTGTGCTCAGGGACCCTTGGTGTGTCACTGGTTGCCATTGCTCCCAGCCTTCCCTTTCTGCTGATCGCCGGATGGGGCATATGGTGATCCCAGCCCAGTGGTGGGATTTTGAGATTTATGACTGTAACTCATGGAATGTGTTTGATTAAAATTGTAAAGTTGGCAAATTTGATTTCCATTCTTAGCCTCTGAATATAACCCTCCCTCCCCCATACTGAGGCTCCTTCTGGTAAAGTTGGCTATCAAACAGCTTCTCTTGAACTGTTGTCAGCTGATAAATACTTCAACAAACAGCATTTTGAATCTCTCCACTGTGTGTCTCATGTGAGAGGCTCTGGGGGTGGAGAGAGGGTAAAGAAATGTCACTGACTTACAGCCTAGTGCTGGGTTGGTGAATTACAGCTCATGGGCCAAATCCAGCCACTGCAACTTTCGTAAATAGTTTCCTGGGACGCAGCCATGCCTGTTTGCTTATGCACTGTTTGGGGCTGCTTTGGGGCTATACTTGCAGAGGTGAATAGTTGCAACAGAGCCTGTAGGGTCCACATGGTCTAAAGTATCCACTACCTGGCCCTTTGCAGAAAGTTTGCCAACCTCTGTCTAGCAGGTGATTAGCCCTTCTAGGGGAGTTTGCATTTTGTTGGCACTCCCTAAAGGCTGACTCTGAGACTCAAGGGGATGATGTTAATAGAGGAAGTTCAGGCAATAGAGAGCTATTTTGAAGGAGGAAGTCATGTCTAGCTGCTGTCAAAGCGTACCCTATAGGCAGCTGTCTTCTCTGTCAGTCCAGGATAGGGAACTGCCTTTTCCAAACAAGCACTGAGAAGGAGAGACAGTTCTCACAGCTGGGCTGGTCCCCATGGAGAAGATCTAAAGCGTACCTTTCATGTAGTTCCAGAAGCACCCTTGGTGTCAGGGTAACCAGCCCGACTCTGTGCACAGACAGGAGCTGACTTTGGCTTCTTTACTCTTCTGGGTTTTCTGATGACAAGAGAGTGAATTTTTTGCAAGTCCCTGAGAGAGGTTTCACTACTCCCTATCTCTCCACAGGCGCCATTAAAGGAGTTTCAACAAGGAGCTTCGAAAGATTCCATCGATTTCTCAGCTAAGGGAAAATGGGAAAAACTGAGTCAGACTCAGGGCAGGAAGCCTCTTTGTCATGCTATATCCATTCCCCATGTGAGAGGATGACTGTCTGCCACTGAAATACCCAACCTGTTTCATTGGTGTAGAAGAATCCTCCCTATGGTACCAGCGCCCTTACTCTGTGAGCAGAACCAGAGTCTTGCAAGAAACTTGGGAACTTGGCCATACTCCTCAAATGGAGCCTGGGTTGGAACTTCTACCCACTGAATGGGGTGGGGGTGGGGTGTCACTCAGCAGAAGTTGCACTTCATGAGGAGCCAGCCAGCTCAGCACCAGGCATGCCTCCTCCCAAGGCCGCAAATGACACATGGGGCCAGAGTTGGGTTGAGAAGGAAACTTTCTCAGTCTGTGATGCTGACCTCAATGGAAAGAAGCTCTTACAGGGCCTCAGAGACCTTCTTCCTCATCTGGCATTTTCATGTCAACTTAGACCTCTCAGCGACATGGGGGCAGACTGTTTGGGGAGCAAGGCAGTGTCCCAATAGAAAGCTTCTGGAGATGTAGCAATTGTCTAGGATGTAGCCTAGAAAGCTTCCGGAGATGCAAAAATTGTCTAGGATGTGGCCACATTGCCTTCAGAGGCACGAAGCAGAGAGAGAGAGAGAGAGAGAGGAATCTATAAAAGGAATCAAATCCTGGAGTTTGGACAAAGACTCATCTAGGTTTAAATCTCAACTCTGCTACTTGCTACCTGTATGACTTTGGTTATATTTATTCATTCATCCAACAAAAAAATTAATTGGAAGCTATGCACCAGGTATCCTGCTAAATGCCAGGGATACACAGTGGCCCAACTTAGAGGAGACAACCTTTCTCACTCTCATAGAACTTACACATTCTAATGGAGGAAGACAGACAATAAGCCATGTAAGTAAATAAATAAAGAAAAAAAACATAAACTTCCAGAGACTGACAAGAGGCGCAAAAAACATAGAGTAATGTGAAAGAGTGACTCAGAGCAGTGGCTCTTTAAAAATGAGCAGTTAGGGCGCCTTCTTGGAGGAAGTGGCATTTGAACTGAGACCTAAGAAAGGAGACAGCCAGGTGACCTTCTGGAGGAAGGGGATTCTAGAAAGAAGGAAGTATTGGTGCAAAGGTCTTCTCACATGAGTCTCTGAGTTTCGGTTTCTTTGTCTATAAATGGGAAATAATTTACCCAATGGGATTGTTGTAAAGGTTCAGTGCTACACACTGTATCTGAAGTACTTAGCTCAAAGCCTAGCACCAGGGGGGTAAGTGGTCTTTTCACATTACTAAGTACAGCAAAGCACAAAGGTGCAATTAATTCTGACCGGTGTGGGGTGAGTGCTGAGTCTTGAAGGGCTAACACTCGCCTCCCGCCTTGCAGAATGGGAAAGGTCTTGGTAAGTAGGTTAGATCTTTCAGCTGGTGGCTCCTTTCTTCCCTGGAGCTTCCCTTTCAGTTCCTGGCCACACTTTATTATAGTAACAGGAGTATGTTCCTTTCCTCCAATCTGACATAAAAGCAAGGATTTCTTTCTCCCCCCACCATTCTACTTCAGTGCTTAAATGAGATAATGCATGCCAAGCACTTAGAGTAGTCTTTCGTACTCGAATGAATGAATGAATGAATGAATGTTGGGAAGGACTTTGAGGTAGGAAGTACAGCATGAAGTTAGGCCTGTTTGGAAACTGGTAGTAGACCAGAAAGAATGAATCTGGAATGAAAAAAAAAAAAAAAAAAAAGTGAACCTCCTAGTAAGAGAGTGTTCTTCCTTCCTGACTGCCTTTGAACTAGGACATCAGCTTTTCTCCTGCCATCAGATTCCAAGCAAAACATCAGCTCTTCCTGAGTCTCAAGCCCGCTAGCCTACCGCCGGAATGACACCATCATCTCTCCTGGGGCTCAGGCCTTCAGATCAGACCAGGACACTCCATCGGCTGTTCTGGGGCTCCACCTTGCTGGCTCACCTTGCTGATCTTGGGACTTGCCAGCCTGCATAATCATGGGAGCCAATTCCTTCTAAGAAATCTATATAGCCTATCGGTTCTGTTTCCCTGGAGAACCCTGGCTAACAGGAAAGCCATCCTAAGGGATCCATTTTAATTTAATCACCCATTTTAAAGACCCCATCTTCAAATACAGCCCCATTCTGAGGTATTAAAGATTAGAGCATCAACATCTTATGGGGGAAGAGGGACACGATCCAACCAGTAACAGTGAGCAAATAATCCTTTCTTTGTTCAAGCCATTGTTAACTGCAACCGAGAACATGTTTAACTGCTCACACCAGGGGTGGACCCACAGACCACATTTGATGACCCACGAGGTATCTTGTCGTATGGCTGTGGAAGCACGGTGAGTTGTTTAACTGTTAGACGTGGGCTTGGGAGAAAGCAAGTCTCCAAAGGGTGTCAGTTTGATGACTGACTTTTGGGGGCATCTGCCAACCATGCTTCGATTTGGCCATTGCCAGCTAACCCCAAAATAACACCACGCACCCTTGATGTGAAAGTCATTCCAAATACACAGTCACCATCTGAGCTTTGGGGTGAGGGAGGGGAGGCTCGGCAGAGGTAGCTCTCTCAGCCAGACTTATTGAAATATCCCGATGTATGCCTTCCAGCCAATGTCAGCTGCTAATCTGTATGAATTAATGCAGTAATAATTGGGCCGTATTCAGCAAGCACTAATTTCTTTCACTACATCAAATCAAGCCTCACGATTGTTTCGAAATAAACATGCCATCCCCAGAATGCTGAATCCCCGCACCGGCAGCTGGGTTCTGAGCGGATCTGGAAAGGCCCAGGGAGGAGGTTGGGTTGCCCAATGGTAGGACTCATTCCTGGGCGTGTAAGACCTGACTGAGCCCAACCACATTTTAAGGGATGAGAGGAAGTCAAGATTTGATTCTGGCCAGTGTCCAAGGAGAGTTCACTCAGGAGCACCCTTCAGGGTCTCTGTCTTCTTTTGAAGCCTCCAGCTCGACAGCACGCAGAGACCGCCTGGCTCCTATTACCTCCCTGCTGCTCCGTATGCCTTGCTAAGGGGGGGCCTCCCAGTGTCACAGGAGTGAGAGACCCCAAGAGAGACTGCTTCAAAGATTCTCAGGTCCGACTGCAGATGAACCTCAGAGGAAGTGTCTGACAGGCTCTTACAATGAGAAAACAGGAAAACCAAAGAGAGAGGGAGAGAGAGAGAGAGCCTTCAAGTCAGTGAACAGATGCTTTCCTTTGCTCTGCGTGCAGGAGGGAAAGAAGGAGAAAGAACAAGGTCTAGAAAGATGATAAGGAAGCAGGGCAAGCACTGGCGGGTTATGTTGGACAGAGGATGTGCTGCTTCTCCACCTGAGATATTTAATGATCGGTTGGTGGGAACCTTAGATGTTCTGCTCCGGTCGCTGGGCTGCGCTTGAAGTGAGGTCATGAAGGTCAACACTGCAGTCTCTCCTCCCTCCTCTCTCTCCCACACACTCTCGTGTAGGATGGTACCTCCTCCGTACCGGGCCCTGTGCTGGACCCTGGGGATGAAGCAAAGTTCCTGTCTTCCCTCCCTCCTTCCTTCCCCTCTCCCTCCTTCCTGGACCCCCTTCCTCCCTCCTTTTCTCTCCCCCACCCCTCCTCCATGTTTGCTGCCCAGCACCCCCGCTCCTGATGAGCCGCTTATCTATCCACAAGCTTAGAATGTCAGAGCCTATAAAGCTTCTTTAGATTTCTCTCCTCTTCCCGTCTGTCCTTATCCTGTCAGTCAGGATGAAAGAAATTAAGTTGTGTAAGTCTGTACATTTCTCTGTGATCCAGCTTCCAGGCCTTAGAGCTGCCTGCAAGCTGCTGCATCACCTGGGTCTGGATTCAGAAGCGACAAGCTATGGGGGTTCTGGGAACTAGGTGCCCCGGTGTTCCCAAAGCCCCAGCCTTCTAGGTCATAACTGAAAAGCAGAGAGGAAGCTGTGAATCAAAGCTCCAAGGATATTGCTTAGAGCAGTGGTGGCAGTGAACCAGAGCCCAATACATGATGAGACTCTGGAGTCACCTTCCAGTTAGCTTCTGGAGCAGCACTGCTGCCTGTGGTGTGCAGGTCACGCACTACACCACGTGCCTGGCTAAGAGGGCAGCCCACCAAGGCGCCTAGCTGTGTGCTTTTGTGCAGAGCTGCGTCTGCCCCATGCCAAGGGGTCCCTTGTTATGTACTTGCCATGCTGTTGGCTCTGGGGCTGCTCTGGCTTCGAGGGGCCTTCTCCTTGAAGTTCTCGTAGAGACATGGGCGTACGCCAGCGCAGGTCAGGCATACCAATGCAAGATAACAAATGGACTGGCTTTTTAAAGAAGGTATTTAAAAAAAAACAAAACAAAAAACATTACTCTTTAAAGAGTGTTTTAACTGTCTGAGTTAAAACACCCAGGCACCCAAGAGTGTTTTAGAATTATTGTAAATTTAATGCTATCTCTTATACCTTTCACATGTACAAAGTACATAAAGGTAACTCTATGTATGTATTTATATACATATACTTATTATATAATATAAATAAGTATAAGTACAATAACTCCCATGTATGTGAGCTTTCTAGGTACCTGGTACCATACTGGGTGCCTATGTATTTTGTTCGCCATTCGTCCTTCCCTGCCTACCTTTGCTGCAGTTCACCGTGGGTGGAATGCTCTTCCTGTGCCACTGACCTTGGCCTTGGCCATGTGATATTCTGGGCAGTAGAACTGAGCGGAAGTCACACTGTGCCCGTCATGGTGAGGCTCTGCCAGCCGTCTCGAGGTTCCCCCCTCCACCACGAGAGGACATGCCCCTGGGTAATTTTTGCTCTTTGACCCAAAACCAAGACATGTAGAGCACACCTGAACCTGAACCCAGAGCTTGGAGTCCAGCCAAGTTCAAATTCAGCTGAGTACAGCCAAGAGACAGAGAACAAACCCACGAACATGAAGTAGATGTACGTTGTTTCAAGTCATGAAGAATCGGGGGTTGTTTGTTACGTGGCATTATCGGTGATGGTGGATGCCTACAGGGCCTGGCATTTTTCTTTTCTTTTTTTTTAAACAAACTTGTAATCATTCTTTAAGGTACATGTTTCTATTTTACAAAAAAGAAAACTGAGGCCCTGAGAGATTGAATAAGTTATATAAGTTAATAACTATTAGTAATATATCAGCCAGTACTAATATCCAGCTCCGTTCCATTCCAAGTTCCTCATATGGGATCCAGAATATTGATGCTATGTTGCCTCTAGAGATCCTTAACCTGCAAGTGTGACACGATTATAGTCAATAAGTTTGTGTTCTATTTAGGAAGGCAGTAGAACCAATGGATTTTAGTTTTACAAGATTGTATTCAGAGTCTCTCTGTTCAACTGTCAATTCCGCACAACATTCTTTTAAACAGAATTCATCCTTCCCTTCTCCTCTATCCACTCCAAACTTCCTATTATTTAAATCTTTAAAAGCATTAAGGTTTTCAGTGTGATTCCTTTTTCTCCAGGCCTAGATGACTTGAGGAGGCTGAGGGAGAGTTTAACTTGGCATCATGTTTGTTGTCAGTATGGTAAGCCAGAACCAGATGTAGATCACTGAACTGAAGGATGACTTCTGTCTCCTGATAGCACTTTAGACAGAAAAAAAAAAAAAAAAAAAAAAACCAAAACCAAAAAAACAAAGCCCTTTGATGTGTTTTTTAAGTGAAAAAAGCAAGATGTAGAACAATGTGTATTGTGCATTATTATTTGTGTAGTTGAGAAGCATATGCATGTATGAATGTTTATAGTCTACATAGGGTTTCTTCAGAAGAATACTCCAGAGGCTGGTAATAATGGTTCAACCTCTGATAAGAGAACTTAGTGGTTGGTAGGGGGCAGGGATGCAGGTGAGAATTATTTTTCACTGGATATTCCCTTAAAGCTTTCTAAATCAGTGTGCATGTTCACATCACTATTCAAAATAATGAATATACTTTTTAAAATATTTTATTTATTTATTCATGAGAGACACAGAAAGAGAGAGGCAGAGACATAGGCAGATGAAGAAGCAGGTTCCATGCAGGGAGCCCGATGTGGGACTCGATCCCAGGACCCCAGGATCACGCCCTGCACCAAAGGCAGATGCTCAGCCACTGAGCCACCCAGGTATCCCTAAAATAATGAATGAATTTTTAAAAGAAGAAAGCACACCTTCTTTGGTCTACCCCCACTTTTCACCACAGTCAAGCTGTATCTCTTAGGTTTCAGATCCCTTGCCTTTTTGAAAAGACTTGGGAGGAGGCGCTGGCCCAAGAGGAGGAGGCCCTTTCTAGCATGTTCTCCCTGTATAGTTGAGGTGGTGCTCTATAAACATCTTCAGTCTCCGGAGACGACAAAGACAAAACGAAGAGGCATAAACTAGAGCCCATTGGTTTCCACAAGTGAAAGTGATCAGCTGTTTTCTTATAAACAAGACTGCCCCCCACCCACCCCACCCCACCCCCCCCCGCCAAATGTCCTCTGATCTTGCTCTGAGTTACATTACGAACATTCCAGAAGTCAAAGTCCTTAGATTTCCACCCGAAAGCCAAGGATGTTTTTCTGTTAAATACTAATCATATCAGTAGAGTTTATTAATTGTTTCAATAAGCAGACATCTTTGTCCATTCACTAAAACAAAAAACAAACAAACAAACAAACAAACAACAACAGCAACCAACAAGGTAAATAAATCAACTTTCAAATCATGTCCTTCTGCAAACACCAGCTGCACCGGAAAAAGGAAAGCAGGCTGCTAGCAGGCTCTCTCAGTGAGGGCTGGGCTGGGGCTGTCCACATGCATGCCCAGAGCCTGTTAATGTGTCCTACAGCCCACAGGAAAGAACCTCAGCGGAAAACAAGAAGGCAGAACAATTGTGTGAACTTACCTCCCCTTCTTACTCTCTAAACATCTGGCTCCTACATGTGTCAGTTCTTTGATTCGAGCCCGCTCTGGGGTTATTGATAGGGAAAATCTCCACCTGGGTAAGGAGTGGGATGTGGACCAAAGACCTCTTCATTAGAGAACAATTAGCACAGACTCAGTTTTTGTCATAAAATAGTGGAACAGGTTGGTTATAAGCCATATTTCTGAAATGGCCCAGCTATGTCTCTGCCAACTCTTTATGGAGTGACTAAAACAAAAGCTGGAAGCCAAGAGACAGTAAGGAGAGCCCTTATGATTAGGGCTATAGAAAAAACAAAACACACAAGACGCCATCTTGGTATTGGCTAGCCATGGGGAAAATCTCTGCTGTTTAACATAATGCATTTATAAACACAGATGTCAGGGATGAAACAAGTTTATTTTTATAGTTCCGCATCTTACGTTTCCCCAGTTGATTCCTTTTCTTATCTTCTACGTCAGAACAGCCAAACAGGATTCAAGTGATGCATGTGGATGGCTTGCTTCCCAGAATTGTGTCTCTAGTCATTAATGGGACAGACACTTAATTCCACCGATGGATATGGCAGTTTTGTGATCGTCATGACTGTCCCCATTGTCATGCTCCTCGTTTCATTTCACTGGGGGACTTTGAATAGCAACCTCCTGGGCTTATTTCGATGGCAGCTAAAAATCAGTTTGGTGGTAGTATTGCCCAGAGATGGGTCAGCTATTAGGTTTCTACGTCTGTCAAATGTTAACTATCTGACTAATTTATAAGTCCTTAGAGCCACTTAAATTGGTGAGGCTGCAAACTTAAATTGCAAACAGAGTGTGATGACTGTAGACAGCATGCAGGGATTGCAGGGGACTTCTTCACCTTTTCTTTTGCATCTCTCTCATTAGCACCTGCCCTCACGGTTGGGTGGGTGAGCATCCAAGATGAGGGGCCATGAGAGTGCCCCTGAGCCAGCGCCACCGAAAGGAAATCCAACGCAGCTCAGTGCCAAGTCATGTGTTCAGGTAGCAAGAAGATTGGGAGACACTGAATCAGCAGCCACATGCCTGAAAGAGATTTGAGAGTTTAGTTAACTGCAAACTTTTTTTTTTTTTTAAATTGAACATCATGCAGGACTTACAGTATATCAATAAGCACTGCTCTAAATATTTTACAAATACTCTTTTCATTATCACAGAACTTTATAAGGTAAGTATGATCATTATGCCAAGTATAAAATGGGAAACAAAGGCACGTAGAGAATACGTAACTTGTGTTTAGTTACATAACTAGACAGGGCCGGAGCCATAATTCAGATTCAGGCAGTTTGGCTCCAGACTCTGTGCTCTTAATGCTCTACCTTGGTGTAAATCAGTAGTAGCTGGTAGAAAACAAATTTGGGGGCAGCCCTGGTGGCGCAGCGGTTTAGCGCCGCCTGCAGCCTGGGGTGTGATCCTGGAGATCCTGGATCCCACATCAGGCTCTCTGTATGATGCCTGCTTCTCCCTCTGCTTGTGTCTCTGCCTCTCTCGCGCTCTCTCTGAATAAATAAATTAAAAAAAAAAAAAAGAGAGAAAACAAATTTGGAGTAGGTTTTGTTTAATGTTGTCACTGATTTAAGTTCATTAAATGATTATTGTGAAGATTAAAAGAAAAATAGAGGTCCAAAAATCTATGTCAATTATTTCAAATAACAGTGAACAAAGTGAAATTTTAGAATCTTAAAAATAATTAATATTATCTTTATAAATTTGATATGATGATATGATCACATAATTTTGTGATCATTTTGGTGGAAACTATCAACTAGAAATATCAGGGTAATATAGCAAGTCAAATTAACCTTCTGGGTCTTCGGTCTCATTTGTCCAACGTGTAGAATGAGCTCAATAATTTCCTAATCCTTTCACATTTTAAAAACTCTAATATTCCCCAAATGACCTTTCAGGCTTGTCATGAATTCATTTGTTCAGTCACGGAGTTGGCATTTTTCTGAGGATTTACTTTTTCAAAGGCCTCCTACTGACATTGTGGAGAATGGTAGGATGAGAAGATGAGCCTAGGGAGCTATACCGCAAACCCATCAAAGTTCTCGGACAATGTATTGGTTTGTGTTCTTAGTTGCAGATACCACTCTGCCTGCTCTGTATAAGGAGAGATTTGGTAGAGGAATTTTAAACATTTGCAGAATCTTTGGAAGAGCTAGAGGAATAATTTCTCGACTCATGCTCTTGGAACAATGCCTAAAGTCACCCTCAAGAAGTGGTCTGACATGGATGATGCCTTGCCCTAACTCTAGAACCAGCTGGATGTCTCTTACTGTCTACACTAGCAAAATGGGGGTTCCAAGCTCCTCTTGTTTCCATAACTTATTTCCAAATCAAATCCTGTCATGGGTACATAGGATTGGAAGAAACTCAATAATGGGTGGTGATTTGTGGAAAGAGGTGTCATGTGGGAAAAATAAACTTTGGCGGGGAGTCTATTTGTGATAGGCAGGATCCATAGTTTGGGGAACTATCAAAATGTAGAAAGAGTGTCCAAGAGGTTTTTTGGTAGCCATAAATAACAAATGTCTGCTCCAGATATTTCTCTCCATTCAGTACTGGGAAGGCTCTTATTCAAGAATATTGTCGAGTTCTGTTTGCTTGAGATATTCACAACTGAAACTTTAATTCCTATGATGATGGTGATAATGATGGTGGTGATTGTTCATTAAGGATTTTTAAATATTTTAGCCTTTTTTACATATTATAGTGGACATATTATTTTATGTTTGGTGGAGTAGCCCTTTTTTTTTTTAGCTGTCAAGGAACCTTGACCAAGGCTTAAGTAAATCAGCATATTATACTCCCTGGCCAAGTAATAAGTTCAAGGATTACTTATTAATTTGACAATCTTTAGATCAATGAGTGTCAGGCTTAGGACTTTCATTTGACTGTTAGACTGAAATATAGGAGAATGGGGTCTGTGCTTCTTGGCTGCCATCTTGACACCATGTGGAGCCTTGAACAAAGCCAAAAAAGGGGAATAGAGCTAGAATTGGAGAAAGATCAAGTTCTGGTGACAGCATTTGAGCCCCTGGATCAAGCTACTGCTATAGTTGGCATACCTCCCCGAATTTTCATGTAAGTCAACGAATTCCCCCCTTCTCCTTAAACCACAGTAAGTCATGTTTTCTGTGACTTCTTTCCAAAGTTGTCTTAATTTCTACACATACATTAATCCTTTAATTCTCAAAAATACCCCATCGGGTTAATAATATTATTATATTTTATAGATGAGGACACAAAGGCTCAAAAAGATTAGTAACTTGCCCAAAGTAACAAAACTTGTCTGTATGACTTCAAAGCACAAGTCCTTACTTAACCTCTTATATTATGGACGGCGTTGGAGAGTGTTGGGTGGGTAGTAGCACTGTGATTTAAAGTTTGAAAAGCAGACCTTATGGACTGGTAGTAAGCCATTCTGGATGGCAGGGAAAAACTTTACATTTCCCTTTTTTCCCTGCAATGGCTAGATGCACACTCTGCTCAGTCTGGCTCTCAGAATGCACTGCTTTGAATCCGCAAAGGAGGGAACTGAATGCCTCTAATCTGGGAGGTTAAGAGAGACAGATTAGAAATATCCACCTGTATGAAGGGGCATCATAAAAATGACAAGAACAGTGAGTTTATTTAAGCCTTGGTTAGAGAACAAGGCTACGTGTGTCTGTATTACCGGAGGATGAACAAAGGTTTAACATCAAACAGAACCTCTACTCTCAATGCTATGCAATGCTACAGACTCATTTTCTGCAAATATTAAAGAAAGAACAATATAATGATCTTCAACAAAAAAAATATAATGATCTTCATAGCCTACTGATATTTCCCTAACCGCAGAAGCTCTTTCATGTTTTCACTGCATATACCATTCCTTCTGCTAAAAAAGAACTCCCCACCCCTTGTTTGTCTAGCAAACTCTTACTCATCCTTTAAGATTTAGCTCAGATGCCACCCCCTCAGGGAAGCCCTCACTGAATGATTATCTTTGGCTCAATCCCTACTTCTTCCATCTCCCCACAGCATCTTATGTGCATCTGTATTAGCCCTTAACACACTTTGTTTCAACACTTTGTCCTACTTTTCTGAATATAAATCAAGGGGCATGTTTTATTTCTCCTGGTATTCCCTGCTCCTTGCACGATGCCTGCAACTCTGTGTGATCTTGCAAATCCTGCTAAGAAAGCCCTTCCTCAACCTCTTTGTCTCAAACTCTATTCCTGTTTGCCTTTCGGGATGCTGCTTAGAAATCACCTCCTTGGGAAGCCTTCCTTGACCCCACAAAGCTGGGTTACAATGTTTCTCCTCTGTAGTCCCTAGAGTAACCAGTGCATATGCCATGATTAAGAGAGTGGGTGTCAGTGTCTGATTGCCTGAACTTGAATCCCAGCTCTGCCATTTTGCATCAGGTTCTTAACCCCACTGTGCTTTGGTTTGCTCATCTGTGAAACAGGAATAAAAATAAAAAGTATTATTATCTCATAGACTTGTTGCAAGAGGGAGGGTGAAATCTGGGAGGAAACAAGGTCCCCAGTACATGGCTGCAGTAAAACCACAAATATTAATTGAAGAGTGACTGTGTGGAAGACTCTGTTCGGGGCACATCAGCAGGGAATGAAGATTCCTGTATTATGATTCCTGTATTATGACATTTACCTTCTAATGTAAGAGAGTAATCAGCACAGAGGTGGTATGACATCCAATAAATAATCTAAATGAGTAAACACGTGGTATGTTAGACAGTGATAACTAAGAGGGAGGAAAATTAAGTGAAAAGGGAGAAGGCCCTGGGGGAGCACATGTGCCTTGCCAGTTTGGGAGAGAAGGTCTTACTGAAGAGATAACAAGTGATTAAAGACTGAAGGAGGTGAGTGAGAGAGCCATACATACATATGGGAACATAGAAGAGAATAGCGAATGCAAAAGCCCTGAGATAAGAGCATTTTGGGTGTTGAGGGGACAGCAAAGACAACAGAGTAGCAAACATGGAGTGAGTGAGGGTACTACAATGGAAGAGTTCTCTATGGCTCTAAACAAACCCACCATGAAACTAAACAGCTTAAAAAAACAGTCATCTAAAAAAAAAAACAAAAAAAAAAAACAGTCATCTTTTTGTTTATGTATCTTCAATTTGAGCAGGGCTTGGCGGGGATGGCTTATCGCTGTTCCATGTGACATCCACTGGGGCACCCCTTTCATGATGGATCACTCACCTGGCTGGCAAGTAGGTGCTGGCTGTCAGCGCAGAGCTCTGCAGGGACTATTGGTCGGGGCCTCCGTTCTTCTCCACGTAGGATGTTCCACAGCTGCTGGATTACTGCAGGCATGGTGGCTGGGTTCAAAGAGCAAATGTTCCAAGAGGCATAAAATGGAGGCTGCCATAATCTATTGGTCCAGCAGCCACAGAGGCCAGATTCAATGGCAAGAGAGAGAAGACCCTTGGCCTCTCTCCAGGACGAATGTCAAAGACTGAGAGCCATGTTTCAAAACTGCCACAAGAGAAGAGAAAATGATGTTAGAGAGGGCAGTCTGATCATCCAGGGCCTTAGAGGCCATTGTCATGGATTTGGCTTACCCTCAAGAGGAATGCAGAGCCATTGGGTGATTTTGATAAGGTATGACCTAATTTGACTAGGGTTTGGCAGGGCCACTTTGCTAAGGTAGATTAAGAATAGACTGAAGGTAGACAAAGCAAACCAGTTAAGAATTTACAAGTATCCAGGCAAGAGATTATGGTAGCTCACGCAAGGTAGTAATAGCAACACAGAAGATAAAAAGTGGTCAGATCCAAATCTATTTTGAAGGAAGAGCCAACAGGATATCTTAATGGTTTGGATATGCAATATAAGAGAAGGAGAGGGACTGAGGGTGACAAATGGGTTTTTGTCCAGAGTAACTGGAAGGATAGAGTTGCTATTATTTGATGTGAAAGCTGAGGAGAAGCAGATTTGGCAGCTAAGAGGAAGAACTTGCTTTTCGATATGTTAAGTCAGACATTCAAGTAAATATGTTGAGTAGGTAGATAGAGCTATAAGTCTGGAATTCAGGGGAGAAACTGGGGGAGGGTGTGTGTATAAATCTGGGAGGTATCAAGCATAGGGACAATATTAAAATCATGAGACTGAATGAGATCACCAAGAAAGTGAATGTAGATGGAAAAGGGGAAGAAGTCCAGCATTGTGAGGTCTTGGTCAGAAGATGAGGAGGAACCAGCAAAGGACACTGAGAAAGAGCAGTAAATGAGTAGGAGAAAAACCAGGAGAATGTAGTATACTAGAAGGCAGATAAAGGTAGTGTTTCAAGGAGAAGGAAGTAGTCACCTTGGCCAATTTGCTGATAGGGCAACTATGATGAGGGCTGAGAACTGACAACCAGACTTGGTAGAGATCACTGGGGGATCTTAATAGGCAAAAACCTTGAGTGGGTTCAGGAGAATGGAGAGAGGGGTGGTTGGAGACAGTGAAGACAAATTTTTTAAGGAGTTTTGTGATCAAAGGAAAAAAGAAATGAGATGGCAGCTGGAGGGAGAAATGGGATCAAGAGAGGTTTTATATGGGGGAAAAATAACATATATATGTTAGTGGGTAAAGTTAATAGAGAGAGAAAAAAAAATAATCCAGGTAAGGGAAGGAAGAACTGCTGTAGCTCTATGAACTTGAGTTAACAAGAGAGTTGGGATCCAGTGCTCAACTTGAAGGGTTGGCCTTATCTGGGAACATGGACTGTTCATCCACAACCAGAGAGCAGAAAAATATATGTGCACAGATGCTAGCAGGTTGATAGGTGTGGTAGTAGTGGAAGTTCTCTTCTGGATGCTTCTATTTGTTCAGTGAAATAGAAGTAGGGTCATTAGATGAAAATGAGGACAAAGAAGGAGGTTTAAGGAAAGAGTGATCAGTGCAAGTGATCACCTGATGTTCAAGATCGTGAATTTAAAATGAGATCATTCAACATAACTGTGGTTTTCTCTGGCCATAGTCAATGGGTGCAGGCACAGAATAAGCAGAGAATTGGATTTAACCAGGGTTGGAGTTTTGTCAAGTTAGGAAAATGGAATAAGAGAGAGAGGTGAAGGATTGAGTATCTGTACAAGGAAGTGACTACAATAATTGATCATTCAATTCAAGTTGGGTTGGGAGGGAAGTGAGGACATGGCAGGGGTGAAGAACAGTAAAAATGTGCTAAGATCAATGTATTTGGGATTCCCTGAGTGTTGAAGGATTTGGGGGGAAGTACTAGAGAGAAAGAGCTAGAAAGATAGGAGGCTATAGTAGGAGAGTGGAAGGCTTGAACTGAAAGAACAAAAAGTAAAGAAAATAGAATATTTCAATTATTGGAGTGATAAGGTCTAGGGTATGATCACTCTTGTAGTGACCAGATAAAGTAGGTGGAGGACCATGTCATGGGAGGAGGAGAAGAGGTCAAGAAACTAAGAAGCCAAGGTAGGGTATGGTCCATCTCCCTGAATGTTGAACCCACAAATTATTATGCCCAGAGTAGTGCTGGAAAGAGTGACTGAACCAGGCTTCAAAGTCTTCAGGGAATAAAGGATGTGACCTGGGGTTTGTTCATGGACATGACAAGGAGGGGTAGTAAGATGATCTAATGACATAAAATTTAAAACCAAGTAGGCATGGGAGTTTGTGATCAGGAAAAGAGAAGGAGAATGGTCTGGAAGCAGCAGCAAGAGGGAAAAAGGACACTGCAGAAAGACCAAGGGCAGTACCCCATTTCCTCCCATCTTATGTGCAATATGCAGAAGATCCAGGTATAGCTCTAAGCCTGCTAAGGAACTGAGAAGCCTGTGGATTTGGTGTAAGAGAGAGGTCTGGATCAGTGTAGGGGCTACAGAGTATAGGGATTTCTTTCCTGGAGTCCATGTCAAGGCATGACACCCCAAAACACCAGGGGGGACCTGTGCCTGATATCTAGTGACAAGCTAGGACCAAGGACACCTCCATAGAGGCCAGTAAGCATAGAGACAACTACCTGTCAAACAGAGGCTCCTCCATAAGGATATGAAGCTGCACTTGGATGCCACCTTGTACAAGGGGGTGTTGGGCAGAGAAACCAACCCTAAAAGATCTTGGAGAAATTCTTGGAGGTGCACAAGTGCTCAGAGCAGTACTAGTTCTGTATCTTTCTAGCCCATATCAAGGGCTTTGTTTCCTTGCTTCATCTGCTGGTAAAATGGTACCAATAATAACAATTTTAAAAGGTGATTTTAATATCTGCTTATTCTCCTCCTCCTAATCCCCACCCTCACCCCCAGAGAACTGGGCAATCACCTACAAAGTGTTCAGGAATAGATGACTTTAAAAAAAACTCATTTTAAGCATAATTAAAACAATACATGTATATTGTGGAAAACTTAGAAATTAAAAAAATAGATATAAAGAAGAAAATGAAAGTCATACATTACCCCTCCATCTAGATATAACTACCCTTGATATTCAGGTGTGTATATTTCTATACACACATTGTACAAAAATGGGATCATACTAGATATGTAGTTTTACAACTTTTTTAAATTGAATGATATAGCATTGGCAGTTTCCCTGCTAAATAATATTCTCACACATCAACTTAATGACTGCATAGGGTTTCAGTTCACATATATAATAATCACTCGTCCAATCCCTATTATAGAAAATTTAAACTGTTTCCATTTTTCACTATATAACAGCAGAATTAATGCCATTTTAGTTTTTTCTTTGCATGAAGCCATGATTATTTATTTCCTATGAAAAAGATATTATAATTGGGTCAGTTATACTTTTGATGGATCAAAAAGTAAGCAAATTTTAAGGCTTCTATTAATTTTTTAAAAGACTTTATTTATTTTTTCATGAGAGACACACAGAGAGAGGCAGAGACATAGGCAGAGGGAGAAGCAGGCTCCCTGCGGGGAACCGATGGAGGACTCGATCCCAGGACCCTGGGATCACGACCTGAGCCAAAGGCAAATGCTCAACCATTGAGCCCCCCAGGTGCCCCAAATTTTAAGGCTTTTAGTACATATTACCAAAGTGTCCTCCAGAAATATTTATCAGCAGGATATGAAAATGCTGGTTTTCTGACACCATTTCTCTTACTACTACTAATTAAAAAGTCTTTGCCTTGGAGGACTTCTTGAGATATTCTGATCCTTGATTTGTGTTTCCATGGTAAGATTGAGATTGCTTCCATTTGGCTTTTTTTCTTACTTAAGTGGACTGATCAATCTCTGGCAAGAAGCTGTGAGCCACCATTTTTAAGCTATGGGAAGGCCTGGACCCCTAATAGCGTATGGAGGCCAAAATGATTTCAAGTCAAAAAGTACTGGCCCGGGGGCCATTTGTCTTATCCTTGGCATTACTCATATCCCTTGGCTCAAAGTACCTCATCTGTCTTCCTTCCATCCCTTAGTTTCTTTTGTCTTCCTGTTTTAGGGAACATTCTTGCCAGCTCATCCTCACTATCTGTGGACAGAAAGGTCAATCCAAAGTCAAATGTATTTGGACAAAATTCTCCTTATCCTTTCCTTGCAAATGTACATGCTTAATAGAAATTTGAGTTCTATCTTTGCCTTTGTTCAGGCTGATACAGATCTTTCAATTCAACTTGGATAATATTTATTGAGCAGCTCCATGGTTCACGGTGACATACCAGGCATAATAGAAACCCAAATCCACTCTTCTTTCCTGGTAGTGTCTTTTTATTTTCCTTCTCTGTAGCAAAATCTCATTCATCCATTGATGTTTCCTCTTTGGTCTCCTCTGTAGAGGATTCAGAATGTCATGGCTGTCGTCATCTTCCTGCAGCATGATTCACTGGTTAGTTCTGAGACCGAGTCGTTGTTGACTGTGAGATCACCATAAACAAAGCTCCTGATAACACGGGTGACAGGTTCCTTCTCTGACAGCCCCAGTTATACAAGATGCATTGTTCTGGCTATGAGCTCACCTTTAAAACAATGGCTTGTGGTTTAAAAAAATAATAATAAAAAATAAAAAAAGACTAAGAAGAATGGGCAACACCTGAATAAATGAGGCAATTTAGGGGAACTTTCTGGTTAACATAGCATTTTCAGGGGCTCCAAAGCATGCTTAGAGCTCATTTGAGACTCTCATTAATGGGACTACAATGAGTTTAAGCAGAGGGGCACAAATGTTTTGGCTTTCAAGCAGATTTTTAGCCCTTCACTGGGGATTGGGGAACAAAAGTCTGAGTCCTAATAATGGAAAACTGAATCTGTTGCTTAATGCGGCATTAAGACACAGTTTGTGGGAAAATAACCTGTATTTTTATATGCTGTTTATCCACAAAGACACGCATATGAGAATATGCTGACACATGCACAGATACATGCTCAAATAATGCCACAGTATTTTTCACAGAAACATATGGATCTATATCTACATCTATATCTATATATATAATGTGTACACACACATTATATATATATATATGTTTGTGGGTTTTTTTGAAATGTGAGTTGCATCTGCAAAAGTTGTGTAATCTTGTCCTAGAGAGAGGAGCTTGTGTGGCGCGTGGAGATTTTGGAGTAACTCTCTTCTCTCCTTACTTGCAGCACAAGCCAGTGATTGTCATTCGCACTGAGCAGAGGTGTCTGTGCCAAAGGGTAACAGAATAGATAAGTAATCCCCAGTGTCAGCTGTTGGGTGTGATACCACAGAGATGTACGCCCTCTGTGCCTGCCAGGCCCATCTCTCTCTGTTCTGGAAAGTGGAATCCGATGATAAATGTCAATACACTTACGTTGCCACATGGAAGTGAGCTGTGGCTGTCTGGATCACAAACAGAAGCGGCAAATCTCAAGATGTAAGTGCCAGATGGCACTTAGGAGTTGGGCACGGGGGATGGCTACTGAGGGAGATTTTATTAGCCGAGATGAGTGGCCTGGCACTGCTGAGTGCCATCTTGCCCCCTCTGGGGGTTCCCTCCAGAGAACAT
Source organism: Canis lupus baileyi (assembly GCF_048164855.1). NCBI lineage: Eukaryota > Metazoa > Chordata > Mammalia > Carnivora > Canidae > Canis > Canis lupus. The sequence continues at coordinate 49,459,882 of NC_132851.1, read as the reverse complement.
TATCCAGTTTGCTTTTAGACACCCATTAAACACACACACTACTCTCCTGCTCCTGCCATTTAATGGACTTACTGGGAGGTGCTTTGGGTTAGGGTTGCCACCAAAATCTGTAAAAGGAAAGAGAGTAGTGTGGGAGTGAGGCCTCGTCATAGAGAAACTGTCCCACCAACAAGGCAAAAGGGATTTTTGTAACGAATGGTGATCTTCCTTTCACGGTGTGGCCAGGCTTGAGGGGAAGTGAGTTGTTACCTGCGTCAACTTCCCACTCTACTCAAAGAGGTCTTTGGGAAAGTGTTTGGTGTCCCAAAGCCAGTCTCATTTTCCTTTTACTTTGGGGGTAGGGGAGGGATCCTTTCACAATATGAAAAGCTTATATTTGTGTTTTTGAGCTTCTGGTATACTAAGCATGTTCATGCATACTCATCTCTCCTCCCAACCTCCCTGCTGTCATCCCCGTATTATGGATGCAGAAATGGGGACTTAGAGAGGTAGTGACCTCCTTCTAGTCACACAGCCAGTGAGCCCCCTGCTCCTGCAGTCAAGCCTGGGCTTGACCCTTCAGCAGCAACTGGCACTCACTGGCGCCTACTGTCTTAGTCCAGTAATGCCACAGACTGGGGCCTTGTAAACAAAAATTTATTTCTCACGCTTCTGGGGGCTGGAAGTCTGAGATCAGGGTCCAGTGAGGGCCTGTCTTTGGAGTTGCAGACCACTCGTTGCGTCCTCACATGGTGGAAGGGGCCAGGGAGCTCAGTGGGGTCTCTTTTATGAAGGCACTATTCCACCCATGATGGCTCTCCCCTCATGACTTAATCACATCCCAGTACCATCACAGTGGGAGTTAGGATTTCAACATATGAATTTTAGACAGACACGAACATTCAGATCATAGCACCTGCTATGTACCATGTGTTTTACACATATTATTTGGACCCTTTCAATAAGTCTGTAGAGAAGGCATCATTGCTGTGATACACAGATAACAAAATCAAGGCATAGAGTTGTTACGTGGTTAAGCTAGGATTTGAACCCATGACTGTCTTGACTCAAAACCCTACTTCTTTTCATTCTAATAATGACAATAGCTAATAATTAAGGAGAACTTACTGTTTTCCAGCCACGCTTCTAAGGGTTTTATTGTTATTGACTCATTTAATGTTTATAAGAAGACTATGAGGTAGCCATTGCAAACATCCCCGTTTTACAGATGGAGAAACTGAGGCATAAAAGGATAAGTGACTTACTAAAGATCACACAGCTGGAAGTGGGTGGAACCAGGGTTTGAATTCAAGCAATTTAACTCTGGGAGCCACATTCCTAAATACCACTATGTCCACCTCAGCACTATGCTAGCTCGCATACTTGAGGTCCGTGGGTATGGCTTAAGAAGGTTCTTGTATAAACCCATTTCTTTATGACTTTGGTGCCATTCCACACTCTCTATAGAGTCAACACCAACTCCCATATTAGTTTCAAAACTACCCCAAGCCTCTAGGGTCTATTTTGGATCAGACATGACTAGGCGCCTGCTACTGAAAATGTCATTGCTGACTAGCAGCCTCATAATCTACTTGGGAGTTTCTTAGAAATGTAGAATCTCAGCACCAGAGCTACTGAGCCAGAGTCTGCACCATTAGCAAGATCCTCAAGTGATGGAGGAATGCTGAAGCTTTAGAAGCACTGTTCTAAGCGGGAACTAAAGCCTTTAAGGGCGTAGTTCTGAATCTCAACCACATTTTGAAATCCCTGGGAAGCTTTAAAAAGAATTGACGCCTGGATCCCACCTCTGGAGATTCTGAATTATTTGCAACCTGGACATTGGGAATTTTAAAAGCTCTCCAGATGATCCCAAAGTGCAGCCAATGTTGAGAGCCACTGCTCTGGGAATGCCTGGTCCTCAGCAGTTCCTCAGGGTTTGCCCGCATCCCTACACCCAGACACCTGAATCTGCTTCTAGGCTTGGAGGATCAGAGAAATCATCACAAGGCTGTTTGCTACATAGTTTATGATCATTAGTATCATCAGTAGAGCAGTAATTGCCATAGAACTAGTACCATTCAGGCTAGACTGGCCTGGAAAGCTCTCTCTGATCCCATCTCAATGATTTTTTCCTCCTTTTCTTTCAGTCACACAAGAAATATCTTACCCTGAATGAAGAAGAGGAGGCGTCAGATGCGATGCTAATTACCCTGATCCTCCATATCTGCAGGATTTGTCATCCGATCACAAAGCCCAAGTGTTATTTCTACTGCGCGGATGCAAGGCCTGTGTGGCAAAGGATTTGACAGTTGAAGAAGAGCTGAGGTTTGAAGTAGACACCCACCATGGCCTTGAGGCAATCCACTGTGCAAGAACTTCTGATTGCCCATGACACTGACCTTGTAGTAGAGCCATGGGTTGTAATAAAAATGTAGAAACTTCCTCTCCAGGGCAGAGAGCATCTTTATGGTTTTATTTTCACACAAGACAGTAAGTTCCAAGAAGGCAGGTGTTTTGTTACACTCTGTGGTACCTTTGGTGTCCAGTACCCAACACATAGTAGGTGCTTTGTAAGTATTTGCTGAATGAACAACTGGAGGAGAGCACAATCATCAATACCATTTACTGACACTTTATAAATGTTTTCTTGCTTTGTCCTATGACAATCTTAAGGGAAAAATTCTTATTTGTTCATTTGCTTTCATTGGTCACTGCGGTTAAATAATTTATCCATTGGTTGTTACTTTCTAGTAAGTGGCAAAACCTGGATTAATTCATTCAACATGTATTTATTAAGTGCCAGACACTGTTCTAGGTATTTGGACTACATCAGTGAACAAAACAGAAAAGATTCCTTTCCCTATGTAAATTTAAGAGGGAGAGGCATACAATAAATTACATAATAAATAAGTAAATTGTATAAAATGTTAGAAGATGTTAAATGCTGTGGCAAAAATGATTAAAGAAATAAAGAAGATCAAGGTAAGCAATTAGGAGTATCAGAGGTCTAAAGTAGTGGTGGGCAGTCTCAATGGGTATTTTTATGTGTCTCCTTGGCTAGGTTATCGTATCTAGTTATCTAACCAAACACTAATCCAGGTATGAGGTTATTTTGCAGGTGTGGTTAACATACAGAATCAATTGGCTAAGTAAAAGTGATCATAATTGATAATGAGAGTGGGTCTCACCCAACCAGTTGAAGGTCTTAAGAGCAGAAACTGAAGTTTCTAGAGAAGAAGAAATTCTGCTCAAGACTGCAGCCTTAACTCCTGCTTGAGTTCCCAGCCTGCTCGTCTGCACTGCACATTTTGGACTCAAGACAAGAAACAACACCAACTCCCAACTCCCGCTTGGGCTTCCAGCCCACGCTGGGTTTTAGATGTGCCAGCCCCCTAATTCCTTAAAATAAATCCCTGGAAAACCCTGACTGATACAGATTTTGGTAGTGAAAGAGGGGTGATGCTGTAATAAATGCCTAAAAATGTAGACGTGGCTTTGGAATTGGGTTATGGCAGAGGCTAGAAGAATTTTGAAGATATGTGATAGAAAAAGCCTAGATTGTCTTGATAAGATGATTGGTAGAAATATAGACATTAAAGATAATTTTGGTGAAGACTCAGGAAGAAATGGGGAGACTGCAGAGAAAGCTTCTATCATCTGAGAGAATGCATATGCTGTCATGAACAGAATGTTGCTGTAGATGTGAATGTTAAAGGTTCTTCTGGTGAGGTCTCAGCTGGAAGTGATGAACGTGTTATTGGATATTGGAGGAAAAGTGTTCCCTATCACAAAGTGGCAGGAAACTTGGCTCAGTTCTAGAGGCCCAAAAGACTCTGGGCTAACATATTATTTTAATGTAAAATAAGATTGCGTGCAAGCCTGTGCCAGTGGGTTCTGTATAACCAACACTTCTGTCCCTGCAATTAATAATTCATGAAAAAAGATAAGGGAAGGGAGGTAGGATGGGATAGTGGTTAAACATTATGATGGTTAATCTTATGTGTTATTTTGATTGGGCCACAAGGTGACCAAAGATTTGGTCAAACATCATTCTGGATGTGTCTGTGAGGGTGTTTTGGGGTAACGTTAACATTTATTTATTTATTTATTTATTTATTTATTTATTTATTTATTGACATTAACATTTAAATCAGTAGATCGGATAAAGCAGATTGCTCTCTTTAAAGTGTGGGCCCCATCCAATCAGTTGAGGGCATGAATAGACCAAAAAAGCTGACCCTCCCCTACCCCAGATAAGAGAGAATTCTTTCTGCCTGATTGCATTTGAACTGGGATATTTGTTTTTTTGTTTTTTTGTTTTTTTGTTTTTTTTTTTCCTGCTTTGACTTGGACTGAAATATTGGGTCTCAAGGCTGCCAGTCTTTGGATGGTAACTACTCCACTAGGTCTCCTGTTTCTCAGACCTTAGTCTTGGACTGGGACTCAACCATGGGCTCCTGGGCTGGAACTAAACCATGATTCTTCACTTGTTAACTTACCCTGCAAAACTTGGGACTTGCCTGTCTCCGTAATTGTATGAACCAATTCCCTATAATAGATCTCTTTACACACAGGCGTGTACACACACACACACACACACACACACACACACCCTGTTGGTTCTATTTCTCTAAAGAGCTGTGAATAAAGACAACAACTGGCCCTTCACACAGATAGTTTGTGGATTCTCTTGGTTTAGTGCTTCTCCAAGTTGAATGTGCAAAGGAACCTCCGGAACCCCGTTAAATATACAAGTTCTGACCCAGTTGATCTGGGGTGGGGTTGGAAGTTCTGCATTTCTGACAAGTTCCTGGGTGGTGTTGATGTTGCTGATCCTCAGGTCACTATGAGTGGCAAGGTCCTAGGTAACTTCTATTACCAAAAGATTGATTAATTAATGTCCTATCTTTTTACAAAATGGAATTTGGGAGCATGAGAAAATTAAGGTGACCTCTGAGGTCTTCTAAAACTGTCATTTCTGTGGGATTTTTACACACTATGCTCAACTTTTTTTTTTGAAGAGTTTTAATACAATAATTCAGGTATGGTCACCATGCATATTGTTTTCCATTTTTATCTGGAAACATTGAGGCTAGATAACTCTACTTTAATCACTAAGTATTCCACATTGGGATTATAGGAATGCATTTCTATATAGTTTGATTCAGGCCAATGATTTTTTTTTTTAAGGGAGACAAGTTATCCAAACCAGATGACCTATTACTCCAGTTAAGGTATCTGTCCTTTCAAAGTCAGGGATTTCATTTAGCCATTGAAAAGGCCACATGCTAGACTCCTGAACAGTTAGCTAACAGACTTGACCTTACTTAAAGCATAGAATATAAAGATCCAGAAGGAAGTATAGACAAAAGGTGACCAATAAAATGCATTAAAGTGTATGTGTATGAGTAGGAGTGGAGGGGCTTGTCACTTTTCCTGCAGGTTCTAATTATGGAATTTGCAATAAAAAAAGACCAGAACCTGGCCTTCATAACATGAAGCGGCAGGAAGTGGGAATGGCACTGCTGGAGCTTGAGCTTCAGAGGAAGGGAAGTGCTTGACAGCAGCTGTAGCCACTGAACCTGGCCACTGCCAGAATCAGAGCAGGCCAGGTGAGGATGCAGAGAGAATAAACACGCTTACCTCTCTTCTACCTTTCATTCTCCGTACTGGTGCCTCCTGTTGAACCAACTGGCAGCCAGATGGCAAGTGACCCTGAGTTTTGCCATCTGTGGACACCACTCTCCTGGGGCACAGAACCAGGCAGGGAATGGTGCAGAATGGGTTTAGAAAGGCGCATGGAGAATAACCAGCACAGATCCCTTATTCTATAACCTGACCCCCTCACTCTTGGGTTTCTCATAAATTTCATACACATATACATATTTGAAACTCCTGCCAGACACTTAACACACCACATTGTTTTGGGGTCAAATAATACAAAACAGGGATCCCTGGGTGGCGCAGTGGTTTGGCGCCTGCCTTTGGCCCAGGGCACGATCCTGGAGACCCGGGATCGAATCCGACATCGGGCTCCCGGTGCATGGAGCCTGCTTCTCCCTCTGTCTGTGTCTCTGCCTCTCTCTCTCTTTCTCTCTCTCTCTCACTGTGTGCCTATCATAAATAAAATTAAAAAAAATTAAAAAGTAATACAAAACATTCTATGGAGGAGTTGTTACATTTGAGTGGGTTCAATCCAAGATAACTTTTTGGAGGTAGTGGCTTTGAGATGACCTCATATAGAGCCAAGAGATATGAGTTGGGGGAAAAGAGAGAAAGACACTCAAGACAGAGAATAATACTGTCAGTAGGTTTGTAGGTGTGAAGAGGGGTGCTAGGAAATGAATGCCAAACAAGCCCATCAGAAGGGGCTCCAGGTGCTGATGTGAAGCATATGGAGGGAGCAATGAATGGCCCTTGAATATAGGAGTGACGGGGGATCCCTGGATGGCTCAGCAGTTAAGCGTCTGCCTTTGGCTTAGGGCGTGATCCTGGAGTCCTGGGATGGAGTCCCACATCGGGCTCCCTGCAGGGAGCCTGCTTCTCTCTCTGCCTGTGTCTCTGCCTCTCTCTCTGTGTGTCCTTCATGAATAAATAAATAAAATCTTTAAAAAATATAGGAATGTCATATATATAGAGAGAAGATTAATAACTATCATCGTAGTAATAGCTGTGCATTGGGTAAATTAGAGATAAAGTCCTCTTCTAAAGAAATTTTCACATGTATCATGTCATTTGTCTCACAACACTCAGGGGATGGTAACATAATCATCTTCATCATTTTATAGAAGGAAAAAATGAGGGTTGGGGGAAACTGCTATGTCAAGTATGGTAGACCACGTTATTGTTCCCAACTATATTTTGTCATTCCCTGTGGAGCTTCTCCATATCAGGTCCTCTCTACCAGACAACTTTCTGATGGAACTTGTGCCATTGATATCAAGTCTGGTTATATGACTTACTTGGGCCAATAAAATGTGAGTGGAAGTGACCTTTGCCACTTCTAAGCAGAACCTTAAAGATCCATTGCTCTTTTTTCCTCTCAGTAGAGGCTAAATTGTCAGCCCAGGTCCTAGCATGAAGAGGGTCTGCTTGGAATACTCATTTTTAGTTTTCATTGTACTTGACCTCCCTGTCATATTCAATACTTGATCAGTCCTTCCTTTGTGAGATATTCATTCTCCTTTGTGGCTTCTACTGGTCTCTGCCTGTTACTTCTTGGATCCCTTTGAGGTATCTCTGCCTCTGCTCCCTGTGAATATTCACCAAAGTTCTGACTTTAGGTCCTCTAATCTAACATATATTCCCTGGGCAACTGATTTCATGATCCTGATTTCATCAGTAAATGGGTACATCATAGGAATTGGAGTAGTAAGTGGGAGCACATTTCACTTACAGCTTTGATACTAGAGTCATGGGGAATATCAGATTATGTTTAAGGGAAAGCATAAGAAGGGACTGAAGGGCATTTTAAGCCTAAGGTGAACTGAGTTGAGCTGTGGAACTGAGGGAGGATGGAGATTTGAGGAAGAGGACAGTGCCTTTCTGCATCCTCTCAGTATGCCTCAGGTTATGCTGAACCACAGCTCTTTTGAGTTTTGGAAAACTGGGATGTTGATACTTTCAGGAGATAGGAAATGTGGAGATGAAAATAGTAGGAAGAAAAACTGTAATTAAGTACGTCGAAAAAAATGTGTTCTGATTGGAGAAGTTGAATTCTGTAGTCTTTGGGCAAGGGCGCCCATCTGTGGTCTGCAAATGAGAGCAACACAGCTCCCACTGTGAGACATTGGCATCTCCACTTGCCTTTGTTCTGAAGGTGATGGGGCTGGTGGCACACAGGTGGATGCACACATGGAAGGCTGATTAGTTCCTCAAGTTGGGTGTGCCCCCAAACTGGCCTCAATTCTCCTCTGCAACTCCAATCCATCCTTCCTTCTGTATACTGGCTCTGAAGAGGTATTTGGAAATGTGGGAGTGGGTCACTTTTTGGCTGTCATAATGGCTGGGAAATGCCACTGGAATTTAGTGGATTGGGGCCAAAGATGTCAAACATTTAAAAATGCACAAGAGAGTCCCACACAGAAAGGCTCGTCCTGTCCAAAATGCCACTAGTACTCTATTAAGAAACACTATGTGAATGTCAGCATTGGATATCCAATTGCCCAAGAGAGAAACCTGGACGTCATCCAAGATCCCTTCCTCTCTCTTCCCCTCCCTTCACTCTCTTAACCTGCCACTGAGTCCTGTTAATTATACCTCCTAAATATTTCTCAAATCAACATCCTTCTCTTCATTCCCACTGACCTATATTGGCCTCTAAGTTTTCGTCTTGTCGCTACACTAGGCTTTAAGCCCTAGCTGACAGGAGCCCTGCCTGCCAAATGTGCACCAGGCACACAGAAGATGCCTAAATATTTGTTGAGTGAATGAATTTTAACTCCCTTCACTGTTTTCTGTTCCTTCATTAGAGTAGGCATTCTAAAATGCATATCTGATCAGGCTCCTCCTGTTTTTATTTTATTTTATTTTAAATATCATTTTTATTTTTTTTAATATTTATTTATTTGTTCTAGAGAGGCGATGAGGGACAGAGGGAGAGGGGGAGAGAGAGAGAGTCTTAAGTGATGCAGAGCCTTTATGAGGCTTGATCTTACAACCCTGAGATCACGACCTGAGTCGTTACGCTTAACTGACTACACCACCCAGGGGCCCCATAATCATGCTACACTTATTTTTAAATCCTTCATTTGCTTCCTATCATCTTCAGGGTAAAAATCATATACCTTACTATAGAATGAAGGCCCCTTGCCTCACCTTCCAGCACTAGCTCCTTGCATTCCTTCACAAGAACCTTTGCTCAGCTTTTTCAATCTGGCCTGTTTTGACCCTGTATATTCTGTTCTCTTCTGCCAGAAGTGCCCTTCTTTCCCTTTTCTGAATGCCTAACATAATTCCAATCTAGCCAAAGTGTTCCTGGATGCCCCTCCTACCAAGTGTTCTCTGGACTTGGCCCCCCGACATTCCCACCATGGCATCTCTCTCACATGCCTCCATCACTCTGTGCAAATTTTGCTTTCTCATGTCCTTCATCCCCACTAAGCTGTGGGAGACTTGCAGCCAGCAAGCAGGCACTGTGCATTTCATTTCTCCATCTATTGTGTCTTGCACAGTCCTTGACCCATAATCACTCCACCGGTGCTTCCTCCATCAGTGAAGAAACTAGCCAAGGTTATAGACAGTAAGTGGCAAAGTTGACCTCTATCAGAATTTCAGGCTCTGGGGTCCCTGGGTGGCTCAGTGGTTGAACCTCTGCCTTTGGCTTAGGTCGTGATCCTGGGGTCCTGGGATCGAGTCCCATGTCGGGCTCCCTGCATGGAGCCTGCTTCTCCCTCTGCCTGTGTCTCTGCCTCTCTCTGTGTCTCTCAGGAATAAATAAATAAAATCTTTTTTAAAAAAAGTACTTCAGGTTCCTGTGTACTCTACTATCTCTCATGGAACCCAGAAACAAGATGGCCAGTTACTGGATTGATGCATTAATTCTGGAATAAAGAGCTATTAGTAAAGCTGGAAAGAAGTAAGTAGAGTTCATTCAACTTTCAAAAATATCTATTGAGTACTTCCTATGTCCAAGAACAGAGATAAGAAATATCCTGATGGGATGTGCAAAAGATCTAAGAGAGAATTTATAGGGCTGTGGTGGATGAAGGAACACTGCTGGTGGAATCTGAGTCATATGGGCACCATCCTAAGACCAGCCATTCAGGGAGGGGAGGTGGCCTGGCCTCAGGGATTCAGTAAATTGGATGAGGTTAGGGTGAATGAAACCACCTCAGGGACTCCTGCAAAGCCAGCTTACCATTCTTTTTCTCCTGTCATTCTATGAGGCATGGAGATGAGCTATCAAAAGAAAAATCTCTAGAAGGCAGAGCCAAGTTTCCTCCCACCTCAGTCATCATCCAGAAGAAAAGGAGCCAGAGTTCCAGGAGGAAATCTTATATTAGAACTTGTTTATCAACAGCACCACCTGGCACAATTTTACCCACTGGTTTCTCTTGAAAGTAGGAAAGGGAGCTAAGTAAATAGTAACTTGTCATTTCAGACACCTGGATGGGAGGGAGGACCGGGGAAATCAGCCAGCTAGAGGCCCGGAGGTCATTGAGAATCCAAGAACTGGAGTCTGGCTAGCATCTGAGTGGTAGAAGCTGTATTCACTAGCTCATGGTTCCACCGGAACCCCTTCAAGGGCAAGTGGGCAGGAAGCAGGAGCACAGAAGCCAAGATGAGAGCATACTCTGACTGACAAACATCACGGGTCTTCCTGCCTACTGCTCAGGATCACCACAAGTGACCTTAGTGGCTTAAAAAACCACCTCTGGGTTTTGACAGGTGCCGGGAAATAGCGGTCTGATGACCAATGGTGGGAACACAAAGTCCAGTTCTGCTTAAGAATTGGATTTCGGAAAAGGGATGGATAGTTTTACAGGCAGTGACCAACACTGGCTAACATTTCCTTCTGGAAATGTGCAAATCAAGAGTTAAGGAAAGCCAGCCAGATCAGCAAAATATCATATTCCTCCTATTACACCATGTATTTTGACTTTCTCACTCAAGTTTTACTAGGACAATGGGACACACAATAAAATGAATTTCCGTGGAGAAAATAAACTTCATTAGTTACCAAACATGTTGCTTTTGGAAAATCTGTGTTTATACAATCTTTTTTTCTAAAAATTTAATGATCTTAGGTCAGTTTGCTTGCTCAAACCTGGACATATAAAATGGTATTTTAATTCTTTAGTGCAAGATAAACTTAGGGAAAACTTACTAAAACTTTAAACTCATTCACATAAAAATATTGTAAAATTAATTTATGCCTTATCATTTGTTTTGGAGGCTCTGGAGATTGGAACTCACATCTGATGCCCACATTCGACTTAGCCTGGCCTTTGGAATCCACTCTTGCAGGCTTTCTCTTTGTGCATTCCTCTTACCAGGGGTTAAACACTCCTCTGAGAGTCAAAATTAAGTCCAAAGCAAATCACACCATAAAGCCTTTTACTAGGGGCTGAGAACAGAATCCTTAATAGAAAATTGCAACAGGGGGGATAGTTACTAGTTAAGTGAGCATTGAGTTGGATCTTTTTGTTAGAGTCAGAAAAAAAATGAGGGCCTAGCACTGTTTGATGACCAAGTTTCATTGTGTTGTCAGTAGTAAGCAAATAGTCTTAAGCATTTTTAAGCGGAAGCTCAATTAAAAAGACAAACCTTGGAACAGGCTTTGTGGAAGGCCAAGAGATTTAGTCTCTGCCAGTCCAGGAAGGAAGGGATTCCAAAGATAAAGGGCATCCATCGAAAACATTTTGTTTCCAACTCCTGGGAGCTCCGCATCAGGAAATGAATGGGGGTATGCTGCTTCATAGACACACAGAGAGAGAGACAAGGAGAGACAGACAGACAGAGAGACAGAGAGAGACTGTCTCTAAGACAACCCTTAACACAAACCCCTGGAATTCAAGTATTTTGGTTTCCAACACCTCCAGAGAACATTTATGTCCACCAAATGCTAACTACGTTGAAGAGCTGAGAAACTAATAATTCTGTTGCACTTCGTTTTATCACCTTCTCCCTCTACTCCTTACTTAAAATTAAACTTCGTTTCATTCTCTGGTCCAGACTCGGCCATAGATGAGTGTTCCTGGTGTGTAGGCAGGACAATTTAATTGCCAGCGTAATGCAAATTCTTAGGTTAAGAACCAACCAACGATGAAGTTGTCTGTCCCTTGGCACATCAGTCCTAGTTGGGCAGGTCTGATGATGTATGGGGTCCAAAGAGTGCCCGGTGGTGAGCATGACCAAAGCCAGGCTGTTGGGTGAGGACCTTGATCCCGGTGTCGGAGAGGGAGGCAGACTTCCTTGTGTGTCTGGACTCGCCTTGGGAGCAGCTGCGCAGTGCACTCAGGAGGTGAATGTTGGAATGCTTGAATGAAACTGTTTGTGATCCACATAACCAACCAGCAGTGGTAGCAGTGGAAAGCCAGAAACAGGGAATCATGTCCGAGATGAAGTACACACAGCAGGAATAGAGCTAGAAGTTTCTCCAATACAGCCTACCTCATAGGGGTGCTCTGGCATCCACTGCCAGGCCTGATTCCCCTCATGTATCTATTAACAGTGCGGCTATAACAAGTTGCTTAGCCTCTTTCCTCTTGATTCTTATTAACTGTAAAATGGAAAGAAGTACTAGAACCTTCCTTGTAGGGTCCCTGAGGGATGATCTGAGATAATGTGTGCAATTGGGTACAACTCGCTCCCAGGGGGAAGGCCCTCTGCAGACAGCCAGAGCTTCACCACACGCACTTCACATGATACACCCTCCAGGCCACATCATCACACCTGCTCCGAATGGGGTGGTGCCACTTTCTAGTTGTGTGACCTCAGACAAGTCGTTTGACCTTCCTGGGCCCAGGTTGGTTCTCAGGTAAAAGCTTATTATCGGATCGTGGTGAGGATTAAATGAGTTAATGTGTGTGAAGTGCTTGGAACGGTGCCCGGCACGCAGTGAGGAGTATGTGCGTGTGCCTTGACCCGACTGAGAACTTGGGAAGTCAGGGAATAAGGGTGAGAGACAGTGCCTGTGTGCCTGGTGCCGGGGCGGTGGTGGGGAGAATGCTAAAACATCTCTTTGAAGAGCATCTTTCACGATGCATAATAATCCCCTTCTCAGTGTGGGAGAAGAATAAAATATAGGCCCAGGGCAATATTAATTAATATTACTTATAGCCAACGTCTTCATCGTGATTAAACAATTAATTTCTCTAACACCATTGCAAAGAATCGGGGATCCGCACTGCGGAATTACTGGACCTTTGAATATGATGGTGGCATTTCTGTAATGTTTCATCTGCTTTGATCCTTAAAACGTTTCCCTTTTTATTTGGTTTTAATGGAGCTCCTGCTGCTGATCAGGAAGCGTTTTATGTGAGGTTTGCCTTAGACAAAATTGAGTCACCGAAGCGTGCCTTTTGAAATACAAAGTTATTATTTAAAAAAAAAAATTACGAAGAAATGATTGGCCTGTACCAAAGGTAGAAGGGCAGTAAGGGCTTTTCCTTTCTTTGACTTTATCGCCATAGTGAGTCAGGGAAACAGAAGCCAGAAGGAGCCAGAAGGAGCCAGAAGGAGCCAGAAGGAGCCAGAGGGAACGTTATAGGATTCCTCCCTTATCTGTAGGTAGCATAAGCCTTCCATTCCAGGTTTCTACTATCGGGTTTGGACCTTTCATTTTATAACGTTCTAGAAGCATCCCCAGGTTCAGTGTTCCTACTGCAGGTGTGGTCAAGCAGGTCTGTCTCTGGGCTTCTTTCCAGGCAACCCTTGCCAAGCCCCAGCATGGGCTGCAGGAGGCCTCGGAAGCCTCGCCTGGGCTCTGCAGAGCTGTGTGCTGTGACCCACGAGCCATGCCTTTCACAGGTGGAGGCGATGGTGTCAGGGGTGTGATTTGCACATTTTATTCGGGCATCCTCATTCCAATCCCTCTGTTTGACTAAGGGGCAGGATTGCAGAGTTTCCAGCTGTGAGGTTTTGGGGTATATTCCTCAAACTTCCTAAGTCTCAATCCTCATCTTTAAAACGGAGGAGATAATAGTAGCAGCAATAATAATTAATGCATGCCAAGTCTGTTTCTAAGAGCTTTGCATATATTAATTTCACTTAATCCTCACGGCAACCTGTGAGGTAAGGCTCTCCTTACCCTTTTCTGCAAATGCAGCTGAGGCTCTGAATAATGGTCCCAGCCACGAAGAGGGATCTTCTCTTTCAGGGATGTGGCCTCTTCCATACGTACACAAAAAGCATGCAGTACCTGTCACCCTTTTGCTTTTACTTCTGCATTATCAGAGCTTCTAGAAAGCACAGGAGTATGCCAAGGGAACAAACAGGAAATGGGTTAGTGGATTCTGCTACGGTCTTCAGCCATCCTATTCTGTTTGATTCTCATGCCACTTGGAAAGAGGATATTAACACTCAGATGAAGTCCACAGACAAATCTCTTCAAACCATATTTCCTGTCTCCATAACCCCAGACTGTTTGCGGAGGTCAGGCTATAGAACCTGGCAACTGTGTGACACAGGCAAGGACTCTGGTTTTTACTGGGGACCTTTATATTTTATCGGAAGATAGCACAGCCAGCATGAGGACTCTTTCACCACCCTAGACATTTGGTTTCTCAAGCTCAGTGGTTCTCAGAGAGCAGGCCCTGGATGTCAGCCCCAGCAGCACTTGGGAGCTTGTTAAATAAGCAAATTCGCCCACCCTACCCCAGGCCTCCTGAATCACAGGAAACCCTGAGGAGGGGGCCTAAGAACCTATGTGGTAAGAAGTCCTCCAGCTGATGTACACTCGTTTGACGAGGAAAAGTTGAAGGAAGTAGAGGTAACCAACTAAAGAAATAGGTGACGTCTGCCGTGAAAGGCTTGAAAGGTGTGAATGTAGAAGATAGGTTTGTTCAGCGCTGCTTTAAGGGGTTTTCAATCAACTGAAGAAAGAATGTTTTAGGGGATCCCAGGGTAGCTCAGCAGTGAAGTGCCTGCCTTCGGCCCAGGGCGTGATTCTGGAGACCCGGGATCAAGTCCCATGTTGGGCTCCCCGCATGGAGCCTGCTTCTCCCTCTGCCTGTGTCTCTGCCTCTCTCTCTCTCTCTCTCTCTCTGTGTCTCTCATGAATAAATAAAATCTTTAAAAAAATGTTTTATGGAAGAGCCGTTCTAAGTTGAATGTTTACAGAGACATTTCAAGTCACTAGAGAGAATCAAGCAGAGGGGCCTGAGGCCCATCCAGACCCACAGAGAAGGGCAGAGAAATTCTTATATTGGGCAGATAAAGTTGGAGGGTTTAGGAGCCCCCTAAATACAAATTTTCCCTTCTGAGTTTGGAATCAACTTTTACTGAGAAATAAGAAAGAGGGGTCAAGTAAAGGGAGATCAAGTTTCATTATTAGTAAATTTAATTCTCTACTGGCATAGAAAATGGGTGTATTCCAGATTTCTTTTTTGATATTTAATAAATCACCCCTAATGAGTGACTTAGAATAATACTAACCACTAATTTGCTCATGATGTGGGAACTGGCTGGACTCCACCCAGTGACTTTTAGGAGGGTACCTCATGTGGTCGGAGTCAGGTGGTGGCAGGGAGTAGGAGCATTCATTCGCAGGTCTAGCACCTAGGCTGGAACAGCATCTCTCCCCTGTTCCCATACACTCTCACCTCATGGTCACCTCCGGGTACCTGGACTTCTTTCCTGGTGACTGAAGCGTCCCAATGTGAGTGTCTTAAGAGAGACCAACAAGAGCCACGTGGCTTTTTTAACTCAAAATTACACTGCTCCCCTTCTACAACTTTCTACTTATTAAGGCAATCACAAAATCCCAGCTAGTTCAAAAGATGGGGATATACACTCCACCTCTTGATGGAAAGAATGTTGAAGAACTTGCAGACATGCTTTAAAACTATCCTATTAAAAAAAATAATAAAATAAAATAAATAAATAAATAAAGCCACCCCATTGTGCAGTCACCTGGTTTCTCTACATCTTCTCCCCTGAACTGAAAGAACTCCGCTCCCAGCCACAAGAGCAGGGGCAAAGACTGGCACAAGAAGCTTGCTAAATGCCTCTCTGTGGGCAGGCCCAGCTACACGAGACACAGGATGCTCAGTTCCATTTTCAAATTCACCAATCAGGTAAATTGCTCCTGTGTTGGGAGAGGGGGTTCAGACAGGCCAGGACTGTTACACTGCAAGAAGTCCCCATGTGGAAACATGAGGCCAGGGAATGGGGGTTACCTCCCTCTAGGCAGTTGGACTGGAGAGAACTCCTTACATTTTTAAATTTTTGAGAAGTTGTGAAGTTTGATACCTAAATATCATTTGTATACTTGGTTGCAGAGTAACTTACAACTTTGGCATCTTTGCTTGTTTTCCTTTCCCTCAAACTGCCTTTAAAAAACATTTTAAGGCTCTGTTGAGATTTAATCCACATATCAGACATTTCACCCATTTAAAGAACATAGTAGAATGGTTTTTAGTATATGCACTGATAGGAGCAACCAGCAGCACAGTTAATTTTAGAGCGTTCTATCACCTTTAAAGAAATCCTATACACTTCAGCAATGACCTCCCTGTCCTTCCATCCCCTCTAGCCCTAAGCAACTGCTAATCTACTTTCTGTCCTTTTAGACTTGGTCGTTTCATCTAAATGAAATCACGTAATATGTGGTCTGTTGTGTCAAGCTTCTTTCACCTGGCATAAAGTTTTTGGGGTTCATCTTTATTGTAGCATGTGTCAGTGCTCCATTCCTTCTTATGAATATGTGAATAATATTCCATTGTGTAGATGGCAAAACACATTTTGTTTATTTATATATTC